>NC_091438.1:11371204-11971204 GCF_964237555.1 Oryctolagus cuniculus
CACCCCCAAGGTCTCGGCAGAAACAGCCGAGAGCTACAGAGCGCTGGACCCCAGCCCACTTGCAAGAGAGGACGAAGAGCTCTGACTCTTAAATTTTTTTCTGTGAACTCTTTGAAGTGCCATGGTAGGAGCCACGTGGGGGGAAAAAAGTTATGAGAGCCGCACAACAAGAAGTTATACTATGGTAACCCCCTCCATTCCCCTGGCCTGCGGGATTGCCAGCAGAGCAGGCCCAACTGTTTGCTGTGGAGCCTGAGCCAAGGGCCATGGCTTCCGGCAGCCTTGGTTTGCCCGACTGTGCGAGGTGGGACAGGACATTTTCTCATCAGTGTTGTAGGTGTTGGATGAGACTGATACAGATGAGAAGATACAGTGAAACCTGGCAGGCAGTGGAGGCGTCCTGGCAGGGGTGGGGCCTGCAGGGTTTGGGAGCAGGTGGGAATCCAGACACACACACACACACACACACACACACACACCATGTGGTGGTGACCTCCTCTGACCTCACGTCCCTCTGGGGTACAACAGTCCCAGCTCACACCGTGAGGACAGAGTGTTCCGGACGGGCTAGCTTCCTTCTGTCCTCCACGGCACAGCTCTCCCCAACTGCAGTTAGAAAACGTGGGTAGGGGACAGGCAAGTGGCCTAGCAGTTCCGATGCCACTCAAGATATGCCTGCATCCCACATTAGGGGGCCCGGGTCTGAGTCCAGGCTCCCGCCCCTGACTCCGACTTCCTGCTGAGGTGCACCTGGGGGAGGAGGGTGGCAGTGGGTGATGGCTTAAGTAACTGGATTCTTGCCACCTCCCTGGGAGACTGAGTTCTCAGCTCTGGCTTTGGCATTGTGGGTATTTGGGGAATGAACCAACACATAGATTTCTCTGCCTCTCAAATAAAGCAAGTCAAAGAAAAACATGGGTGCAGGAGGGAAAAGCTACCCTAAGAAAGGAGTCGTCTAGGAAGAATGAATGAGTGAGGCATACCAGCCAAGTCCTGGTGGCGAGAACCAAGCCTGGGGTACACTGGGCACCATCAGAGCCCCTCTTTGAGTACGTGTGCTTGTGGGAAGAGGCTTGGGAAAGGTTGAACGAGGTGAACTGGATCACACACACCATTTGCTCATCCCGGGCAAGTGGCGTAGGAAGGTACACTGCATCTCTCTCTCCCTCTCTCTCTCCCCACCCCTCTCCCCCCCCCCCACCCCCGCTCTCGCTAGCAGCCTCAGCTTCTGCCACCTCAGCAACTACTAAATAGACCAATTAGCTAAGGCTTCCTGCCATTATCTAACATGGATTTGGACATTAGTGTGCTACTATTCAGCCATAATTTCGAGTCGGAATGTACTAAAAAATTCACACACTGAAGCATTAAAATGTCCCCAAGCAACATGTGTGGCAGTGTATTTGCGCCGCTTCCCTGGATTTCTACCCCCCAACCTCCACCAGCATCCTGTAGGTCAGTAGTCACAGCCCAGGGTGGGGTGGGGGCAGCCTTGTGTAGCAGGGTTGTGTTGTTTCACCCGTGTTTGTGTGCATTGTTCCCCTGGGGTGACGGTTGCCAGTGGCAGGCACTGGGACCCTCTCCTTCTCCCGCTGGTGTGGGGGCTCCATGAAGAACAAGGGGGAGCCTTTCCCAAAATGAGCATGTTTGATGCCTGAACACATTTTTGCACAAGCCACTGTGTCCTCAGTCTGAAAATGCAGGTTTCCTCAGGGAAGACCCACAATGCATTGAGGGTCAGAAGCCAGGGCTTTGTGTAGTAGCCTTTACCAGCCGGGGTGCGAGTGTATTTTATCTTCCTTGTTCCTGCCAACAGAAGGAAGCGGAGGGCCCTGCACGAGCCTGCAATGCAATACCATGGAAGCAAAAGCTTGCAGCAAAAATACCAGATTCTCAGAGGCGAGTTTCGTTTCTGTTGCGGGCTGCTCCCCAGCAGGACTAACGGAGCTCACGGGAGTCTCCCTTCCCCTCCCGGGTTTTGTGTCTCTTTATGGCCAGGGTAGGTGCTTCGAATTCATACCACAAAAGGGCTTGGAAGCCCTTCTGGATTCCCTGAGTTAGAAGAAACCTGGGAGCCAGCAGCTGAGTCCCGCCCGGGCTGCCACCCGGCCAGTCCTCTCCCTTTGATGTCCATAGAGATGGGGCGGGGGCACACATACAGAAGATATTTTGGTGTCTGGAGTAAATTTCCAAAAACTAGAAGGTCTATGTGGGTTGCTAAGTTTTTGCTTTCAGGAGTCTATGGATCTCACCAAGGCAGGTGGTTTGCAGCTGGAGCCGGGCCACCTAAAAAAGGACAGACCAATGACCTGGGAGCAGCCTGGAAGGGTGTGGGCTCTCCTTCCGGTTCAGCCTGGGCAGCGGCGGCCATGTGGACAAGGTCAGGGGTGAGGGCATCCTCTAAAAAGGTGCTGGGATGCACAGGAAGAGGTCAAGGAGGAGGGCCAGTGGAGAAAAAGCACCCAGCAGGTGGCAGCCACGCCCTACCTAGGGTGTGAACCTCGGGGTCACTAGCTCCCGAGTCCCACCCTTTCCAGATTGATTTAAAGGCTGAGTTGGGGAGGGAGAGGAGGACTGGTGGGGGGGGGGTGGACTGATCAAAGCACAGCGCTGACAACTTGATACCACTGGCCCTCGGGGCTCGGCTGGGGCAGGGTGGGGAAATCCACTGCTGCACTCACCCTCGGGCGACTCCCGAGCCCCGGCTACCCACGGGAGGAGGCTAGAGAATTTCCCACCCCGTTCCAGTGCTCACCTCTGCCTCCTGTTCCAGGACATCACTGCGCTAATTCCAGAGCTTGGGGCAAGCCTCATGGCCACCTAGGGCTTCGGACCTGACCTCTGGCCAGTTACCTGAAGACAAACCTTGAAAGATTAGGTTGAAGCTGAATTGAGTTAATCCTCACGGATTTGCAACCAGAAGAGCCCTTCTGAACAGAGGTCCTGGGTTTGCTTGCCCTGTTCTCCAGCAACCCAATGCCTTGCACGTTTTTATTATCGGTCTGCTGCCTTTTACAGGGGAGAAAGCAATCTACTTCTAAACATGATAAATAAATGAACGATGCCCGCTTTCCATCTTGCGAATATGTAAATACATAGTTTTTGCTCCACATCCTCACAAGTCCCCAACTTCACAGATAATTCCATGCGCAAATAGATATGCATCACAGCAGGTTTTTATTTTGCAGTTACTTATGTAAGTCACCCATCTCCTTGCAGGATAGGTCGTGGGAGGAAAGGCAACTTCATACAGTATTTACTAACTTAACACAAGACCCAAGGAAATGAAAATACCCTGTACCAGGCAGGGAGGGGCCTCGCTGGCAGCCAGCTGCCTAAAGGTGCACGGCGAATTCTCCCTGCTCTCTCAAGGAGTCACCTGGGGGTCTGGGGTAGGGAGTACCTCTCAGACCAGACCTTTGATCTCACATTGCGGTCTTTCCCAAGACCCCAAGCCCAGCTCCCGGCGACCCCAAAGCCAGCTGCGCTAGGTCAATACAGATAGGGAACAGGAAGAGACTCAGCATGCTGGCTTCACACGTCGTAAACCACACAAAGGTCCCAACTTCCCGGAGAGCTCCCTCTCCCCTCCCCTCCACCTGCTTCCTTCTACAACTTTGCAGGGAACCCCCCCCCATTCCGATGAACTTATTATTAAATATAGACACAGCTACATGGTCATCTTAAGGCCCTTGAACACCACAGAGCCCATTTGCCCCAACCCCTGCTTTTCCAGACAAAGGCACAGACCCATCAAGACCAGGAGCTTTGTCAGGGCCCATCACACAGCAGGTGGAGGGCGCCTCTTTGGATGGTATGGCCTGGGGTAGGGGCAGTTTAAACCCGATGTGCCATTGTACACAAATTCTTGCCCTGTGTCTGGCAGGCAGGATAGAAGCCTGGGGTGGGGTGTTGAGGGGTTCTGGAGCATGGTTACCACAGAACAAGAAGGGGTGAATTTTTCTGAGAGTTATTAAAAAAAAAAAAAAGGTGATTTCGTTGAGGAAGGAGTGGCTTCCCGGAGTCCAAGTCCAAACCTGGCAGTAGTGATTTTAGTGAGAGGGCTATGGCAGGTTCTCCAAGATCCACCTCAGGAAATCCCTTTTGCAGTCACTTCCTTTCCCAGCTTCCCAAATCCCTGACCTTAGGACCAACCAACCTGTCCCCAGGAAGTGGGGGGAGGGGGGCAAGTTGGCCATAGAACCAAACCCCTGCAGGAGGAGGGGGCTCAAGGCTACTCTCTCTACTCTGGGAGGCACGGCATCCTTACCCCTCATCGTCGAATGGCTGAACAGGTGGTTACAGTATTGGGTCTTTCTATAATCTCTCCATCCCCAGAAGGAACAGGCGGGATAAGGAAACAGCAGGTCCACCAAGAGCAACCAGGGCAGCAGAGGCAGACCGTACAGCTCCTGCATTCAGCCCCAACACCGAAGCTTCACTGGTCCCCCTGGGAACAAGAGCTTCAATCTCTTTGAGCCTGTCCCCTAGAGAAAGGAGGTGACAAAAATCCTCCTTCCCATACCACAGTGAAGATTGAGGAAAGTGATTCTAGAAGGTTTGAGGCACATAGCAGGTGTACAAGAAATGTGTTTCCTTCCCCTTAGAGGCAGGATTGCAATCTTTTCACCCCAGAGAGACATGGTTTCTAGGCAAGACTAACTCCAGCAGCTCTGCGCTTTCTGTTCTCTAGTTAGCAGCTTTTGCAAAGCAACACAGCATTTATTCCAAGTTACAGCTGCTAACCCCTTAACCTTCCAACCGGTACTGTGTATCTCGGAATCACCCTGTGTGCCCATGAAAAAGACACGCTCTTGTCAACAAAATCACTGCCATTAACTCTCAGGTACATAAAAAAGCCTTTTGAAGGGAAACTGTCCAGTCCTTATATTTGTCTTTCAAATAAAAAACGGGGAGGGTGACAGCAGCAATGTACGTGGCCTGCTAGCTTTAAAGTTTACCTGGCATTGATTTCCCTTGGGTCCCTACCCCTCCCACGGCCCCCTTCCTGTCATCTAATCACCTCTCACCTCCCTGCGAAGCCTTGGTGAACCTCCAACTCCCTCTTGCTCCTGTCTGCCCAGGGAGGATAGCTGGTTCTCACGGAGCTATTGACAAAGCCAGGTGTCGGTGGCTGCTCCACTTCCCCACCTGCCTGGCGATTCTTTCCAATTAAAAAAAAAAAAAGCCATTGGAAGTGCTTTTACTGTAAATATTTGAAGAGTGTGTTGGGGGGCGGGCGGTGTGAAATCTGGTTTCTCACTCCACTGCTTTGCCCAGTCAGGGATCCTCCTCTCTCTAGAGCTTGAAGGATGCTGCTACAGCAGCAGAAAGAAAGAGAGAGAGAGAGGCTGTTTTCCCTCCTCCCTGCCTGGGCTGGCCGGTCGCAGCGGCCGCGTCTCCGGCTGACTCCTGACCCTTGTCCGCTTTCCCAAGCAGAGAGGATGAGCTTTGCGCGGACGACCTGCTCAATGGCTCGTGGACCACTTCTCCAAACCAACGTGGGGTCCTGCCCTGTCTTCTTGTCCGGGCGAAGATTCGTGGAAGCCAAACTTAACGCCGCCCCCCCCACACACACATTTACACCCACCCCCGACACACACACCTGAAATAAAGGGACTTCCCAGAGCAGATAAGAAGGTTCGACCTGCAGCGGGGTTGGTGGCTGGGACACGCCGCCCCAGCTGCGCTCTGGACTCCCAGGGAGAGCTTGGGAAACGGGAAAGCGCTTCGGAGAGCTGCGCTCTGCGCTCACTTAGAGGAACGTGGAACCACCAGGCTCCCCGAGGCAGGCTCAAATGCCAAGGGGCACGCAAGCCCGGAGCGGAACCCGAGGCCTGGACTGGAGCCGCGATAGAGTGCTCGCGGGGACCCAGCGTCGCCGGCACCCACGGAGGGCGAGATGGCTACCCTCGGTGGAGTCTCCCAACCCTGTGCGCGTCCACGGCTCCGCACCCTGGGCTGCTTAGGACCTCGCGGCGCATGGGCGGGGCGGTAGGCGGCCGGGACGGTGACAGGTGCGCCCCTCGGCCAATGGCGGGGCCGACGCCCCTCCCCGGGCTCCCGCAGCGCGCGCCAATGGGAGGCCGCGTTGAGCTTCAAGTGCGCGGAGGGGCGCGGGTCCCCACCACCGCGCCAGCGGCCTCGGCGCGGTTGCCTGCGGGCTGGGGCGCGCGGAAAGCTGGCTCGGCTGCCCGGACGCGCCGAAGCGCTCGCGTGGGCGTTTGTGCCAGCGAGGGCGAGCGTGTGTGAGCTCGGCCCGGGGCGGGGCCGCACGGAGGAGGCGCGGACCATGGTCGCCCTCGGCTGAGTTTCCGGCGGCGACTTTGATTATTGGCAAATAATCACTAACAATACCCGGCCCGCGCGGGCTTGCCACCGCCACGCAGACTCAGCCAGTCCGCACACGCGGCCGCGTCACCTACCACTGGGCCCTGCTCTCCAGCCCCAAACGAGCCGATGGAAAAATCCAAAAATTTCCGCATCGACGCTCTGCTGGCGGTGGACCCCCCGCGAGCCACCTCCGCGCAGAACTCGCCGCTGGCCTTGGTCACCTCGCTCGCGGCCGCAGCAACTGGCGCCGGCGGCGGCGGCGGGACGAGCAGCGGGGCGAGCGGCAGCTGCAGCCCCGCGTCCTCGGAGCCGCCCGCGGCTCCAGCCGACCGTCTGCGGGCCGAGAGCCCGTCTCCGCCGCGCCTCTTGGCCGCACACTGCGCGCTGCTGCCCAAGCCCGGCTTCCTGGGCGCGAGCGGCGGCGGTGGTGGCGGCGGCAGCGCGGGCGGCGGACCCGGGGGTCCCCACCACCACTCGCACCCGGGCGCCGCGGCTGCTGCCGCCGCCGCCGCCGCTGCCGCCGCCGCGGCGGGCAGCCTGGCTCTGGGGCTACACCCGGGGGGCGCGCAGGGCGGCGCGGGCCTCCCGGCGCAGGCGGCACTCTACGGCCACCCGGTGTACGGCTACTCGGCGGCGGCGGCGGCGGCCGCGCTGGCGGGCCAGCACCCGGCGCTGTCCTACTCGTACCCGCAGGTGCAGGGCGCGCACCCTGCGCACCCCGCCGACCCCATCAAATTGGGCGCCGGCACCTTCCAGCTGGACCAGTGGCTGCGCGCGTCCACCGCGGGCATGATCCTGCCCAAGATGCCCGACTTCAACTGTGAGTACCCTCGCGCCCCGGGGCCCGTGGCAGGCGGTCCTCCCGCGCATCCTCCTCCGCCTGTCTGTGTGCTTGCTCTGCTCGGAGCGCGCCGCTGAAGCGCCACGGAGCCGCCTCGGCTCTGCCCCAGGCCCGCGAGAACCAGCGCGGGCTCCGCGGCGGGAGAGTGGCCGAGAATTATTAAAATGGCCTCGCGCAGGCCTTGCCGTCTCTTCCTTTCTTAACGGGAAAGGGCAGCTGGAGGTGTGAGACTGAAATCTAATGATTAACCTGCAGGCTGGAGGAGGAGGAGGAAGAGGAGGAAGTGGCGGAGGAAGGCGAGTCGAAAATCGCCCAGAATTAGGCAGGCTTGGTAATGGGGGGCTGGATCTCCGAAACCAGGGGTTTACCATCGGGAGAACTGACTTGGCCAGGGTCACCCATCGTGGGCTCTTGGAGAGACCCTCGGCCCTTCGGGGAGTGGGGCGCTGAGAGTGAGAGGGCCAGGAGCAGCGAACGAGAGAAATGGGCTCCGAGAGCCCGAGGCTGCGAGGCTAGGCCCAAGGCAAGCGCCTGGCCCTAGCCAGGGCCCTGCCCTCCTTTGGAAGCGCGCCGGGCGCGAGGTGCGATGAGCCGAGGGGTGCGGGCACCCGGAGCAGCAGGTGCCAGCACCGGAATCCGGGACACCAGCTGCGGTAGCGAACCTCCAGGGTGGGAGACAAGGAGGCTGAACCACGCATGACCGAGAATTCCTGGGCGCGCTCAGGCGTCGCAGGCGCGCGCGGAGCTCGGGACGGTCGTTCCGGGGCTCCGACTCTGCCGCCTCGCCCCACCCGGGAACGGCTGCCTTCGAGGCAGGCGGGAGCAGACGATGTAGACGGCTTTGTGCGTGCAGCCGCCCAACACCCAAACAAAGAGACCCCATTGTTTCCGTCTGAGTGGATCTGTTTAGACTGGGGAGATGCAGGCGCGGGAGGGGAACACGGCAAAAAGAAAACAGAAATAAACACTGGCCAGAATTCAGGATTCCTCTGCGAGAGGCCACGGTTGTGACTAAACAGAGAAAAGCTGCGACCCCAGAGGGCTGGAGAAGTCGCAAGCGGGTGTGAAGATCCAGCAGGGGCCCGTGTGCCCTCGGCTACCCCTGGCTTTTCCCAGCTCAGCTCCAAGAAGACCCCAAGGGCCACCCCTCCCTCCTGATGGAGAGTGAGCCCCTGCTGACCGCCCCACACCTTTTTCTGGGGCCACAGCTTCAGAGATCTCTGATTCTGTTAATCCCTTTGGCCAAACTCAGGTGCCCGGCCCTGCCAGCCGCTTCTGGTGGAAAGCCACTCCTGCAGAATTCCATGGTAGCCTGCCTTCCCCAGCCCGAAGAACCCTTGGTGGACCCCTGAGAAGGGCTGACCTGCCCAGAGAGGCCTCCTAGAACTTTGGGCTCCCTGGCCACCCCAGAGCTTTGCCTGGCCTTCCTGGAGCCAATGGACACACAGAAAATTGATGCAAGCGGGGTTCCTCTGCCTACACCCATCTCCTGATGCCTAATCTGATCTGAGAGGCGGCTGAATTGAAAGCAGCCAGCTTTAGCCCCCAAACGAGGACGCTGCACCCCCGTCCGAAAGGGCAGAGCAGGCAAAGATGGTGGCAATGTTCTAGAAGCCCTCTTCTCCACGAGCCGGAAAACCTGTTTGGTTCCCTTTAATAGGTCGTCTCTGCCTGTTGGATGGTATTTCCCAAACAGTCCCTTCCGAGCCGGTATTTTAATTAAAGTTCTAATGTATTGTCAAGTTGGGAATTCGGGGCCTTGTTTAACTAAAGCAGGGGGCGTGGGCCTTCCTATAAAGCAAATTGCCCGTCCCGGGGGAGCCTGAGCTCATCCCGGCCTGGGGCTGGCCTCTTTTCTTCCCTTTGCTTTCTTTCTTTTATTGTCGAACACTTGTCAGACTCCTGGGAAATCAAGGGAAGTCTCGTTTTGAGGTCATAAAATTCTCTGTGATGTAACCGTGCGAAATTATGTAAATAAAGCCGGGCAGGCCTCCTTGAACACACAGAAAGCCAGACCCGCCTCCTCCTGGCCTGTAATTTGGGTAATGAGAATTGTCCTGAAAAGACTTCCACCCCTGACCCCTCCCTGTTCTTCCCTCCCCCACCCCCTACCCTCCACCCCCCAGGCTCTGCCCTCCGGCACTGAGCCGGGGCTCCTAGCTCAGGAAAACAATTTGCAATGCCGGAGGGTCTCGGAGGAAAACTTCGTTAGGGTCCGGATTTGGTCTCCGAACCTGCATTATTTCCTTCCCTACCCCACTGCCTTCTCTTTTTCTCCTGATCCCCCTTTTCTGTTTTAAGGAGGCGGTAGTGGGGGTCCAGGTGGTGGTGGAGATCCCACACCTGTTGGGGTTTGCGCCCGAGCTGGGGAAAGTTCAGTGCGGAGCGGAGAGGAAGTTCAGTCCCTGTGGTCACTACTCCTCCTGTCTTAGGTCCAACCCTTTTCCCCCACCCTCCCGTGGAGCCGGTCCCCCTGCCCGGGGGCCTCTGGGGGCCGTGACCCAGGCAGCGAGGGGAGGGAGTGGGCGGAGGATCGGAGCTGGCCGCCGGCCTCACTCACACCTTCTCGCGTCCCCAGCCCAGGCGCAGTCGAACCTCCTGGGGAAGTGCCGCCGGCCCCGAACCGCATTCACCAGCCAGCAGCTGCTGGAGCTGGAGCACCAGTTCAAACTCAACAAGTACCTGTCGCGGCCCAAGCGCTTCGAGGTGGCCACCTCGCTGATGCTCACCGAGACTCAGGTGGGCGGCCCGGGATCCTGACCCCCCCACCCCACCCCGCGACGCTGTCACCTCCGCGCTCCTGACCCTCGGGCTGTCCCCCGGACCAGACGTCCCGTCTGGTGCTGTGGCTGTGGACCCCTAAGGTGATGCTCAGAAAGTCTGCTGTGTCGTGTGCCAGGGTTCACACACCCGCACCCAGAGCTCCGATCCTGTAGGTTCAGACGCTTTTGCATTTAACGAACCCGCGTGGGCCACAGTCAAGAAATTTGGTTCCAAAAAGAGACGTCCCCAGCTGCCCCCCCCCGGCCCTCCCTCCGCAGACCAAGTCACGAGCCCGGCGAGTCCTAGGAGGCCCCTGCCCGGCTGTGAGGCCTGCAGACGGGTAGGGGCAGGGAGGAGAGGAGGAAGCGACGAGCCCCCTGCCCCCCACCCCACCTCATTCGGCGTCTGAGCCTTGTCGTCGGACGCGGATCCCCGGGGCCCGCATGGGGCGGCCGGGTTCAGGGTGCCCGCAGCCCGGCCTCTCGGGACGGAGGTGGCGGCTCTCTCACGCCCGCTTGTGCCCGCAGGTGAAGATCTGGTTCCAGAATCGGCGGATGAAGTGGAAACGCAGCAAGAAGGCCAAAGAACAAGCGGCTCAGGAGGCGGAGAAGCAAAAGGGCGGCGGCGCGGGCAAAGGCGGCGGCGGCGGCGGCGCCGAGGAGAAGGCCGAGGAGGAGCCGCTGGGGCCGCCAGCGCCCGGGGACAAGGCCAGCGGACGCCGCCTGCGGGACTTGAGGGACAGTGACCCCGACGAGGACGACGACGAAGACGACGACGACCATTTCCCCTACAGCAACGGCGCCGGCGCCCACGTCGCCTCCTCCGACTGCTCCTCGGAGGACGACTCGCCGCCCCCGCGGCCAGGCGCGCCCCCGGCCCAGTAGGAGCCCCGCACCGCCCTGGCCAGGGGCCGCACCAGGCTTGGATCCCACGTCCCGGGTTGTGAGCGACCCTAAGCCGCCTTCCTCCGGACCATCTGCAGAGGCCAGGGGGTTGGAAGAGTCCGGCCCGGGCCTCAGGTCCTGGGAGGCTGGCCTTTTGGGACAGCCCTGGCAGGTGCCCTGGCCTGCCCTTCAAGGGACACGCGGAAGATGACCCAGCGGGCTCAAACTCCAACTCCCGTCCTATTCGATTTAATTGTGGTTAGTGTCCAGGGGATGCGTCGCTCCTCCCTCTTCCCCGCGGCTAGGAAGGTGGAAGAACCCACAGTGTTACACGGCCTGGAAGACTTGAACCGTCCTCTGCAAACGCGTTCTTCCCGGGCTGGGAGAAAAAAAAAGGGGGGGTTGATGCTTCTGTATCTTGGGGGGCGGGAGGGAATTTAAGAGCGTTCAAATCGCTGGAAATTGCAGAACTATACTATCTTTATTTTTGTATATTGTATTTATATATGAGGATATATATATATAAAAAGAAATATCTACGTATGCATGCTAAATTATTATTTAGCTTCTCCCATCGCCCAGGATGGAATGTAAAATAAATTGGTTTTTTACTGGACGAGAGTACACGTCTTTTCCGGGAAAGTCGACTTGGTTGTTTTGGTTGTTGAAATGATGGGGAGGATCGCTTTCCCTCGGTTGAGGGTGAAAATCAGACTCGCACGTGGAGCCTGTGGTGGAACCTGACTCCTGGTCCTGCAGAGTCGCAGGTGTGAAATGCTAAAAATACCTGAGGCCAGATGGCATCGCGTGCGGGCGCTGGGCTCGCACCCATCCTGGACAAAGACACTTCAAGGCCTAGACTTAGCATCTGGGTCCGGGGGACCGAAGAAGGCGCTACTGCCATTTTTCGGAATGGACTCCATTGCGCCATCCTCCTCCTCCCTGGCCCTCTGTGCCAGCCGGCCCTTCCTTGAGCTGGCCAGGACCGGTGTTCTCGAATCTGTGCGAATGTCCGCGAGGGCAGCCGTGGGCAGCAAGAACCCTCCACGCCAGGCTGCGTGGCTCCGGGTTAATAAACCTCGGCAGCGCGCGCGCCATCAATCACCGCGCTGGCCAGGGCCTGGCTCCCGCCATGTGCTGCACACATGCCGGGCTCCGCGCGCAGCCGGCCGGCTCCCGCCCGGCCTGGGGCGTCCCCTGGCTCCCTGCTGCCCCCCACTTCCGACTCGGCGACCTCTAAGCCGCCCGGAGGAGCCAGGTGTCCGGGGTGGCCGCTTCTCCCTCTTCCTTCGGGGTTACTTTTAAACCAGCACCTGGGCGTGGGCCGCGCTGCTCCCCCCTCTTCCTGCCCGCTGATAAATGAGTTCAGAAGGGCCTGGCGTTTCATTTGGGTGATTACCGCCGGGCGAGCGCGGCCCCTCCTCTGCCGCGGGGCCCGGGTGAGATTAATATCCTCTCTGGCAGCTCATTATCACCCCGGGCTCCTTCCATAAAATCCAACCTCAACCAGGGCCGGGGGCGCGGCTGTTGGAAGCTCACGCGGAAGCTACAGGGCACCGGCGCAGGCCCTGGGCCGCCTGGAGTCCAAAGCTGCATTGGGAGAACCGGGCCAGGTTTGCAGCTGGCGGAGAAGGCAGAGGGCCGGGACAAGGGGGAGGGAACGTTGGAAGGGAGAGGAGGAGAGAGGGAGGACAGATGTCTTTTAGGGGCTGAAAAACCACAATCCATGGACTTCTTGTAATTTCTAACACATTGGCGAGGCTGAGCCTGAAACAATGTCTTCTCCGGCTGGCTGCACATCTGGGGGTGCTTTCACCCCCAATCTCAGCAGGCCTTTCTCAGGGGTCCCACCCCAAAACAGCCAGGAAAGGGGATGGCCCGGGTCTGGGCATTGGGACCTGGAATTTGGGCGGGCTAGGGGGGTAAGGGAGGCTTCCTACCAACAGGGGACAAATACTCCCTCTGGGACAAAAACCAAGGAAGACATAAATATTGCCCCCTGCCCAGGCCTGGGCTTGGCGCGGGGACTCAGGCCCCAGGAAAGCTGGACCTATTGCGGCCCCGGCATCTCCAGCCAGCTGCTTAATCGCAGCGGAATTTATCTTGCTAATAAATTTAATGATCAATTCGTTCTTGTCACAGGAGCTCTTCCCCAAATCAATTATAGCAAATTTAAATATAATCACTGGCTCATCCTCACCCACTCCGGGCACCGGGAACAATTCATTCCACCTAATGAATGGTCTCCAGGCCCACTCCCCGCCTCAGCCTGCACCCCCAATCTGGGGCGCTGTGCTCGGTGGGGATCACCAACTCCGCTCTGCCGGGAGCAAGAGTCGACCTCCCACTGCACCCGAACCTCAGCATGACCCCAGCCTAGGGGGAGCCAGCCAGGTCTACGCAGTCGGAGCCCAACGCGAATTCAAGGTATGGTTTTGGTTCTAGACTTCTCCTGCCGTGCTCTCGGTGGGAAGTCCTTGGTGCCAATGCTAGTGTATTTCTCCACCCTAAGCAGGAGCCAGACCACACAGTTATGACCCTGCTGCCACCTCAGGACTGGATGCCCACGGCGGGGGGAGGGGCACCCACAAAACTGACCAGGTCCCCTGGGAAACCCGGCCCAGTCTCCCTGCCCTACCCAGGGTCTGGCTTTCTGGCACTCGTTTGAATTCTCAGGAGAGGTTCTCCTACATTCTCAAGAGAGGAACACTTTGCACTTGTCTCCAGTGTGTGAATAAAGCCCCTTTTTGTGTGTGTGTGTACCAAGGAAAAACGACCTGTTTGCATCCTTCAACATGACGGCCCTGGGTCACTCTCCGGCCCCTTCTGGAGCTCTGGCCACGGGGTGAGATGCCACGGACAAGACATCTGCTGAATCAGAGAGGGGCATGTATAGAAACAACTAAAAAGTAGATGCCTTTTCCTTCCGTTACGGACTTTCTCCTGCCCAGTCCTCAGATGGAAATCGGAGCAAAAAGAACATAGGAGGCTTTCTGTGATACCAAAAGCATAGGCAACAAAAATTTAAAAATGACAAATGGGACTCCATTAAACTGAAAACCTTCCATGCCACAGGAGACACAGAGTGCAAAGGCAACCTATGAAAAGGAGAAAATATTTGCAAATATTTCTGAAGAAGACAAAGCAGTGGTCTAGGAGCAGGGACAGTCAAATGAAAACCACAGGAAAGCGCCTCACACAGGTTAGGATGGCCGATATAAAACAAAGGACACACACAACAAAGGGTTAGTGAGGATGTGGAGAGATTTCAGCCCTGTGCACTGTTGGTGGGACTGTAAAATGGTGCAACCAATACGGGGAAATGATATGGAGGTGCCTCCAAAAATTAAAATGGAATTACCCGGTGATCCAGTAGCCTGGTCTTGAGTATATATGTGAAAGGATGTATTTGCACACCCATAATTATTACAGAATTATTCACAGTAGCCAAGGGACAAACTACATGTCCATCAGCAGTCGAATGGATAAGCAAAATGGGAATCTACCTATTGAAAAAAACAAACACTGGATCAGGCAGGTGCGGCAGGCTGTATGGAACCGCTGGTTCCCGTCCTGGCTGCTCCACTTCCCATCCAGCTCCTCGCTAATGTGCCTGGGAAGGTGCAGATGCTGGCTCAAGGGCTTGGGCCCCTGCACCCACGTGAGAGGCTCCGAGGGAGTTCCTGGCTCCTGGCCCAGCCCAGGTGTTGTGGCCATTTGGAGAGTGAACCAGCAGATGCAAGGTGTGACTCTCTCCCTCTGCCACTCACTCCATATCACCCCGCCTTTCAAATAAAGAAATCTTTAATAAAAAGACAAACACTGCATGATCCCACCTACGTGAGGTATCCTAAGTCAAGGTTCAGAAACAGGAAGTAGAAGCCTGTGGGCCCGGGGCCTGAGGAGGGAGTTGGTGCTCAGTGGGTTTGGAAAGATGATCAGGCTCTCAAGCTGGCTGGCTTATCAATGTGCCTGTGTTAACACGAACGTAGTGTACACTGAAATTTAGTACACTATTTAGTATACTAAAAATGCTTAGGATGGTGTGGATTTGCTGTCCTCTTTCCAGCCCTCCTGCCCTCACTCCCTCCCCACTTCTCGCCCGTGGCGGGTTCCCAGGCTGCCAGCAGCCGTTGGGTCAATTTGGGCCAGATTGGTTCTGCGGAGCACCTCCCAGGTTGGTGCGTTATCTGCCCCTCGGGCGGGCTTCCGCGGTCCCACAGCGGCGGGGGGCAGTCCTCAGTCCCCGTCTCAGGCCTGAGTCCGGATGCAGATCCAGGGGCTGCCTGCTGGGGGACCCCAGGGCGGAGAGAAGCCCCTGGAGGGGTTGCGGTGCCTGCTTCGGGCCGGGGCTGGGGCGACGCGGAGAGCTCCCCGCAGGACCCGGGGCGCTCCCTCCAACCCCCCAGTTTCAAAGTCCTACGGTGTATTGTGTCTCCCTCAATAAAACTAATCCCTTCGGAGGTGTGACCTCCACCAAGAATGCCACAGTGTTCCATACTACAAGGGCAAATATGTTTTTCAGATTTGGTTTTTATGGTCGGATTAAAGTTTATTTTCCATAATAGGGCACCTAATAAAACTCACAAAGCCGGGTCGGGCCTCCAGCTGGTGGCCTCGTTTAACACTTTCACTTCGTAAATCACTTCGCGACGTGCCAGGTGTGCGCGCCCTGGCCATTCGCGGTCCCGGAGCCCCGGCTGGCGCTGGGGGCGCAGGGGCGGCCTCGCCAGGGCTCGGGGGGCCTCCACGCGAGCGAGCCAAGGGGACCCCGCAGGCCACGCCGCGGGGCGGGAGCCCTGGCCTGGAGCGCCCCCGCCTCCCACGGCCCGCCCCCCGGCCCCGCGCCGACCCCGCATTCCGCGGTCTGCGCACCTGGCCGCCCCCTCCCCCGTGTACACACGGAACCTGACAATACGCGCTCCTCCGAGCCATTGTCCTGGGCGCTCGCTCGGGGCTGGACAAAGGGGGAGCCCCCAGCGCGGGCGGCCGCGGCCAGGGCGGGGGGCGCGGTTTACCCAGCTGGGGGCAGGAACAAAGGCCTTATCTCGGCCGCGGGGGCGGCGGCGGGGCCCGCCGCGAGGACCCGGGCGCAGCGCGCGGCCGGGGTCAGGCGCGGGGCGCAGGGCGGGGGTCCGGGGGCGGGGCGGCTCGTCCGGGAGCCACCTGAGCAGGTGTCCTCGCCTGCAGGCGTGCGCTGAGCCCGGGGGCGCCTCGCGGGGCCGCTCGGGCCGCGGGTCTCCTGGGCTGCGTTCTGCGAGTCCCGCGGACGACACACACGGAGGAAGTGAGGAATAAGGGTTTTCCCCAAGCCGGGCAGCAGTACTGCGGTGGTTGGTCGCAGTTCATCTCCCTCCCCCCTCTTTTTTTTTTTTATTTTTAATTTTAAGACCTGTAGTTTTTGTATTTGTTGTATTTTATCATTTTAGTCCATCTTCTCGGTAATATCCTTTCTTCCAAGCATAACATAAATTTCTATGCTGAAATTTAAAGAGTAAGGCTCAGTTGTGGGCAGGGGAGATACTGGGGAGAGGGCGCCAGCCCACTCTGGCGTCCTGCAGGACCCCTTGGCAGAGGCCACCCCGCGCGCAGCGGCTCTGGGTAAGGATCTTAGCTGCCGCCTGCAGACTGGGTCTCAGCGCGCGGTGCTCAGCCTCCTGGCCGCAAAGGCCCCTAACAGAGAGGCCAGCACTGCAAAGGGGAAACTTGCTATGGTTCCCCCCACCTTATTTATTTATTTATTTATTTAAGAGGTAGAGTTACAGACAGTGAGAGGGAGAGACAGAGAGAAAGGTCTTCCATCCGCTGGTTCACTCCCCAAATGGCCACAGTGGCTAGAGCTGTGCTGATCCGAAGCCAGGAGCCAGGAGCTGCCTCTGGGTCTCCCACGTGGGTGCAGGGGCCCAAGTACTTAGACCATCTTCTGCTGCTTTCCTAGGCCATAGCAGAGAGCTAGACTGGAAGAGGAACAGCTGGGACTAGAACAGGCGCCAATGTGGAATGCGGCACCGCAGGTGGAGGATTAACCAAGTGAACCACAGCACAGGCCCCAAACTTGCTGTATTTTTAAGATGAATCTGGAGGGGCCGGTGTTGTGGCGCAGTGTGTTAACGCCCTGGCCTGAAGCGCTGGCATCCCATAAGGACGCCAGTTTGAGACCCAGCTGCTCCACTTCCTGTCCAGCTCTCTGCTATGGCCTGGGAAAGCAACAGAAGGTGGTCCAAGCCCTTGGGCCCCTGCACCCACGTGGGAGACCTCCTCGAAGAAGCTCCTGGCTCCTGGCTTTGGATCAGCACAGCTCCGGCCGTTGCAGCCATCTGGGGAGTGAACCAGCAAATGGACGACCCTTCTCTCTCTCTCTCTCTCTCTCTGCCTCTCCTCTCTCTGTGTAACTCTTTCAAATAAATAAATTTTTTTTAAAAAAAGATGAATCTGGAAAGGAAATGCAGATTGTGTGTCTTTGTCTCAGGCTGCAAGGTATACTTATAAAAATTCGCCTCCCAGGTCAGTTTCTCCTGGTAACTAACTCCTGGGTCTGCAGAGGACTAGTGTCCACGGAATATACCCATGTGAGCCGGGGCAGGCTTTGCACCTACAGACCACAGATAGTATCCCACCCAAGAGCCAGTTCGTGCGTCCCTTCAGAATGTTTTGGAGTACGTGCTAGGCACTTAAGCACTAGAGATAGAATAAAACAGGAAAAAAAAAAAAAAAAAAAAACCTCCATCTCCCTAGAGTTACATGGCAGTGGGAAGGGAAAGACAGTGACATAATGAATATGTGGATTACATAGTATAAAAGGCACAAGAGGCCGACACTGCGGCTCACTTGGCTAATCCTCCGCCTGCGGCGCCAGTACCCTGGGTTCTAGTCCTGGTTGGGGCACCGGATTCTGTCCCGGTTGCTCCTCTTCCAGTCCAACTTTCTGCTGTGGCCCGGGAGCGCAGTGGAGGATGGGCCCTGCACCCGCATGGGAGACCAGGAAGAAGCACCTGGCTCCTGGCTTCGGATCGGCGCAGCGCGCCGGCCGTAATGACCACTTGGGGAGTGAACCAACGGAAGGAAGACCTCTCTCTCTGTTTCTTTCACTGTCTAACTCTGCCTGTCAAAAAAAAAAAAAAAAAAAAAAAAAAAAAACCACGTAGATATGTAAGGTTATAGGTACCGCGGTAGTTATTATAAACCAAGGCCAAAGATGATAGGGAATATCAAGCTTTCAGCGAAACACTTAGCAAAGCGCTACTCCTGCAGCACCCTGTGTGTTAAGACTGTGGCCAGGGGCTTGTGCTGTGGCTTAACGGACCTAACAGGTTAAGCTGCTGCCTGAAATGCCAGCATCCCATACGGGCACTGGGTCGAGTCTCGGCTGCTCCACTTCCAAGTCAGCTCCGTGCTAATAATGACCTGGGAAAGCATTGGAGCATGGCCCAAGTCCTTGGGCCCCTGCACCCATGTGGGAGACCCAGAAGAAGCTCCTGGCTTCTGGCTTTGGCCTGGCCCAGCCCCAGTTCTTATGACCATTTGGGTAGTGAACCAGCAAATGGAAGAACCCTGTCTCTATCTCTCTCTGTAACTATGCCTTTCCAATAAATAAAATGAAAACATGTTGTACAACTTAATTAATTAATTTTTTTAAAAAAAGGTATGATCTATTGGGTTATTGCCTTTAAATAGGTTGGAGAGGAGGACTAGAGACCATTAAGAAGTTTGGAGGGGGCCGGTGCTGTGGCGTAGTGGGTAAAGCTACTGCCTGCAGTGCCAGCATCCCATATGGGCACCAGTTCGAGTCCTGGCTGCTGTACTTCCGATCCAGCTATCTGCTATGGCCTGGGAAAGCAGTAGAAGATGGCCAAGTCCTTGGGCCCCTGTACCCATGTGGGAGACCTGGAAGAAGCTCCTGGCTCCTAGTTTCAGATCAGTGCAGCTCCGGCTGTTGTGGCCATCTGGGGAATGAACCAGTGAATGGAAAACCTGTCTCTCTATCTCTCTCTTCCTCTGCCTCTGCCTCTGTGTAACCCTGCCTTTCAAATAAATAAATAACTCTTAAAAACACATGAGGGATATTTATCCTGAGGCTATCAATGACCATTCATACATTTACTGACTCAAGGTTCCTAGTACCCCTCCCTTAAGATTTATTTTATTTATTTGAAAGGCTGAATTGAAGAGGGGGGGGGGGAACAGAGATCTTCCATCTCCTTGTTCACTCCCCAAATGGCCACAATGGCTGGGGCTGGGCCAGTTTAAAGCTGGCAGCCAGGAGCTTCATCCGAGTCTCCCACGTGGGTGCAGGGACCCAAAGACTTGGGCCATCTTCCACTACTTTCCCAGGTGCATTAGCAGGGAGTTGGAGCAGAAGTGGAGCAGCCGGGACTCGAACCATTGCCCATATGGGATGCTGGTGTTGCAGGCAGCAGCTTAACCTGTTATGCCACAGCACAAGCTCCATGTCCCTAACCCTTATGGGAGAATAAATATCCCCAGGAAACGGAATAGAGAGGCATGTGGTAGGAGTTGGGATTTTTTTTTTTTTTTTTTTTTTGACAGGCAGAGTGGACAGTGAGAGAGAGAGACAGAGAGAAAGGTCTTCCTTTTGCCGTTGGTTCACCCTCCAATGGCCGCCATGGCTGGCGCGCTGCGGCCGGCACACCGCGCTCATCCAATGGCAGGAGCCAGGTGCTTCTCCTGGTCTCCCATGGGGTGCAGGGCCCAAGCACCTGGGCCATCCTCCACTGCACTCCCTGGCCACAGCAGAGAGCTGGCCTGGAAGAGGGGCAACCGGGACAGAATCCGGTGCCCCGACCGGGACTAGAACCCGGTGTGCCGGCGCCGCAAGGCGGAGGATTAGCCTAGTGAGCCATGGCGCCGGCCATCAATTTAAAAATAATCCACACGAAGAGTGCTGTGGAAAACAAAAGAGAAGACTGGTTCCCATGAAACGTAACGGTTTCCTGGCCGTGTCACAGAATCAGGGAGGGAGCTCTGGCAGTGGAAGTGCTTGAGCACCTCAAACCCAGCCGCAGCTCCTCACTTACAGCCAAGTGGAAGCTGCTGACTGTCCTCTACCCCACCACTCACGTGCTGAATGGCTCAGCTGGCTGGGCACCTTCACAGCAAGCTGTCCCTTCAAGAGGAGTGCGGCGAGGCGCAGGCGTTGGGGTACAGCCCCCGGTTGGGATGCCTGCATCCCATCAGAATGCCCGTGTTCAAGTTCTCTGCTTCTAACTGAGCTTCCTGCTAACACCCCTTGGGAGGCTGCAGGAGATGGCTCAAGTGCCTGGGCTCCTGCCCCCGACGTGGGAGATCTGGATGGAGTTCCTGGCTCCTGGCTTCAGCCGGGCCTCATCTCAGCTATTCTGGGCATTTGGGGGGTAAACCAGTGGATGGAAGATCTCTTTCTTCCTCCCCCCTGCCTGCCGATAAATAAAAGTAAACTTAAAAAAAGGCACATCTGACTACGATGCTTCCACAAATGCTGATTTTCCAGTGTGGACACATCCTACCCTCGCTTTTCCCAGTCCCACCCATGCTTCCAGACAGGTGTTCAGAACACAGCACAGTGGCAAGGGGCAGGGACCCTGCGTGCTGGGGGCCGGCCCCTTCGCACCCCATGCCTCAGTATCCCCACCTGTGAAAGGATGACTCTAATAGCTCCTGTCCTACAGAGTTGCCATGAAGGTTAAACCATTTCATATTTTTAGGGTGCCTGGCACTGAATAATTTTTTTTTTAATATTTATTATTTTATTTATTTGAAAGACAGAGTTACAGAGAGAGTTACCAGAGAGAGAGAGACAGAGGTCTTCCATCTGCTGGTTCACTCCCCATATGACGGCCGGAGCTGAGCTGATCTGAAACCAGGAGCCAGGAGCTTCCTCTGGGTTTCCCACATGGGTGTAGGGGCCCAAGGACTTGGCCATCTTCTACTGCTTTCCCAGGCCATGGCAGAGAGCTGGGTCGGAAGTGGAGCAGCCGGGACACAAACCGGAGCCCATATGGGATGCCGGCACTGCAGGTGGCAGCTTTACCTGTTATGCTACAGTGCCAGCCCCAGGCATTAAATAGTTAAACAACCTCCCCGATGTGGCATCTCTGCCACCCATAGTCTCCAGGGCCATGTGGTACACAGAACATCTACATGCCTGGCGTGGGTCTGTGGAGTTGTAGGACATCCTCAGCTAGCTCAGGCCAGTCTGGGAAGGAGGTGTGTACGGGTATGGGAGGTGGGGGTGGTGAGCAGAGGAATGAAGGTGAAAGTCTTTGTAATGGGTCTGAGATGCATAGGCATCTGAGAATGGGAGCCAGCAGGCAGAAGGCGTGGGTGAAAATCCTGACTCTATCACCAAGTGTGTGGCCTCGGGCGAGTGGCTTAACCTCCCTGTACCTTAGTCTCCTGCCCTGTACAGCAGGAGCAGGGTAGTACCTGTCTCATAGACATCTCTGAAGAATTGCATGGGACTGGTGCTGTGGTATAGCAAGTTAAGGCCCTGGCCTACAGCGCGGGCATCCCATATGGGCACTGGTTGGAGTCCCGGATGCTCCACTTCCAATCCAGCTCTCTGCTACAGCCTGGGAAGGCAGGGGAAGATGGCCCAAGTGCTTGGGCTCCTGTCAAGTAAAAAGCCTATCATAGGGTAAGTAAGCCACCTGCATTCGCTGCTCTTGCTGTCCCCTTAAGGAGTGTCATGCACGCCTGGGCATGCCTGCCGAGCTGTGTGCACCCAAGGCTTTGCGAAGCCTGACTGTTCCGAGCCAGTTTGTACCCATGCCCACACTTGAGGATCAATTCTCTGGGTGCCTCCTACCGCAGTCCCAAGAGGCTCAGAGTAAGAGGGAGCCGACGGCACCCAGGGAGTCAGCCTCTCTGGCTTGGCCCTGATGCTGTGGCTGTGGACCCTGTTAGACCAACAGAACACTTGCAATTGTGACATGGCCGGAGCCTTCAGAAATGCTTGCTCCTTCTCTTGCTGCCCTTGGTAACCAGTTGCCATTCGGAGAATAGGGCTGGCCAGTGAGACACTGAACACTGAACACTGGGCAGGCCAATAGCTGGTGCAAACACCCGAGCCGGCCTGTGCTTAACAGCAGCCATGTGCTGAGTCCTGCTGGGCCCAACCCAGATCATCAGCAGCCTACAGAGAGATGAGCTAACAGAAGCTGTTTTGAGGGGTGGGCGTTGTGGCAGAGCAGGCTGAGCCACCCCTTGGGACACCCACATGCCAGGTTGAGTCCTCGATTGTTTCCAGTCCAGCCTCTTTTTTTTTTTTTTTTTTTTTTTTCAGTCCAGCCTCTTGCTAATGCATCCTGGGAGTCAGAAGATCATGGTTCAAGTGCATAGGCCCCTGTCACCCACATGGGAGACCAGGATGGAGATCCTGGCTCCTGGCTCCGGTCTGCCCATCCCTGGCTGTTATAGGCATTTAGAGAGTGAATTACTGGATGGAAGATGTCTTTCTTGCTCTCTCTCGTTCTGTCACTCTACTTTTGAAATAGATGTAAAATAAATAACATTTGGCTGGTGCCACGGCTCATTAGGCTAATCTTCCACCTAGCAGTGCCGGCACCCTGGGTTCTAGTCCTGGTCGGGGCGCCGGATTCTGTCCCGGTTGCCCCTCTTGCAGGCCAGCTATCTGCTGTGACCCGGGAAGGCAGTGGAGGATGGCCCAAGTCCTTGGGCCCTGCACCCGTATGGGAGACCAGGAGAAGCACCTGGCTCTTGCCTTCGGATTAGCGCAGTGCGCCGGCCGCAGCGCGCCAGCCGTGGCGGCCATTGGAGGGTGAACCAACAGCAAAAGGAAGACCTTTCTCTCTGTCTCTCTCTCTCACTATCCACTCTGCCTGTCAAAAAAAAAAAAAAAAAAAGAGAAATAAACATTTAAAAAATGTTGTTTTGAGGCCCTGTATTTGGAGTCACTTGATACCACAGTAGATATCTAGCTGGCATGACACCTGTGCTCCAGCCGAGCCCTCACAACATAAACTCTGGCCTACAAATGGTTCCCTGGACCCCTGCCTTATTGACTGAGTAACTCTTAGCCCAGTCAGCACAGATCTCTGTTTGGGGAGGCAGCTTCAGCAGGAAGGACTACAAGGTTACTACTCATGGTCACTGTGCTATCATCCTGCTTTGTTGGTGTTGAGTGTGTGGGGTCCCCAGGCACTGTTAGTTGCTTGAACAGGAGAACCATGTCAGATACCACATCAGGATTAGCATGTTTCAGATGACGGGACACCAAAATGACAGCGGTGACACAAGCACAGGTTTGTTTCTTCTATGAATGCAGACTCAACTCCAGTGCCCATATGGGATGCCAGCACCGCGGGTGGTGGCTTTACCCCACCACGATGTGATTTTATCTCCCTGGTCTAAGATAGCAGTACAGCCCCATGGGAGACCAGGAGAAGCACCTGGCTCCTGCCATCGGATCAGCGCAGTGCACCAGCTGCAGCGCGCCGGCTGCGGCGGCCATTGGAGGGTGAACCAACGGCAAAGGAAGACCTTTCTCTCTGTCTCTCTCTCTCACTGTCCACTCTGCCTGTCAAAAAAAAAAAAAAAAAAAAAAAAAAAAAAACAAAACAAAACAAAAAACACACACATTTTGACGCGGGATTTTTTTGTTGTGGTAAGGTATACGTGACATGCTAATTCGCATTCATCTGTAAGGACACCATTCAGCAGCATTAAACACTCGCAAGGTTGTGGAATCATCGCTTCTATCTGCATTCCAAGCTTTTCCATCACCTCCAGTAGAAACTGTGCCCATACAACGCTAACCTCCTCTTTCTCTCAACCAAACCCCCGGGAACCCCTCTTCCTCATTCTGTCTCTGTGCAGCTGCTGGCTCCGGGTTTGTTTCGGCTCTTCCTTTCTTTTAAATTTCCTACAGCACAGAGGTGGACACGGTAGCTTACGCTGGTGTTTTTCTGAGTGAGGTGTTTTCCCGCAGCTCAGTTAGGGGCAGCCCCATCCATGCAGACTTGGGAGTCGACGGCTCAGGCACTGCACCCCATCCCTGCCCTCCTCATTCTCCACACCCAGCCCATCTGCAGGGCTGAGTCTACCTACGAGACCCAGCGGGGCCTGCCCACTTGTCGGAGGCACCACTGTGTACCCCCAGCTCCATCCTCTCTGACTGTCCCCGGGCGCCCCACCATCCACGGCGGTCAAGCCAAACCGCCCCTGGCACCAGCAGTAGTGGGGAGAAGCCACAAATTGAACTCAAGGTACTAGCGGGTACCCCTGTTTTGAGGGGATTTCCCCACAGACATACTGAGGGCTGGGGAGTGAGGAGAGTGAAGGAGTTGGTAGAATGCTCGGCGAGGGCCTGGGAAGTTATATTCCACGCTTGAGGTTCCACTTTGAAAAGTAAACCAGAGGCTGGCCGGCGCCGCGGCTCACTAGGCTAATCCTCCACCTGCGGCGCCGGCACACCGGGTTCTAGTCCCGGTCGGGGCACCAGGTTCTGTCCCGGTTGCCCCTCTTCCAGGCCAGCTCTCTGCTGTGGCCCGGGGAGGCAGTGGAGGATGGCCCAAGTGCTTGGGTCCTGCACCCCATGGGAGACCAGGAGAAGCACCTGGCTCCTGGCTTCGGATCAGCGCGATGCACCGGCCACAGCGGCCATTGGAGGGTGAACCAACGGCAAAAGGAAGACCTTTCTCTCTGTCTCTCTCTCACTAACTCAGCCTGTCCAAAAAAAAAAAAAAAAAAAAAAAAGTAAACCAGGGGCCGACATTGTGACATGATTTGTTAAGCCATCGCCTGCCATGCCGGCATCCCATATGGGTGCCAGTTTGAGTCCCAGCTGCTCCACTTCTGATCCAGCTCCCTGCTAATTGCCCCGGGAAAGCAGCAGCAGATGGCCCAAGTGCCTGGGGTCCTGCCCCTACGCGGGAGACCCAGATGAAGCTCCTGGCTCCTGGCTTCAGGCTGGCCCAGCCCAAGGCTGTTCTGGCCATCTGGGGAGTGAACCAGCGCATGGAAGACCTCTCTTCTCTCTCTGTCTCTCCTGCTCTCTCTGTAACTCTGCATTTCAAATAAATAAAATAAATTAAAAAAAAAAAAAGCAAACCAACACATCAAAGAAAGAAAAAAATCCCATATAGAGCAGGCATTATGGCACAGTGGGTTAAGCTGTCCCTTGGGGGTGTCCACTTTTCCCATCCAAGTGCCAGTTTGAGTCCGGGCTACTCGACTTGCAATCCTGATTCCTGCTAACGCGTCCTGTGAGAGCAGCAGATGATGGCTCAAGTGCCTGAGCCCCTGCTATCCAACTGGGAGACCCAGATGGAGCGCCAGGCTCCTGGCTGCAGCCTGACCAAGCCTCGGCTGTTGCAGGCATTTGGGGGGGGTGAATGAAAGATTTCCGTCACAAACCCCCTGTAGCTCTGCCTTTCAAGCAGATGAAAGTAAATATTAAAAAAGAAAAAAAAAATCCTGTGCTACATTTAAGACCGGAAGTGCAGATCAGTTACCTATTTCTCCGAAATCCTCCCTTTTGTTCTCAAAGGCACAGAAAACTCTGCATGCTCATGTAGTACACTCTTGGAGGCTTCCAGAATTGCTGCAAAAGGGGGCTGGCGCTGTGGCGTAGCAGGTAAAGCCGAGACTTGAGATGCCAGCATCCCGTGTGGGCGCCGGTTCGAGCCCCAGCTGCTCCACTTCTGATCCAACTCCCTACCAGTGCACCTGGGAAAGCAGCAGAGGATGGCCCAAGTGTTTGGGCCCCTGCACCCACGTGGGAGACCAGGATGAGAGTCCTGGCTCCTGGCTTTGGCCTGGTCCAGCCCTGGCTGTTTCAGCCAGCTGGGGATTGAACCCGCAGATGCAAGATATTTCTGTCCCTGTAACTCTGACTTACAAAGAAATAAATAAAACTTTAAAAAGGAAATTGCTGGGAAAATCCCGAGAGGTTTCCAAGAAGCCTTAGGGGAACTCCCTCTCTGTTCAGTCTCTGAATCTCTGGGGGCAAGGGGCTTGGCGGAATCAGGATCGTGTCCAAACTCCCACCCTGCCAGGTGCCCACGAGATGCCACCCTCCTGTGGCACCCCCAGGTCCCTGGAGATTTCAGAGGTCTTCTTGCTTCTATCTTCATAAAACAAAGTAATTCGCTTTTAATGACCGCCGGTGTTTTCTTTCCCAGTTCTATTTGAGCCGATAATGTCTGAGGCTTTCCCGACGGGTTAAACCACCGTGACCTTCATAATCAGAGAACAGAAATAAATTATATTTGCTCATAAATGTTACTATGTCTCCAGTGCCCAGCTGCCTGCTAATCACAGATGGTGTGATAATATTTTGCTTTTATCAGGCCTCTCAGGCACAGGTAACAAAGTGCTTTATTATGCCATTAGGCAGGCAGAGGCCCTCGGCCGGGCAAGGGGTTTCCCGCTGCGGCCTCGGTCACACTCGGCTTCCGGGCCCTGGGAAGCTGTCAGGGCGCAGGCACAGGTGGGTGTAGAGCTCCCCGCCCCTCCAGCCCCACGGGGCCATGGGAGCAGCCGCTCCCCGACCAGCTCCCTTGGGCCTTACAAACGAGGCAGTGTGATTACAGATTCTTGGCTGGCGTGGTGGATCTCCTTAGTTCTTTTTTGTTTTTAGTTTTTAGATTTATTTATTTGAACGTCAAGGAGTGGCAGGGGGTGGGGGGGAGTCTCCCACCCACTGGCTCACTCCCTCAAATGGCCACAATGGCTGGGTTGGGCCAGGCTGCAGCCAGGAGCTAGGAACTCCATCTGGGTGTCCCACGTGGGTGGCAGGGGCCCAAGGACTTGAGCCATGGCCCGCTGCCTGTCCAGGTGCATTAGCAGGAAGTGGGGTTGGGAGTGGGGCGTTGCTGGGACTCACTGTGGTTTAACACACTGCCCCTTAGTCCCTGCCCCGGACCTCCCCGAGTTGTGCCTGTCCCAGGCGATGACCCCAGCCTCTACCATCGGCCCAGGTCTGATCTGTGCGTGGGATGTGGAGAGCGCCTTCACGCGCTGCCTCTGTCACACAAGACTCCCCAGGACGGTGCCTCCTTCGGTTTCCCCACCTGTTTCACGAGAGCTCAGCCAGGAACCCGCAGTGAGAGCAGTGAACTCCCCAGGGTTGCTGGCCCGGGGCTGCCGCAGCCTCTTGTAGGTGAGCAGAGTCGCAGGCCCGGCCCGGCCCACCTGGGGGCAGAATGGCTGCTCCTAGCAGCAGCAGTGCCTTGGATTCGTCCAGGGGTCCTGAAGAGTGACCGAAGACAAAATGCTGACTCCACAGCTTCCTGATAACCTCACCGATGACACTTCTACCTTCCCAGGAAGACCAGACCCATCCAGAACCTTCTGGAGAACCCTTCTGCCTGCCCCCGCCCCCCATACACACACCCTGGGAGCCGTGTTTAACAGTGTCACTTCACAGGATGCAGTGGCCTTACACACACACACACACACACACACACACGCACACTCGGGGAAAAGGAGCTGCTACAATCCGCCCGTATGCTGGGTTCTCTATGGTCTGGCTCTGTGCTCGGTGCTGTCACGGCCCTGCCACCCTCCCCAGCCCCCGCCGGGGCTGCTCAGGTGTGAGGCCGGCCTGCAGGCCGCCAGGAGCTTGATTTATCAACATCAGTTTCACTGCTGCTTAAGTAGAAAACCAGGCTCTGTCAGTCCCATTAAATCTGACTCAGAAAGCAGAGAGGGGCTTTAAAACTCTCCTTGTCCATGTAGGTGAGAAAGGGTGGGAGTGCCGGGGCTCCCCGTCGGGGGTGTCCTGGCCGGCTGGGGGCCACGCTGATGTGTGTTTCCTTCACTAATCAAAAGTCCGAGGGCAGGGATAAAATAAATCTCAAATAATCACCTTGTATTTCTGACGAGCTAAATAAGTGTGCTTTATGCTCTGGACACGTGAGTTTGCATGCAGTTTCTCTGGATAAGTACTTACCAGGGAGTCTGGGCTTTTTTAAGCATTGTTTTTGCTTCTTGCGTGACAATTATGCCTCTGGGCACATCTGCACGAGGTTGACTTTTTCTAGGAAACCGGAGACTTAGCTAAAGCTGGACAAAATTAAGTAATCACCATAATCGTAATGACCTTGGTCTTTCAGGATGATGGGGTGCCTGGCACCCATGCCCCTCTGGACTCTGAGATCCTGGGAGCTGGGCCCATCCTCGGCCCTTTGGGTCTAGTCCTGTACTGGCAGCCCTGCCTTCCTGACAACAGCCAAGACATCCAGCCAGTAGCCTTTGAGAATTATCCAGGGGGCCGTTGCTGTGGCGTAGTGGGCTAAGCCTCTGTCTGCAGCTCCCGCATCTCGCGTGGATGTCGGTTCGAGTCCTGGCTGCTCCTCTTCCGATCCAGCTCTCTGCTGATGGCCTTGGAAGGCAGTGGAAGATGGCCCAACTCCTTGGGCCCTGCACCCATATGAGAGACCCGGAAGAAGCTCCTGGCTCCTGGCTTCGGATCGGCCCAGCTCTGGCTGTTGTGGTCATTTGGGGAGTGAACCAGCGGATGGAAGACCTCTCCCTCTGTCTCTCCTGTCTCTCTGTCTGTAACTGTATTTCTCAAATAAATAAGTAAACTTTAAAAAAAAAGCTTAAAAAAAAAAGAATTATCCAAAAGCTACTAATGCAGACCCTTGCAACGATATTCATTGAAAATCCAGGATTGTGGGGCCAATGTGGTGGCCACTGCTTGTGACACCAACATCCTATATAAGTGGGCAGGGTCGAGTCCCAGCTGCTCTGTGTCCGATCCAGCTCCCTGCTAATGCACCTGGGGAAGCAGCGGAAGATGGCCCTAGTGCTTGGGCTCCTGTCACCCATGTGGAAGACTGGGTTGGAGCTCCTGGCTCCTGGCTTAGGTCTGGCTTAGCCCTGGCCATTGTGGCCATTTGAACCAGCAGACAAAACCAGCAGATAAAAGATCTCCCTGTCTCTCTTCCTGTCACTCTGCCTTTCAAATAAATGATACAAATAATCTTTAAACAAAATCGGGGATTGAGAAAGAAGAATGTATTTACAGACCTGCCCGCTGAGGGTGCAGTACACAGCTTCTGCCCAAAGAGGGGAACCGGCTCCTCCTTTGGCCACCAGCGCAGTGCTGGGGCCTGGGGTGGGCGCACAGCTTGTCCCAAGTCATCTATCTACCTTTCCTCCGAGAAGCGGAAGTGCCTGCAACCCGATAAGCGAGTCTTGTAGCTCCCTGACCAAGTTTCCCCTGAAAATGCGTTAGAAGAGGCAGTGCCGGGACAGAGCGCACCTCGCGCAGTCGCGGAAGCTGGAGCCGGCGCAGCTTCCTCGTGTTTGGCCGCAGCCCCTCTGCCCGTGTCGTCCCCACAGCGCACCGCCTCCTGTAGCTAGCGTCACCAACCCCTTCCAGTTTTCCAACACCTTCCCAGTCTGAGCCCTGGAAGTCTTCGTCTCAAGGACCCTTTCGGTCCTGGACAAAGCAAGACGGTTGGTCGTCCTACCTGCACTTCTCCATCGACTGGATTAAACGCATGGTGTGAGTTTGGCGCAGTGGTTGAACTGCTGCATGGGAGGCCCGTGCCCGTGGTGGAGCGCCTGGCTCTGCTCCCGATCTCAGCTTCCTGCTCGTGCAGACCCTGGGAGGCAAGTGCTTGGTTCCCTGCCACCCCCGTGGGACACCCAGATGGAGTTCCTGGCTTCAGGCTGTGGCCATCTGGGGAGTGAACCAGTAGATCGAAGATCTCTCTTTCTCTCTCCCCACAATCCCCCGATTTTCAAATAAAGAAATAAATAAATAAACCTAAAATAAACAAACAAACAAACAAACAAACAGCCAAGGTGGTCCCATGGAAAATCTAGACTAAATTCCTGGGTCCTTACTTCAAATCCCAAGACTGGGTCATTGTGGGCACTTGGAGAGTGAACCAGCACTTTCTCTCTCTCTCTTTCTGCATTTCTCTGTCTCTCTCTGCCTCCCACATAAGTCTCAAAAATTAAAGGTCAGTGTTTAGAAGAAATGGGAATGGGATGATTCACTCGGGTGCTAGGGAGCCCTTTTTTTTAAAGATTTATTTTATTTATTTGAAAGACAGAGTTACAGAGAGAGGTAGAGACAGAGAGAGAGGTCTTCCATCCGTTGGTTCACTCCCTAGATGGCTGCAATGGCTAGAGCTGCACCGATCCGAAGCCAGGAGCCAGGAGCTTCTTCCGGGTCTCCCATGCGGGTGCAGGAGCCTAAGGACTTGGGTCCTCTTCTTCTGCTTTCCCAGGCCATAGCAGAGAGCTGGATCAGAAGAGGAGCAGCTGGGACTAGAACTGGCGCCCATATGGGATGCCAGCACTTCAGTTCAGGGCTTTAACCCGCTGTGCCACAGCGCCGGCCCCCAGAGAGCCCTTCTTGAATTCTAGAGATGAGGGCTGCCGTCGTAGGTGCTCCCAGACCTACCTAAACAGTGAGAGAAGAAAACAGCACTTGGACCTCATTCAGAGTCAGGTGGTGCTGTGTGGTGGTGCTCAATGGACAAGGCTGAACATGAACTTGGTCCCTCTCAGCCCACAGAGTGGCTGTCACCTGGCCGCAACGGCACTGCACAGTGTGAGGCTTCACCTTTTTATTTACTTATTCTTAAAAACAATCTTTGGACATTGTAACAACATAATACTGGTGGTGTAATAAGAACCTACCCCAACACTCAGGAGCCGGTGCTGTGTGCTGTGGTTAAGCCTCTGCCTGCGGTGTCTGCACCCCATATGGGTGCTGGTTCAAGTCCCAGCTGCTCCACTTCTGATCCAGGTCTCTGCTAATGTACCTGGGAAAGCAGTGGAAGGTGGTCCCAGTGCTTGGGCCCCTGGAGGAAGCTCCTGGCTCCTGGTTTTGGCCTGGCTCAGCCCTGGCCGTTGCGATCATTTGGGGAGTGAACCAGCGGATGGAAGACTCCTCTCTGTATCTCTGCCTCTCAAATAAATCGATCTTAAAAACAAAAACAACTTGAACTTCTGCTGCATAAGGGTGGAAGGTGATTGTGTTGGGCCAAGGTGGTGCAGCTGGGGGCTACAGAACCTTGGCAAGCTGCACCTGGGCCTTCCCCCAAGCTGGCCTCCCCCCGGCCAGGTAGAAGACTGAGCCAGCAATGAGGACCAGGCAGGATGAGGACCAGGGAAGCCTGGACAGCCCGCAGCTTGGTGTCTCGAGGTAGGCTTTGCTGTGCACATCCCCTGCATTGCCACGGCCCAAAACCAGCTTCTTAAGATTTACCATTCAGAGAAGTCATTTCACCAAGGGCCCCAAGCAAGCCCAAAGATCAGAAGAATTGATCTTTCCTGGTACAAAGGGAGAGCAGTTTAGGAAGAGTTCTTTGTTTTGCTTTGCCTTTGACATTTACTCAGGCAGAGTTACAGAGCGAGAGGTAGAGACAGAGAGAGATCTTCCATCTGCTGATCTACACCCCAGATTCCAGGCCAAAGCCAGGAATTCTATTTGGATCTCCCATGTGGGTGGCAGGGGCCCAAGCACCTGGGCCATCATCTGCTGCCTTTCCAGGCACATTAGCAGGCAGCTGGATTTGAAGTGGAACAGCCGGGACTTGAACCGGCGCTCCGACGGAGGGATACAGGTGTCATAAACAGTGGCTTAAACTGCTGTGCCACAACGCCAGTCCCGGAAGACTTGTTTTTAAAGAGAATGTCAGCTAATCATGGATTCTGGCAAGGGTTATTAACAGATGTGAAACCCCTGGGCAAAACATTTTTGGGGAATAGGAAAAAATCACAGTTTCTCAGATCTTTTCCCTTGTAACATTCCCTTTACTTTTGAAATTTTTCTTAATCAAGTCAAAGGTAGAAAGAGATCTTCACCACAGAGTGTGTAGCCTTGACGTCACCTCATCTGAGGCCACAGGAGAACAGCAGGTGCGAAGTGCCCAATTCACCACACAGTGCCCTTGTTTAATCTGAAGCCAGGGGCCCGTGTTGTGGTGGACCAGGTGAAGCCGCTGCCTTAAATGCTGGCATTCCATATGAGCATCGGTTCGAGCCCCGGCTGCTCTACTTCCGATCCAGCTCCCTGCTAATGCACCTGGGAAAGCAGCAGAAGACGGCCCAAGTGCTTGGGCCCCTGCACCCGTGTGGGAGACCTGGATGGAGTTCCAGGCTCCTGGCTTCAGCCTGGCCCAGCCTTAGCTGTTGCATTTTATATCAAAATAAATAAAGAGCAAATGCAACAGTTGTTCTTAGATGATATCCTCTCTAGGGAATAATGGCCGTAGACATCACTTTAGCACAACTGCCAGCATTGAAGTCGGGTGTCCAGAGAGGGCGTTGGCATAGCCGTCGAGGTGCTGCTTGGGACTTTCATCCCATATCCAAGGGCCTGGGTTTGAGTCCTGGCTCTGCTTCCAATTCTAGCTCCCTGCTAACGCACACTCTGGGAGGCACCAGGAATTGGACCCTGCCACCAATGTGGGAGACCTGGATTGGGATCCAGGCTCCTGGCTTCAGCCTGACCAAGCCCTGGCTGTTGTGGGCACTGTGGGAGTACACCAGTGGATGGGGGATCTTTTTTTCTCTATGTCTCTCTGCCTTTCAAATAAAATGAATTATGTGAATAAAACATTCTTTTAAAGCCCTAGATTGTCTACTTTGCTATATTTCTGAATTACTGTTGATGTCCTCAGGTGTGATGAGCAAGTTGTGGAAGGCTGTAGAATGTTCTCATTTGAGGGAGATGTGGGCAGACAGTTTAGGAGTTAAGTGTCATGATGTCTGTATTTTCAAGTGATCCCATCAAAATGTGTGTTTATATACATGTCTATTCATGTAGATTTAAAAAGGAGAGAAAAACCAAATGTGAACCAAAAATCATAATAAAATAAAAAGAAGAAAGTTCTCCCTTTTGTTGGAAACACTTCTTCAAAGTATGATGAAGGGCCGGCGCTGTGGCATGGCGGATAAAGCCCCCGCCTGCCCTGCCGGCATCCCATATGGGCGCCAGTTCGAATCCTGGCTGTTCCACTTCTGATCCAGCTCTCTGCTATGGCCTAGGAAAGCAGTAGAGGATGACCCAAGTCCTTGGGCTCCTGCACCCACGTGGGAGACCTGGAAGAAGCTCCTGGCTCCTGGCTTCACATCTGCTCAGCTCTGGCTGTTGCTGTCATCTGGGGAGTGAAACAGCAGATGGAAGACCTCTCTCTCTCTTTCTCTCCCTCTGCCTCTCTGTAGCTTTGTCTTTCAAATAAATAAATAAATCTTAAAAAGATAAAGAAGTGGCCGGCGCCACGGCTCACTAGGCTAATCCTCCGCCTGCAGCGCCAGCACACCAGGTTCTAGTCCCGGTCGGGGCGCCGGATTCTGTCCCGGTTGCCCCTCTTCCAGGCCAGCTCTCTGCTGTGGCCAGGGAGTGCAGTGGAGGATGGCCCAAGTACTTGGGCCCTGCACCCCATGGGAGACCAGGAGAAGCACCTGGCTCCTGCTATCGGATCAGTGCGGTGCGCTGGCTGCAGTGCGCCGGCCGCGCCGGCCATTGGAGGGTGAACCAACGGCAAAGGAAGACTTTTCTCTCTGTCTCTCTCTCTCACTGTCCACTCTGCCTGTCAAAAAAAAAAAAAAAAAAAAAAAAAAAGTATGATGAAGTGAATAGACCACGATAAATGTTTTTCTAGAGAGAACTTCTGAAAAACTGATCTTGGTCATTCTCCGAATAGCCGGAGCAGAAGCCACCCTGTCTCCACGTGTGTCTGTCCAAGGAGGAGCCCCCTCAGTGCCTCATGTCCTGAGCAGCCTGCCCAGGTGCCAGCTATCAGAGTGATTGATGACGCGCTTCCTCGGCGGGAATGAAGGGAACAGCCCACGCTGGTGGTGGTCGGTCATCTTCACAACTTCACCCCACACGGGGGAGTTGGGAAAGTGTGGCTTTGACACCCACGGGAGGCCAGTGGCCCATACATCCTCATCCAGACATGTCAAGGTCAAAGTCGCTCAGCACCGGTGGGACACACAGGAGGCATTGTTTCCCAGGATCACCTGCATCCTTGCAACGTGTTAAACTGGCCCCGGCATTCCCTTTCATCACCTTGTCATGCAAACATCATTTTTCATCATTATCTAGCTCTACTCAGAATACTGTTACCTGCTCCTGAGGAGCCAAGTCCCTCCCACCACACTGACCCAGGACAAAATGCAAGAGTGAGGTGCAAAAAAAAAACCACCCAGTGTCCTGGATAGTATTACTTCCACAAGAAAACCCAAGGGTTACGACCTTCATATACGCCACTCCATGGACGCATATCCATGTGTAAGCATGGTTCGAGCATCTATGCGGACGGCCCGGACCTTTTGTTTCACAGGCTCATTCCCCTCCAGGGGTTCCCATCCCTACGGGTCCTCAGCCTGCACCTCCCTCACCCTCACCTGGCCCAGACTGAAGTCATCCACCTCCCCAACAACACGGGAGCCTTCATCCCCCTTCTTGGAAGCGTTCCAAACTCCCCGTCTCCGCCTCAACCTCCTCCTCACTTAGCGGCACCAAGTTCCGCTGGGTAGCCCCCAGAGATGTCTCCTGAAATCTCCGATCTCACAGCTGCTGCCTTAGCCTGGGGCTTCTCGCTGCCTGAAGGTTGAAAGAGCCACCTTTCCAAGTGCAGCCAGGCTTTTGAGAACACGGCTTCCATTAGTCACCCCCTTGCCAAGAATCCTTTGATGGGTAAGAGAAGCCCCTCATTCCTCAGGGCAGAATAAGAAGCCTTTCTGGGGCCAGGGCCGTGGCGCAGTAGGTTAATCCTCCGCCTGCGGCACCGGCATCCCATATGGGTACTGGTTCTAGTCCTGGCTGCTCCTCTTCCAGTCCAGCTCTCTGCTATGGGCTGGGAAAGCAGCAGAAGATGGCCCAAGTCCTTGGGCCCCTCATCCGCGTGGGAGACCCGGAAGAAGCTCCTGGCTCCTGGCTTCGGATCGGCACAGCTCTGGCTGTTGCATCCAACTGGGGAGTGAACCAGTGGATGGAAGACCTCTCTCTCTCTCTGCCTCTACCTCTCTCTGTCTGTAACTCTGTCTTTCAAATAAATAAAATAAATCTTAAAAAAAAAAGAAGCCTTTCCTAAATGTAGAGGCTGTGGCACAGAGGGTTAGGGTGCTGTTTGGGATGCCCTCAACCCTTATCAGAGTGCCAGGGATGGAGGTCTCCCTCTCCTGCTTTCTTTCTTTTTCTTTTTTTCAGATTTATTTATTTGAAAGGCAAAGTCAGAGAGAGAGAGAGAGAGAGAGAGAGAGAGAGATCTCTGCCGGTTCACTCCTCAAATGGCCACAATGGCCGCGGTTGGGCCAGGCTAGAACCAGGAGCCAGGAGCTTCATCCAGGTCCCTCACATGGGTGCAGGTGCCCAAGGACTTGGGCCATCTTCCACTGCTTTCCCAGGCCACAGCAGAGAGCTGGATCAGAAGAGGAGCAGCCAGGACTCGAACCAGCGCCCATATGGGATGCCAGCACTGCAGGCGCAGGCTCTACCCGCTACACCACAGAGCCAGCCCCAGCCATGGTTATTGGCCTTTCTGGTTAGGTCCTGCACAGCAGAGCACCAGGCCAGGCCCAGCACAGGAAGGCACCAGCTCAGGCGAGCGGAACGTGGAGGTCACTCTGTCCTTGCACATGCTCTTCCTCCTCACAGTGCCCTCTGAGCTCCTCTTGGAAGAGCTTAGCCCAAATGTCACTCCCTGTGGAAAGCCACCCTGTCACTCTCAGTGCCTGTCCCCTGGGAAGAGGCAGCTGCTGAGGCAACCTGCAGTGCACCTTCCGGTCACACTGCAGCATCTTAGGTCGCTTGTCCCAGGGATTGGGACCCAAGTGCATTCCCATTTGAATAAGTAAATATCCTCTCCTATTTGGGTCCTCTTTTTTTTTTAAGATTTATTTTATTTATTATTCAACAGGCAGAGTTACAGAGAGAGGCAAAGACAGAGAGAGAGGTCCTCCATCCACTGGTTCACTCCTCAGATGGCTGCAACGGCCTGGAGCTGTGCCGATCCGAAGCCAGGAGCCCGGAGCTTCTTCCAGGTCTCCCATGTGGGTGCAGGGGCCCAAGGTCTTGAGCCATCTTCTACTGCTTTCCCAGGCCATAGCAGAGAGCTGGATCAGAAGAGGAGCAGCCGGGACTAGAACCAGCGCCCTATGGGATGTGGGCGCTTCAGGCCAGGGCGTTAACCCACTGCACCACAGGGCAGGCCCCTGGGTCCTCTTTCAAAGAAGCCTTGGGGCCAGCATTCAACTAAGTTGCCACCTACTCTGCCAGCATTCCATATCAAAGCACCGGTTCAAGTTCTGACTGCTCCACTTCCCATTCAGCTGTCTGCTAATGAGTCTGGGAAGGCAGCAGAAGCTGGACCCTGCCACCCACATGGGAGACCTGGATGGAGCTCCGGGCTCCTGGCTTCGGTCGGGGCAAGGCTGAGCCATTGCAGCTATTTGGAGAATGAACCAGTGGATGGAAGATTCGCCTTCTCTCTCCCTCTCAATAAAAATAAATAAATCAAAGAGGCCTTGAGCTGATGTTAATTTAGAGACATACAGCCTCACAAACAAGCATACTCACACATACAATATTTGCAGTCGAAACAGTGAACAGAGAAGGGGTGAGATTCAAGAACAAGTGTCAGCTGTTGGGTCCTGACGGCCCAGGCAACAGTTGCGTGCAACGGTAGTTAATTGTTTGGTTATGAGGTCTTTCATCGTGAAACCATTTGTCCTAACAGGACTCAGCGATGAAGATGGGGCAACCAGAGGAGGAATGAGGCCAAGAAAAACCTTCAGCAACCCCGGGGAATTCTAATACCAAGCAGGGTCATCTCTAACCCTAAGGATCTGGTATTCTGTCATCCCCGCGTTCGGTACAGAAACTAGAACTACTCCTGTAATTGCAACCAAGTTATTAGTAGGGGAATTAGATGCTGACGAGATTCTCATCAGGAGGGTGGAAGCGGTCCCCGGTTGGGTCTCCAGAGCTGACTTGCAGGATGACCTTGGAGCTGCTGTAACCCCTAGAGCTGGGCCTGCTCGGTTTCCAAGTGAGATCCGCTCTCTGCCTACGCTGTAGACCAGAGCCAGACAGGACAGCTGCTGAAGAGGGACTCTGTGTGCCCTGACATTTCTGCCGGGCAGGGTCCAACTTCCAGCCCGTATCTTCCCTTCGCATAAGTCTAACTCGCAGCCCCCATCACGTCTGAATCCCTCGCAGCAGCCGAGCCTGAGATGCGTAGTCCTTGGTCATCCTGCTCTGGCCGATGTCTGAGCACCGGGAGAGTGGGATGGAGGCTCCACGCCCAGGAAGCATCCCATGTTCAGCAGACCCCAGCTGTCACTTCACGCAGAATTAGAGCCACGAAAAGTGCCACGTGACCCTTCCACTGGTAATGAACCACACTTCCCAAAGCTGTGGCACCTCGAGATCCTCATCTGGTTTACTGCCAAACAGGGACATTTGGAATTCATACGGTTAATTGTTCTGGATCATGTCAGAAGAGCAAAATTTTCACAAGGAGCATGCTGTAAAACTTTATAAACATGATGACTTGTTAAAAATAATTTATAACTTGGCTGGCGCCGCAGCTCACTAGGCTAATCCTCCACCTTGCGGCACCGGCACTCCGGGTTCTAGTCCCGGTCGGGGCGCCGGATTCTGTCCCGGTTGCCCCTCTTCCAGGCCAGCTCTCTGCTGTGGCCAGGGAATGCAGTGGAGGATGGCCCAAGTGCTTGGGCCCTGCACCCCATGGGAGACCAGGAGAAAAGCACCTGGCTCCTGCCATCAGATCAGCGTGGTGCACCGGCCGCAGCGCGCCAGCCGCGGCAGCCATTGGAGGGTGAACCAATGGCAAAGGAAGACCTTTCTCTCTGTCTCTCTCTCTCTCACTGTCCACTCTGCCTGTCAAAAAAAAAAAAAAAATTATAACTCATAAAAGGATGGAGGGAAGACCCAACATGGAATACAGACACAAACAAATGAAGCCATCTGCCTCTCAGACAAAGAGGAAAAAGGAGAAGTAGCTCAAGCGATCTTGAACACATTCACTCCTTCTCCTCAGAGTCAATGCAGTGAGAATTACAGTAACATCTTGAACCAATCAAGCTTGCTTTTCACAGCTGTGTGGTCAGCAATTCTAAAACTATTTTCGATGTAGGAATGAGCAAGCAAGTGCGTTTGTTTATCATGCTGTTAGCCTGGCTTCACATTGTTGGGTAGGGAAGACATATATATGGAACAGAAAAGGCTAGCCCTGTATGTTGAGTTGGAAGCGGAGTTACCAGTATTAACTCTCAATTTTTAGCACATAGATGTATTCATGTTTATGTATGTGCATGTTCCACGTATGATAGCCACATGCACACAACTTCTTTCCCAATCTTGTCCTCTGAAGGGGCCTAAAGCAGCGGCACCCCAGAAACAACTGGTACACCGGAAAGTCCATTTCTTGGCTTCTAAATACCATTCCCCACTAAAAGGAAACAACGCTATTTGGAGCACCCAGGACAGAGCTGAAAAAACATAGAGTGAGCCTGGAACGTCTAGTGCCAACAAACTTAAAAGTGCCGGAGATGCTGGGGACATGTCCAAAGGCTGGAGGAGGCAACTTCAAGGGCCTCCCAGTGGCCCAATCTGGGATGATTTAAACATAAAGATAATCATAGGAGAGGTCGGTCCCATGGCAGGACGGGAGGTTCCAGGTCTCATCTCCCCAAAGAAACAGTGACGCAGGCAACTGTTCAGGGCCAAGAACACCATTGTGGGGGCCACAATACAGTTGAGAAGTGCCAGGACCCTGGTGGAGAAAAATACCTGAGAGTAGAGGCACTGACGAGGGTTAAGAACTGTTTTGCAGGCCAGCGCCGCGGCTCAATAGGCTAATCCTCCACCTTGCGGCGCCGGCACACCGGGTTCTAGTCCTGGTCGGGGCGCCGGATTCTGTCCCGGTTGCCCCTCTTCAGGCCAGCTCTCTGCTGTGGCCCGGGAGTGCAGTGGAGGATGGCCCAAGTGCTTGGTCCCTGCACCCCATGGGAGACCAGGAGAAGCACCTGGCTCCTGGCTTTGGATCAGCGTGGTGCCTCGGCCGCAGCAACAGCAAAGGAAGACCTTTCTCTCTGTTTCTCTCTCATTGTCCACTCTGCCTGTCAAAAAAAAAAAAAAAAAAAAAAAGAACTGTTCTGCTTTACCCAAGTCACCTCTCCCCTGAAACGGCCCCTTGGTCAGATTTCTCCACAGGGGAGCATGGGGGCTCCTGAGCAGGATGCTGCCCGGGGGGCCACTCTGGCTTGCCCCAGAACACTGCCAGGACAGGCTCGGCTGCATCATCTGGGGACTGCTAGGAGCAGAGATGGGGAGGGAGTGCACCTGGCGCGCTGTTCCCAGCATGCACCTGGCGCGCTGTTCCCAGTAGCCAGCCAGGGGTCCGGCTCAAGGCTTCACAGGCTCCATCAAGAGGTCTGTCACGAACCCCACAGAACAACTTGCCTGCAGACCCCTCCCAACCAGCTGCTGTGTGCCCCCAGCACCCCTTGCACCCCACTGTGCATAGCGTCCAACGTGCTCCTGCAGACAGCACATAGGTTCAACAGCAGCTGTGGACTGTGGCCGCCAGTTCAGTTCTGTGGAACTGGGAGACCGCCCCACCTTGAACACTTCCTGGCACTGCCCCAGGGAAAATAAAGGGGAAGTTTTCAGCACGAGGCCCAGCTTTGTGGGATCAGGAGAAGGCTCACAATCCTCAGACGTCCCACCTAAGAAGGAACAAGAGGAGTGAAACGAGGACATCCACAGAGAAGTCTGGAGTGACCCCTGATCCCTCGCTGCGCCCACGGATTGCAGTCTTTGGACTGGAGGTGGGAACTGCTTCTTTTTTTAAAAAAATATTTATTTTATTTATTTGAAAGTCAAGAGTTGTACACAGAAGAAAGCAGGAGAGACAGAGAGAGAGAAAGGTCTTCCATCCGCTGGTTCATTCCCCATGTGGCCATAACGGCCGGAGCTGCACCGATCGGAAGCCAGGAGCCAGGAACCAGGTGCTTCTTCCCGGTCTCCCACGTGGGTGCAGGGGCCCAAGGACTTGGGTCATCTTCTACTGCTTTCCCAGGCCACAGCAGAGAGCTGGATCGGAAGAGGAGCAGCCGGGACTAGAACCAGTGCCCTCATGGGATGCCGGTGCTTCAGGCCAGGGCTTTAGCCCGCTGCGCCACAGCGCCAGCCCCAGAGTAACTGCTTCTTAAAATAAAAAGGCAGCCATGCGAGGCTTCAAAGACAATGAAGACTCAGGAAAATGGGACACTACCAAAGGAGAAAACAGACTTCCAGTGGCTGACCCCAAGGAAGTAATAGTGAAAGAGTCTATTAAAAGCAGCGAGAGAAAAGTGACTCAAAGAAACCTCCACACCCCAGTACAAGATGGTCAGAGGATTTATCAGCAGAAATCTTCCAGGACTAGAGAGAGCAGGGTGATATGCTGAAAGTACTGAAAGAAAAAATCCTTCCAACCAAGATTACTATGGTGATAAGCCTGTTCTTCAGCAATGAAAGGGAGAGGGAGCAAAAACGAAGGGAGTTCGTCGCCACTAGACTTATCAGAAATGCTGACGGTTCCTCAACTTGAAACAAAAGCATGCTAATTAATAACATGGAAACATACACGCTAATACTGCAGTGGTGGTGTGTAATTCACTTTTAACTCTACTAAAAGACCTAAAAGATAAAGGTTTTAAAAATATAACTATAATACGTTGTTAAGGGATATGTTAGAAAAGGTGCAAACTGGGCTGGCACTGTGGCATAGTGGGTTAAAGCCCCAGTCTGCAGCACCTGCATCCCTTATGGTCGCTGGTTCGAGTCCTGGCTGCTGCACTTCCGATCCAGCTCTCTGCTATGGCCTAGGAAAGCAGTAGAAGATGGCTCAAGTTCTTGGGTCCCTGCACCCACGTGAGAGACCTGGGAGAAGCTCCCGGCTCCTGGCTTTGGATGGGTGCAGCTCCGGCCGTTGTGGCTATCTGGGGAGTGAACTAGCAGATGGAAGACCTTTCTCTCTGTAACTCTGACTTTCAAATAAATAAAATAAATCTTTTAAAAGAAAGGTGCAAACTGTGGCATCAATAACAAAGTGGGGATGTATATATGGGTAAAATTATAGTGGATTTTTTCTTTCTATAATTTTTATTTATTTATTTGAGAGGGAGGGGGAGAGAAAGAGACAGAGGGAGAGAGCGAGAGTGAGAGCATGCTCTCTCCAAATGTTTGCCACTTCTGGGGCCATCAGGCTGACCCTGAGAACCAGGAATCCCACCCAGCTCTCTCACATGGGTGGCAGGGACCCAGTTATTTCTGCCACTACCACTGCCTCCCAGGGTCTGTACTGGCAAAAAGCTGGAGTGAGAAGCCAGAGCCAGGATTCAAACTCAGGTATTCTGAAATCCTTTGGAGGTGTCCCAGCCAGTGTCTTAACCACCAGGCCAAATGTTCACCCCATTGTGTCTGCAATTCAAATTAAGCTGTTAGCCTCTTAAAATAGGCTATTTTAATTATGTTTTATGTAAGCCTCATGGTAATCACAAAGAAAAAAACCTGCTGTGTATACAGAAAAAATAAAGAGGAAGGAATCAAAGTATACCACTACAAAGACCATCAATCACAAGAGAAGACAGTAATAGAGGAAGAAGGAACTATAAAATGGTCAGAAAACAATGAGCAAAATGGCAATGCAAGTTCTTATCTATGAGTAATTTCTTTAAAGGTAAATGGATTGAATTATCCAATCAAAACACACAGAGAGATGGAATGGGTAAAAAACCAAGATCTAACAATATGCTGCCTAAAACGGAATCACGGCCGGCGCCGCGGCTCACTAGGCTAATCCTCCGCCTTGCGGCGCCGGCACACCGGGTTCTAGTCCCAGTCGGGGCGCCGGATTCTGTCCCGGTTGCTCCTCTTCCAGGCCAGCTCTCTGCTGTGGCCCGGGAGTGCAGTGGAGGATGGCCCAAGTGCTTGGGTCCTGCACCCCATGGGAGACCAGGAAAAGCACCTGGCTCCTGCCATCGGATCAGCGTGGTGCACCGGCCGCAGCGTGCTGGCTGCTGCGGCCATTGGAGGGTGAACCAACGGCAAAGGAAGACCTTTCTCTCTGTCTCTCTCTCTCACTGTCCACTCTGCCTGTCAAAAAAAAAAAAAAAAAAAAAAAAAAAAAAAAAAAAAGAAGAAAGTGATATTATGTTACTAGAAGACATTTCAAAAACGGATCATCCCAATAGAAAATCAAGAAGTCCTAGCTGGAGCAATTAGGCTAAAAAATAAATAAAAGTAATTAAAATGAAAAAAAATAAGTGGAGTTATCTGTTTGCAGATGACAAGATTTTATATCTGGAAACACCTAAAAACTATGAGAACTAATAAACAAATTCAGTACAAAAATCAGTTGTATTCTGTATACCAACAGTGACCTATTAAAAATAATTAAGATTGGGGTGGGTATTTGGTACAACGGTTTAGACTTCTGCATCCCCTAGCAGAGTGTCTAGTTTGAGTCCAGTCTTCACTTCCATTCCTGCCTCCCACTAATGTTCTCTTTGAGAGGCAGTGAGTTTTGAGTTCCTCCTGCTGCTTTCCCAGGTTCGCTAGCACAGAGCTGGATTGGAGGTGGAGCAGCAGGGATTCCAATCGGCCTCCATGTGGGGTGCTGGAGTCCCAGGTGGCGGCTTAACTGCTGCACACACACACACAAACACACACACACACACACACACAAAATCCACGTGGGAGACCTGGATTCAGTTTCTGTCCTTAGCTCTGGGCTGGCCCAGCCCTAGCTGTTACAAGCATTTGTGGATGAACCAGCAGATGGAAGAACTCTCTATGCCTTTAAATAAAATGAATAAATAATAATTTAAAAAGAGAATAATTCTACATAAAATAGAATAGAAATAATAAAATAATCAAGTATAAATTTAACCATGGAAGTGAAAGACCTATGTTTTGTCAACTGTATACAACATTGATTAAAGAAACTACAGCAGAAATGGGGCTGGTGTTGTGGCATGGTGGGTTAAGCCCTGGCCTGCAGCACCAGCATCCCATATGGGCGCGAGTTCAAGTCTCAGCTCTCCACTTCTGATGCAGATCCCTGCTAATGTGCCTGGGAAAGCAGTGGAAGATGGCCCAAGTCCTTGGACCCCTGCCACCCATGTCAGAGACTTGGAAGAGGCTCTTGGTTTCAGATCAGCCCAGCTCCAGCTGTTGTGGCCATTTGGGGAGTGAACCAGTAGATGAAAGACCTCTCTCTGTCTCTCTCCTTTTCTCTCTCCCTCAAACTCTTTCAAATAAATAAATTAAAAAAAAAAAAAAAAACTACAGCAGAAATAAATGGAAAGATATATGTCAATGGATTGGAAGAATTAATATTGTTAAAATGTTCATACTCATATTACCCCAAGCAACCTATAGATTCAATGCAAAGCCTATCAAAACTTCAATAGCTTTTTCACAGAAATAGCAGACAATCCGAAAATTCACACATAGTCACAAAAGACTCCAAAGAGCCAGAGAAATTTTGAGAAAGAAGAGCAAAGCAGGAATCATCATGATCTCAAACTAGACTACAAAGCTATAATAATCAAAGCAGTATAGCACTGGCATAAAATCAGGTCCATGAGACACTGGAAAGAGACAGAGAGCTCAGGAACAAATCCACGCTCACTCAGTCAGCTGCTCTCTGACAAGGTTGCGGAGCATACACAGGCAGAAAGCACAATGTCTTCAATAAAAGGTGCTGGGGAAATAGGACATCCACATGTAAAAGAATAAAATTGGCTGCTTACTTTCATATCATACACACAAATCAACTCAAAATGCTTAAAGACTTGAATGTAAGAAGGGCAATTGAGAAGTTCCTGGGAGAAAGCGTGGGGAGAAAGCGCCTCGGCTTTGTTCCAGGCAATGAACCCAAGAGCAGAGGCAGCGAAGGTGAACATCTGGGGACTGCATCAAACTAAAGGCAGCAACAAAATGACAAAGCAACCTACAGAATGTGAGAAAATATTTGCAACCATGTGTCTGATGTGTGGATATACAAAACAGACAAGGAATGCATGCAACATTCATGAATGGAATTCAAAAAGAAAAACAAGGGGGCCAGCACTGTGGTATAGCTGGTAAAGCCGCCGCCTGTACTGCCGGCTCCCATATGGGCACCAGTTCGAGCCCTGGCTGCTCCACTTCTGATCCAGCTCTCTGCTGTGGCCTGGGAAAGCAGTAGAAGATGGCCCAAGTCCTGGCCCCTGCACCTGCATGGGAGACCTGGAAGAAGCTCCTGGCTTCAGATCGGCACAGCTTCAGCTGTTGTGGCCATTTGGGGAGTGAACCAGTGGATGGAAGATTCTCTCTCTCTCTCTAACTCTGCTTTTCCAAAAAAAAAAAAAAAAAAAAAAAAGAAGAAGAAGAAGAATAAGGCCTACTCCCAGAGTGGCCTCCTTAAAGGCGAATCCCATGACTGAAAAGAAAAAAAAGGGCAAAACAAAACCTAAAAACACTTGACAAAAATTGGACATAGGACCTGAATAAACATTTCACCAAAGAAGATATACAAGTGGTCAACAGGTATATTGAAAGGTACTCAACATCACTACTCATCAAGGAAATGCAAATCAAAACCATAATGAAGTATCATCTCATACCTGCTTAGAAGGCTATTACTAAAAAGACAGCAAGTGTTAGCAAGGCTGTGGACTAAAGGGAACCCTTATACACTGTTTTGTGGGAATGTAAACTGGTAAGTCATTATGGAAAACACTAGGAAAACGCCTCAAAACACAGAAATGCCATATTACCAGCAATCCCACTCCTGTGTATGTATCTAAAGGAAAAGAAATTAGTGTCTTACAGAGATAGCTGTACTGCCATGCTCATGGGAGCATTGTCCAGCTTAACCAAGACACAGAAACAATCTACTTGTCCATGGCTGGATAAATGGATAAAGAAAACGTACCGGGTTCTGTCCCGGTTGCCCCTCTTCCAGTCCAGCTCTCTGCTGTGGCCCGGGAGTGCAGTGGAGGATGGCCCAAGTGCTTGGGCCCTGCACCCCATGGGAGACCAGGATAAGTACCTGGCTCCTGGCTTCGGATCAGCGCGGTGCGCTGGCCGTGGCAGTCATTTGGGGGGTGAACCAACGGAAGGAAGACCTTTCTCTCTCTCTCTCTCTCTCACTAACTCTGCCTATCAAAAAAATAATAATAATAATAAAGAAAAAAAAAAGAAAATGTGGTCCATTTACACAGCTGAACACTATTCAGGCTTACAAAGAAGGGAATCCTGTCATTTACAACATGGGTAGATCTGGAGGACATTACGGGAAGTGAAATAAGCCAGACAGAGACAAATACTCCATGATCCGAAGATGAACTCACAGAGGCAGACAGTAATGGTGGTTCCCATAGGGGTGGTTCCCATAGGGGTGGCTACCATAGGGGCGGGGTAACTTGGAGGTGATGGTTAAAGGATAGATTCAGTTATGGAGAATGAGTAGGTTCTGGTCATCCATATGCGTTAAGACTGTAATTAATTATAGTGTTTGCTAAAGGGTGGATCTTATGTTACATTTTTTTAAAGATTTATTTTTTAAAGATGTATTTATTTGAAAGGCAGAGCATGAGAGAGAAGACAGAATGAGAAAGGAGGAAGGGAGAAAAAGAGAGAGAAAGAGAGAGAGAAAGAGAGAGAGAAATATCTTCATCTGTTTGTTCACTCTCCAAATGTCAATAGCCTGGCAGAAGCCAGGAGCCAGGAGTCCCATCCAAGTCTCCCACATGCATGGCAGAGGCCCAAGGATTTGGACCATCTTCTGCTGCTCTCCCAGGGACATTAGCAGGGACTTGAACCAGAGACATGGGGGATGTGGCATTGCAGGTGGTGGCTTAACCTGCTATGCCACAGCACTGGTCCTTAAGCGTTCTTAACACCCCGCCCCCATAGTAATAAAGGCGTCAGGAAACTTTGTGGAGGTGATGGGTATGTTTACGGTCTTGATAATGATGGTGTCACTGGGGTCTATCCTCCACCTCTTATACGTCAATCACACTTCAATAACTTTTTTTTTTTTTTTTTTTTTTAAGAACGGCAGTGCTGGAGCTGCGTTGTGGTGCAGTGGGTAAAGCCATTGCCTGAGATGTTGGCATCCCATGTGGGCACTGGTTCACATCCCAGCTGCTCGACTTCTGATCCAGCTCCCTGCTAAGCGGAAGTGGCCCAAGTTTTGGGCCCCTGCTACCCATGTGGGAGACCTGGAAGAAACTCCTGGTTCCTGGTTCCTGGCTCCAGCCTGGCCCAGCCCTGGCCATTGCAGCCATCTGGGAAATGAACAAGCAGACGGAAGATCTCTGTCTCTCCTCATCTCTCTGTTATTCTGCCTTTCAAACAAATAAATGAAATCTTTAAAAACAAACAAACCCTGCAATGCTAGACTATAACCTATTGCATATAATAGAAATCCACGAATCCATACTGATAAATGGGAACACAAAATGCTCATTTTTATTGTAGAATGCTAACTACCAAATGCAGAAGGAATGGTGGAGCTAGAAATCACTTCCCAGCCACCACCGAAATTAATTCAAGCACAAATCATCAAAGGGATGTTAAAACTGGAAGGGTCAAAGTGTGGCTTGCCAAGCTAGGAATTCCCTGTTGTAGAGGCGGCCAGTAGCCAGGTGAGGACCAAACACAGTCCCAGACAGAGCCCGCCCCCCGGACCATGGTCCTCTCCTTTCTGGTGGTCGCCTTGTCCAGCCTTGAGTGGCAGTCACACAAGTGGCTCCTCCAGCCCCAGCCAAGCTTCAGATGACAGTGGGCCTGGCCAACAGCAATGCAGTCCCCAGAGCCCTGCCCCAGGATTGGTCCTGAATATGACCACAAACACCGAGATAATAAATGATGACTGTCTTTAAATTCTGATTAACATACAATACTTGTACATTTTTTTTTTTTTGACAGAGTTAGACAGTGAGAGAGAGAGAGAGAGAGAGAGAGAAAGGTCTTCCTTTGCCATTGGTTCACCCTCCAATGGCCGCCGTAGCCGGTGCGCTGCAGCCGGAGCACCATGCCGATCCGAAGCCAGGAGCCAGGTGCTTCTCCTGGTCTCCCATGTGGGTGCAGGGCCCAAGCACTTGGGCCATCCTCCACTGCACTCCCGGGCCACAGCAGAGAGCTGGCCTGGAAGAGGAGCAACCGGGACAGAATCCGGCGCCCCGACCGGGACTAGAACCCGGTGTGCCAGCGCCGCAGGTGGAGGATTAGCCTAGTGAGCTGTGGCGCCGGCCAATGCTTTTACATTTTGACAGGGATGATTATCTTAATTGAGCTGTGGGGATGATGCGATATGCAGCTTCTTACCCATTAATTATTAATTACAAAGGAAGAAATATTAACCATAACCGCAGAGAATTCCTACAGACATTAACTTAACCAGTGATCAAAGATAACGCTACAAGACTGGGAAAAACTACCACCCCTGCCTCCTGCTAGGGCCAGCCTAAATGACGAGGAAACAGTCAGAAAATCTAGATCAAAGAACATTTTGCAAAATCTATTGATGTTAATTTCTCAATTTTGGTAATTATAACATGGTTATAGAAGTAAATTTTTTAAAAGATTATTATTAATTTGAAAGGCAGAGTTACAGAGACAGAAGTGTGTGTGGAGGGTGTGGGGGGCAGAGAGGGAGGTATCTCCCAGCACAGATTCACTTCCTAAATGTCCGGGGCTGGGCCAGAATGAAGCCAGGCGCCAGGAGCTTCTTCCAGGTCTCCTATGTGGGTGTGGCAGGGGCCCAAGCACTTGGGCCATCTTCTGCTGCTTTCCCAGGTGCATTAGCAGGGAGCTGGATTGTTCGTGGGGCAGCCAGGACTGGGCATTGTGATACACTTGGTTAAGTTGCCCCCTGCTGGGGCAATCCCCATGTTTAATCCTCCACCTGCATCCCATATGGGGGCCGGTTCTAGTCCCGCCTGCTCCTCTTCCAATCCAGCTCTCTGCTGTGGCCTGGGATAGCAGCAGAGGATGGCTCAAGTGCTTGGGCCCCTGAACCCGCATGGGAGACCAGGAAGAAGCACCTGGCTCTCGGCTTCAAATCAGCACAGCTCTGGCCATTGTGGCCATTTGGGGAGTGAACCAACGGAAGGAAGACCTTTCTCTTTGTCTCTCTCCCTCAAATAAATAAATAAAATCTTAAAAAAAATTTTTAAAAAAGGAAAACAAGGTGTAGAACTTAGTATATCAAAAGAAACACTCACACTCTAAACAAAATTTTAAAATTTTTATTTACATATTTAATACTTTAAAAACTTTGTTCCTTTTACCTTTATGAATGTTTTCTAAACCACTTAAAAGTCTTTTTAGCAATTCTATACATTAGATCTCAATTAGCATTGCAAGTCCACAAACATATATACATATATATATATATATATAACACCAAGTATTAATCATCTAAGCATTTGCTATTTTTCAAATGTAGGTATTATTGTGACCAATTTTAAAAACCTACATATATATATATTTAAATCTATATATTTAAAAGCAATAAGGAGTCCCACTTTTTGGTCAGGATGTATTTATCATTTATACTAAAGTACTACCATCAGGTGGTAACTCATATTTTGTTAAAAACTACACACTGAAGCAGGTGCTCAGCCTAGTGGCGAAGACACCCGCATCCCACGCTGAGAGGCCTGGGTTTGATTCCCAGCTGACTCCAACTTCCTGCCAATGCCATCCCTGGGTGGCAGCAGTACCAACCCAGTGCATGGGTCCCTAACACCCTTGGGAATACCAAGGGAAGCCTTCCTGGTTCCTGGCTTCAGCCTGGCCCCAGTCCTAGTTGTATTCGGGGAGTGAGAAAGCAAATGGAGCTCTCTCCCCTTTCCCTCTCAATAGTTTTTTTTATTTTTTTAAAGACTTATTTTATTTATTTGGAAGATAGTTACACAGAGAGGTAGAGACAGAGAGAGAGAGGATCCTCTCAATAGTTTTTAAACTACAGACTTATTAGCAACTTGCCATGTAATGAATTAAAACACAGGTAATGAATTAAGTTACAACTATTTTCTGTGGCACAAACATTTTTGTTTTAAACTTTTATTTGAAAGGCATACACACACGACAGATCTCCCATCCATTGGTTCACTTTCCAAATGCCCTCAATAGCTAGGGCTGGGCCAGGCCAGCCGGTAGCCAGGAACCCCTCAGTCCCTGTGTCCCATAGCGGTGGCAGGAACTCTACCCGAGCCACCACTGCTGTCTCCCACGGTCTGCATTAGCAGAAGGCTGGAGCCGGGACTGGAACCCAGCCAATGACACGGGATGCGGGTATTCTAAGTGGCATCTTAACAGTTATGCCAAACATCCATCCTTTTATTTTAATAAAGGGCAATATAAGAAAAATGAGACTGTTTATAGCTATAGAGTGTATCTTTTGCAGAAAAGTGAGTGTGAACTCATCTGTACCTCAAACAAGGTTTGCTGTTTGTGTATCCTGCTGTTACATGTATTTGAGAACTGATCTGCACAGCTCAATAACCATCCAGCAAAAACCTTTTTTGTTAAAAAGCCCCTCAATGAAGTGAAGATTTCACTTTTCATTCAGACCCACTGGGTTTAATTTGATGTTAGGTCAAATGAGGTGTTTCTGAATATATGGTTAACAAGCATGTGAAAGCCATTAGTTGTTATTTTTGCGGTTATTCTTAGCACTAACAATTATTTCTAAGTTGCTTGCCCATTTCAAAGTGTATTGCATTAATTCAAGGACACATACTAAGGACTTCACACTGTGATTTCTAAACACAAACTGCGATGGTGCCACATCAAGGAACTATTTGGAAATGTGACAAAACGGATGTTTGGCACAGGGAGCCACGTTATCAAAGCCCAAGACCATCTGTCCCAGGAGACAGCTCTGGACGGTGCTCAGAAGGGTGCACGGGTTTCTGACACACAACTTCTTCTTTTTTTTTTTTTTTTTTTTTTTGACAGGCAGAGTGGACAGTGAGAGAGAGAGAGAGAAAGGTCTTCCTTTGCCGTTGGTTCACCCTCCAATGGCCGCCACGGCCGGTACGGAGTCAGGTGCTTCTCCTGGTCTCCCATGGGGTACAGGGCCCAGGCACTTGGGCCATCCTCCACTGCACTCCTGGGCCACAGCAGAGAGCTGGCCTGGAAGAGGGGCAACCGGGACAGAATCCGGCGCCCCGACCGGGACTAGAACCCGGTGTGCCGGCGCCGCTAGGCGGAGGATTAGCCTAGTGAGCCGCAGCGCCGGCCCCCACACAACTTCTAAAACACTATTCTACACTCACATCTTAGGCATTTTTTTTCAACAAGTGAAGGTAAGATTTTAATGAAGTCTATGGCATTTGAGAGGCAGAAGCTAACTCTTACCTGAGAAAACAACAAACACTTGTGTATCTGTGGTAGATGCTGGGTATCCATCCAGACATCTCTACTTCCTCACAGAATCAGTTTTCCATAGTTAGTAAGTGCATCTGTGTTTGTCTCTCACTAAATGCTAATTTCTTGCAGGCAGTAATTATGTCTTCTTCATGTGTAAAACAAAAAAACCAGCAGATAAGCAGCACCCATCTATTTTATTTTATTTTTTAATTTATTTGACAGATGAGAGAGAGAGAGAAAGGAGCAGCACCCACTTAAATGGCCAATCTATTTGATGACTTCAGAGTTGTGTAAGAAACTACATGTACAACGTGGAATTGATGAGTAGATGTGATACATAAAAATTATAAAGACTGGGGCCGGCGCTGTGGCATAGTGGGTTAATACCCTGGCCTGAAGCACTGGCATCTCATATGGGCGCCAGTTCAAAACCCGGCTTGATCCACTTCCAATCCAGCTCTCTGCTATGGCCTCACAAAGCAGTAGAGGATGGCCCAAGTCCTTGGGCCCCTGCTCTCGCATGGGAGACCTGGAAGAAGCTCCTGGCTCCTGGCTTTAGATTGGTGCAGCACCAGCCATTGCGGCTAATTGGGGAGTGAACCAGCAGATGGAAGACCTCTCTCTCTGCCTCTCCTCTTTCTGTGTAACTCTGACTTTCAAATAAATAAATAAATACATCTTTAAAAAAATAATCAAATACCATGTATCACATTTAATTCATGGTTTCTGAACTTCTGATTAATACAAAATATAAAAACTTCAATTTATATGACTGCACTCTCTGGTGGCCTATTTCACCTATTTTACAAAATCCAGCAATATATCCCAGCCTCACTGCTTACAGAATACTCTATCCACTATGCCTGCCGCTCCCTCCTTCCTTCATCTCCCACCGCACATATGTGTGTGTATATAACACAAATATACAATTATTTGAAAACACAAGCACAACATAACCTTGGATTAAAAAACTGTCTCAAGATATGTGCCTTGTAAATGTATAGGCCAGGTATCTGGTCCAGTGGTGAAGTCCCGACTTGGGATGCCTGCCTCCCACACTGGAGTCCAGCAAGTGCACATCCGGGGAGGCAGCAGATGATGGCTCAAGTGCTTGGGTCCCTGACACCCACATGGGAGACCCAAAGTGAGTTCTGGGGTCCCTGACATCCCCGTAAGAGACTCGAATTGAGTTCTGGGTTGATGGCTTTGGCCTGGCCCAGCCCTGGCTGTTGCAGGCATTTGAGAAGTGAACCAGAGGATGGAAGATCTGTCTCCGTCTTTCAAACAAAATGAAAATAAATAAGTAACATACAGCAGACACGATGTAACGCATGAAGCTCTCTGGGTTCACAAAGGACACCTCACAGTCAACACAGACCCTCCATGCCTTCCCTCTGCTACATTCGCAGGGAAGCTTTTCCCTGCAGAGACTTGGTTGCAAGATCAGCTCGCTCTCGCAGCAGGTTAGCTTCCTCAGCACTTGTGTGGGCCTGTGCATTCTTCAGTAAGAAGTGGCTGATGAAAAGCTTCAAGCCTTCTCGCAACATCCCCAGCTTTGGGTTGTCAGATACCCTGGAAAGGAATCACAGGAACACATGTCAGAGATGATCTAGTCTCTCCTAGATCTCAATTCCAGGTCTCTTCAATTGTGAGACGTAACCCACTTTCTTTTAAAAGTAACATTCTAATTAACAGCTTCATAACATGTTCTGTAACAAATCATTGTTAGTTTGCGTTAGTCAAGTTCTGTTTCCCCCATCTAATGCCCAAGATATTAGCTTACAATTAAAACTAATTTATTAAGCTACACAAAGAAGAACCATGCTTTTATAAATCCACATAAGTGAAAACAAACTCTTCTTATCTTTTCCATGTCTTATCAGAATAAGCTAGAAACCTACCTTGCAAAAATTAAGCCAAGGTCTTCAGCTTCTGTTTCCATTAACAGAATATTCAACACTTTTCTCAAAAAGTGAACTCTGGGTTTGTCCAATTCACTGAATTCAACCACCTAATAGTCAAGATGTAGAGAAAAATAAAGTTATATTGATATAAACAACTTTTATACTAGTTTGCAAATAGTTAGCGAGATCAAACATTTAATACCTCCTCACTCCCCCACCCCACCCCTGATTTAAGAGGCTAATCATAGCTATTGCTTGGCAGGGGTGTGAACTGTTAAGAACTTGGCAATGGTAAATAAAGTCGATGTGGGGGCGAGGTGGGGGGGAGGAACAGTGCTGTGGTGCAGTGGGTTAATGCACTGGCTTCAGGTGCTGGCACCCCATATGGATGCTGGTTCAGGACCCGACTGCTCCACTTCCAATCCAACTCTCTGCTATGGCCTGGGAGGGCGGTGGAGGGTGGCCCAGGTCCTTGGGACCCTGCACCCAAGTGGGAGACCCAGAGGGGGCTCCTGGATCCTGGCTTCGAATCTGCACAGCTCAAGCCGTTGCAGCCAATTGGGAGTGAACCACCAGATGGAGAACCCCCCACCCTGCCCCACCTCTCCTCTCCTCTGTGTGGCTCTGACTTTCAAATAAATAAATAAACCTTAAAAAAAAAAGATGATAGGGGTATACCTTACACATTAGAGATTTCATTTCTAAAATTGGAAAATGTATTATCTCCATCCTTTACTGAATTTAGATAGGGAAAGATTAATTCATATACAAGGGCACTTCAAAAAGTTTATGGAAAGATGGAATTAAAGATAAGTTTATTCTGGTACAAAAATTTTTATTATTTATTTATTTGAAAGGCAGAGTTAGGAGAGTGACTAAGCTTCCATCTGCTGGTTTACTACCCAAGTGGCTGCCAATAGCTGGGGCTGGGCCAAGTAGAAGCCAGGAGCCTGGAGGCTCCTCTGGGTCTCACATGTGGATGCAGGGGCCCAAGCACCCGGGCCATCTTCCACTGCTTTCCCGGGCACCTTAGCAGGGAGCTGGATCACAAGTGGAGCAGCTGGGTCTTGAACCAGTGCCCACGTGAGACGCTAGTGTCGCAGGCAGAGGCTTAACCTGTTATGCTACAATGCCGGCCTATACATGCTTTATTCATAATGTGTTTTTTTCATGAACTTTCAAAAAAATTTTAATTTAGTTATGACTTACATTCATTTTACTTGAAAGGCAGAGAGACAGAGGGAAACAGAGAAATCTCCCATCCATTGGTTTACTCCCCAAATGCCTTAGCAGTCAGGGCTGGGCCAGGCTGAAGCCAGGAAGGAGCCAGGAGTTCAGCCCAGGTCTCCCATGTGGGTGGCAGGGACCCAAGTGTTTGCGCCATCATCTGCAGTATACTCATACCGTGAAATACTATACAGAAGTAACAGAATCAGAAAATGAAAATGCAGATATTAACATGAATAAATGCAAACTCTGGTTGCATTTAAAATACTGAACTGCAGAAGGCTACTAAGTACAGTGACACCATGTACACCATGTACACAGAAGAGGTGAAAACAGGTAAAACAGTGTCACAGACTCACAGGTACAGTGACAGTACCAAAAGCAGGCCTTAGAATAAGGAAACGACCAGAGTGAAGCGCAGCCCCTCTGGGCAGGGCGGAGAGGGCATCAAGGGCTCTCTGAAGTGCCATCAGCTAAGGAGCTTCCCTGCGCCCCTCTTGGTCACCTGTGGGGAGCAGCACTTCCTACTCCACGAGGAACTCACCACGTGAGTGAGCACAGGGCAGGATTAAGTCCACATGGCAACAAGCTAGCAATTGATTTTCCAGGCTCTAAGTCACTCCAGTTTTCAGAACACAGCGTGAGGCTTAGCACTCTCATTTGCAGCACAGTAGCCAAACCACACCACACACCAGAAGGGATGCACGGCCGTGTGAACAGACGCTCTGATGAGTGGCACGGAGGACACACGCAATATGTAAGTGACACGGAGCTACAGGCAGCCCACAGCAGGGGCACAGAGTCAGTGCCCCTCCACCATCTCAGCTGTCCACTCTCTTAGCCTGTAAGTTCTTCAGAAGTCCAGAATTTTCTTAGGCTATCCAGATCCCAGTGCTCTCACCATGCAAGTACTACAGGCCCCCCTGGACTCCCATCTCCTATCTATAGGTTTCATGGCCCACTCGAGGAACATCTGGGCAGCTGCATTTCACGGCTTTGCAGTCCCAAAACATGGTGAGGAGGGAAGGGCATACAGCTTTAAAATCTTTCACTGAAGTGAAAAGAACTAATACCAGGCCTCAAGAGACCGTCTCCTACTTCCTCTGTCTTCCTCCCGAATGAACAACAACCAGTTCAGGACTTTATGATTAGGGCCAGCGTATCAACCTTAAGTCCAAAACAGATTTAGATTAGCAGAAAAACTAACTGTGCTTCCCTTTACTAGGTACACTTACACCGTATGTTAATTTGGCCACATCTATGTTAGCTATGTCTGCTAAATCAGAATCTAAGGGAAAGATCTTGTTCAAGTACCAAACATAAGCAACTATGCTACTATTTCCACAGCTTTAAAAAACTTCAAAGAAAACAAAAATTTTCGTACATCACACAAACCTTTAAAATGGAAAGTGGGAGCGATTTTGTCTTCAACAAGTGGGCCACCAGGTGAACCAAATTGGAGAAATTAATGGCTGGCAGATTTTCTAAGTCCCGAAATTTGTCCCAAATGCTGAACTGGAAAGTCATCTAATGTAAGAGTTAAAAAAGAAAAAGAAAAAAAAAACACAGTTAAATGCAACAAACTATTAGAATATATCACTAAGAAGATAATCTAAAGGTATTCTATTTTTTTTTCTTCTAAAGATTTTATTTATTTATTTGAGAGGCAGAGTTACAGATAGTGAGAGGCAGAGACAGAGAGAGAGAGAGAGACAGAGACAGAGAGAGAGAAATGTCGCTCCTCGTCTTCATGGGGGAACAACACTAAACCCTGCCTAGGCTTCCTATCCAAGTCACGGCACCATCATGTCGCTCCCCGTCTTCGTGGAGGAACGACACTGAACCCTGCCTAGGCTTCCTATCCAAGTCACGGCACCATTATGTCGCTCCCCGTCTTCGTGGAGGAACGACACAGGACCCTGCGCTGTTCTTTTGTCTGCTCGGCCCTCCCCGAGTTTGCTGCTGGTTCTTGCCGGGTTGGCTACTGTCCCTTCCACCTCCGTGGAAGGGCGGTTCCCCCTAGCCACTTTCCCCACTTCCGCAGGGGAGCGGCACACCGCCGGCCGGCTCTCTCGGGGGCTGCACAGGTGTTCCTTCAGATAGATGTTCCCCTTAGATGTTCCTGGTGCATGTTGTCTCTCTCCTCCTTTATAGTCCTCTTCCGCCAATCCCAACTCTGCTACCCACACGCCGAGTACGCTGCTCTCCTCCAATCAGGAGCAGGATCAGCTCCTGGAGGTCATCACTCAAGTTGGCGAGAGGCAGCTGTGTAGAAGTTGTTTACTCCCTTTCAGCGCCATATTGTGGGAGAGCAGATGCATAGAATAAGTCTTAATTCCAGTAACTTAGTCTAGTCCGAGTTGCTCCCAGTTGCTCCCCACAGAGAAAGGTCTTCCATCTGTTGGTTCACTCCCCAACTGGCTGCAACGGCTGGAGCTGCACCGATCTGAAGCCAGGAGCCAGGAGTTTCTTCTGGGTCTCCCACATGGGTGGAGGGGCCCAAGGACTTGGGCCATCTTCTACTGCTTTGTGAGGCCTTAGCAGAGAGCTGGATCAGAAGTGGAGCGGCTGGGATGCTGGTGCTGCAGGCAGGGGATTAACCTACCGCGCCACAGCGCTGGGCCCCTAAAGGTCTTCTATTTCTTATCGGTCCACTTTTAATGTTCTAAGAAGCAAGACTTTCAGGAGTTAACTATACTGTCCTTTCCTGGACAACAGCTGAAATGATTTCATCATAATCTTTTTTTTTTTCCAGTTTTTCCTTCAAATCAGCAGATACAAGTAACTTTAAATAAAAGTTATCAGTAAGCTACACTACAAGACTGCTGCACTATAAAACTGAAGGGAGACCCATTAGCACAACCACAGGACAAGGGGATGTAGGATGTAGTGGGTGTGTGGACCCTTCGTCACCTCCTCTGGCTGTTTTACCTCTTCTCTTGGTGAGAGGTGGGCCTGGCTACTAGAATGGACCATGTATTCAGGGATCGGGTGGACTCTCGATTTGGGGAAATAATTTTTAGGTGAGTTGAGCCAGACAGAACGTTAGAAAATACAGCAGGGCGCATATAACTGGTGACCTTCTAACTACGTTACCTGAAATCTTCTTTCATATTCACAGAATTTGCTGGCCAAGAATGCATAGAAGGGATTATAAGTTTTTTCTTGAAGGCAGCAATCCAAAAGAACATGGACTATTTCTCTTTCCTGCTGATCCTTCAGTCCAAGCCTAGAAAACAGAAGAGCAATGACTAAAACGTCACCCAGTTTCCTTCAGAAGGGCACATTCTTGTCTCTAAAAGTTTGGATGAGGGGCCGGTGCTGTGGTGTAGCGGGTAAAGCCACTGCCTACAAAACCAGCATCCCATATGAGTGCCAGTTCAAGTCCCAGCTGTTACACTTCCAATCCCACTCCTAGCTGATGTGCTTGGGAAAGCAGTGGAAGATGACCCAGGTCCTTGGTTCCCTGCACTATGTGGGAGACCTGGTAGAAGCTCCTGGCTCCTGGCTTGTGGCTCTTGTATGGCCCAGCACTGGCAGTTGCAGCCATCTGGGGAGGGAACCCATGGATGGAAGATCTCTCTCCTTCTACCTCTGCCTTTCAAATAAATAAAATAAATTTTTTTTTTTTTTTTTGACAGGCAGAGTGGACAGTGAGAGAGAGAGACAGAGAGAGAAAGGTCTTCCTTTGCCGCTGGTTCACCCTCCAATGGCCGCCGCTGCAGCCGGCGCACCGCGCTGATCCTGGCAGGAGCCAGGAGCCAGGTGCTTTTCCTGGTCTCCCATGGGGTGCAGGGCCCAAGCACCTGGGCCATCCTCCACTGCACTCCCTGGCCATAGCAGAGAGCTGGCCTGGAAGAGGGGCAACCGGGACAGAATCCGGCGCCCCAACCGGGACTAGAACCCGGTGTGCCGGCGCCGCAAGGTGGAGGATTAGCCTATTGAGCCACGGCGCCGGCTCTAAATAAAATAAATCTTAAAAAAGAAAAAAAAGTTTGGATGATAGCGAGCCAGGCAAAGGACGCTGTGGCGGCAACAGACACGAGGCTGCACGGGACCAGCTCAGTCCCTGACTTTCCTCTCAGTTTCCAGTCATATGGTACAACACGATCTACAAGTTCTATGCCAGCGACTAAAGTCTGTGACTGGTGCCTGACTGACCATAACAGGATTCATCATGCATGCCTTTAAAGCCAGGCTCTTGCTATGGCAGTAATTTCACTTTTAAAACCTAAGGTGTAAATTACAAATAGTGAGATCCATCCTTTCAAGTGTACAGTTCTGGGAATGTGCCTATACAGCCAGGCAACTTCAACCAGCACAACAGAAACAGAGAAAATGCCATGGCCCCCCAGTCCCTACCCGGGCACCTGTGTTCCCTCAGCCCGCAGGGCACAGCCATTCTGTTTTCTGTCCCTCTAGTTTTGCCTCTGCCATTGCGTTACAGGAACAAGACACAGTCGTAAGGCAGGAGCCATGCGGGCCTGGCTTCCTGTACTGGGCAGAGTACACCAGAGTTTCTGTGTGCTCTGGACGGTCTGTCCCCCCGGAACGCCCAGCAGTACTTGCTGCACCAGTACTCCGTCACCTCCTCGGCAAGGGGCAGGTGGGCTGATCACAGCTTTATTTATTTAAATTTATTTTTATTTATTTGAAAAAGAGTTACAAAGTAAGAGAGGTCCTCTATCCGCTGGTTTATTCCCCAGATGGCCACAACAGCTGGAGCTGAGTCCATCTGAAGCCAGGAGCTTCTTCCGGGTCTCCCACGTTGATGCAGGGGCCCAAGGACCTGGGCCATCCCCTGCTGCTATTCCCCATGCATTAGCAGGGAGCTGGATTGGAAGTGGAACCAATGGGACTCGAACCGGCACCCATATGGATGCCAGCCCTGTAGGCTGGGGCTTTAACTCACAGTGCCACAGCGCCAGCCCCACAGACTGCCTTTAGAAATGAGAAAGAGCTGAGCACAGTTGAAGCTGCCATCTGTGTACAAAGGCAGACATTCTACAATATTAGAGGAAGGGAAATATAAGCTCCACTGCCAAAACAAACAAAAACAAAAAATACCAACAAGAAACAAAGACACCCAACAGAACCATGAGACATCACTCAAGCCCTTTACTGCCATTTTATCAATTCATGTTGATTACATGAATGAGAAAATCAGTTCATTAAATATAGTTTTATAGAGTAAAATCTAAATAGAAAGTCGACTGTGAGAAAAATAAAAGAAGTCCTTGCCTGGTAGGGATAAGCCAGACCCTATGACTAGAGAATATGAGCTCTCCTAAAAACTAGGGAACATAAAAGACGTAATAAACAAAACAAAGTACAGAAGGCTAAAGAAAGCTTAGGATTTCTACTTCAAGGCATCCAGTTTAGAGAATAAAATCCTACTATCAGAATCCTAAAAAGAACCAGTTCCCAAGCTGGAGTCAAATAAAGGAAAATGAATTAACATTAAAATATCTAGGAGTACTGTGTAAAAGTACACAGATGTCTGCAAAATCTTACTACAATCAATACCAAAGAGGATACTACAAAGCTTTTCCTGAGAATTAGAAGGACAACTTGAATGGAAAGATTTATATGTATGTTGAATTCATCTAGGACAACTAATAGCCACTGAGATTATCAGTTGATTTTCTAACACTTGCAGTCAAAAACACCAAGTCTTGGCCCTAAGATGTTTTTAAGATGAACCACCTGTGACAAATCAGCAGCAATGGGATTCCGGCTCCAGGGAAGCCTGGCTCCAACCAGGGCATGTGCCAAGCAACAGGGAAAGCCCAGCTCGCTTAGCAGCGCCTGACTCAGCCATGCACAACTCAAAAAACCAACTCAACTTATTTCTTTTACAGCACCTGATCAAATAACAGTCAACACGTTCACACATATGCTTACTTTAGAAGCTTTTCAAAAGCATCCAAAAAATCCTCACTGGTCATTATTGTACAGAATATGTTTCTCCTGATGTCAGTGTTCATCCTCTGTTTTCGGGCAAGTTCTAGTATCTTTGAACTAATCTGAAAAGAGGAATAATTAACATGCGTCATACAAGCTTCTGTCATTAACAGATCATGTGGATGTCTTCATGGACGTCGTTGTTTTCTGAACAACACTAAACCAAATTTCACTTAGTGTAATTATTAAAGTTTCTAAAGAGTCAGTAACACATTCTATAGCTTAAGCTGAATATAATAATAAATTATACATGAATATATATACATAAAGTTAAATCTTTACTCTCAGGCAATCTTTCCATAAAAGGAAAAGTGCTCCATTTGGGAGACTTTTCAGCACTGGTGCGATCTCAGTCTAAGCAGTAACAAAGTGAAATACAGAGAAGTGGTTGCTGCTACCGAGCCTGGGGAGCCATGACCAAAAAGCGTGATGTGCAGTTCCAGGATGGGAAAGCACATTTGGGAAAATGAAGGAAATCTGGATAAAATACAGACTTTAGTTAATGACAACGAATACAGATGGACAAAAATTTTTCCAATTTGTAATTCATGGCTCATGGACTAGAACCCACATCAACTGGAAAAACAGTATGTGCCCAAATTTCAAAGAGAGGTATCTACAAAATCAGGGCATTAATTTTTAGGTATTCCCTTCATTCCATTCAACTTTTAGAACTTTTCTGTGGTATGCTTTGAGGCTAAAAAATTCCTTAAAAATAAATACAGAATTAAGTTGTAACACAAAAGCAATTTCTTCTTATAAGGTCTTCAAATAAACCCACGTCACACATTTCAGTAAGTGTTCACGAACAATAGGGGAGGTACTCTGGGTAAGCCATAACCGCCAGGGTGGGCGTGCCAGCAGCCTGACAGCCTCAGCATGAGGTCTCCCTACCGTCCCAGGAAGCTCCTTCTGTGGCTGTGAATGACGACTGCTGTTAATCATTGGGGCCCCGCTCCACGCAGACCCCACAATCCACCAGCGACCTGTCTGCTCGGCATTCAAGACACTGTCCCAGGATATGCGAAGCTGAGTCTCTGTACCCGAGCCAGCGCTGCGGACCTGATTAAAGGAAGAGATCTGGTGAGACACCTCAAAATCTTTTAAAATTAATTGTTTTCGTTTTATTTGAAAGGCAGAGAAACACGGATTTTCTATTCACTGGTTCACTCACAAATGCCTGCAACAGCCAGGGCTGGGCCAGGAGACAGGAACTGCATCCAGGTCTCCCACACAGCTGTGGCAGGGGCCCTGGTGTTTCGGCCATCATCTGCTGTCTCCCCAGGGTGCGCATCAGCAGGAAGCTGGATCAGAAGCTGAGTGGAGCCAGGATGTCAACAAGGCACCGTGATATGCAAGCATCCCAAATGGCACCTTAACTGCTGTGCCAAATGCCTGCCCCAACTGAGAGGTTTTTAACTGGTTCATATCCTGTAGCTCCAACACATATTTTCATTTTTTTGGTAACGACATTTTTGGTGCGTACGTATTGTGATGAGTCACTGACAACTGAATAGTTAACTGTTTAGGATAATATTCAAGTCAGTGATTTTAAACTCACAGTATTTTATATTTGAGATTTGTGGGTTTATCAACCAAACAACACTGTCTTTGGATACCTGTGATGACAGGGCAACTGACTAAACTGTCTCAGACTCGGGGCAGGTGAGAAGGGGACCTGGAGGAGCCTGGGACTTGAGATGACCATGGCTGAAAGTCTTACTCTGATTGGTAAGGTTGGTGAGGATCAGCCCAGGGCCACACACTAAATAGACAAGGAGATTATATAGGTGAGTGGCCCCCAAACCCCTACCCTCCATCCTTCCCAACGTCCTGGAGGTCTTTGGCTTTGGTGGTGCCTGGTCTTCCCTGACAGCTATCAGATGACCCTGTTGGGCAATCCAAATTTAGCACCTTGAGGTGAAGCATGGGAGATGCTCACCTACCGCTGACTTTCCTGCACAGGAACTCCGCAGACACCACCAACCCACTCAGATGTCATGACCGAAAACAGCAGCGGCTTCCAATCTAAAGCCTTAAAACTCTCACTGGCCGGAGCGGGATCTGCCTTGCAATCCAATCATTTCTTGATTCTCATCATGACACTGAAACTCAGAACAAATCAGAACTCAAAATTGGGGCCGGCGATTTGTGCAGCGGATTAAGCCATCACGTGTGACACCCACACGTGAGTGCCTCGTTTGAGACCCTGCTACTTCACTGCCAATCCATCTCCCTGCTAATGCACACCAGCAGATGACAGCTCAAGTGTGTGAGCTGCCACCACATGGTAGACCAAGGTAGAGTTCCTGGCTCCTGGCTTCAGCCAGGCCCAGCTCTAGCCCTGGCTGTTGTAGGCATCTGGGGAGTGAACAAGCAGATGGAGGATCTCTATCTCTGCCTTTCAAATAAACAAACAAACCTTAAAAAAATTGCAGAGAAAATGACAAGTCACTTACCAGAGCTCTCTGCAGTTTCCTCAGTTTCTCCACTGGCTCGGGATCATAGCCTGGAATTTTACGCATGTCATTGTTCTTCAGCGCCAACATGGTTTCTAGCATAAACCGAACCTTTAAGGAAAACAAATCCCCATCATGTCAAGTAGTTTAAACAACTTACCATGCAACTTGGCAAGATACACACCACTCCTGAGGCACAGGGTCATCACTGCTAACCTTTAGGTAGACACAGTCTGCATTAACTTTAGGGCTATCTAATACTGTAAGAAATCTGTCCCCCAGCCTTAAGTGGGACCTTGAATACTACCCAGAGAGCTTACTTCTCTCTTCCTAACCTTCCACAGCCCCAGACTCCCTCATCATTCCACCGTCTGATCTGAAAACAGCCACGCTTACCAAGTCCTCAACCCACGCTCCCGTCCCACCTGACCCTCTGGCACACCCCCTCCTCTCATTCTCAACTGCTCCCCACCACTGGCCTGCTGACTGTTTTTTCTAACTTCTATGCTGAAAATAATGTCACACAGAAAAGTTCAAGTATATAAGGAATTCCCACATACTTTCTCTGAGATTTCTCCTAATAACAACATTTTCTTGAGATAAAATTCATACCCTAAAATTCACACATTTACAGGATACAATTAAATGGTCTGTAGTACATTCAGTTGTCCAACTATCACCATCATCACCCTAATAAAAACCCCATGTCCGTTAACAGTCATTCCCCATTTTCTCCCAACACTCCCAGCGCCAGCCACTAATCTGCTTTCTGTCAACTCTTCTGCATTGCATGCAGGGATAAATACTTCCTGGGGACACTCCAGGCCCTTGGCTTCTGTGACTTCTCATTTCTCCTGCACACCGCACCCTTTGCTCTCACAGCCGGCTTCTCCTCCTCCTCGCAGCTACGGGCTGATGTTGTGTACTCTGGATCTCTTAATGCCCTGCTCTACACCAGGCGGCTCCACCCACCCCTGTGGCTTCCAGGACCCCTGATATGAAGTCACCTTGGAATCCTTCACAGCCAACACCGCTTCAGAGCTAACCCAACTGCTCTGATTTCACTAATTTAAAAATGGCGCTATCTCCCCTCCAGACCTGTGTCTCCTGCATGTCCTACTGCTCACCTAAAGAGTGACCCCAACCCCTCCCCCTCCCTTCACTGCAGCCCCCCACTACATCTGGCCACTCTGACAAAGGCCACCCCATCTTCCCAGACTTCTGCAGTGGCCCAGCCCCTCTTTAAAGTGATAGAGGAAAACCGTCCATGTCAGGAACCCTTCAGATCCTCTAGGATGAATTCCCGACCCCCCAAGACCTGGTCCTGCCCTCTCACCCCAGGGGCGATCTCCATGCACTGGTCTTTTCCTTTTCCCTCAGCAAGTCACACCATGTGCTGTTCTAGACCTTGCACCATCAGAACAGCAAATGAAGTAGGAGCGATGACTGGGCCCTTTTATAGTGGAGGAAGCCAAGGCTTGGAAGACCCAGGCCAGAGCCAGGAGCCCAAGCAGACTAACACTTGAGCCTCATGCCTCATGCCCTCCTCAATAAGCCTTCTGTATATAGCTGGAAGTTAAATAAGTTGGTTTTTAAATTCACAAAATATGTATTTAAGTCCTTAGCAGAAAAACAAGTTTCATTCATGTAATAAAGCTATAAGACTAGATAAGGCAGAAGAGAAATCATCAGAAAATGAGGTGTAGTATTTTAAGTTCTGGCCAGTTTGTGAGGTTTAGGCACTTCGGAAGGAGTTCAGGACACGCCCTCATACCCTGGTCTGGTCCTGGAACTTGCCGCCTGCTCCGCTGGCTTTGGTCTGCGCTTCAGTGATCAGCTCCTTCAGTGACAAAGCATCATCCTTTCTCAATGAAAAGCCCACGTTTTTCAGCATTAAGAGGATCAGTTCAATATCTTTTTCTGTGAAAGTTCCAACTAGTTTTTTCAAAATGTCAAAGATGAGCAGAGACTGCACCACGTGGAAGTTGTACAAATGGGCAATAATGGTAAAGAGGTTATCACATTCTTTCCCTTCACTTCCATTTTTATACACATCATCGAACTTCCTCACCACAGCCTCCAGAAAGTGAGCACCGACCTGAAGAAGACACACAAAAGGATCAAGCGTTCTCATCGTCTGCTGAGTGCGCAGCAAACTCAACTCCTGCTTTTAAAATCAGCACCCAAAATACACATGAGGTAGGATATAAATCTCAGCAGGGCATAAACTTTAGTAACTGTGAAGTACCGTAACGGTACTTCCTTTTCTTTCAAATCAACAACAAAGAGCAATTTTTTGGCCAGCAGCCATTGATTCCTTAGAAAAACAAGCTTGTTAAATATCTTGTTAAGAACGTGTCTAAATCCAAAATATTCTATTAACAATATTCATTTCTTGGCTGGTGCCGTGGCTCACTAGGCTAATTCTCTGCCTGCAGCGCCAGTACTCTGGGTTCTAGTCCTGGTTGGGGCACCGGATTCTGTCCCAGTTGCTCCTCTTCCAATCCAGCTCCCTGCTGTGGCCCGGGAAGGCAGTGGAGGATGGCCCAGGTCCTTGGGCCCTGCGCGTAGCTCCTGGCTTTGGATCAGCGCAACACGCCGGCCGTAGTGGCCATCTGGGGGGTGAACCAACGGAAGGAAGACCTTTCTCTGTCTCTCTCTCTCTCACTAACTCAGCCATCAAAACAAAACAAAACAAAAAAACCAATATTCATTTCTCAAGACCTTCTAGATTTTAACTTCAAGTTAAATTTCTTACAAGGAAGCAATGCAAATGATATCTAAAATAGAAATATAAACAGATTTTCAATATCAAAGGCTACCAACCAGACAGGTACTTCACCACTGTTAGGGAACTCAGGTACAATGGATAAGAGGTCTCATTTTCCGCGGCCGTGTCTCTGGTTTTAAAGGCAGTGTGGGAACACACCCACTCAGTTCAGCCTGCATTCCACTGGGCACCAGGACCTGATGCAGCATGTACTGCTTTCTTAGGGGACCCCCAGGTAAGCCAACGGAGACATCTGACAGAACGGAACAACTGGATGCCTGCAGTAGCTCTGGCAAGGTCACTGACCGTGCCTTCTCCTTCATGTTCTGATCCATTCGATTCTAAGTTACATAGGCACATGCTGGGGAATGACAAAGACCTGGACGTGAATCTGTGATTTTGAGCAAGTTACTAAACCTCTGTTTTTCCAGTCTGTAAAACTGAGATAATGAAACCTGAAGTAAGAAATGATAGTTATGGGGGCCAGTGCCGTGGTGCAATAGGTTAATCCTCTGCCTGTAGCACCGGCGTCCCATATGGGTGCCGGTTCTAGTCCTGGCTGCTCCACTTCCAATCCAGCTCTCTGCTGTGGCCTGGGAAAGCAGTAGAAGATAGCCCAAACCCTTGGGCCCCTGCACCTGCATGGGAGACCCAGAAGAAGCTCCTGGCTTCAGATGGGTGCAGCTCCAGCTGTGGCAGGCATCTGGGGAGTGAACCAGCGGGATGGAAGACCTTGCTCTCTGTCTCTCCCTGTCTGTAACTCTACCTCTCAAATAAATAAAATCTTAAAAAAAAAAAGGAAGAAATGGTAGTTATGAATCCTGCTGATAACACTATCATGTCTTTATTTTCTCCCCAGTCTCAGCTCAAGCTGAGAAAAGGTGGTAGCAGGGACACAGTGGAGACAGGGAGTGATACCAATAGTCAGGAGCTGATGGCTGAACAAGGCAGCTGTGCTGGGCTGGGGAAGAAAGGGACAGGCACAGCACTGCCTCAGGACAACACCGGGAGGGTGTGATCCATCACTGAATGTGAAAGACTAAGGACTATGATTGCCAAGGTTTTGGACTAGGAAACCAGCAGGTACAAGAGGAGCAGCAGGGCCGGTGCCGTGGCTCCCTAGGCTACTCCTCTGCCTGAGGTGCCGGCACACCGGGTTCTAGTCCCGGTCGGGGCGCCGGTTCTGTCCCGGTTGCCCCTCTTCCAGGCCAGCTCTCTGCTGTGGCCAGGGAGTGCAGTGGAGGATGGCCCAGGTGCTTGGGCCCTGCACCCCATGGGAGACCAGGAGGAAGCACTTGGCTCCTGGCTTTGGATCGGCACAGCGCGCCAGCCGTGGCAACCATTTGGGGGATGAACCAACGGAAGGAAGACCTTTCTCTCTGTCTGTCTCTTTCTCTCACTAACTCTGCCTATCCAAAAAAAAAGGAGCAGCAGGGCAAAATCCATTTAAGACGTATTAACTTTCAACCACGGACGTTAGGCAGGACTGAGTGTAGTGGTGATGGAAATTTCAGTAATGGGAAAACATGCACAGATCATTGTTGGGTTGCAAAAAAGGAAAATGCTAGAATCCAGACAAAAGCAGCAGACTGGCAGAAGGCAACAGTGACTTCCTGGAGGTCAGCTCTGACAGACTGGATACACTTTAGTTTTTAAAGACCTGAGACTTCCAATTCAATCCCCTTCACTACACATAACCTTGAAGAATATACTCTCCTATCATGATTACAACATCGTATTTAAACACAAGTTAAAAAAAATTAGGATTCTACAAATATCAAGAAAAATTCAGGTATACATCCTCAAGTATGTTTCAATCATACAAATAGAATTTGTCAAAATTTCAAATTCCATTTAATATCTTCAAAATAAAACAGTATAACATGTAAAAATGTGAATAGAATTTTTGCTGCTAAAGGTATTTAAGCATATACATGAACTGTTTTAAAAAATATTTATTTATGTGAAAGGCAAAGTGACAGCAGAGGGAGAGACAGAGAGAGGTGCTGGCTCTGCTGGTTCGCCCCCCAAATGCTGGTGACACATGGGCCAGCTCAGGCTGAAGCCAGGAAGCAGGAACTCTTCCAGCTGGACTGCGAGTGGAGGCAGCACTCAATCGCAGGTGCTCTGATACGGAACAGGCGTGGACCAAGCGGTGGCATAACTCACTGTGCCATGCTTGCCCCTACGTTAATTCTTCCGTGTCAATTTTAACACAAATGTGCACAGCCTTGATTTTTTATTTTTAAATGAATTATAAAAGCAGTTCTGTAGCTAACACCATTATCCTTAACACATTTCTTTCCTTCCATGAATTCCTGTGAGGACGCCTGCTTCACTATGGAACTGAAAGAATGTTAATGGAACCAGCGTCCTGAGAGCTCATCACACTTTGGCAGAACTTTTAGTGGATGTCATTAGCTAAAGGGCTGTAATGACTTCCCCTCGGAACAAGTCATTTCATTGCCTTTCATGCTATTAGTGAGGGTCTAAATGACAAATAGGACCAATAATCTCATGTTTTCAAATCAAGTAAATTCCTGATGTACTGTGGGTGGCCAGAGTCTACAATCTGTAACACAACTCAGTGAAATGTTGCCTGTACTAAAATCATTTTGATTATTAAGTCCGCCGAAGTATACCAATTTGATCTAGGAGATGGGAGACATACTGAGGAAGCCACAGAACAGTACTGAATTATGGTAATCACAGGACACAATGAATGGTGTCCAGTAATCCCATTATGCTTTGTAATGATGAGAAAATGGACTCACACATTCTGAGTACAGCTCTTAGGAAAAAAAATTACTTCAAAAGAGTGATTCCCAAAGCAGCTGGCGCAGGCTCTTCATAACTGAGACAAGCTAGGCAGCTGAGAAGAGAGTCCTGCTGCCTGGAAGACTCTGGGCCTAGACCACTCTCCACCGTCCTCAGCTTCCCAATGCCCAGTAGCTCTGCAAGTTTCCATGTGGGTCAGAGATTAACTAGGAATAGTGATGAAACCCACTGTGGGAGGAAAAGCAAGCTAGGAAATATAGAGAGGAAGAGCAGAATTTTAGCAAGAAAATCTCCTCAATTATAGATAGGTTAGAGGGACTGGTGTTGTGGCGCAGAGGGTTAAAGCCACGGCCTATAGCGCCGGCATCCCATACGGGTGCCAGTTCGAGTCCTGGCTACTCCACTTCTGATCCAGCTCTCTGCTATGGCCTGGGAAAGCAGTAGAAGATGGCCCAAAAGTCCCTGAGTCCCTGCACCGCATGGGAGACCCGGAAGAAGCTCTCGGTTTTGGATCGGCGCAGCTCCGGCCATTGCGGCCATCTGGGGAGTGAACCAGTGGATGGAAGACCTTTCTGTCTGTCTCCCTCTCATTGTCTGTAACTCTACCTCTCAAATAAATAAATAAATAAAACACACAGTAGCCTCTGCTACACCTTCCGTATGGACTAACTCAATCTTAACAACTCCACAGGGGAAGACCTGGAGGCCTGAGACCCCTGCAGGGGACAGAGCTGTGCGTGACAGCTGTGTGCACTCTGACCTCAGCAGCATCTTCACCCCACTCCACACTGCTCTAACACGGAGCCTCCCGGGGCAAGAAGGTGAATGTGTTTGGGCAAGTTTGTGCATTTTAAAAGTAAGCTCTGGATAGTCCCACTCTACAATAGTGCCAAAGTAACTCTTAATACTATAATTGACAGAAAATTAAAAAAAAAATCAATCAAATGTGGGTAGTTCCATTATACTTTTAATAAGCTGTGTGGCGATAGGAATATCCCATGATTCATCAGTGGCTTTTTTTGGGGTTATATTTGCAAAGTGGGTTTAAGGAAGTATCTGCTCAACTTACGAGTGGACTTTTTAAAAGTTCATGGAAAATGTGCATTATAATAAAATTACACACGAATCTCAAAAATCTTTTACACCAAAAGAAAGTCATCTTTTGGGGCTAGCACTGTGGCGCAGCGGTTTAACTCCCTGGCCTGAAGCACCAGCATCCCATATGGGCACCAGCTGCTCCACTTCCGATCCAGCTCTCTGCTGTGGCCTGGGAAAGCAGTAGATGGCCCAAGTCCTTGGGCCCCTGCACCCACGTGGGAGACCTGTAAGAATCTCCTCGGATCGGCATAGCTCCGGCTGTTGTAGCCAATTGGTGAGTGAAACATCGGATGGAAGACCCGTTTCTCTTTCTGCCTCTCCTCTCTCTCTGTAATTCTGACTTTCAAATAAATAAAATCGATATTTAAAAAAAAATTTAAAAAAAGAAAAAATTATCTTTTAATTCCATGTTTTCCACAAACTTTTTGAGGCCTCCTCATCTTACTGGGGCCAGGTGCTTCCACACATCTCCCTCGAGGTTTATGAAGAAGTCTCCCATTCAACATAATCACCTCAGTAGCAAACCCATACGGGGGCTGGCACAGGGGCATGGCAGGGCGGGGGCTTCCATCTGAGGCATTGGCATCCCATATGGGCACCGGTTTGAGACCCGATTGCTCCACTTCTGATCCAGCTCCCTGCTGGTGGCCTGGGAAAGCAGTGGAAGATGGCTTAAGTGCTTTGGCCCCTGAACCCAGGTGGGGAGACCCAGAAGCAGCTCCTGGCTTTGGACTGGCCCAGCTCCAGTAGTTGTGGCATTTGGGGAGTGAACCAGAGGATGGAAGACCTCTCTCTGACTCTTGCTTTCAAAAAGAAAAAAAAAAGAAAAAAAGAATTATATGATATGTAGAGCATGTAGTATATTTATTAGGAACAAAAAGGAATCAACAAAAGGAAACAATCTGCACCAAACAATAAAGCATTTATCGGTCTTACCATTAAGATAATCACCTTTCAGACACAATAAGCAGTGTGGGAAAAGGTGCAACTGTACCTCGATTCCGACAGTGTGGTGAAGAATGCTGACCAAGAGGACGTGCTCCATCATCAGTCTGCTGGGCATAGCTGCGGCGGTGACACAGGCGCCCATGAGGGCGGCAGTCAGGGTGTCATTCATGTCCTTTCTGCTGTGGGCCATGTATAGCTCCTCCAGCTGTCCACTTATGGATGCCATGTTTGGTTCACTCAACCTGTGGTGAGGCGTAAATACACACTGCAACGATGCTGCCAGTCAGGGATTCTTTTCCAGTTACGAAGTTAGCACTATCAATATTTTACATTTATGTATATTCCTGGCCCATGCACAATTCTTCTCTTCCCCCAAAAGCCCAGCATACACAATTCATGACCACGTAACTACTCTGGATACTGTAGCAACATAATCGTCCCTACGGCTATAATACGGCCACAGGGAGGCATTCCCTGAGCTCTCTATGAATCCAGAGGACACTCCTCTGTCTACCACCTCCAGAGGCAGGGACCACACTTGGGTAAAGCTGTATTATTCAGAAAATGCCAAGTTTCCACTCCTTAGGCAGCACAAACATTCTTAGTTCCCAACACAGAGAAAAGGCTGCACCAACTGAATGGGTGAATGGATACAGGGGAAGACTACATATGTACCTGAAGAGTACTGTGTGCCTGTGCTAACATGGAATTGAACACTAGAAGGGTCTGTTTTGATAAAACACCAGGATACAGCATGCAAATAGAGTTTGCATTTTATTTTTAAAAAATTAAAAATGTTTCAGGGGGAAGTGGGGTAAGACCATAAAAAGGTAACACAAGAACCTTTTGGTGATAGAATACTTCTTTATCCTGACTGTGATGCTGGTTACATGAATTTTTTATGTAATAAAACTGCACAGAACTACAGACACACATAAAAAAGTGAGACCCAAATAAGCTCTGAGGACGGTCCTAATGTTCATTTTCTGTTGCTATTTTTTTTTATTTGACACGTAGAGTTAGGCAGTAAGAGAGAGAGACAGAGAGAACAGTCTTCCTTTTCCGTTGGTTCACCCTCCAAATGACTGCCACAGCTGGCGCTGCGCTGATCCAAAGCCAGGAGTCAGGTGCTTCTCCTGGTCTCCCATGCGGGTGCAGGGCCCAAGCACTTGGGCCATCCTCCACTGCCCTCCAGGGCCACAGCAGATAGCTGGCCTGGAAGAGGAGCAACCGGGACAGAACTGGTGCCCCAAGCAGGACTAGAACCCGGGGTGCCGGCACCACAGGCGGAGGATTAGCTTAGTGAGCCGCGGCGCCAGCCTTGTATCCTTTCTGTTCTCCCAGACCCATGCCTTGAAAAGGAGAGAAGCAGGAGGAAGCACCCGGCTCCTGGCTTCAGATCGGCACAGCGTGCCGGCCGTAGCGGCCATTTAGGGGGTGAACCAACTGAAGGAAGACCTTTCTCTGTCTCTCTCTCACTAACTCTGCCTGTCAAAAAAAAAAGAAAAGAAAACGAAAGGATCCGATTAAGGGCTACACTTTCTACCCCTCATTTGTATTTTAACTCCCGGGCTTACTGGTTTTTAGAACCAGACAGCTTCTTTAAGGAGAGCATGTAACATACCCCGGGCTTACCTGTTAATCAGACCCTTCACCTGTTTCTTCAGCCTGTCTAGCTCCTCCTTCTTCTGGACAGCCACTGTCTCCTCAGCTCGCCTCGCGTGAGGTGGGGCGTACTTCTCAGCACTTTCATAAAGACTCTGCTTGAGAACAGATAATTATATTACATAAAACTCATGCTGGACAAATCCCATTCTTCTTGCTAAATGTGCACTTAAATTCCCAAGAACTGGCAGCAGTTACTGCTACTGACCATCCCTGTTTAATAAACATCAGACACTTAGTAAGTGTCTAGAATAATCCTGGAGAAGCGCATCACCCACCAGGCTGGGAGGGGGGTGGGGGCGGGTGGTCTAAGCATCCCTATTTAAGTCAATGCTGTACATCTCATTACCTTCTTTGCCCCTTGGTGGTTTTTCAGCCCTGGCTGTACTCCCCTGGCAGCTGCCCAGCAGAGCCCTGGGCACCACACTTTTGTCCAGGCTGAATTACTGCAGGTATAGGCATTTAGACACCAAGATAAAACACACCACCAGCTCAAGGGAGAAAGTACCCTAAAAATATTTCAAACTTTTTTAAGACTAACATCTAGATCTATACAAGGGTACTTGAAAAAGTTTGTGGGAAAACTGAATTGAAAAATAAATTCTGGGAGGCAAGCCTTGTGGTGCAGAGGGCTGTCACTACTCGAGACACCCACACCCGCTATCGGGGTGCAGTCTGAGTCCAAGCTACTCTGGTTTCCATCCAGGTTCCTGCTGGTGCATCCTGGGAGGCAGCAGATCATAGGGTGCATAGGCTCACGCCACCCATGTGGGAGACACAGGTGGACTTCTGGGCTCCTGACTTTAGCCTGGCCCAGTCCTAGGTGTTTTGGGCACTTTTGGGGAGTGAACCAGCAGACTATCTGTCGTTTTGCCTTTCAAGTAGATGAAAATAAACATATTTTTAACATCTACATTAAAAAACATAAATCCACACACAGCTTCTCCACAATATGCATTTTCTATACAATTTTTAAAGACGCCTGTAGGATAAAGTCAAAATCAATCCAGTGCTATTTCCTCAGGTAACTCGGGAGAGGGAGCAAGAGGGGTAACAAAACATTATCACTGGCCCTGGGCACCCCAGTGCCAGGCCTTGAGACAAATATTTTTAAGACATGATCCTTACTGTTGGCAAGTTTAAACTTGGAAGAAGTCTATTTATACACACGGAAGCTGTTTTTCTTGATACACATTACTCCAGTTGTATGTCAATTATGCCTCCACAGGCTACGAAGCACACTTTGGAAAAGTCAGAAAATAATACACTAAGAGAGGAACTGACGGCACTTAGGGATATTCCACAAGGTGCCAGGGGCTAAGGCAGGAGAACAGTAATGACGTTTTCATGCTTAACACGCCAGAGACACGTGAGACGTTAACAGGCACGCGGTGGGGAAGCTGAGGAAAGGCTCTGCAGATAGAGCACGTCTGGAGCGGAAGGCTGCAACACTGGCAACTCCTCAGCCGTGTCAGGTGCACGGCACACAGGCAGGAGTCAGCCCCTGCAGCCTGGACCGCTGCCTCTTCAACTGTATGGGACTCTCTCCAGAGGAGTGCTGTACAGCAGCTCTGTGCTGTAGAAGGGCTCGCTCCAGCAGCAGCCGCTCAGCTGGGGCAAGGCTGGTGCTGCAGTTGTCCTACGAAGCAGGAGAGAAGTAGGGTGGAGGTCAAAGGTCAGATTTGGAGACCGGAGACAGCACAGAATGGAGAAGGTGTTCCCTTAGGACTTCCCATTCAAACGCCCTGAGCTCCTAGAATAAAATGATCTCTAGATGTTTTTTTCCCCCTTTTCATTACAGAAATTTAAAAACACAAAAATAGACAGAAGGGCCTGTGTGGTGAGACAGCAGGTAAAGCCGCCACCTGCAGTCCGGGTTCGAGTCCTGGCTGCTCCACTTCTGATCCAGCTTCCTGCTAATGCTCCTGGGGAAGTAGCAGAAGATGGTCCACGTCTGTGGGTCCCTGCACCCACGTGCGAGACTGAGAAGAAGCTCCAAGCTTCGGGATTGGCCCAGCTCCGGCCATCTGGGGAGTGAACGGAAGAGCTCTGTCTCACCCTCTCTGTCTGTAACTCTGCCTTGCATACAAAATTTTGTAGACAGAATAGAGTTCACGAACCTGCTTTTCTGACACTCAGCGACAGCACGTGTGTGTCACGTGTCTCCTGCTGTCAGCCCCGCATCCCAGAGGGCCTGGGCCTCACACTATACCTGATCCTCCGCGTCTCCATCCTCTGAAGAGCTGTCACTCGCGCCTTCGTCTTCGGCGAAGCGGACCCTCTTTCTCCCCCTTCTCGCCTCCCTGTCTGCTGCTCCCTCTTCCTGCTGCGCACCCTCGAGCTCGCTCGGCGATGCCTCAGCCGCCTCCTGAGCTTTCTCCGCCTCCTCTACGTCGTCCTCACTTCCCTCCTCGGAGTCGCTCTCCAGATCACTCTCGGGGGGCGTCTCCGCGGCGTCCTCCCCCTCCTCACTGCTTTCGTACAAGCCGCTGCTTTTCCCAGACTCCAGGGCTCCCAGAATGTAGTCCAGCCCATCGCGTGCGAAGCTAAGCGGCACGGAGCTGCCGTCGCCTTTCCTCTTCCGCTTGTTCAAGCCGAGGCAGCGCGCCAGCTTCCGGATCTCTCGGTCCTCCTCCTCGTTGGCCGCGAGAAGCGCCCGTCTGCGGGCAGCGGCGTTGGCGGCCGCTGAGGGCCCGGTGTGCGCAGAGGGAGACTTGGCCGGGGGTCGGGGGTTCTTGGCCTTGGGCGGCGGCGGCTGCCCGGGTGGCGAGGGGTCCTTAGGGGCGGGACGGCGGGCGCTGCGCTCCTCCTCTCGTGATCGGGGGACTCCGGGGCTCTGGGTGCTGCCCGCCGTCCTCTGCAGGCGGCGGGCTTTCCTCAAGTGCCGTTTCTCCTTTCTCAGCTCCTTGCGGCTTTTCTTGCCGTTGGGGCGGGAGCCCACGCCGGCTCCGCGGCCCTTGAAGCCGCCGGGAGCCTCGCCCTCGGAAGTCGTCTGTACGAACTCCTCCACCGCTAGTTTGAGCCGTTTGAGGGCCCCTTCCCCGCCGGCCCCAGGACCGCGGCGAGACCCTCGCCCGCCTTTCCGCTTCAGGCGGGCCACGCGGCCCCGAGAGCCGCCCCGGCCCGCACCTTCCACGCTCCTGGGCGCCGCCATCTTCCCGGACACGCCGACGCACGACTTCCGGCGGAGGCGGGACTTCCGGGAGAAAGCAGCGGCAGGGTGTGTGGGCGGCGCCCCCTGCTGTCTGGAAGGTGGCCGCGCTGAGGGCAGGGAGCCTCCGACGGGTAATGGCTGCTTTGAGAACGTTTGGTACAGTTTAACTTCGCGCTGCGTACACAAATACCGTCTCGCTCAAAAAACACGAGATCGTGAGAGAGGCGTCTTAACGACCCGCCCCAGGAGTAACCAAAGTTACGGGTGCCGCGCGACCCGTTTCTGGCAAGTTTGCATTTACCTGGGTGCATATTCCCATATAGTACAGACACTTCTGTGCGTATTTTGCAGTAGCAACGGAATCCTAAGCGTCCTCTTCGGTAGCTGAGTTGCTTAGTATTTCATGGAATGGGGCCCCATGATTTATTTGGACTTCCGTTGATAGGCGCACTGGAGTGAATTTAGTGTCCCCAAATTCAGGTCCACCTGGACCCTGTGTCTGGAAATAGACCACGCACATTTAGAAAAGTGGACAGCAAACCGAATTAGAGCAGACCCTAAGTTCAGTGACGGGTGATCTCATAAAATGGAGGAAATTCGGACCCAAGAACATCACGCGGTGGTGGAGGCAGAGATGGGAGTGATGCAGCTACAAGCCAAGGATTGCTGGCAACCACCAGAAGCTAGGAGGCAGACATGGGAGAGACCATAGCAAGATCCAGCCTTGACGAAACTGATTTCAGATCTCTGGACTCCAAGATGGAGAAGATACTGTTTGTTGTTTCAAACTACTACCCAGTTTGTGGTACACTGTTACTAAGTAATTTGCACTAGGACACTAATAAAATGGACATTTAGTTGGTTTCCAGTTTTGCTTGTAACAAGCTGTGCTTGGAAAAGCACCCTTGTCCTTTGTGTTGTGGTACAGAGGGTTATGCAAGCCCCTTGATCCGAAGCAGCCCGTCTGTCTGAGTATGTACTGATTTGAGTCTGCTCTGCTCTACCTCCTGCTAATGCAACAGGGAAGGTAGTGGAGGATGGCCCAAGGACTTGGTCCCTGCCACCTACTCGTGAGACCAGGATGGAGTTCTTGGCTCCTGGTTTTGGCCTGTCCCAGATCTGGCTATTGCACCATTTGGAGAGTGAACCAGCAGATGAAAGAGCTCGCTCTTTGTCTCTCCCTCTCTCTGTTGCTCTATTTTCCAAGTAAATAAATATTAACTGGAGTTATAATATGTGGAAAGCCTCTTTTTTTAAAGATTTATTTGTTATTTGAAAGTCAGAGTTACACACACAGAGAGAAAGAGATGCAGAGAGAGAGGTCTTCCATCCACTGGTTCACTCCCCAATTGGCCACAATGGCCAGAGCTGTGCCAATCCGAAGCCAGGAGCCAGGAGCTTCTTCTGGGTCTCCCACGCGGGTGCAGGGGCCCAAGGACTTGGGCCATCTTCTACTGCTTTCCCAGGCTATAGCAGAGAGCTGGATCGGAAGTGGAGCAGCCGGGACTTGAACCGGCATCCCAGCACTGCAGGCTGGGGCTTTAACCTGCTGCGCCACAGCGCTGGCCCCAGCCTGGCTGTCCTTCTTAAACTGCAGCAACATCTCATCCCTTGACACCATTTTCCATGACACATTTCCCTTCATTTGACTGATGTGTTGGTTGCCCCCTTTCTAGCATTGCAGGGCAAGCTTCACTAATAGCTCAGGCTTCCTGCCTTGTGGTTAAAGCAGTGCCTGACACGTAATAGGCACTCAGCAGGTAGATGATGGGTGAGTGCATGAATGGTTATTTTTGTATTGGCATCTGTCATTGTATGGAGGTATCTATCATTTAGCTAAGCAGTCTCCTATTGAGTTATTATTTCCAAGCTACTCATATTAAAAATGATGCTACAATGAGTATCTTTGAATATATAGCATTTTGCACTTGCAAGAGTAGAATCTGAGGCATGATCCTGGAAGTGTGATTTCTGAATTTAACATTTTATATTTTATAAACCTGATAGATATTGCTGAAGTGCTATCCATAAATATTGCATCAATCTATGAAAATTGTGTTGGCCAATTTGATGAGAGAAAAAATACCTCACTGAATTCAAATTTGTATGTGTCTTATAAGCCACTTCCATTTCCTTTCTGAAAATTTTGGTTCATATCCTTTGCCCTATTTTTCCATCATTTATTACATTTTTTCCATGGTAGCTCTATTTATGTCAAGAAAATTAGCTCTTCTTCATGAAGTGTTGCAAATAGCTAGTTTCAGACTTAACTGTTTGTTTTTGCTGTAGAGATTAAAGTTTTTCCCATAGTCAAAATTATCAGTCTTTTCTTTTACTAACTGTTTATTTATTTATGTTCATCAACTTGAAAGGAAGAGTGACGGAGAGAGGGAGTGAGAGAGAGAGAAAGAGAGATCCTCCATCTGCTAGTTCACTACCCCAGTGTGCACAACAGCTGGGCCTGGGCTAAGCCCAAACCACAGACTCGTAACTCCATCCGGGTCTCCCCTGTGGATGGCAGGGGCTCCAGCACTTGAGCCATGATCTGTTGTCTCTCAGAAAGAATTAGCAGAAAGCTGATCTGAAGCAGAACAGCGAGACTCAAAATGGCACTGTGCTGGCATCCCAAGCAGTGGTTTAACTCATTGCACCTTGATACCTGCCCCATGACTTCTGGGCTTTGTGTTGTATTTTGAAAGGCCTTCCTCACCTAATGATTTTTTTTTTTTTAATGTTCCCTGTTTTCGGCCAGCACCGCGGCTCACTAGGCTAATCCTCCACCTGCGGTGCTGGCACTCCGGGTTCTAGTCCCGGTTGGGGTGCTGGTTCTGTCCCGGTTGCTCCTCTTCCAGGCCAGCTCTCTGCTGTGGCCAGGGAAGGTGGTGGAGGATGGCCCAAGTGCTTGGGTCCTGCACCCGAATGGGAGACCAGGAGAAGCTCCTGGCTCCTGGCTCCTGGCTTAGGATCGGCACAGATATGCCGGCCGTAGCGGCCTTTGGAGGGTGAACCAACGGAAGGAAGACCTTTCTCTGTCTGTCTCTCTCTGTCTCTCTCTCTCACTAACTCTGCCTGTAAAAAAAAAAAAAAAAAAAAAAAAAAGAAAAGAAAAAAAAAGAAAGAAAGAAAAGGGGGCCAGCGCAATGGCACAGTGCCGGCATCCCATATGGGCGCTGGTTCTAGTCCAGGCTGCTCTGCTTCCTGTCCAGCTCTCTGCTATGACCTGGGAAAGCAGTAGAAGATGGCCCAAGCCCTTGGGCCCCTGCACCCACGTGGGAGACCAGGAAGAAGCTCCTGGCTCTTGGCTTCGGATCGGCGCAGCTCCAGCCATTGCGGCCATCTGGGGAGTGAACCATCGGATGGAAGACCTCTCTCTCTCTGCCTCTCTTCTCTCTATGTAACTCTGACTTTCAAATAAATAAATAAATCTTAAAAAAAAAGTGTTCCATGTTTTCTTCCTGTCATTTTATGATTTCATGAATTAAATATTTAATCTTTGACATATCTTTTGCTTTAATGGAAAGAATAGGGCAGAATCAACACATTTTTTTCTAGATAACTACCCAATACAACTTATTAAAAAATCCACCTTTTCTCCACCAATTTGAAACACTATCTTGATATAATATACCGAAGTTCCTTATTTTTAATTTTTTTTAATTTTTATTTGACAGGTAGAGTCATAGACAGTGAGAGAGAGACAGAGAAAGGTCTTCCTTCTGTTGGTTCACTCCCCCAATGGCCGCCACTGCGGCGCTGTGCCGATCCGAAGCCAGGAGCCAGGTGCTTATTCCTGGTCTCCCATGCAGGTGCAGGGGCCCAAGCACTTGGGCCATCCTCCACTGCCCTCCCCGGGCTGCAGCAGAGAGCTGGACTGGAAGAGGAGCAACGAGAACAGAATCCAGTGCCCCAACCGGGACTAAAACCCGGGGTGCCGGTGCAGTAGTCAGAATATTAGTCAAGTGAGCCACAGCGCAGGCCTTTTATGTTTTTTATTTTTAATATTTATTTTATTTATTTGAAAGACAGAGTTACAGAGAGAGGTAGAGACAGAGAGAGAAGTTTTCCATCCGCTGTGCTGATCCGAAGCCAGGAGCCAGAAGCTTCTTCTGGGTCTCCCACGTGGGTGCAGGGGCCCAAGGACCAATCTTCTACTGCTTTCCCAGGCCACAGCGAAGAGCTGGATAGGAAGAGGAGCAGCTGGGACTAGAACCAGCGCCCATATGGGATGCTGGCACTTCAGGCCAGGGCGTTAACCCACTGCGCCACAGCACCAGCCCCTCCTTATGTTTTTGAGAGTAATTTCTAGACTTCCTATTCTTTTTCCTTATCTACCCAGGTATTCATGCTGTAGTACTATACTGTTTTCATTATTATGGTTCTATGTCATGGTCTAAGGTCAGGTCAACTTTATTCCTTGTTACTCTTCAATTTTCGTATTTTTTCTTTCTATTTTTGCTCTTTCATAAAAGTAAACTTTAGAATTAACATCTATTACTTTCCATTCATTCAGATCTTCTTTTGCATTTTCTTCATATAGACTATAGACATTTCTTGTTGAATTTCTTGTTAAATATTTTGTCACTCTGTTTTTAAAATTATGTATTTGAGAGAGACAGAGAAACAGAGAGAGGGTCTATTCTCTGGTTCATTCCCCAAATGCCTGTAACAGCTGGGCCTGGGCTGGACCAGGAGCCAGAACTCAATCCTAGGCTCTCATGTGGGTGGCAGGAGTCCAGTTACTTAAGTCTTCACCGCTGTCTCCCAGGGTCTGCATTAGCAGGAAGCTGGACTCACAAGCTGGATCCTGAACTGAAATCCAGCCACTTTGATATGGAACATAGGCGTCTTAATCAGTGTAGTACCCACAGGGCCAAATGCCCAGCCCTTATCATTTTGTTTTTATCATGGACTCCTTAGATCTTTTTGAAAAGATTTGTTTATTTATTTGGAAAGGCAGAGTCCCAGAGAAAGAGGGAGAGATGGAGAAAGTGAGATCTTCCATCCGTTGGTTCACTCCCCAAGTGTCCACAACAGCCAGGGCTGGGCCAGGCTGAAGCCAAGGGCCTGGAACTCCGTCCAGGTCTCCCACGTGGGTGGCAGGAGCCCAAGCCTGGACCATCTTCTGCTGCCTTCCCAGGTGCACTAGTGGGGAGCTTAGAGATCCTTATAGCTTTAGTAACTGTTTGTATATATGAAAGGTATGTGCTAAGCTAAAAAAATCTCAACTTCAGTTAACATGGAAGAGAGAATCAGCAATATACGCCCCAGCCTTCTCCTTTTCCATTCTTATACTTTTTTTTTTTTTTTTTTTTTTTGGCCAACTCCTCCAGAACAGGTACACTGATGATCATGCACAATCTTCCAGGTGTCTGGGCATCAGTTGGGATGTTGTTTTGACTTTTGTTAAAAAAAAAAAATGGCCTAAACATGATAGAAATGTATTTCTCTCTCATAGAACATCAGAGATTAGTCTAGAGGCAACATAAGGTTATAAGGTGTTGGGGAGCCGGCACCGCGGCTCACTAGGCTAGTCCTCTGCCTGCGGCGCCGGCACCCCGGGTTCTAGTCCCAGTTGGGGCGCCAAATTCTGTCCTGGTTGCTCCTCTTCCAGGAAGGCAGTGGAGGATGGCCCAAGTGCTTGGGCCCTGCATCTGCATGGGAGACCAGAAGGAAGCACCTGGCTCCTGGCCTCGGATCGGAGCAGCGCTCCGGCCGTAGCAGCCATTTGGGGGGTGAACCAATGGAAGGAAGACCTTTCTCTCTGTCTCTCTCTCACTGTCCACTCTGCCTGTCAGAAAAAAAAAAGGTGTTGGGGATACAGTGTACGCTTTTCTGTCTCAGTGACTGTCAACCTCAGCTGCACATTAAGGTCATTTGAAGACTTTTGAAATACATCAATTCCTGGGTCCCAACTCCCAGAGATTCTGCTGCATTGGTCTTGAGTGCTGCCCTGTTGGTGGGGGTCTGGTAGACACCCCGGTTCTGTTTTCTGTTCCTGTGGTCGTCTCCATGGCATTCCAACTCCTGAAGCCTGCATTCCAGGCAGCAAGACAAGCAGAGAGGTAGGCGAGGCTGGGGCACGCTCCTCCTCTTTAGAGAACACACCAGGAGCTGCATGACATCTGCCAGTAGTTAATCCTGTGGTCAGCCCAGGATTCGTGGAGGCTGGGTCACAGTCATTTAGGTGGGTGCTCACAGTACTAGTTAACCCTCAGGTGGTCTTTTTCTAAGGACAAAGAGGAGAATGTTTATGAGAGACAGTCAGACATACATGTTAATATACGTGTGGATTAGAAACATCCACCACTCTGTTCTGTACTGGTGCTGGGAATGTGGATATCCATATGCAGAAGACTGGGACTCCCGCACTCAACACTGCCTTTCACCCTGTGCAAAAAAATCAACTCAAAATGGAACACAGATCTAAATGTAAGACATGAGATTATGAAACTACTAGAAGAAAACAAGGGCAAGTAGTTCAAGACATTTGTGTAGGCAATGATTTTTTTATAAGATCCCAAAAGCACAAGCGACAAATCAAAAATGGACAAACTGCATTATGGCAAAGTAAGAAACTTTCGCTCAGCAAAGGTAACAATCAACAGAGTGAAAAGGCAGCTGACAGAATGGGAGAAAATATTTGCAAACTAAACATCTGGCAAAGACTTAATACCCAGAATGTGTAAGGGACTCGAGAAACACAGCAACCAGAAAATTAATGATTCAGTTAAGAAATAAGCAAAGGATCTAAATAGACAGTTCTCAGATGGCCAAAATATACATAAAAAAAAATGCTCTGTATCAATAGCCATTCGGGAAATGCAAATTAAAACCACAATGAGGTATCACCTCACCACAGTTAGAGTGTGTAAAGCCACCACAAAACACACCACACACCGGAGGTAAAGGAAGGTTTAGTGTCAGATGGGGGAATCCCCACAGGGGTGGGGGTTTGGGGGGAGGGTCATGGGAGTAAGAGAGAGAGAGAGTCTGTGTGCTGGAAGCAGATCCTGTTATACCTTTGCAAGGGGGCAGGGAAGTAGGAGCAGTGAATCCAATGAGGGTGGGGTGGAGCTGACACCTGTGGTAGGGCCATGGGGCTTAGGACAGAAGCTAACTGTGCAAGGTGGCCAGGGAGAGAGCCTAAGAGTGTGTCCGTGGCATAGATGGCACCACAGATAAGATGGCACCATTTTACTAACAGAGTGGCTATTACCAAAGACAAAAAAGAAAAATTGCTGGCCAGGATATGGAGGAAAGGGAATCCTTATACACTGTTGGTGGGAATATGCAAGTTAGCACAGCTATGATAGAGAACAGAAATGCTGCAAAAAAAAAAAAAAAAAAAAAAAAAAGCCCACTTTTTGTTCGGTGTGGAAATGAAACAGGGCAACACCTTACTGAACATTCTGCATGTCTGGGGACATGCTGCCCAGGTGAATATCAGCATCAAGAGGCTTACTCTCACAGCACTCAATATTTTATAGATGTGTAATAGGGATATGGGTGTTCAGAAAGTTCATGGAAAATTTATTTTGGTGCAAAACATTTTGTTTGTTTATTTTTATTTTTTGGACAGGCAGAGTTAAACAGTGAGAGAGAGAGACAAAGAGAAAAGTCCTCCTTTTCCGTTGGTTCACGGACCCAAGTGGCCGCTCCAGCCGGCGCACTATGCTGATCCGAAGCCAGGAGCCAGGTGCTTCCTCCTGGTCTCCCATGCGGGTGCAGGGCCCAAGCACTTGGGCCATCCTCCACTGCCTTCCCGGGCCGCAGCAGAGAGCTGGACTGGAAGAGGAGCAACCAGGACAGAATCCGGCGCCCTGACCGGGACTAGAACCTGGTATGCCGGCGCCACAAGGTGGAGGATTAGCCTAGTGAGCCGCGGCGCCGGCCCCTTCCTCCTTCCTAACTAGCTCCTCTCAAGTATTTCAGTTATAGTGACAAAGAGTAAACCAGCAGCCTGCAGGACTCAGCGTGTCATTGCTTTTCCTAGACCACAAGACATCATTTTAAATGCTGGTTGCTATAGAGTGTAAGTGACTGCAAGTCCTTCTACGCTCCTCATTCCACCCCAACTGTTTACGTTGCCCCTCCCCTGTCGCAGCTGTCAGCTGTTGCTACCCCGTGTGGCTGACCGCCAGTGTCTTGCCTGCTCTCCTAACTCTCAAAATCTTTGTGAGTGGCAGCCCGAGAGGTGCTCTGGCTCTCTGCGGGAACACAGCATAAGGATTTTTTTTTTTTTTTTTTTTTTTGGACAGGCAGAGTTAGACAGTGAGAGAGAGAGACAGAGAGAAAGGTTTTCCTTCTGTTGGTTCACCCCCCAAATGGCCTCTATGGCCAGTGCGCAGCACTGATCCGAAGCCAGGAGCCAGGTGCTTCCTCCTGGTCTCCCATGCGGTGCAGGGCCCAAGCACTTGGGCCATTCTCCGCTGCACACCCGGGCCACAGCAGAGAGCTGGACTGGAAGAGGGGCAACCGGGACAGAATCCAGTGCCCCGACCGGAACTAGAACCCAGGGTGCCGGCACTGCAGGCAGAGGATTAGCCTAGAGAGCCACAGTGCCAGCCCACAGCATAAGGATTTGGCCACCGCTGACCCCTACCTGTGGGCTCCCCAGGCTGCCGGGTAAACGGGTGATGGTTTACACACTGCACCAGAGCAGTGTCCTCAGGGACGCTGTGGCAGGAAGGTGGAAGTGACAGCAAGCAGTGCTCGCGCCTTCCTGGCGAAGAGAACAAACTGCAGGAAGCCTCAGAGGAACAAGCAAACACACACAGCAGTGACCAGCAAGGGCTCCAGGGCTTGGTCCAAATCCTCATCTCACCCTTTGCCGCTGTTAACCTTGCTGGGCAGCGCCAAGACTCAGTTTCTTTATCTGTAAAATGGCCTGATGATAATGCTTGTCCTGTAGGGTTGTTAAGAAGTAATTTCTTGCTCTTGCTCCCCTTTGGCATTGAACACAGCCCTCCCATTCTTCCTCAGTGGTTTCAAATTTTGCTGATCTCTTTTCTCATAATTTCCAGTGCTGGCCTCTTTGGTAACTTGCTTTTGGGGCAGGTGTTACTCCTCAGGCATCCGCTGATTAGGCTTTGTGAGCACATGGCTAGCTCCCGGATCAACTTCCTTGTCCAGTAATGAGTGTTTGGAGGCTGGAGGTGTGGGCCTGTCTCTGTGATACACTCCACTGGAGAGAACTGCAGGCCCACCCACCTGCCCAGACCACTCCGGCAGTCAAGCTTCTGTCACTCCATTCCCAGGCAGGAGCAGCAGGGAAGGAGGGGGATCCAGGCTGCAGCCCCCCGGTCTTGGAAGGAAGGCTGCCTGCTGCACTGGCCCAGCTCTGCCTTGCTGTGTCGCTTTCCCCTGGTGAGGGGCAGGGGCAGATTGCTTTTCGGGGCTGCTGGGGACAAGTTGTGAGTGTCAAGGCCCTGTGAGAGAGAGAGTGAGAGGACTATGGATGTTCTTCTTCCACCTTCCCCCCGCCCCACCCAGTGCCTGCTGCTTGCCCAGCCTTCCCCCTTCCCCATACGCTCGTCTAAGCCTTCAACTTGCCAGGGTTGTGCTCCGGTTACTCAGTCCAGGCCTCGCTGTCATTCAGTAACTTCATTGATGCTCAAGGGGAGAGGGGGCCAGTGAAGCTGGGTGCTCCCCCGTTTTGACGGGAAACAAAGAATTTCTTCATGTATGCCAGACTCTTTTTTTTTTAAGATTTATTTTATTTATTTGAAAGAGTTACAGAGAGAGGTAGAGCCAGAAAGAGAGAGAGAGAGGTCTTCTATTCCTTGATTCACTCCCCAAATGACCACAATGGCCAGAGCTGAACTGATCCGAAGCCAGGAGCCAGGAGCTTCTTCTGGGTCTCCCACATGGGTGCAGGGGCCCAAGGACTTGGGCCATCTTCTACTGCTTTCCCAGGCCACAGCAGAGAACTGGGTTGGAAGTGGAGCAGCTAGGACTCAAACCAGTGACCATATGGGATGCCGGCGCTGTAGGCTGAGGGCTTTAACCTGCTGCACCACAGCGCCGGCCCCTATGCCAGCCTCTTAAAGCTGGATCCAGCCCATAGTAACTGTGCAATAAAGGTTAGTGTACTTTCAAATCCACTGACTTTTTTTTTTTTTTTTTGTCTGCCCACACATTTCTCTGAGGCCTGGGGCTGGTAGCAGTGAGGTCCTTTGCACCCATTGTAGCCACCTCCAGGTAGAGGTTTCTTTGCTCTGAAACCAAGGTTTCTAAGATCCAAATGTGAGAGCCCCCCCCCCGACAGTCTTTCAGGCTGCTCTTCCTTGGAGGCCTTTTCTGCCTGCCCACCCCCTACTCTGCTCAGTGACAGTTCCCCTGCCCTCCCCAAGGCTCCCGTGTGTGTGTGTGTGTGTGTGTGTGTGTGTGTGTGTGGTCGGGGGGCGCCCTGAGGGGTACTCCTAAAGTGAGCCTTCCATGCTGGGATTCTCGGTGCCTCCCATGCTGGACTTCAAGTCTGCAGAAGAGAGGTCACGTTCCGTCTTAGTCAACTTCCTGCAGCAGGCTCATCTGCCCCCAGAGCCTGAGGCTCTCCGTCGGCACCCACCATTTGTCAGGCAAATGGACGAAGGAGGGAAGGAAGGGATCGGCTAATGCCTTAGAGTAGGCAGACCACAAGGAGGTGGATGTGAACTCAGAGGGCCCCCCACGTCCTTGGTTGCGTCTGTTTGGAATGCTGTTTGTCTATGGAATAGCTGAGCCACGCATGGAAGGGCTCGAGTTTTCTCTCGACAGAGGTCGGACAAAACCGAGCTGCAGCCATGCAGTTCTCTTAGACTTGGAGAAGGACTTCTCCGTGGGAGACGCTGCGAGGGAGACGTTGGCATCTCAGCCGGGCTTGCCGACCGGGTCTTGAGTCTGTTGTTTATTAGACGTTAGCTGTAGGGTAAGCTCATCCTTTGACACTCTTCATCCCATTCATCAGATGAGTAAGGAGTCGTCCCTGGACTGTAGGCCTGTGCTGACATCTCTTGCACGGTTAAGAAAAGGGAAGAAAGTCACAGTAATAAGTTGTGCTTTTCAATATTTTTAGTTTACAAGCTGACTGTTTATCACATGAGGACACTGATCTATAAATAAATTTGAAAGCAGTGATACATCTGGACCCTTGCAGGCCCAAGTTGAGGCAATGATCTGTAAATATATTTGTCTGTGTCATTGATCCCTTTATTATTAATGCCGTGGCTTTCGTTATGGTGATCAATCTCACCCCTGATTACCAAAGTCCTTGCAAAACCTTTGTTCCTTGGTATAGCCCCCGTCAGCCGGCTCTCATGTGTTTGGGTAACATAAAATGATATCTAATTCTGGCTGTATTTCAGATGCATTGTTAATTTTCACTCTTCCTAGTCTTAGCATACCTTTTCCCCATTTTTAGTGTATTTTCCTATTATCTGGAGATGCTTTCCCCATTGCAGCAATTACCTAGAAGTCCTGGAATTAAGGGGAGCTGCCTCTTTTTTATATTTATGCACTTTACATCCTTGGTGAAAGTTATGACTATATTGTTAGTCACTGTGAGTGTAATGGTTCTTATTACTTTTTATGATTTTCTTTGTTTCTGTGGTCTCTGTGCAAGGCTTGCTGGTGAAGCAGTTTGGTTTTCATACAGGGCGATCTTCCACGTGGGTTATTTCCCATCAATATCCTGGCCTGAGAAAACTGACCTCAGTTCATTGTGTTTACTGTCAGCTTAGCCCGCCTTGGAAGAAGGCAGTCTGTTGCTTTCACATATACTTGCACGATGGGTTGTCTGTCTTTAGGGGTTTCTTACATAAGCCTAGAGCAAATTCACTGAGTTCGAATGTAGCTCTTTCAAAGTACACAAAGTAGTACTTAACATTGTCACCGGCTGAAGTCACCAACTCTGGCGGGGGGGGGAATGTGCATCCCGTGGACCACATAATGCCCACAGACTCGTCTGGTCTGGCCCAGGCAAATTAACTGCAGGCATGACTCAAAATTCAGTAAATCGGGGCTGGTGCTGTGATGTAGTGGGTAAAGCCGCCGCCCGCAGTGCCAGCATCCCATATGGGCACCAGTTTCAATGCCAGCTGCCCCAGTTCCAATCCAGCTTTCTGCTATGGCCTGGGAAAGCAGTGGAAGATGGCCCAAGTCCTTGGGTCCCTGCACCTGCATGGGAGACCCAGAAGAAGCTCCTGGCTCCTGGCTCCTGGCTTCAGATCGGCCCAGCTCTGGCCGTTGTGGCCATCTGGGGAGTGAGCCAGCAGATGGAGGACCTCTCTCTGTGTCTCTTCCTCTCTGTAACTGATTTTCAAATAAATAAATAAATAAATCTTAAAAAAGGAAGCAGGCCCGGCGCCATGGCACAGTAGGTTAATCCTCTGCCTGCAGCACTGGCATCCCATATGCGCACCAGTTCTAGTCCCGGCTGCTCCACTTCCAATCCAGCTCTCTGCTATGACCTGGGAAAGCAGTAGAAGATGTCCCAAGTCCTTGGGCCCCTGCACCTGCGTGGGAGACCTGGAAGAAGCTCCTGGCTCCTGGCTTCAGATTGGCCCAGCTCCTGCTGTTGAGGCCAATTGGAGAGTGAACCAGCGGATGGAAGACCTCTCTCTCTGCCTCTCCTCTTTCTGTATAACTCTGCCTTTCAAATAAATAAATAAATCTTTAAAAAATCCAGTAAATCTATAGCAGGCTAATGCTTAAATGGATAATTTTGTTCGCCCCGTGAATGATTTTATAAATATCTGAATGGCCTTTGGCAGAAAAAAGTTTTCCCATTCCTTAAAGTTACTCAGATTAGACTAAATCCAAATCTAGCTATCCCCATTCTGAAATATTAGCACAATATTCAAGTATGTTTTATGTCTTCTAAATGGAAGTAGCTTTTTTATTTTTTGGTAAAAAGATAAGTTCAAAGTAAACATTTCAGAGAATAAGAAAGTTTGAAGAGGAAGACTCAGGGGTACTCCTCTGGTGCTCTCCTTATCTCTTCCACACAGCAGGTGCCAGTGGCAATGGGGCCTCCAGGGGTGGGAGGCATTAATGGCCCTGGGAGCAGCCTGAGCCAGCTCTGAGGACTGGGCCATGGGGGACCCATATCCTAACTTCTGCCCTCCTGGGCCAGCTCTGAGGACTGGGCCATGGGGGACCCGCATCCCACTTCTGCCCTCCTGGGCCAGCTCTAAGGACTGGGCCATGGGGGACCCATATCCTAACTTCTGCCCTCCTGGGCCAGCTCTGAGGACCGGGCCATGTGTCCCTGAGTCTCAGCTGCTTACCAGTGGGTGACTTTGTTGTTTCATATCTTTATTGGAGTCTTTCACTTCTCTATCTAATCACCACCTCACCTAGGGCTTCTGAGGCTTGCATTAAAATCTGTCTCAAGGTTTGCTTCTAGAAGAATCTACCTTAACACAGTAGCTTTTAAAAAAAAAAACCCTCCTATTATTTTATTATTTTTAAAAGATTATTTATTTGAAAGGCAGAGTTGCAGAGAGAGAGAGAGGGAGAGAGAATCTTTCATCCACTGGTTCACTCCCTAGATGGCCACAATAGCCAGGGCTGGGCTGATCTGAAGCCAGGAGCCAGGAGCCAGGAGCCAGGAGCCAGGAGCCAAGAACCAGGAGCCTCTTCTAGTTCTCCCACGTGGGTGCAGGGGCCCAAGCACTTGGGTCATCTTCCGCAGGGAGCTGAATCAGAAGTACAGCAGCTGGGACTTGAACTGGAGCCCATGTGGGTTACCGGCATCTGCCTTTACCTACTATGCCACAATGCTGGCCCCTAACAGGTCTTTAAAACATATTATTTGTTTCTTTTTCTGTATTTAGTACATGACAAACTTGTATAGAACTTATTTTTTCTGTGTCAATCATAATAAAAATATCTAATTTATTGTCTTAATTCCTGTGAACCAGGCACTATTCTAAGCTTTTTTTTTTTTTTTTTTTTTTTTTTTTTACAGGCAGAGTGGACAGTGAGAGAGAGAGACAGAGAGAAAGGTCTTCCTTTGCCGTTGGTTCACCCTCCAATGGCCGCCATGGCCAGCGCGCTGTGGCCGGCGCACCGCACTGATCCGATGGCAGGAGCCAGGTGGTTCTCCTGGTCTCCCATGGGGTGCAGGGCCCAAGCACTTGGGCCATCCTCCACTGCCTTCCCGGGCCACAGCAGAGAGCTGGCCCGGAAGAGGGGCAACTGGGACAGAATCTGGCGCCCCGACCGGGAATAGAACCCAGTGTGCCAGTGCCGCAAGGCAGAGGATTAGCCTAGTGAGCCACGGTACCGGCCTATTCTAAGCTTTGAAAGAGTATGGCAGGGGGGTGGCACTGTTAATGCCCTGGCCAGAAGTGCCGGCATCCCATATGGGCGCCAGTTCAAGTCTCGGCTGCTCTACTCCTGATCCAGTTCTCTGCTATGGCCTGGAAAAGCAGTGGGAGATGGCCCAAGTCCTTGAGCCCCAGCACCCACATGGGAGACCTGGAGGAAGCTCCTGGCTCCTGACTTTGAATTGGTGCAGCTCCCGCCATTGTGGCCAAATGGGGAGTGAACCGTTGGATGGAAGACCTCCCTCTCTCTGCCTCTCCTTCTCTCTCTGTATAACTCTGCCTTCCAAATAAATAAAAAAATCTTAAAAAAAAAAAAAAAAAAAAAGAGTATCGGAGAGATCCAAGGAGGCTTGGGGTATGGAATCAGCAAAGGAAGGGCCACTTTCCAGAGTCTGACTGATGGAAACTTTTGGCACAGAAGTGAAAACACAATGAAGACTCCATGGGACAAGAGGAGAGAAGACAGCTGGCCCCACGGTGCAGCCAGCTGCCGCTATGAGCCCCATTTTACCAAGTCAAAGTAGGAAGAAAGTGCCGTGCGCCCTGCTGCTCAGTTTTAGCTGAGAGAGGATTCCGCAGTGACCCCCTGACTTGTGCTTCAGCCATTGGAGCTGACTGGAGCCTGAGCAGCTGCCCGGCTTGGAGAAGGGAGGCTGCCCCGCTTCCCTCGCCTCCCCCACGCTGCAGCAGAAAGTCGTGCGGCAGGCCTCTGTTCTGCTCCTACCAGCATCAGAGTGAGAGTCAGGACAATGTGTGGGGCAAAGCACAGACTCCCTGCACCTTGTAACTGTGGGAGGTTTGGGGCATTAGCCCAAGAGCTAGGTTTACACATTCTACTTGAGCCAGGGGGACCCCTTAACTTCTGGGGACTAGCACCAGCAGCACCTCATAAAAATTCACCCTGCCTTGGGAGATCTGAGTAAAGGCCCCACTGTACCCTGTAGCACTAGGACTGTAACTCTTAGTTCTAAATTTCTCAGTCCCACTGGAATCTACCTGGTGTGCCCAGGGAAGGGCCTGCCTGCATTCCACCTGTCTGGACTCATACCCTCCAGAACAAGGTCTCCTGTATGCTTACAGCCATCCTGTAGGACTTGAGTAGCACTCAGTTCCTACTCCCTAGTCCCAGGGCTAGGGCTATTGGTCTTATAAGTTACAACAGCAGCTGGACTTTCCTAGCCAGAAAGGTCCCTCCTCATCACTCAGTCATAGAGTCCAGCAGCTGGTGCCACAAGCCCCAGCATCACTCTGTTTTGTCAGCTGGACAAGGGGACAGCCACCTTTGTCTCCCTCAGCACCAGGAACAAGGCCCTGGCTATCACAACCCCAGGGGGATTGTGGACCAAAGATGCACACCCTAGGAAACCATATTCATCTCAAGGCCACACCTCAGCCCCTGCAAACTGCAGTGCACCACCCACTGTGTCACTTACAGACACAGCATTAATCAAGACAGCAGAAATCACTCAGGAAGTACACTCCTGAGCTCATTTAGAACCAAAGCCAAAGCAGCAAGTCCACTGATACCCTCCACTCCAGCTGAGCCATAAACTCTTTTCCAGTAAAACCTAGGCAGGATTACAGCAGATGCACAAACGTCAACATAGGGACACAGGAGACATGAAGAAGCAAGGCAGCATTACACCTCCAAAAGAACAAAATAACACTCGAGAATTAGATCCTGAACTGAAGAAAATCCCTGAAATGGCAAATATAGAATTCAAAATAATGATTGTAAGGAAACTCAATGAGATCCAAGAGTATACAGACAGATCCAAGAAATGATTAAATCAACGACTGGCATGAATGCAAATATTACTAAGGAGATGAAACTCATTAAGAAGAATGAAATAGAAATTTTGGAGATGAAATCTTTAATCAGTGAAATAAAAAAATATGATTGAGAGCTTTAACAGCAAAATAGACCAAGTAGAAGAAAGAATTTCTAAACCCATCAGACAAAAATGAAGAGAAAAGAATTAAGAAAGAATGAAGAAAGTCTATGTGAAATTGGGATTCCATTAAGTGACTAAATATTCATATTATAGATATTCCTGAAGAAGGAAACAAAAAGGCTTTGAAAACCTGATAAATGAAAGTTTCCCAGGTCTTGAAAGAGACATGGATATCCAGATACAAGAAGCTCAAACAACCCCAAGTAAACTCAAACAAAAAAGATCTTCTCCGAGGCATATTGTAGTCAGATTATCAAAAGTTAAGGATGGGCCGGCGCCACAGCTCAATAGGCTAATCCTCTGCCTTGCGGCACTGGCACACCAGGTTCTAGTCCCGGTCGGGGCGCCGGATTCTGTCCCAGTTGTCCCTCTTCCAGGCCAGCTCTCTGCTGTGGCCAGGGAGTGCAGTGGAGGATGGCCCAGGTGCTTGGGCCCTGCACCCCATGGGAGACCAGGAGAAGCACCTGGCTCCTGGCTCCTGGCTTCGGATCAGCGCGGTGCGCCAGCCACGGCGGCCATTGGAGGGTGAACCAACGGCAAAGGAAGACCTTTCTCTCTGTCTCTCTCTCTCACTGTCCAGTCTGCCTGTCAAAACAAAACAAAACAAAACAACTCACCATCTGTATTTAACCAGCAAAGTGGTTACTATTAAGTGCTGTGCTTTGTGTGGGCTTCTATGACATTTAAAACTGCATTTGAAGCAAACAAGCAAAGAGATAAAAAGAGATAGTAACTACTCAGAAGAAAACCACTATCCATTGCCTGACAAATGATGTTTATTAGAGGTTGGCTCTGTCGTGGAGGACTGAGAATATGTAGACTGAACAGTTTCCTTATTAGTAAATCTTTAGCAGCAATCAAGCAGTGCAGAATCACTAGCGTTTAAATTAGCTGTGTTTTAAATAGTACGGCTTAAAAATATCCAACAATAAATCAGGAGACCATTGTAAATCAAAGTCTCACATTACTGAACTTTGTGTCTCCTTTATGAAATGTACAGTTAATCTTTCTGTTGCCAAGAAAGCAGTCTTTCCTGCTGGAGACATTGAATGTGAAGTGCCCTCGAAGTCCCCTCACCTCGGTCCTGCTCACCAGTGCTGGTGTGCCGAGCCCACAGTCTGCTGCCTGTCAGAGGACCACGGAAACCCTTCAGCGTGCAATCTTTATTGGCATTCAAAGAGTGAACATCTACCATAACACATTTATTTCATCTCCTTCCTGGTGCGTTAAAAATAACTGAATTTGGCCTGCGCTGCAGCTCAACAGGCTAATCCTCTGCCTGCGGCGCCGGCACACCGGGTTCTAGTCCTGGTCAGGGCGCTGGATTCTGTCCTGGTTGCCCCTCTTCCAGGGCAGCTCTCTGCTGTGGCCCGGGAGTGCAGTGGAGGATGGCCCAAGTGCTTGGGCCCTGCACCCCATGGGAGACCAGGAGAAGCACCTGGCTCCTGGCTTTGGATCAGCGCGGTGCACCGGCCACAGCGCACCAGCACCACGCCGGCCACAGCAGCCACTGCGGGGGTGAACCAATGGCAAAGGAAGACCTTTCTCTCTGTCTCTCTCTCTCACTGTCCACTCTGCCTGTCACAAGAAAAAAAAAAAAAAAGAAAATAGCTGAATTTTGCCAGGATAAAACTATTTTTGCTGATTACAAATGTGGTACCACCAAGTTTATACCAAGTGTTAACCCTGACAACTCAGGAAAAAAAGTCTCCAGCATTTACTGATCTGAGCTTGGTATAACCCAGTAGTTACTACCAAGGATTTTTATCCTGGATAAAAGGCAAGTCTAACCCATCATTTCTCAAGTAATTTTCCTGAATAAATTCATTGTATTTGAGTAAATTGTGTGTTGACACTGGAATTACAGAAGTACCTTATTGTTCAACCAGCGAGCACTCACTGGTGCTTTATAGAGCAGTGGTTGGGATATTGTAGAACTTCTCAGCATTTATTGATCTATATCTGGCATATGAATCCCTAGACAGGAACTGTCTCTGAGTGAGATTTTACGACCGCAATATAGATCCAGAGCTTTTAATGCACCTTTCGCCTTTATCATAATGTCACCAAGGAAATCAGAGTGGGTAGGAATGGCCTCCTGACATCCAATTCCATATTTAATTATGTTAAGATGGCTCTGTTTTACACACCCCTCCGCCTAAAGATTTTAGAATCGTTCTTAGCTGGCCGGGTCATGTGGCCTGTAAAATGAATTAAACAGGAGATCCTCCTCCACGTTAATAATACAGAACCACTGTTGTGTCCCTGGGCTAGCTCTGGCATCTACATTGATACAATAGTCATCCTCTAGTATCCTCAGGGGACTGCTTCCAGGATATCTGAGAATATTAAAATCTGCAGATGATCCAGGCCTTTATAGAAAATGGTGTAGTGTTTGCATATGATCCACTCATATCCTTGCATACTTTAAATCATCTCTAGATTACTTATAATATCTAACACAATGTAACTGCTAGGGAAATAGTTATTACATTGTATCGTTTAGGGAATAATGGCAAGAAAAAGTCTGCATATGCTCAGTACAAATGCAGTTTTTTACAAAAACATCTTCGATCTGTGGTTAGTTGAATATTCAGATGTGGAACCCACAAATGCAGATAAAGAGGGCCAACTGTGCTAAGCAACTCTGTTTAATGGATTCATATATGGTATTGATGGTGTCAAGAAATACCTCCCAGGTTACTGGAAGCTACACTTAATGAATTTAGATGTAGAGGATGCCAGATGGAAAAACAAAAACTTGTTTGCTAATAAAGGACAATTCAGAACCAGGGCATTCGCTCCTGATGTCCCGCAACTTCTGGGTACCAGATAGCGTTGCTTATGAAGAAGTAGGATGAAGGACTATAAATCGCACAAATTTACAGGTACGAGATGATCTTTTCTATTGCATGCAGAAAGGAATAGGGTCATTAGTTGCATCATTATAATCTTTACTGAATACAGGCATGAAGGACCACAAGTGTGGCATTGCTTTGGTGGGTGCCTGGAACATTTGAAGTTCTCCCATTCAGACTCCAAGGATTCTATTCCCCTAAGTACTAGAGACAGGCAGGGGCCTGTGCACTTATAGACTTCCTGTTGACACTCCTTTTCTCCCCAAACTTTTTGATTTATGCATTATGCAAATAAATACTGAACATTTGGAGGAAAAAAGAGAGTATATATAGATTATTCCATTTTACATGACATCCTAAAAAAAAAAAACTCTTAATGATAGAGTGGTTTCCAAAGGTTAGAGATGGAGGGAGGGAAGGATTTCAAAGGACCCTATGGAGAGGTTTGTTTGAGAGGCAGAGAACACACACACACACACACACACACAGGGAGAGAGAGAGAGAGAGCGCCTTTGTTCCCTGGTTCACTTCTCAAATGCCTGCAATAGCCAAGGCCAAAGCCAGGAGCTGGGAACACAGCTCCGGTCTCCCAGGTGGTTGTAGGGACAGCTACTTGAGCCATCACTGCTGCCTTTCAGAGTCTACATTAACAGGAAGCTGGAATCAGGAGTTGGAGACAAGGGTCAAATGCAGACACTCCAATGAGGGATGTGGACTTCCTAACTCACGTCTTAACCACTGGACCAAATGTCCACCCCAATTTTAAGGGTGTGTCCTGATTTTATCTGTGTCCCTGATAGTGGTGATGGCCCCACAGAGCTGTGCATTTCCTAAAATTCACAGAACTGCTGTTAGAAAGTCATTTCTAATTGTGTGATCTTTTAAAAATAAAACTTAGGAATATATAGGTAGAATGGCTAGAATGTCAACAATTAAGAAAATAGAAATTTTGATAAAAATTAGAACTTGAAACTACTTACACTTTTTTTTTAAAGATTTATTTATTTATTTGAAAGGCAGAGTTACAGAGAGAGAGGAGAGAGACACACACAGAGAGAGGTCTTCTACCTTCTGGTTCACTCCCCAAGTGGTAACAACTGCCAGAGCTGGGTCAGGCTGAAGCCAGGAACTTCTTCCAGGTCTCTGACACGAGTACAGGGGCCCAAACATTTGGGCTGTCCTCCATGCTTTCCCAGGCATATTAGCAGAGAGCTAGCTCGGAAGTGGAGCAGCTGGGACTCGAACCGGCACCATACGGGATGCTGGCATTGCAGGTGGCAGCTTAACTCATTTTACTGCAGTGCCAGCCCAGGGAATTGGACTTTCTTACGCCCTTTCTCCTATTCCTCTTTTTACACTCTATGTAGATATAGGACTGTTGTTAGATCCTCTGCCCTTGTGTCTTTATTTTATTTTTAGAATTTATTTATTTATTTAAAAGGCAGAATTGCAGAGAGAGAGAGAGAGAGGTTGGTCTTCCATCCACTGGTTCACTCCCCAAGTGGACTCAATAGCCAGGGGTCAGGTCAAAGGCAGCAGCCAGGAGCTTCTTCTGGCTCTCCCACGTAGGTGCAGGGGCTCAGCAACTTGGGTCATCTGCTGTTGCTTTCCCAAGCACATTAGTGGGGAACTTGATCTAAAGTGGAGCAGCCAGCACTTGAACTGTGCTCATATGAGATGCTGGTGTTGCAGGGGGCAACTGCTTTTTTTTTTTTTTTTAAGTTTATTTCTTTATTTGAGAGGTAGAGTTTCAGACAGTGAGAGGGAGAGACAGAGAGAAAGGTCTTCCTTCCGTTGGCTCACTCCCCAAATGGCTGCAACGGCCGGAGCTGTGCCAATCCGAAGCCATGAGTCAGGAGCTTCTTCCTGGTCTCCCACGCAGGTGCAGGGGCCCAAGAGCTTGGGCCATCCTCTACTGCTTTCCCAGGCCACAGCAGAGATCTGGACTGGAAGAGGAGCAGCCAGGACTAGAACCAGCCCCCATATGGGATGCAGGTGGAGGATTAAACATGGGGATTGCCCCAGCAGGGGGCAACTTAACCAAGTGTATCACAATGCCGGCCCTGCCTTTGTAACTTTAAATAGTACATGTTCCACTTTATCATTTTCACATTTAAAATTTTGTTAAATGAAAATATTTATACCTTTATCACTCCTTTCACCTAATTACCCTCTTCCTTCTTCTACCATCGAAACTTTAAAAAAAAATGTATTTATTTATTTGAAAGTCAGAGTTACACAGAGGGAGGGAGAGAGAGAGAGATATCTTTCATTCTCTGGTTGACTCCCCAGATGGCCTTGACAGCCAGGCCTGGATCACGATGAAGCTAGGAGCCTGAAACTCCATCTGGGTCACAGGAGCCCAAGTATCTGGGCCAACTTCCACTGCTTTCCCAGGTGCATTAGCAGGGAGCTGAAATGAAAGTGTAGCAGATTGGACGTGAGAATCTAGTGCTTATGCGGAATCCCAGCGTCACATGTAGTGGCTTAACCCACTGTGCTGCAACGCCATGCCCCAAACTTTTACATTTTACTGTTTTAAAATTTTAAAAAAATGTTTATTATTCATTTTTATTATTTTGAAAGGTAGAGTGATGGAGACACACAGAGAAAGAGGTCCTCCATACACTGGTTATCTTCCTAAATGCCTGCAACAGCCGGGACTGCTCCATTTGGGTCTCCCACATGTGTGGCAGGAGCTACCATGCACTGCCTCCCAGGAGCGTTAGCAGGAAACTGGATTGGAAGCTGAGGTGGAGAAGGGACTTGATCCTTGGCCGGCACCGCGGCTCACTAGGCTAATCCTCCACCTTGCGGCGCCGGCACACGGGGTTCTAGTCCCGGTCGGGGCGCCGGATTCTGTCCCAGTTGCCCTTCTTCCAGGCCAGCTCTCTGCTGTGGCCAAGGAGTGCAGTGGAGGATGGCCCAAGTGCTTGGGCCCTGCACCCCATGGGAGACCAGGATAAGTACCTGGCTCCTGCCATCAGATCAGCGCGGTGCGCCAGCCGCGGCGGCCATTGGAGGGTGAACCAACGGCAAAAGGAAGACCTTTCTCTCTGTCTCTCTCTCTCACTGTCCACTCTGCCTGTCCAAAAATAAAGTAAATAAATAAATAAATAAAATGCTAAGTAAGCCATTAAAAAAGAAGAAAAAAAAAAAAAAAAGAAGGGACTTGATCCTAAGCACTCCACTATGGGGTGTGGGCTTCCACAGTGATGCTTTGCCTGTTGTGTCACAACACCTGCTCCATGTTTTAAAATTTTGATTTAATTATTTGAAAGTGGTGGATTGAGAGCTTCCATCTGCCGGTTAGCTCCCCAAAGGCTCCCAAAAGCTGGGGCTTTAATTGGCTGAAACCAGGAGCTGGAAATTCATTCCAGGTCTCATGTGGGGGCAGGAACTCAATTAGGTGAGCTGTCAGAATCTTCATTAACAGGAAGCTGGAGTGAGGCGCTGAATCTGAGAAACCAGCCAGTACTCCTACGTGGGCTGTTCGTGCCTCACAGCTAGGCTAAATGCCCATCCCTACTTTCATGTTTTCAGCAGTGATAACTTTTAGATCATTTCTGGGCGCATAATGAGATCTTCTGTGCTTAACTGTAAGTTGATTCTAAAATTAAGAACCAGTGATTATGCTTACATCATTGCGAGCCCTGTCTGCCTCTAGGATGATGGAGTAGACATCCTTGTCCTCCTTCCTCCCATTACATTAAACAAAAACCACTGTACTTATATATAAAGCAGACGTAAGAAGATAATGAACGGCAGAGAGAAGAAGGTAGACCAGCTAGGGATATCGGGACCCAAGGGACAGTAGAGTGGGGGTCCCCTGATTTTTGTTTTTGTTTTTGCTTTGCTTTGCATATGTATCCCAGACTTGGAACTGAAGAAGCCAGCAACCCAGAAACACCCATGGGCACGAGGTGGGGAGCTGGGAGGGAAGTTGCCGCCTCTAGTCGAAGAACTAGGAAAGGGGCAAACCTAAGACAGAAGACATTTAGGCAATAACTGCTCTACTCCAGTCAAAAGTGACCCAAATAAACAGAAGTGTCAGCCGAGGCTGAGACTCAGCCGTGTGAAAGCTGTAATGGAGCGTCCCGATGTTCTTGCTGGGCGATGTCCTAGGAGGCCAGGAGGGAGCCTGGACTTGTGCACCCGCCTGGCAGAGATGTTACAATTGTCCAACAAAGAGATTAAAACGCCATGATTAAAATGCTTCAACAAATAATTTTGGACATATTTGAAGCAAAAAAAAAAAAATAGGAAGCCGCTGCAAAGAAGTAAAAATCTAGACAAGAAATAAGGACCAACTGGAAACCAGGTGCAGTAAACAAAATGAAAACCCCCGTGGATGGACGCACGTGCAGAATGGAGTGGACCGAGAAAATAACCAGCGAACTGAGAGACAGAACAACAGAAATGCCAGAGAAGACGGATGAAATCAGAACAGGGAACAGAGCCTCAGACACCTGTGCGACTCCATTAGAAGATCTAATTTTTTTTTCTTTTGTCATTGGAGTACCAGAAGGAGAGGATCAAGAGATTGAGGCTAGGGCAATCTCTAAAGAAGCCAACACAAAGAAGTCAAACAAAAATATGTATAAATCAAAATGGAATCCTAAGAAAAATTGAAAGTAACTGGGGCTGGTATTGTGATACAGCAGGTTAAGCCAGCATCCCATACTGGACTGCAGTTTTGAGGAATCCCAGCTGCTCAGCTCCCTGCTAATGTGCCTGGGAAAGCAGCAAAAGGTGGCACAAGCACTTGGGCCACTTGTCCTCCGTTTTGGGATCCAGATGGAGTTCCAGGCTTTTTGGCTTCAGCCTGGCCCAGCCCCAGCTGCTGTGGTCATTTGACAAGTGAACTAGTGGATGGAAGATATCTTTCTCTTCTCTCAGTCAGCATGCCTTTCAAATAAATAAAATAAATCTTTAAAAAATGTTTAAATAACTGGCAGAGTGGCTTAGTTGGTTAAAGCACCTGTCTAGTAAATAACTGACAGAAAGGTAGAGAAAATACAGAAATAAAGAGCAGAAGCAGGCAGATGTCCTAAAAAGCACTCTGGCCTCAGAATCAGCCCTTAAGGCATGCAGATCCGGCTGAAAAGCCCATGAGCGTATTTCAGGCATGGAAAGCCAAAACACTCTGGCAAAAAAAAAAAAAAAAAAAAAAAAAAACCTAAATGAAAGATCTCCGCAAGTGAGATCCCAGTGGAAAGAACAGGCCATTAAAGAAGGAGGCACCTTTCTCTGAAGGGAGGAGAGAACTTCCACTTTGACTATGACCTTGTCTAAATATGATCAGAGTCGGTGAACTCAAAAGGCTTCCATAGCCTTGGCAACTCATGACAAGAGCCTAGGGTGATTACTGATGCATAAACAAGAGTGTCAATTTGTTAAGTCAACAACAGGAGTCACTGTGCACTTACTTCTCATGTAGGATCTCTGTCCTTAATGTGCTGTACATTGTGATTTAATGCTATAACTAGTACGCAAACAGTATTTTTCACTTTGTGTTTCTGTGTGGGTGCAAACTGTTGAAATCTTTACTTAATATATACTAAACTGATCTTCTGTATATAAAGAGAATTGAGAATGAATCTTGATGTGAATGCAAGGGGAGAGGGAGTGGGAAAGGGGAGGGAAGTTATGGGGGGGGAAGCCATTGTAATCCATAAGCTGTATTTTGGAAATTTATATTCATTAAATAAAAGTTAAAAAAAGAGCAGAGGCCGGCGCCGCGGCTCACTAGGCTAATCCTCCGCCTTGCGGCGCCGGCACACCGGGTTCTAGTCCCGGTCGGGGCACCGGATTCTGTCCCGGTTGCCCCTCTTCCAGGGCAGCTCTCTGCTGTGGCCCGGGAGTGCAGTGGAGGATGGCCCAAGTGCTTGGGCCCTGCACCCCATGGGAGACCAGAAGAAGTACCTGGCTCCTGCCTTTGGATCGGCGCGGTGCACCGGCCACAGTGCACCGGCCACGGCGGCCATTGAAGGGTGAACCAATGGCAAAGGAAGACCTTTCTCTCTGTCTCTCTCTCACTGTCCACTCTACCTGTCAAAAAAAAAAAAAAAAAAAAAAAGAGCAGAAGCAGAAACAAAAATATAAATGACAAATTTACACCCTAACATATCAATAATTACATTAAATATAAGTTGTCTAAATATATCAATCAAAGGGTAGAGATTGATAGAGTAGATTTTTTTAAAGATTCACTTATTTTTTATTTGAAAAAGTTACATATAGAGAAACAAAGATCTTTCATATGCTGGTTCACTCCCCAGATGACTCAACGGCCAGGGCTGGCCAGGCCCAAGCCAGGAACTTCATTTGAGTCTCCCACCTGAGGCTCGAACTGGTGCCCATATGGAATGCTGGCATCACAGGCAGCGGCTTAATCCACTATGCCACAGCACAAGTCTTGACAGAGTAGATTTTTAAAAGTGACCAACTAGGACCTGGTGCTATGGGGTAGTGGGTTAAGTCTCCGCCTGGAATGCTGGCATCCCATTGGATGCTGGTTCGTGTGCCGGCTGCTCCACTTCTGATCCAGCTCCCTACTAGTGGCCTGGGAAAGCATAGGAAGATGGCTCAAGTGCTTGGACCCCTCCACCCATATAGGAGACCCAGAGGAAGCTCTTGGCTCCTGTCTCCGGATCTGCCCAGCTCTGGCTGATGTGGCCACGTGGGGAATGAACCAGCGGATGGAAGACCTCTTTCTTGGTCTCTCCCTCTGTGTGTCTGTGATGCTGCCTCTCAAATAGAGTAAAATCTTTTTTTTAAAAAATGATACAACTATATCCTGTACAAAGAATGCACTTTAATTGTAATAATACAGGATATTTAAAAGAAAAAGAATATAAAAAGATATATCATGCAATATTAAACAAAACAAGAATGACTTTGTTAATAGCAGATGTAGTAGACTTTAGAGCAAAAGAAATGAACGGAGGGAGAAAGGGATATTATAAAGTTATAAAATGGCCACTTCACTAAGAAAACATAACAGTTCTAAAAATTTATATGCGTCGAACAACAGAGCTGCAAAATATGTTAGGCAAAATCTGATAGAACTGAAAAAATAAGTAGATAGTCCATAATTACAATTGGAGTCTTCAACACCCCCTTTCAACTCTTGCTAGAACAATTAGACCAAAGAAAAATCTGTCAGGTCATACAACAACCAGCGACATCATCAACCACTCATAAGAAGGTATCATCTTCCTGGAAAACAGTTGGACAATTTCTTTAAAAATGAGCATGAAATTATCATATGAGCCAGCATCTGCACTGTTGGGCATCTATCCCACATAAATGATGGCTGTGTTCACATAAAATCCTGTACACAGGTATGAATATTTGCAACATGTTGATTCACAATAGCCATAAGCTGAAAACAACTCAGACCTCGTTCAGTGAAATATGGTCCAACTGTAGCATATCCACACTAAGGAATACTACTAAGCAATAAAAATGAGTGAACTAGCGACCTACACAACAATCTGGATGAATTATCAGATAATTATGGTGAGTAAAAAGGCCGGTGCCAAGAGTTATATATACTATATTATTCCACTTACATTACCTTCATAAGATGAAAAGGTTATAAAATTGGAGAGAAGATTGGTGGTTGCCAGGGCTTAAGGACAGATTGGGATAGAAGGAAATGAGTGGCTTTAAAAAGGCAACAATACAGTTTTGTGGTGATGGAAATGTTCTGTATCTGGACTATTTCCATTTCCGTACCTGCATGTGAGACTGTACGGTGGTTCTGTAAGATATAACCATTGACAAAAATAGGATATAGGGGGGCCGGCGCCATCGCTCACTTGGTTAATCCTCCGCCTGCAGCGCCGGCATCCCAAGTGGGCACCGGGTTCTAGTTCCAGTTGCTCCTCTTCCAGTCCAGCTTTCTGCTGTGGCCCGGGCGGGCAGTGGAGGATGGCCCAGGTGCTTGGGCCCCTGCATGGGAGACCAGGAGGAAGCACCTGGCTCCTGGCTTCGGATTGGCGCAGCGCCAGCTGTTGCAGCCATTTGGGGAGTGAACCAACAGAGGGAGGACCTTTCTGTCTCTCTCTCTCTCTCACTGTCTATAACTCTGCCTGTCAAATAAAAAAAAAAAAAAAAACCAGGACATAGGGTAATAGGGATATCTCTGTGTCATTTCTTAGAACTGGCTGCGACTGTGTAACTACTTGAGATAAAAAGTTTGGTGGAAGCATTTGCATCACCACACAGCCAGCAGTGTTATCGTGGATGCACTTGTTTCGTGAGCAGTGTGGGATGTTTGCCACTGCCTGCCTATCCGAGATGCGGATTCCCTCCTGCTGGGGAACTCACCTCCCTGAGTCTTGCTGAGAGTGTGGAGCCAGTGTCCTGAGTCTCCGACTCTGTGTTCCCTGGACGATCGGCTATCATCTGAGGCTCCTCTTCCTTCTTCTCCAAGGCTGTTTGCTGAGGGTGGAGGGGCCAGGTGGCCTCTGTTAGTCCCCTTCTGCCTCCTTACGAGTCACATACTTTAGTAGCTTTTTAGAAAGGGGAGAAAGACGGAAGTATATGTTCCATATATGTGCATATCAGCAAAAGATTTTATTTTCACACTTGATTGGTGGTTTGGTGAGGGTACAGAATTTTAGATAAAACATAGTGTTTCCCCCCAGAACTTTGAAGGTGTTGCTTCATTATCTTATTGCATCTGGTATTATTATTATTATTATTACAGGCAGAGTGGACAGTGAGAGAGAGAGACAGAGAGAAAGGTCTTCCTTTTGCCGTTGGTTCACCCTCCAATGGCCACCACGGCTGGCACACTGCGGCCGGTGCACCGTGCTGATCCAAAGGCAGGAGCCAGGTGCTTCTCCTGGTCTCCCATGGGGTGCAGGGCCCAAGCACTTGGGCCATCCTCCACTGCACTCCCTGGCCACAGCAGAGAGCTGGCCTGGAAGAGGGGCAACCGGGACAGAATCCGGCGCCCCGACCAGGACTAGAACCCAGGGTGCCGGCGCCGCAGGGCGGAGGATTAGCCTGTTGAGCTGCGGCGCCGGCGCATCTGGTATTATTTATGAAAGGTCAGATGCCCACGGGACAGTTCTTGTCCCTTTTGGTATTCTGAGATGATTTGCTGAGATGTGGGTCTTTTTTACACTTGTGCTAGAAACTTTCAATCCCATGACTATGTCTTTGGTTTCTGGTAATTTCTTGCATTATGTCCTCAACAATATTTGCTCCCTGGTCTCTTCATGGTGTTTTTGGACTCTTCTAGGCAGATATTGGGCTTTTTTTAAAAAAAAAAAAAACATAGTGCAAGTTTTTTATTGTTTCCCCATATTTTTTCTCTCTTTGTGTTTTTCCCCAACTCCATCTTCCAACTTTTATGCTGATTTTTAAAATTTCAGCAATCTTTTTGAAGTTTCTTGCTCTCTAGTTTTTCCCTTTTCGTATCATCCCATGCTTGTTTTATGGATGCATTATTTTCCTAGTCTCTCTAATGATAAAATTTGTAGATTTTTTTTAAAGTTCTGTTTCCTGCAATATCTCAGATCACTCTACATTTATGAAATAATGTTTTAGTTAATTTCTTCAAAATTTTAAAAAATTTGTTTGAGAGAATGACAGGGAGAGAGATTAAATAAAAAAGGGTGTTTCACCCCTCAAATACCTGCAACAGTCAGGCCTGGGCCAGGGGCAGAGCCAGGAGCTGGGGACTCATTCCAGTTTTCCCATGTGGATGAGAGACCCGATTACTTGAGTGACTCCACGGTTTCCATTAGCAGGAAGCTGAAGTCAGAAGCCAAAGACAGATTGAACCCAGGAACTCTGCTATAGGATATGAGCATTTTAGCCAATAGGCTAAATGCTTGCCCCTTAGTTTGTTTGTTTGTTTGTTTCTTTCTTTCTTTTTTTTTTGACAGGCAGAGTGGACGGTGAGAGAGAGAGAGACAGAGAGAAAGGTCTTCCTTTGCCATTGGTTCACCCTCCAATGGCTGCCGCGGCCCACGCGCTGTGGCCGGTACATCGCACTGATCCGAAGGCAGGAGCCAGGTGCTTCTCCTGGTCTCCCATGGGGTGCAGGGCCCAAGCACTTGGGCCATCCTCCACTGCACTCCCGGGCCATAGCAGAGAGCTGGCCTGGAAGAGGGGCAACCGGGACAGAATCCGGCGCCCTGACCAGTGCGCCGGTGCCGTAAGGCGGAGGATTAGCTTAGTGAGCCACAGCGCTGGCTTAGTTTATTTCTAATTAGAAAAAAATGTTTCTTATACTTTCAGAAGTATCATACATTTGTATAATATGAAAATAGAATAAGATATGAAAATGAAAACTGATAAATGGAACAATGAAAAACAAATTATGTTTCCATTGTTTGGAGATTAACACTGTTAATATCTGGGTATGTATTATTTCAGATATGTGTGCGTGTGTGTGTATTTCAAAAATTCATGGAGAATAGAATTAAAAAATGTTTCTTTTGCTGCACAAAATTTTTTAAATCTGTGCATAGAGGTGGTGTTCAAAAACTTGATGATAAATATTTATCATGGAAAAAGTGTGCAACTTTCTTAGTGTTTCTGACATCTCCCAAATGTCTGGTCATCGTTCAGACACTTGGGGTTAAGAGGCACTGGAGGTTGAGCATGGGCTGTGTGTGTGTTATCAAGGCTCACTGGATGCGAGGCTCACTTTACCGTGAGCAGGTAGGGAGATCCATGGGTGCCAGGATGCCATGGCAGCTGTTTGGAACTCTTTAATTTACGTAGTAAAGAGCCCTCATTTGGAGAGCCAGGTCCCTGTTCTGGGCACGGAGGGGTGTGAGAACGTAGTCAGTCCTTGCAGACTTCACATGCAACTTCATCCCCTGAATTTAGTGCTTCTCAGCCTCTCTTGGGTTCTATGTCTGGATTTTATACTGCCCCGCCTTGCGTCCAGTTCCTTGTTGTTTATTTGGTTTGAGTTTGTTTGCTAACTGCCTACCACTAAATCCTGGAGTTTGACTTCTCTTTGAGATTTAATGCTGCTCATGGTTTTGACATAATATCAAAGAAAAACATTTTTAATTGAATGAGATCCCTTAAATCATCTGATCTGAGTTTTCTCCAAACTTTCTATTATTCTCATGGGGTTACAATTCATTCACTGATGCAGTCCATGCGTGCTTATTGAGTACTTACTATGATGGGTTGAACATAGAACATACGTTGAAATCCTGAGTTCCTAGTACCTGTGAATGTGACCTAATTTGGAAGCAGGGTCACTGGATGCTATTAGATGTAATTAGTTGGGGTCCTACTAAGGAAGAAGGATTCTCAATCAAACATGATTGGTGTTGTTAGAAGAAGAAGAGAGACACACAAGCAGACTGTGTGAGAATGGAGGCAGAGACTGGAGCAGTGCCCCCACCTTCAGCCAAGGAACACGAGGACTGCCAGGAACAGGAGCAGCGAGGAGACAGGCGTAGGACAGTATCTCTTCCAGAGGCTTCAGAGGGAGCATGGCCCTGCCGACAGCTTGATTTCAGACTTCTGACCTTTGGAGCTGTGAGAGAATAAATTTCTGTTGTTTTAAGCCATCCAGTCTGTGGTCATTTGTTATGGTGTCCCTAGAACATGAATACAGTTACCATCACCAGGGGTGCGGAGGAAATAGAAAGGACAGAACCTACCTCCTTTCATGTCACCCTGGGATGTCCTCTCCACCCAGAGCAGCCTGTTCTGTGGCCCTAGAGGCTGCATCCGTAGCGTCCCCTGCTCTCTGGTTTCTGGTCAGGGTCAGCAGGTGGAGAGCAGCAGCCAGAGGGCAGAGGTCAGAGAGTAGGAGGGAGCAGAGGACGTTGGGCATTTGGGAGCCAGGCTCCCTCCCTCTGGGGTGGTTACTCTTGCCTGAGCATCAGCAGCCCTACCTACCCAGCTGTCTTTCCCTCTCTCTGGGCTTTAGCACCTACCTCTTCCCCACAGCTGAGGGATGAAATGGTGACCTGGGAGTTATTAGCTGCAGGATTTTGCACCATCCCCAGATTCCCTGCTTTTCCCTACATCTTGGCAAATGGAGCTGCTATTAAACTCTCCTCAAGTTAGCTGACTTGCGGGGTCAGTGTTGTGGCACAGTAAGTCACTCCTTGGAACGCCTGCCCACATCCAAGTTGGAGTGCCTAGGATCATGTCCTGCCTCCACTTCCCACCCAGCTTCCCTCCAATGTGGCTGGGAGGCAGCGGGTGATGGCCCAAGTACTTGGGATCCTGCCACTCACATGGGAAGCTCAGATGGAGTTCCTGGCTCTTGGCTTCAACCTGGCCTGGCCTGGCTACTGTGGGCATTTGGGGAATAGATGAGCAGATGGAAGATCTTTCTTTCTCTCTCTCTCTGTGTCTCCCTCTCTGTCACTCTGTCTTTCAAACAAATAAATAAATCCCTTTTAAAAAAGTTACCTGATTTGTATGTCCCCTCTGTCTCCTGCTTGGACCCTGACTCATACCGTTGCCCTCTTAGAATTTACTGTTGAGGGGCAGGCAGATGATAAACAAGATCAATGCAATATATTGCATGTCAATGACAAGCACTATGAAGAATCAAGAAGCAGAGAGGGAGACGGGAGGCCTGGGTGGGACTGTGAATTTTTAGAAATGTGGTTAAGGACTACCTCTTTGAGATTATATTTGATATTCTTCTTTTGCAAAACTTACTATTTATTTGCTTTCATTTTATTTGTAAGGCAGAGAGGCAGACACAAACAGACAGGGAGAGATCTCCCATCCGTTGGTTTGCTCCCTAAATGTTCACAACTTCTGGGGCTGGCTGAAGCCAGAAGCCAGCAACTCAGTCTGGGTCTCCCATGTGAGCGGCCGGGACCCAACTCCCTGAGCCATCATCTGAGATGCTCATCAGCAGAAAACTGCAATCAGGAGCTGAGCTAACTCAAGCCCAAGTACACCAGGATGGGATGCAGGCGTCCCAAGGGGCTTAATGGCTGCCCAAACACCGGCCCCTGGTGTTGCTTTTTTTTGTTTGTTTGTTTTTTGTTTGTTTGTTTGTTTTTGACAGGCAGAGTGGACAGTGAGAGAGAGAGAGAAACAGAGAGAAAGGTCTTCCTTTGCCATTGGTTCACCCTCCAATTGCCGCCACAGCTGGCGCATCGCGCTGATCCGATGGCAGGAGCCAGGTACTTATCCTGGTCTCCCATGGGGTGCAGGGCCCAAGCACTTGGGCCATCCTCCACTGCACTCCCTGGCCACAGCAGAGAGCTGGCCTGGAAGAGGAGCAACTGGGACAGAATCCGGCGCCCCGACCGGGACTAGAACCTGGTGTGCCGGCGCCGCAAGGCGGAGGATTAGCCTATTGAGCCGTGGTGCCAGCCTGCCCCTGGTGTTTGATCTTGGTCTTTCTCCTCCAGTTTTCCTAGAGGCAGTGAGGGAGTGGCCATGAGGGTCTCTCAGGGAAGAGCATGGCAGGCAGAGGCTGGTTTAGGTGAGAGATTGCCAAGAGACCAGCCCAGCTGGCCACAGAGATCATGTTGGGCTTCCCTGGTCACAGGGAATGGGGGATGGAACAGGAATGCCTTTTCCTCGGAATGGAACAGGACGCCCTGGAAGAGTTTACATGGAGGAACACGATCGTGTTTAGCAGGATGGCCCCGGCCTCGGTACTGGGGACAGGGGAAGTGGCAAAGGCAGAGAGGACCTGACCCCCTTGGAGTCTGTGGCCAGGTCCAAGGGAAAGATGGTGGTGGCTTGCACCAGAGCAGCTGCAGGGACTTATAAGAGAAGTGAGCAGATCCATTTATGTTGTGTGGGTGGGGCTAGGTATCCTATGGGGTTGGATGAGATTAGTAAGAGCAAAAGGAAGTCCAGGGTGGCTGCCTGAGCACCTGGAAAAGGCGTCACAGGCTGCTCTGAGGACGGCGGAAGTGAGGAGCAGGTTGTAGTTCGTGGGCTGTGGGCAGGGCCATCTCGGAAACTCAGTTTGGTGCATCGTTAGAGCGAGGCACTGGCCTGAATTGCACCAAGCCCAGCCGGTGCACAGGGTGGGGCCAGGAAGTCATGAAGGTCAGTCTATGTCTGTGGCTGCCTCAGAGAGAGGGCAGGATGCTGGGCCCAGACATTTGGCTGCACAACTGTGGGCATTTTCTGGACCAGAGCCTCCCAAACACGGATGTGCCGTGAGTCACCCAGGCATCTTGGTGGAGTGTGGCTCTGTGGCAGGGCCTGAGAACCTGCACTGCTAGGAAGTCCCCAGATGGCACCATGATGCTGATCTGCTGCACACACTGAGAGCCAAGGTTCTGGAGGACAGACTACCTCCCAGTAGGGGGTAAACACTAGGAGAGTCGCCAAATGAGGAGGCAGGCAGGCCACCAAGACTCAGGGCCGTCTGTTTGCAGGGATTGTCTGGGAATATCACCTGCCAGCCCTGAGGTCCGATGCTATGGGAGTTATGGCCTCTCTCCCAGCCTGGGGGGAAGTTGTACTGGAGTATGGCCCTTCCCACTGGGAAAAGGGGAGAAGATGTCTTCCCCCCACCCCCCATGCCTGCTGGCTCACAGGAGTCAGAATGAACTCTGGACCTGCACTGGACACCACCCTTCGTGGCCCCCCAAAAGCTAACTAAACATCCACGGGTAGACATCAAATAAACGTAGGAAGGTCCAATTTCAGGGACACTTTTGGTTTTGTTTTCAATTTATTTGAGAAGGAGAGAGAGAGAGAGTATGCACTCCTGTAGGCTGGTTCGCTCCCCACATGCCCATAACAACTGGGGGGTGGGGGTGAAAGGCAGGAGGTCAGAGCTCAATCCAGGGCTCTGACATGGATGACAGGAATGCAATTACTTGAGCCATCATGGCTACCCACGAGGGTCTGCATTAACAGAAAGCTGGAGTCAGGAGTTGAATGTTGAACCCCCGGCACTCCAGTATGGGACATGTGCATCGTAACTGCTAGACCAAATGCCTGCCCACACCCCCTCCCCTTTTTAATGCTGTCCGGGCTGGAGATGACGTTATCTGCAAGGAGAATGCCTTTAGAACCCTGAGTGGGATGTGCTCCCCTGAGAGTAAATGCAGACCGAAAACCCTCCCAGGAGGAGCCCCGAGGCACGGGGGGCTATTGGGAGATCACAGGATCAGGAGGACCCGGCAAAGCAGATGGAGACGGAGTAGCCAGAAGCCATCCTTGGATGGCTCAGCTCCATGGAATTTCTTTCCTCCCTTCAAAAACAACATCAATAACAATGATAGTTGTGATTTACTGGGCCTTTTTCTGTGTGCTGGACAGGGGTGTGTGTTCGCCATGATATTCTCATTTGCTCCAGCTGCGTGCAGTAGCTGTCACTATGCCCATTGCTAGAGCTGAGCTGCTGGTGGAGGACTTGTCCAGGCCTGGGGCTCCCCTGAACACTCGTACACGTTGGTGTGTTTCCAGGAGAGCACTGAGCGGCCCTGATAAAAGCATAACCTGATGGGAACGTGCAGTTCTCCTGTCGCCCAGAAAAACTGGTTCACTACCCAGATGGCCACTACGGCTGAGGCTGGGCCAGGCTGAAGCCAGGAACCAGGAGCTTCTTCCAGGTCTCCCACGTGGATGGCAGAGGGCTCAAGGACTTGGGCCACCTTCTGCTGCTTTCCCAGGCCATCAGCAGGGAGATGGACCAAAAGTGGAGCCGCCAGAACTCCAACCAGTTGCCCATTTGGGATGCAGGCACTGCAGGTGGCGGCTTAACCAGCTGCACCACAGCACAGGCCCTGAGGGCTGCTGCTTTACCAGGGCGGTACCCAGTCAAGAATGTAGAGTCACCTGGGTAAGTGGACACCTAGGATCCCGAGCCACGGGTGGTGGTACCTGAGCTGCTTCCAGATGACTGCTCTATGTCCAAACTGGCTGCATCTGCTTTGAGGAAGGGGAATGGACCCATTGCCAACAAGTATTTATTCTGGGCTTACGATGTCAAGAGCCTCACACTGAGTTATTGGGAAATAAAGAAATAGAATCTACAGACACCTGCTTAACAAGCTCGTTACACTTCTACATCTGTCAGTGATTTCCTTTAATGTGATTCAAGGTTGGAGACGTTAGGAAGCTGTGCTTTGTGTTCCTGGGAACCTTGGGGAGCTTTGCTCCAGGAGTCAGTTGATTCTCTGAGGTCCCCTTAATGTCTGAATGCGGAGCAAATAAGAGCTCACGGTTTATTTACTTATCTTATTTGAAAGCCAGAGAAAGAGAGAGAGCGAGAGAGAGAGAGAGAGACAGGTCTCCCACTCACTGAGTCACTCCCCAGATGCTTACAGAGGCCCGAGTTGCCAGGCCAGTCTGAATCCAGGGTCCAGGAACTTAATCCAAGTCTTCTACGTGGGAAGCAGGAATCCAAGTACTTGGGCCTCTCGGGGCACACATTAGCAGGAATATGGAATTGGGAGAGGAGTTAGGAGTTGAACACTCTGATACGGGATACCAGCATCTCAAGTGGCATCTTAGCTGCTATATCAAATGGTCATCCATACCTCGTTCTTTTTGAAGTTGAAAAATTGTCTATTAAGTGGTTGTGTCTGTCTATCTATCTTATTAACTTTTATTCTCATTTTATTTAAAAGTCAGAGGTACAGAGAGAGACAGACAGAGAGAGAGCTCTTGAATCTGCTGGTTCACTCCCCAGATACCTGAAAGAGCCAGGGCTAGACCAGGCTGAAACCAGGATCCAGAAATTCAGTCTGCCACGTGGGTAGCAAGAACTCAAGTACTTGAGCCATCACCTGCTGCCTCCTTAGGTGTGCATTAGCAGGACGCCGGATCTGAAGCAAAGAAGGTAGGACTTGAACCAGGCACTCCGATAAGGGATGCAGGCGTCCCAAGTTGCAAGCTTAGCTGCTGCACCAAATGGCCTACCCTATATCATATATTTTTGAGCAGCCCTTCTTAAATAGCATTTTTTTTTTTTTGACAGGCAGAGTGGACAGTGAGAGAGAGAGAGACAGAGAGAAAGGTCTTCCTTTGCCGTTGGTTCACCCTCCAATGGCCGCCGCGGCTGGCGCGCTGCGGCCGGCGCACCGCGCTGATCCGAAGGCAGGAGCCAGGAGCCAGGTGCTTTTCCTGGTCTCCCATGGGGTGCAGGGCCCAAGCACCTGGGCCATCCTCCACTGCACTCCCTGGCCACAGCAGAGGGCTGGCCTGGAAGAGGGGCAACCGGGACAGAATCCGGCACCCCGACCGGGACTAGAACCCGGTGTGCCGGCGCCGCTAGGCGGAGGATTAGCCTAGTGAGCCGCGGCGCCGGCCTTAAATAGCATTTAAGTTGTTTCCATGAGCTAGGCTGCTTGAGTTCCCCGTCCCCTATCCCCTGCCCCCTCTTGCTGGCCATCTTCAATTGGGTATTAACATTAGACTTCTCGCAGAGGTCAGCATTTCAGATGGCTAATATCTCCAAGCCCTGTGATATAAACCTGTCACGAGGAGTTGTCAGTTGGTTTACTGCAAGGCCTTTTTGAGCCAGAGGTTAATATATTAATGAAGACTGTGGCTGTTCCCCTACATTAAATAATGACTGCGAATGATTGGAAGAAAAACATCCTTATGTTCTCCTGCGAGTGTGAGATTGATGAGAATGGATTACTCTGCCAAGAGAACTCAAAAATATTACAACCTTTTATTCCTTTGCAGCTTGGGCAAATGTGTATTCATTTCTACGTTATTACAAAAAAACCTCTTACGATGATTCTGGGCTAAAAACACATTAAATCATCACTTTAATTATATCGAAACAGTACTCTGAGATTCTGTCACTAATCTAGTTTAATCTTGGCATCTGGTCCTCGTGCAATATTTTATTTCTATTCAGGTCATATTAGTCAACTGGACATAAGCAGCAGTATTTATCTTATTAGTTTATTTTGGTAAAGTGGTAAATTATGGTAGAATTATAATAATTCCTCAGTTTATGGATATCTCACAATCACATACAAACTTGACATTTTAAAATGTGGTCAAAATTCAGTATTAATATTAACATTTTATCTCTTTCACTTTTCCAGAAGACTTTAAGCTTGGAATAGTCTGAATGTTTTTTTTTTCTCTGAAATTCTCCCATTTAGCATTTTATTTGTGGCCCGTACCTCTGTGTGCTCATGGAGACAAAGAAAGCCAAGTATAATGTGACAATGAGCTTTAGAAGTTTAGAAGGTGCAGGTGGAGATGGGGGGCGGGGGCGTTGGGCTCCCAAATGCTGTCAGAGTTCACCAGGGTGGAGGGAGGGTGTTGTGAAGACCCCCGTCACCCTGTAGTGTCCCTAGAAGTACCCACGGGGCGGCACATGAAGCCCAGCTCAGAGCGTCTTCCTCCAGTTCCACCTGCCTCTTCCCCCTTTCTCTCTCACCCCTCGGGTGCTGCCGCTTACAGAGGCTCAGCGGCTCAGTCCAGGGTCTGCCTCTGCCACCACGGGGCCCATGAGCTGGCCTAGGAAGCCTCCTGGTAACTTTTTCATGGTTCAGACTCTTGTTCTCAGCTCTCTGGGTTTTGATTTCAGGAGAAGATCTAAAGCGGATGAGTTCAGGGACAGACGCACAGTAGCCAAGTTCACGGAAGTGGTGAGGAAAACACAACGTTGGGTTATGTAGTGCACAGGGAAATGGTCATAGAACTAAGGTAGCTGGGTCCCACTCAAGACCAGTCCCTGGTTGCCTGCATGTAGGTCTCACGGTGCTGCTTGGCAGGCAGGGCCTGGGGAGGGGAGGCAGCTGGCTTACTGCGTGCTTGATGGCTCAGTGCCTAGAAAGCTTGGTGCACAGTGGTAGTCACAGTCCAGCCAGCGGCCCCACAGTGATTATGTCTGCCTGCTGCAGCCTTCTACACCCATGTCCTCCATGATGGCCAGTAGGGTAGACGCTGAGTGGTGAAGTCCTACCAACATGTGGGCAGTGCCTAAAAGGCTTTTCTAAGTTTTTACTAACCATGAAACCCTTTTCTGATTGATGTGCATTGATTATTTAGATGTATTAATACATTCAATTAGTATACAGAGGATCCTTCATCTCCTCAACCCGGCCTAGATAACAGACCAGAGAGATTGGCAATAGACCTAGATAGATGCACAGCCCAGCCACACACAGGAAATGGCCCATCACCCCTCCTCCCCCAACATACACACAACACACACACATACTTATGAACCCTGAAGGCGAATGGAGGAGGAGGCTCCAGCTGCAGCCTCGTTGGTTTTTCTTCCTTCTGGGTCTCAGACCTTCTCAGCAAGACAGCGCAGGCTGGATTTTACCCTCCAAGCACAGAACAGTTCAGTCTGTCTGCACATTTCTTCTCCAGTCAGCCCTGTGTTGGTTTTAGAGTTTAAAAGGGGAATCCAAATTCTTGGGGAAGCTTCTCACTCTGTAACAAGGGTCCTTTATCCGAATAAAAAACACTATGAATTTGTTGTTAGAGGTCAGATTGTTATGAATAAAATCTCTTGGCTTAAGAGCTGCTGACACGGGGCCACTGTGAAGCCCTAGCTGCCGTGCTTCTGATCCAGCTCCCTGCTGATGTGCAGGGGAACACATCAGAAGACAGCAGCACAAGTACTTAGGTCCCTGTCACCCACATGGAAGACCCAGATGGAGTTCCTGCTCCTGTCTTTGGCCTGGCCCAGCCCTGGCTGTTGCAGCCATTTGGGGAGTGAGCCAGCAGATGGAAGATCTGTGTGTGTATGTGTGTGTCTCCCTCTCAATCTGCCTTTCAAATAAATAAATAAATATTAAAAAAAAAAGAGTTGTGCAACCTCAGGACCCAGATTATGGTAAATTACAGAGGAAATAGCCCGTAATTTAAAAATAATAGAATTGTATAATTAACCTCCAAGTACCTGCCACTCAGTTTAAATCATTATCAACCAATCTTGTTTCATCTATGACCCATTTATCACTCCATCTTTCCAACTGGGTAGTTTGGAGCAAAAATCTCTGACATCATGTAATTTTATCCCAGGTATAGTTGAGTATGTTACAGATAGATATTTTTGTAACTTTTTTCTTGTAATAAACTATATATAACAAAAAATTGCCATTTTAACCATTCCTGAATGCACAGTTCAATAACATTAAATCTGTTCACATTGTTGTGCAGACATCACAACCATCCAGATGAGCTTTCTCTTAATCCTGAGGTGAAACTCTATATCCCTATACACTAACTCCTCATTGCCCCTCCCTGAAGCCCTGGCACTCAGTATTCTACTTCATTGATTCATTTCTTTTTATTTATTTATTTATTTATTTGAACAGCAGAGTTGCAGAGAGAGAGAGAGAGAGAGAGAGAGAGAGAGGTCTTCCATCCACTGGTTCACTCCTGACATGACTGCAACGGCTGGAGCTTCACCCATTTGAAGCCAGGAGCCAGGAGCTTCTTGTGGGTCTCCCATACGGGTGCAGAGGCCCGAAGACTTGGGCCATCTTCTACTGCTTTCCCAGGCCATAGCAGAGAGCTGGATTGGAAGTGGAGCAGCCGGGACTTGAACTGGCGCCCATATGGGATGCCAGCACTGCAGGCGGTGGCTTTACCCGCTATGCCACAGCATCCACCCCAATTCATTTCTTTATTTTTCATTTTATTTGAAAGATAGACACAGAGAGACAGAAAGATATAGAAAGAGAAAGAGATCTTCCATCCGCTGATCCATTCCCCAAATGTCTGCAGCAGTCAGGGCTGGGCCAGGCTTGAAGCCAGGGCCTGGAACTCAATCCGAGTCTCCCAGGTGGGCGGCAGGGACCCGTGTGCTTGAGCCATCACCTGCTGCTTCCCGGAGCGTACATTAGCAGGAAGCTGGATCAGAACTCGAGGTGGATTTGAACCTAGGCACTCCCACATGAGACGTGGGTGTTCAAGGGATGTCTTAACCTCTACACTGAATGCCTGCTCTCTACTTTTTGGTCTCCGTGGATTTGACTACTCTAGAGGCATCATATAAGTGGATTCAGACAAGATTTGTTCTTTTAGTGTTTGCTTATTTCACTTACAATGTCTTCAAAGTTTACAGCTATGCTTCTAAAGGCTTAGGTTGGCTAAAATGTTTCAAAATCTCTCACCCTTAGAGGGAACAGGAAAACAAACCAAAGGGTGGACAGAGGTGCGAGGGAGGGCCCTTTCTCCCCCTGGGCACTGTTAAATCCCTATTTTCTGGGGGGAGGAATTCTCGGGGTGGGGGTGCTCAGGCAGACCAACACTTCCCTGAGGAAGGATGGAGGCACTGGGGTTTGACAGGTGCACAGGTGCTCTCAGAGGGTGCCCACGACACCTGTCCATTATTATGGCTACTTGATCCCAAGAAGGGCAGTGAGCAAGTCCTTATCATATTTTCAGGAAGTGAAAGGGGCAAATCCTCCCTCTTTTAACCTGTGGCCACTGGAACTGCCACACAGGACATCTCCACCTAACTGCTCAGGACTTTGGGGCTTTGGAGAATGACTTAAAGTTCTCACAGTGCTGGGGTCAGGGAATGTCCAGCCTGCAGGCTGTGTAAGGCCTGTGAATCATTTGCTCTGGCCCTGCCAAGGCACCTCTCTCTCTCCCTCCCTCCCTTCCCCTCTCTCTTTTACTTTCTCTTTCTCCCTCTCTCCGTAACTCTGGCTTTCAAATAAATAAATGAATCTTATGAAAAAAAAAAAAAAAGCCCATATCTTGTTTGGGGGTGAGGAAGACTTGATTCTTTTTTGGTTATTTAAATTTTTATTTTATAACTTTAACTCTGCAATCCCGCTAGACTTGGCGGAGAAGTAAGGAAAATGGAACCCGGATAACTGCACTTGAGAGCACAGCTACTGGATGTCACGAGCGGATGGGACGGAGCTACAGAAGGATGTCAATGCATGAGAGTTGTCCACAGTTGGCAGTGCTCATCTTCCTGCTGGCCTTGCCACTCTTAAAGCCAAAGTGCTCCATGGCTTCCACCTTTCACTCTGCTTGCCATCCAACCACTCAGTCTGGACTGTGCAGATGAAAAACAAATCTATTTGTGTTGCGTTAACATTTGCCGTGGACACGATGCCAGGACCTGTATGCTCCAGGACAAAGTTTGATGGACTTGCCACCAGTGCCATTATGGTTTGTGAAGTCACTGCTCTGGCACAAAGCACATAAACTCTGGAATAATCCTGGGAAAGCAGGAACCCTTCTAACCCAATTCTTTCTCGCTGGTGCTCAGAGCCTGGAGGTTTTCAGCTGTCTTTGGAATTTTGTCTGCAGGTAGCTCACAGGAAACGTGGCTCAAAGGCTCACCTTCGATGGCAGTGTTGAGGAACACAGTGGGGTTATTAATCATGGCTGACAAGGGGCAGCTGCAGGCAAAAATGGTGTCTGCAAAGCCACATTCACCCTTTTTCTTCTTTTTTCTTTCTTTCTTTTTTTTTTTTTTTTTTACAGGCAGAGTGGACAGTGAGAGAGAGAGAGACAGAGAGAAAGGTCTTCCTTTGCCGTTGGTTCACCCTCCAATGGCCGCCGCGGCCGGCGCGCTGCGGCCGGCGCACTGCGCTGATCCGATGGCAGGAGCCAGGAGCCAGGTGCTTCTCCTGGTCTCCCATGGGGTGCAGGGCCCAAGCACTTGGGCCATCCTCCACTGCACTCCCTGGCCACAGGAGAGAGCTGGCCTGGAAGAGGGGCAACCGGGACAGAATCCGGCGCCCCGACCAGACTAGAACCTGGTGTGCCGGCGCCGCTAGGCGGAGGATTAGCCTAGTGAGCCGCGGCGCCGGCCTTCTTTCTTTCTTTTAAGATTTATTTATTTATTTGAAAGGCAGAGTTACAGAGAGGCAGAGAAAGAGAGAGAGGTCTTCCATCCATGGGTTCACTCCCCAGATGGCTGCAATGACCAGAGCTGGGCCGATCCAAAGCCAGGAGCTTCTTCCGAGTCTCCCATGCAGGTGCAGGGGCCCTAGCACTTGGGCCATCTTCTACTGCTTTCCCAGGCCATAGCAGAGAGCTGGATCGGAAGTGAAGCAGCCAGGACTTGAACTGGTGCCCATATGGGATGCTGGCACTGCAGGTGGTGGCTTTATCCTCTACACCACAGCGCTGGCCCCTCACCCTTTTTCTTTTCATTCTTCTCTTTAGCCTACCATTGCTGACTTTCTTTTTACTCCAAGACCTAGACTATGTACATAAATGAAGTTTATACATCAATTTTTAAAAAAGATTTATTCCATTTATTTGAAAACCAGAGTGACAGACACACACACACACACACACACACAGAGAGAAAGAGAGAGAGAGAGAGGGAGAAAGAAGTCTTTCATCTGCTGGTTCACTCCCCAGATGCCTATGATAGATGGAGCTGGGGACAGGCCAAGCTGAAACCGGGAGCCTGGAACTACACCAGGGTCTCCCATGTGGGTAGCAGGGGCCCAAGTACTAGTGCCATCTTCCGCTGCTTTCCCAGGGGCATTAGCAAGAAGCTGGATTGGAAGTGGAGCAGCCGGTACTTAAACTGCTGCTATGATATGGGCAGCCAGTGTCACAGTGGCGGCTTAACCCACTGGGCCACAACGCCAGCTCCTGGGTCACCCTATTTAGGACATGAAAAGGGAAAAACTTACTGGAGCATCAGGCAAGCCTGGCCATTTGTCTACAGCGTGAACTTGTTTCTCCTCTGATGCGGGAGGACGAGTGGGAATCATTCACTATGGAGGGACATCCCTTCTGACCCTGCACACGCAGCCAGGAGCCTGTGAGGGGCCGGGGCATGGCTGCAGGAGCAGGCTGGGCCTCTGCCCTGAAAGGGGGTGGAACTGGGCCCAGCTGGGGCCCACTCTCACCGGAAGCCTGCATCACCCGACAGCTCGCACTGCCCTCCTCAGTGTGCAGGAGGAAGCTCTTTGCCACGTCCCGGTAGCACAGGAGCTTACACCAGTCTCTGCCCCATGGCGAATGGCCAGATCACCTAGTAGTTTCTCTGGGTGAGGGGGCTAATCTCCTCATTTTTCTTTCTCTCTTTTTGGGTAGAGGAAAGCCAAGTTGAATAAACAATTGCCAGCCCTGACTGCTGAGCTTCCCTTGGCATGTCCTTGAACAGTGTGGAATTCATGTATTAGTTTGCGTGCCTAACGCTAACCTATTTATTTTCGCTAATGAGACAGAAGTAGAACACTGGGATTTTTACAATGTTAGACATTATGCTTTATAAGCCAACCAATTTAATTATTGACAAGGATCAAGGTTATTCACCGCCCCCTCTGGTCTTCTCTTTACAATTGTAATATGCTTAAGAGGAATTAGCCACATTTGAATTTAATTCAAATAGAACAGTCATGATTTCAGAATAAAGCTTATTCCTGCTAATTCTGGAAAGTAATCTGCTTTTCCTGCCAGAATTTCTAAAGCTTCTGAAACAACTCTTTCAGACGCAGAATAGTTCATGGTTTCTTTTCGATGGCCTGACCAAAGAAATTGACTCAGCGACTTCAAAAGCCATTCCTTACTTAATGCTCCATGTTTATTTGCGTGCTTTTCCTTGTAATTCTTATTGAGTTTCAGATTAAATCCACCTCCAGGTTCATCCCAGGAGCTCAGTTATAGACATCATTGTTAGAAGAGGGAAGGTAAGAGGACCTGCCAGCTTCACTCTGGACTCAGGGAGGTAAACACCAGAACTGGTTACTAAGCTACGTTGTAGACACATTTGCCTGAGATCACCAAGAACACACACGGTCTCCCTTTCTCTCACTCTCTCTCTCTCCCATCTGAAGGCAGGAGATGGGGTAAGTTTTGAGGTCTCAGCCACTGTTAAAACCACCAAATGAAAAGTCAAAAACCAACATTTTAAAGTCACAGGACAGAAAGTAGAGAATGGCAATTATCTAGTGAAGTTGGACTGTATGTATCATTTAGCCCAAATATACCATCCTCAATTATTTAGACTGTAATTCAGACAGAAGTGTTATTTGCTTATACTGCAACTATAGTTCTGTAGTCTTAGACATGATAATATATATGTGTATATATGGTAGAAACATAGCACAACACAATGCAACACAACATTGTATAACACACTGTGTCATAGATAATATAAAGAAATACAACATAGCTTAAATATAATGAAATATAATTTTTAAAGATGTAATTATTTATTTGAAAGGCAACATGAGAAGGAGAGGAGGAGGGAGAGAGAGGCCTTCCATTCACTCCCCAAATGGCCACAACTGCTGGGGTTGGGCAAAACCAAAGCCAGGAGCTTGGAACTCCCTCTGGGTCTTCCACATGGGTGGCAGGTTTCCCAGGCATATTAGCATAGAGCCACATTGAAAGTGGAGCCGCTGGGACTTGAACCAGCATGCATATGGAATGCCAGCATTGCAGGCTGCAGCTTAACTCTTGCGCCACAGTGCCATGTATTACATAATCTTTTTACTTGGACCCCTGATACCTGCTAAGAGCCTTTCCAAATCTCCTCCTCCTCCTCCTCCTCCTCCTCCTCCTCCTCCTCCTCCTCCTCCTTCTTCTTCTTCTTTGACAGGCAGAGTGGGCAGTGAGAGAGAGAGAGACAGAGAGAAAGGTCTTCCTTTTCCATTGGTTCACCCTCCAATGGCCACTGTGGCCGACACACTGCGGCCGGCGCACCGCACTGATCCGATGGCAGGAGCCAGGTGCTTCTCCTGGTCTCCCATGGGGTGCAGGGCCCAAGCACTTGGGCCATCCTCCACTGCACTCCCTGGCCACAGCAGAGAGCTGGCCTGGAAGAGGGGCAACCGGGACAGAATCCGGCGCCCCGACCGGGACTAGAACCTGGTGTGCCGGCGCCGCTAGGTGGAGGATTAGTCTAGTGAGCCGTGGCACTGGCTCCAAATCTTCTTAAACAGACTAAATTTGGACATGAGGCACTATAAGGTACATTGACCTTGAGGTGCTGAGCACAGTAAGGGAGTAGGTCAAACACTGAGGCTACAGTTGGTGCCATTAACACAATCTTTACATTGAAAACCAAAAATAAAAACCAAAAGATCTTTGACTAGGTAATAGAGCCACACAATTTTGATAGTGTGAATAGAGACAGACAAAAATAATAATACAAAAAGCATTTTTTCCAACCAGCAGTTTGCACAGTGCTCACAATAAACATTTATCAAGACTGCCCAGTCATCTAAAAACACCTGTATCTATTTAGAATACCAAAACATGCGCTGGGAGCATCCTGAACGCATAAATTGCAGGACAAATGCTTTTCCACGTGCTGGCCTAACATAATTCATACAGATATTACTTCTTGCCCTCGGAGCACTCTGCTGCACCGTGCATTATAGGAACGTCAGGCTGGGATTTATATGAACAAGAATTTCTGGAGGCGGCATTATTGATGGCAAGTGGAAGGTTCCCCAGACATTGGAAATCGGAAGTACTTCTGAAAAACCCCCTTTTCACTTGAGAGGGCTATAAATTTACAAATAATCTTGAATTCACAAGCAAGCCTTTTATGCAATAAGTTGATGGCAAATACATTACCAAACAGACACATAATTACCTTAAAATCTACCACAGTTAGAAGTGTATTAGAAAAAAAAAGAAATGTATTGGAGCTCCCAGTTTCTAATTTCATTTTATAATAGTAAAAGAATATAATAAACCTTTTTACTATGAATTTTTTTCTTTGAGTTTCACCTTTTATCCTTGTGTATATTAAAACAAAGCAGGGGGCCGGCGCGGCGGCTCACTAGGCTAATCCTCCGCCTTGCGGCGCCAGCACACCAGGTTCTAGTCCCGGGTGGGTCACCGGATTCTGTCCCAGTTGCCCCTCTTCCAGGCCAGCTCTCTGCTGTGGCCAGGGAGTGCAGTGGAGGATGGCCCAAGTGCTTGGGCCCTGCACCCCATGGGAGACCAGGATAAGTACCTGGCTCCTGGCTTTGGATCAGCTCAGTGCGCTGGCCGCAGCGCGCCGGCCGCGGCGGCCATTAGAGGGTGAACCAACGGCAAAGGAAGACCTTTCTCTCTGTCTCTCTCTCTCACTGTCCACTCTGCCTGTCAAGAAAAAAAAAAAAAAAAAAAAAAAAAAGCAGGGGCATTTGTAAAATTAACATCCTAGACTGTCCCAGGAAACCCCTGAATTTTCTATTTATATAACAAGTTCTTTTTTTTTTTTTTTTTTAATATCTACTTATTTACTTGAGAAGCAGAGTTACAAAGAGAGGGATAGACAGCGAGACAGGTCTTCCATCCGCTGGTTCACTCCCCAAATGGCCACAATGGCCAGAGCTGAGCCAATCTGAAGCCAAGAGCCAGGAGCTGCTTCTTCCGGGTCTCCCATGCAGGTGCAGAGGTCCAAGCACTTAGGCCATCTTCTATTACTTTCCCAGACCATCAGCAAAGAGCTGGATCAGAAGTGGAACAATGGGGACTCCAACCAGTGCCCATATGGGATGCTGGGGCCACAGGTGGAGACTTACCCTACTCTGCCACAGTGCCGGACCCCACATCGTTCCTTGCGCTGTATGGAAACAGTGGCTGGCATTGCAAGGCCAGCGTCCCATATCAAAGTGATCAAGGCGCGGGTTCGAGTCCCAGCTGCTCCGCTTCCTATCCAGCATCCTACTAATGCACCTGGAAAGGCAGTGGTTGATGGCCTAAGTCCTTGGGCCCCTACCACCCGTAGGGGGAGACCTGGATAGCCTAGCTCTGGCTGCTGTGGACATCTGGGGAGTGAACCAACAGATGAAAGATCTCTCTCTGTCTCCCTAATTCTTACTGCCACTCTCTACTATATTTCTTTTTTTGCCACTCTCTTCCAAATAATAAATCTTTAAAAAAAATGAATTAGCCATCACAGAACTCTCCAGCTTTGTAGAGATCATTCCCAGGGTCAAGGCATCAGCTTCCTTAAGCAAGAATTTGTAAAGGAGATGATCAGGAACTAGAGTGTGTAGATAGGTGATTTCTGGCTGTGGATTAGAGTTTTTATTTTATTTTTAAGATTTTGTATTTGGCCGGAGCCATGGCTCCCTTGGTTAATCCTCCACCTGCGGCACCGGCATCCCATATGGGAGCCAGGTTCTGGTCCCGGTTGCTCCTCTTCCAGTCCAGCTCTCTGCTGTGGCCCAGGAAGGCAGTGGTGGAGGATGGCCCAGGTGCTTGGGCCCCTGCACCCACATGGGAGACAAGGAGGAAGCACCTGACTCCTGGCTTTGGATCGGCACAGCTCCAAACAACGGAAGAAAGACCTTTCTCTCTGTCTCTTTCTCTAAAGATAAAATAAAATAAAAAGAATTTGTATTAATTTGTTTGAAAGGCAGAGAGACAGAGAGATATGGAGATAAACAGAGATCTCTCATTCTTTGGTTCACTCCTCAAATGCCTGCAATGGTGGGGGCTGGACCAGGTCGAAGGCAGAAGCTAGAAACTCAATCTGGGTCTCCCTTGTGGTTGGTGGGGACCCAGTACTTGAGACATCACCTGGTGCCTTCCAGGGTCTAGAGTTTTTAATTTGCTCAAAAGGGCATTTCATCTGTATATCAAATATCTATAACTATGTATCTCTATCCACAGTCAACCATATATACACCCATGTCAATAACTATATAGCTTTAATGTCTACATCCATATTCATAACTCTATTTCTATCTATAAGTATACTCATCTACCTCTGTTTATAACTACACTTATATCTAGAGCTGTAACTCTGTCTTTATCCATATCCATATCTATAACCTCTGACTCTCTCTGTGCTAGAACAGAGTGAAACAGAAGAAAGAGCTTTGGGCTTAGAGTAGAAATATGAAGTTTTGAACTGGCTCTACCAGCTCTTAGCTGTGCAAACCTGGGTGTGTTATTTAAACTGGATTTTAGTTTTCTCCTTTAGTAGATAAGGGTGGTAATCCTTGGTTATCTTGTTGGGTTATTGTGAATTTGAATAATGGATGATGCGTTTTGTGATTAGTAACAAAGTTTTTAGGATCAGTCTGGGAGGTGATAATTAGATAACACATTCTTACCTTGAGGCCCATTCCTCAGAGAATGGCTGTAACTAGGCTTTGTCACATTAGGAGAATTTGTGGAGCATAAGAGAGGAACAGGGGTCTGGCTGCCTGGCCTCCCGCTAGGGAGTGGCCATGGGGTACATACAGGCTAAGCTCTCTCCCTCTCCAAGCCTGTTTTCTCATCTGGTTCATTACATTAGAAGTTATGATACCGGAGATGACCCCCTAAAATTCATACAAAAATGTGGCCCCTTAAAGTTCCCCAGAAGCGCCATCTGGGGTGCCACACATGCTACCAGAATTTGTGGTGCCATATGATATCACCATATGCTTATTAATAAATCCCCAATATTAATAAGCCCAAGAGGGTTCTTGCCTAATATTTAGAGAAGAATTCTAAATACCGGCACAGATAAACGAGGCAGCATGGTACATTTTAAGCATTTATTTAGTGAGAAAGATGCATAGGAGAGTGAGAGCTTTATTTAAGAGAGAGAGGTAAATCTGGGTTCATACCGAGCACCAGGAGCCAGCCACGTGGAAGAGCATCTAGGCCAGGAAGCCTAAGGCATGTGGCCCAAAGGCGCAGGGCTACAGCCAGCCCCCTTCTGACAAGGGGCCAGGGAAGAAGAGAAGGGCCAGGACACACTGTATCCCAGGCTTTTAACCCACTTCCAAAGGGAAGTGGTTAATTAACCTGATTGGCTGCTGGGCACCCAGGTGTGGCCAGGTAGGGGCGTGAGGTCACACAGGGGCGTGGCGAAGGTATCAGGTAAGGTGTGAGGTCACACAGGGGCGTGGTGAAGGTGTGGTCTTCCAGCTCACAAACCTAATTGATTTTAACCTGTATGCCTGCCCACTTCAGTTACACCCTTAAGATCCAGTCCAAGTCTAAATAAGTCCACAGTCTAAATAAGTGTGAAGATACGTAGGATGAAGAGTACTATCATTTTTGGTTCAGATTGGTTCATTCTCTAATTCAGGACGGGTGACTCTTGTCCAAACCTGGAACGATTTCTAGAAAAGAGATTGCTCAGAGAGCACTGAGGACTGCGGCACAGGCCTGGTGTGCGGGATCAGCGGTGTTTCACGTGGCACTAGCGCCCCCTAGCTGTGGTCGGGGCTCATAAAGCACTGTGGCTGCCTCTGAAGTACCCGCAGAGGAAGTAGGACAGATAGATACTAACTCTTAGAGGGGAGTGGGAGCAGGAAACCCCAGCCAACACCCCAGGCTTTGTCCAGGGTACAGAGACTCCTACATTCTGCATATGTGTGTGTGTATGTGTGTATTTAACTCTGCAAACTCAGGCACACGCTGCTCTCACTAGATGCATATATATATATATATATTTATTTATTTGACAGACTGACCGAGAGAGGTAGACACCCACAAAGAGAGAGAGATCTTCTATCTGCTGGTTCTCTCCTCAAATGGCCGCAACAGCTAGAGCTGAGCCAGTCCGAAGCCAGGAGCCAGGAGCTTCTTCCAGGTCTCCTACATGGGTACAGGGGTCCAAGCACTTGGGCCATCTTCTACTGCTTTCCCAGGCCATAGCAGAGAGCTGGATTGGAAGTGGAGCAGCCGGGACTCGAACCAGAACCCATATTATGGGATGCTGGCAGTGTAGGTCGGGGCTTTAACCCTCTGCACCACGTGCTGGCCTCTAGACACATATTAATACTTGCATTTCTCACAGGCTACACGTGTAGGTGGTTCTTGTATGATTTTTAAAGTATATAGTATGGTAGATATGCTGCTTTATTTAAAGATTTGTTGAGGAGGTGAATAAATAAGCCATTTATTCCTCTAGGTCTGGGAGAGTATATTGTCTTCTGGTCATTGTGTATGCAAGCATTTCCTAAGAACCAATGTGAGAACATCGTTGGGTACAAGGTAAGTGAAACCACAGAGTGGTCACTATGCTTGGGAAGACACTGACACGAACTTCTTATTGGGTTGTATGTTAAAACAAAGGCAGCGTGAGGTTCTCGGGCTCATGTTTTCCTTGTTTTGTGTTTGTTTGTCTTGATATCTTAAACAGTCATGGACACCTTCCCAGCAAGCAAACTCATGAAATTAGCAAGCCCTGTCCAGGCTGAGTGAGTTTTCTGTACCCTCTGAGATCACAAGACCTAACCACAGCTCTAACTACACTTGGTAAGCAGTCCCTGGTGTGGATTTTTATATCCTATGATTTGCTAATAAATTAATAAATGCACACAGTGTAAAAGCATGTCGGGGCATCCCAACAGCATTTTACATCTTGCTTTTAAAGTTTATGTCATGGAGTTAGAGAGCTGACTTCCTGGATAGAGTGATTTTATGACACTCACTGGAAAATTGGTTTAAAAATGCTGTAAAAGAGGAACATTAGCAGCCGGATGTTTAGGAATGTCACGGCTCAAGAGCACATAAAGCAGACGAGATGTTTCTGCCAAGGTTTACAAGTTATCTAAGTGAGCCTCTCCAGTTCCTTAAGTAACGATTGGCTGAGGCACCTGCTTCATGCCTGGCTGGTTATAGCTGGCAGCTGGGAACTGGTTCTTTTTCTTGCTGTGACAGTGAACTTGGGCTATGTGTAGAAATCAAGGGTGCCATGGTGGATATGATTCCCCCTGTGGTAAAGGAGGTGTTGGAGACATGGAGGAATCTCACTCCTCAGCTCATCAATTGATTTTTCCTTCATTGTCTAGGCTTATAATCAATCTAAGAGCCACAAGCTGAGAAACGGATGTCAATTCACTTAAATAAAGATAATTATTTTGGATAGGAAGACTCAAATGTTGTAAAAAATGTCAGGTGTCTCAAACTTTATTCCATTTGAATAGGATTTGGGAGTGAGGGGTCAGGTAATGGCAAATGATGTCAAGTACATCTGGAAAAATAAACATTTCAGAATACCCAAGAAACCGGAACCTGGGGGACAAAGGGAGATTTTTCAGTGGATTCACACCCACCCTGGACAGCTGCCTGTCTGCTTCAGTCTGCTCACTCTTTTTTTTTTTTTTTTTAAGATTTCTTTACTTATTTGAAAGGCAGTTACAGACAGAGATATCTATCTATCTATCTATCTATCTATCTATCTATCAATCTATCTATCATCTATTTATCTAATCTGCTCATTCACTCCCCAAATGGCCACAATAGCTGGGGCTGAGACTAGGCCAAGCTGAAGCCAGGACCCTGGAACTCCATCTGGGTCTCCCATGTGGACAACAGGGATCCAAGTACTTGGACCATGTTCTGCTGCTTTCCCAGGCACAGTATCAGAGAGCTGGATCAGAGATGGACTCAAACCATGCTCATATGGGATGTCAGCCTTGCAGGTGATGGCTTAACCCACTGCACTGCAACACTGGCCCCAAATCTCAGTTATTTACTTATTTTTAAAGATTTATTTATTTATTCTAAAGGCAGAGTTACAGAGAGGCAGAGAGAAAGAGAGGTCTTCCTCTACTGGTCCACTCCCCAGATGACTGCAAAGGCCAGACCTGGGCTAATCTGAAGCCAGGAGCTTCTTCCAGGTCTCCCATGTGGGGACAGGGGCCTAAGGACTTGGGTCATCATCCACTGCTTTCCCAGGCCACAGCAGAGAGTTTGATCGGAAGTTGAGTAGCCGGGACTCGAACTGGTGCCCATATGGGATGCCAGAGCAGCAGGTGGTGGCTTTACCCACAATACCACAGCGCCAGCCCCCAGCGTTCATTTTTGAAAGCTCTTAGTTCCATCTCCAGGAGCAGGCTATGAGCCAGCTGTGTGATCAGACTACATTCCAATCAGTTTCTGAACTTTGGTGTTGGTCCTGTTGTTACCAAAACCCACACCAGGTCTCGAGACAAAGCCACCCAAGGATTTGCCTTATCTTCTTGGGCTGACACAGAGTGGAGACCGGGAGTTATTGAACCCTGTGTTGTGCTCATAACAAAACATCCTCTTCTCTTCCTGGCTTACCCACTTCCGGCCTCAGCACATCCTGTTTCCCTCCTTGATCCTGGGCTGTGTTGGCCCAGAGTGTTCCTCCTAATGTTGTTTTGCTTCCTCTCATTCAATGTGCACCTCAGTTGTAAAGTTCACCTTCTCAAAAAACTGTATGTAGATCACACCCAGATAAGGCATTTTGACATCTGTGCTGCCTGCGGTGGGAGGTCGTTAAATGACGTCTATGCCAGTCTCTTACCTTGGAATTTAGTGGGTTCTTGCTTTCCTGAGTCTAATCTGTACATTATGTATAATCTGGACACAATAGGGGAATCTACAGTCTTCCATAAATATTAAACTAAGCCCCTAACACATGGGGCTAACAAATCCAAACCCTGATCACTTATGAGTTGTTCCTGTCTCTTTTCCCTTTTTTCTTCTAGTAGGAGAGTCTTGATGCCTATTTTTTATATTTCATTGATAAGAAATATGTATTATTAGTCCCATGACAAAATCATGTTAAGTGTTTTTTTTTTTTCTTTTTAAAGACTTATTTTATTTATTTGAAAGGCAGAGTGATGGGGGCGGGTGGTGGGGGTGTCTGGGAGAGAGAGAACTTCCTCCCACTGGTTCACTGCCCACGGCTGCAATGGAAACCCAGAGCTTGGGACTCCATCCTGGACCCCACGTGGATGGCAAGGGCCTAAGCACTGGAACCATTTTCCGCTGCTATCCCAGGCACCTGAGCAGGGAACCAGTGCTCCTGGAGTTAGGACCAGCACCCCTATGGTATGCCAGGGTCACAGGCAACCGTTTAACCCACTACGTACCATGCTTTGCTCTTAACCACTATCCTATCTAATTGTTAAAGAATTAGTTCTTCTAGAAATGTTAACAAGGTGCCACTCAAGCATTCAACACAATAGAGGGATTTCCTGAGCGGGTGGTGAGTCAGTGCTGGGGGCTGATGCTTGTTCTACTGCTGAGACCTCAGTGCTGCCTGGAAATCATGGTGCGTTTCCCTGTCCACTCTGCTGCCAGCCTCCAAGAGGGCGAGCTCTTACTTTTCTCTCCTGGAATCTCTACCTTCTCCCCTCTGGTGGCAAGATCTACTCTTCCTGTGCAAAGAGAACTTTCACATAGAAAGAGAAAGAGAAAGAGAGAGAGAGAGAGAGAGAGAGACACGGAGGGAGAGACATGGAGGGAGAGACATGGGGGTGGGGAGAGAAATATCTTCCACCCACTGGTTCACTCCCCAAATGGCTGCAACATCCGAGGCTGGGCCAGGCCAATGTTAGGAGCCAGGAGCCCGGAATTCCATCTGGGTGTCCCACATGGGTGCAGGAGCCCAGGTACTTGGGCCATCTTCCATTGCTGTCTCAGGCGCATCAGCAGGGAGCTGCATCAGAAGTGGAGCAGCCGGGACTCCAAGTGGTGCCCATATAGGATGCTGGCATCACAGGTGGCATCTTAACCCAGCATGCCACAATGCAGCCCCCAACATGCTGACTGTGTCGGGTCGTCTTGTGTCCCTCCAAACCTTCAGGAACACAGAATGTGACCTTATTTGGAAATGGGGTCTTTACAGAGTCAGTCAAGTTAAAATGAGGTCATAAGGGTGGGCCCTAATCCAACTGAACTGGGGGTTTGTAGATCAGGGCATAGGTACACACAGCAGGAAGACAAGGGATACGAAGGGGAAGACAGCCACCTCAAGCTAAGGTGAGAGGCCTCGTGGAATCAAACCACACCTTGATTTTGGACTTCCCAGCCTCCAGAACTGTGAGAAAGTAAGTTTCTGCTGTTTAAGCCCCTAGCCTGTGGTACTTTGTTATGGCAGCACGAGCAAGTTCAAAAAAACCTCCCACCACTATATATATATCCACCTCTCCAGACCCGTACTCATACACACTGCTTTCTTTTGTCATAGGAAATAATGAATCGATTTCACCCCTCTGAAGTGATCAGCAGATGTACACATGGCTAGTGAAAGATGTTGATTGAGGTGGAGAAATAGATGTGTTTAAATTGGTTTCCTAGGCCAGCGCCGCGGCTCACTAGGCTAATCCTCCACCTAGCGGCGCCAGCACACCGGGTTCTAGTCCCGGTTGGGGCACCGGATTCTGTCCCGGTTGCCCCTCTTCCAGGCCAGCTCTCTGCTGTGGCCAGGGAGTGCAGTGGAGGATGGCCCAGGTGCTTGGGCCCTGCACCCCATGGGAGACCAGGAGAAGTACCTGGCTCCTGCCATCGGATCAGCACGGTGCACCGGCCGCAGCGCGCCGGCCGCGGCGGCCATTGGAGGGTGAACCGACGGCAAAAGGAAGACCTTTCTCTCTGTCTCTCTCACTTTCCACTCTGCCTGTCAAAAAAATAAATAAAAATTGGTTTCCTGAGAAATATCCAGTTTTCCCTTTAGGACCCTCTGGATCCATCTCTGCAGACTTTGGGATGAGCAGTCAGCAGGGGAGAGTCTTGTCTCATCTCGTGCTGCCTTTCATTATCTGGCTGTTTGGCTTCAGTTTTCAATAGGAGCAATCTTCACTTGAGGTTCTTTCTGAAATTTTGCTGGCTCCCATGGTGTCCTGTAACTACATCTTTTTTTTTTTTTTTTTTTTTTTGACAGGCAGAGTTAGACAGTGAGAGAACGAGACAGAGAGAAAGGTCTTCCTTCCTTTGGTTCACCTGCCAAATGGCCACTACAGCCGGCGCGCTGCACCAATCCGAAGCCAGGAGCCAGGCACTTCTCCTGGTCTCCCATGGGGTGCAGGGCCCAAGCACTTGGGCCATCCTCCACTGCACTCCTTGGCCACAGCAGAGAGCTGGCCTGGAAGAGGGGCAACCGGGGCAGAATCCGGCGCCCCAACTGGGACTAGAACCCAGGGTGCCGGCGCCGCAGGCGGAGGATTAGCCTAGTGAGCCATGGCGCCGGCTCTGTAATTACATCTTTAATATAATAACTGGCTCTTTAAGAGAGTGGGAGGGGCCCTGATTTGTAGCATTTGCTGGTTTCCATGCTGAGAATGCTCATGTTTCCACCATGGACGACCTGTGTACCGATGGGATGTTATTAGATGTAGGGTAGCACACCATGATGCAGATTTAAGTGGCGACAAGAATACAGGCCAGCATTCGGCCTGGGGGTGCAGATGCCAGTTAAGGTGCCCACAACCCGTATCAGAGTACCTGGGTTCAGTCCCCAACTCCCTATTCCAGCTTCCTGCTAATGTCCCCTGAGGTTGAGCCCCTGGCTCCCAGTTTCATCCCCACGATTCTTGTATTTAAGGGGTGAACTAGTGGATGAGAACTCTCTGTCTCTCAAATACTTAAGTAAAAGTGAAAGGGTGAGTGTTTGTCCTGGCAGGTAAGACACTGGTTGGGACACCTGCATCCCATATTGTGCCTAGGATTTGAGTCCCAGCTCCACGTCCAATTCTAGCTTCCTGCTAATGCACACCCTCGGATACAACAGGCGGTTAGTTGGGTCCCTGTTGTTCGTGCAGGACCCGGGACTGAGTTCCTGGCTCCTGGCTTCAGCCTCACCCAGCCTGGGCTACCACTGGCATTTAGGGAATGAACCAGTGGGCTAGAGATATCTCCCTGTCTCTCTGCCTGCCTTTTTTCCCCTTTGCCCCCATCTCTCTACTTCTTTGTCAAATAAAACTAACTAGAAATTTGAAAAATTGGGGCCAGGGCTGTGCTTTAGCGGGTAAAGGTGCCACCTGCAGCCCCAGCTGCTCCTCTTCCGATCCAGCTCCCTGATAATGCTCCTGGGAAAGCAGTGGAGGATGACCCAAGTCCTTGGGCCCCTGCACCCACGTGGGAGACCCAGAAGAAACTCTTGTCTCCTGGCTTTGGAGGGGCCCAAGGACTTGGGTCATCCTCCACGGCTTTCCCAGGCCATAGTAGGGAGCTAGCTTGGAAGTAGAGCAGCCGGGACTTGAACCGGTGCCTATTATGGGATGCCAGCACTGCAGGCAGAGGCTTTACCTGCTAAGCCACAGCGCAGATCCCAAACAAATAAATCTTTTTAAAAAATTAATCTTAAATTTGAGAAAAATTTTGGCCGGCGCCGCAGCTCACTAGGCTAATCCTCCACCTTGCGGCGCTGGCACACCGGGTTCTAGTCCCGGTCGGGGCGCCGGATTCTGTCCCGGTTGCCCCTCTTCCAGGCCAGCCCTCTGCTGTGGCCAGGGAGCGCAGTGGAGGATGGCCCAAGTGCTTGGGCCCTGCACCCCATGGGAGACCAGGAAAAGCACCTGGCTCCTGCCATCGGATCAGCGCGGTGCGCCAGCCACAGCAGCCATTGGAGGGTGAACCAACGGCAATAAAAAAAAAAGGAAGACCTTTCTCTCTGTCTCTCTCTCTCTCACTGTCCACTCTGCCTGTCAAAAAAAATTTTTTTGAGAAAAATTTTAAGAAAAACATTAAAAATTTAGAAAGAGTAAAGTTTAACAAAATAATGAGGACATTGTGGATTCTGAGTGTTATCTTTAAAAAATATAATTGAACGCAGTATAAGTTTTGCCAGCATTGTGGCATAGCAGGTTAAGTTTATGCCTGCAATGCCGGCTTCCCACGTGGGAGCTGGTTGGAGTCCTGGCTGTTTCACTTCCCATCCAGCTCCCTGCTGATATGCTTGGGAAAGCAGTAGAAGATGGCCCAAGTGCTTGGGCCCCTGCTACCCACATCAGGGGCCTGGGTGAAGCTCCTGGCTCCTGGCTTTGGCCTGGCCCAGCCCTGACTATTGTGGCCATCTGGGGAGTGAACCAGCTGTCTCTTTGTGTGTCTGTCTCAGTGTCTCTCCCTCCCTCTCCTGTAATTCTATCTTCCAAATAAATAGAATAAATCTTAAAAAAGATAAACTTTAAAATTTTAGAATAGTTTCAGGTTTACAGAAAAGGTGTGAAGATAGTACAGTGCCCAGTCTCCCCCGCTGTTAACTTCTCGCCATGGTGTCTTTGGGGCCACCAGGAAGCCTTATGGAAACATTGCATCCTCAGCTGCCTCGAGACTGGGAGGTAAAGTCTCAGATTTCCTTTGTTTTTAGTGATCTCAAAAACTCTGGGGAGTCCTGGGCTGGTATTTTGTAGAATGTTTTTAAATTTGGGTTTTTCCGACATTTGTATCAGATTTTCTGGGAGTGTGGTGTGAAGGTCCCTTGTCATCACCTCACACACAGGGAAATGCCATCCCCATCACTCATATGTCTGTCACCTGTCTGAGGAAGTGTTTGCCAGCTTTCTCTACGATCAAGTTAATTTAAACCTGTCCTTTTGGAAATGGGACACTAAATTTAGCTCACAATTGGGTGAAGAGCAAAGCTCAACTTTCTTGAGGGGGGAGAATTTATCCAAATTAATACTTGTTTACGCCATCATTTACATCACTACTAATTCACAGATGTTTGTTTTATACTGTAGATTCTAATCCAAAACTTTGCTATTATTTTGTTGTTCAAATTGTTCTAGCTTTGACCATTGGGAACTCTTTTAGATTGGTCTTTGTGTCCCTGTCTCATACCCCATACCATTATTGTTTGTTTAAATTGTTTTTGTTTATTTGAAAGGGAGAGAGAGAGATTAATCTTCCATCTACTGGTTCACTTCCCAGATACGCAAGACAGATGGGGTTGGGTTAGACTGAAGTCAGGAGCTTGGATCTCAATCAAGATCTCCCACACGAGGGGCAGGAATCCAGGCACTTCTGCTGCGCCACGTCACAGGGTTTGCATTAGCCAGAAGCTGGATTGAAGTGGAGTTGATGCTCACACCCAGGCACTCTAGTATGGAATACATGTGTCCCAAGTGGTGTCTTAACCACTGTACCAAGGGGCCTGCCTTTTGATTGTCAAGCACTTTATTTTCTGGTGCTACAGGATGCTCCAGACTCATCTGTACATTCTCTGCCCCAGTCCTTGAATCAGCCTTTTCTCCAAGGAGCCCTGCTGGTCTTATTGGAGAATAGTGCCAGAAACAAAGATCTGGCTGCTGGGTGTGCTCATTGCTATTGGGATGTCATTGCTTCAGGCCCTCTCAGCTGACAGCACCAAAAAATATGTGTGTGTACTAGCCCATGCATATTTAACATACAAAGCTGTATTTCTATAACTATCTATTTGCATTTATATTAAGCTGAATATAGGTTCCTACCAAGATGTCCATCATGTGCTGCTTCCCAGGTGCGTTAGCAGAGAGCTGGACTGCAAGCAGAATAGCTGGGACTTGAACCGGCACTGATTTGGATGAATGCACGCGTCCCCAGTGATGTCTTGACCTGCTGTGTCTCAGTGCCGGTCCCAAAATAAACTTAACTTTTAATTCCATTTTGCCACAAAATTCTTTAAAAATGTGCATTACCTTTTAATTGCATTTTCCAATAGAAGTTTTTGATTGATTGGTCTGAAAGGCAGAGTGACAGTGGGAGAGACAGAGATTGTCCATCTGCTGGTTCACTCCTCAAATGCACGCTTAACCCACTGCACCAAACTTTTTGAAGTTGCCTTGCACAGTGCCTTTTATTTTTAAAGATTTATTTATTCATTTGAAAGTCAGAGTTACACAGAGAGAGGAAGAGCCAGGGAGAGAGAAAGAGAGATCTTCCATCCGTTGGTTCATTCCCCAAATGGCTGCAATGGTTCGGGCTGGACCAGGCTGAAGCTAGGACTCAGGAGTTCCTTCAGGATCTCCCACGTGGGTGCAGGGGCCCAAGCATTTGGGCCATCCTCTGCTGCTTTCCTAGGCCATTAGCAGGGAACTGGATTGGAGGTGGAGTAGCCAGGTCTTGAACCCGGACCCATATGGAATGCTGGTGTTGCTTTACCTGCTACGCTACAGCGCCAGTTCCCTTGTTTTTATTCTTACAGATTCCAGACATTTCCAAAGTTACTTAGATCAACATCTATGTTTTCTTCTAGAGGTTTATAGTTTTGCATTTTACATTTAAGTCTAGGAGACCGGTGCTGTGGCATGGTGGGTAAAGCCAATGCCTGCAGTGCCAGCATCCCATGCAGGCACCTGTTTGAGTCCCAGCTGCTCCACTTCTGATGTAGTTCTCTGTTATGGCCTGGGAAAGCAGTGGGAGACGGCCCACGTGGGAGTCCTGGAAGAAGCTCCTGGCTTCCGATCGGCCCGCTCTAGCCATTGTCGCCATTTGGGGAGTGAACGAGCAGAAGGAAGATCTCTCTCTGTCTCTCCCTCTTTCTGTAACTCTGCCTTTCAAATCAATCAATCAATTAATCTTGAAAAAAGAAAAGCATAGAGGCCTTAAAGATGGTGGTAAAGCAACAGCAAAGCTGAGCGTGAGACACGTGAGAAAGGCTGGGAAGCACACGTGGAAGCTATAGCTCAAGCCATTTCCGCACAACCAACGCCAGCTAGGAGGGGTGCTGCCATGGGGCAAAGGCCAGCCTAGTGGAGAACGAAGCCAGGACAGTGAAGGGGCCTGTTTGATGTGGTGGACTCAGAGATGATACATCCTCAATTTTCCTCTAGTAGCATGGGATTCCCTGGGAGGAAGCATGGGCTGGAAGTCAGCAAGTCTGAGTTACCCGGGTCACTACTGTGTCTCTTTAGGAGAGCTTCGGAATCTCTCCCAGTCTTCATACAGAGGACCAGGAAGTCTAGTATCCTTCGGCCATCCCCATCTGTGATTCCTCTGGTGGCCACAGGTAGTCTTGCTTCCTCTGTAGTGCAGAGGAGGTTCACCTGAGTGTTCCTTTTCTCCTACTTTCACTCTCTCTCTCCTGAATTGTGTGCATTGCTTTTGGAAGAAAAAAAAAAGTTAGCATGGATAATTAAAGCCAAAGAGGATGATAGATGACTGTGCTCGTTATGAGTCAATAAAAATGATTGAAATCAACCTGCAGCAAATTTAATGTCTGTGTATGATATTACCTTTACAAGTTGTGCTAACTTGTTTCTTAGTTCACTTAAGCTCAAATGGTACCTTGTTAGAAGCACAAGAGGCCAATTTCTCCCATGCCTGTTAAGAGATGTGGAGAGGCCAGTGCTGTGGTGTAGGGAGTAAAGCTGCTGCTTGCAGTGCCAGTATCCCATATGGGCACTGGTTCTAGTCCCGGCTGCTCCACTTCCACTCCAGCTTTCTGTTATGGCCTGGGAAAGCAGTGGAAGATGGCTCAAGTGCTAGGGCCCTGCACCTGCGAGGGAGACTGGGAAGAAGCTCCTGGCTTCAGATTGGTGCAGCTCCAGCCACTGTGGCCACCTAGGGAGTGATCCAGCAGATGGAAGACCTCTCTCTCTCTCTGCCTCTGCCTCTCTGTAACTTTGATTTTCAAATAAATAAATAAATCTTTTTTTTAAAAAAAGATGTGGAGTAAAACAGAAGTTCCTACTTGTGATGGAATCACAAGGTGCCTAATAGTTGGTCGAATATTATTCTGGGTGTGTTTATGAGGGTGCTTTTTGAATGAGATTAATATTTGAATTTGTGGATTGAGTTAAACAGATAGCCCTGTCTGATGTGCATGGGCCTCATCCAATCATTTGGATGACTGTAAGAGTTGACCCTCCCATGAGTTGTTGAGGAACTCATACTGTCTAGCTGCTTCAGCTGGGACATTGTTTTTTTTTTTTGTTTGTTTGTTTGTTTGTTTCTCCTGCCTTTGGCCTGAAACTGAAAGAATAGCTCTTACTGGGTACTGAACCTGCCTGCTTTTGGTCTGGAACTTACACCATCAACTCTCCTGGGTCTCCAGTTTGCCAGTTGCAGAGCTTGGGGTTTGTCAGCCTCTATAATTATGTGAGCCAATTTGGTGCAACAAATTTCTCTCTCTCACTCGCTCTCGCTCTCGTTCTCGTTCTCACTCTCACTCTTTCAACCCTATGTGTATAAATACACCCTTATCGGTTGTTTTTCTGGAGAGCCATAATATGTTAATCTTGGAACTGAAAGGACAGAGAGAGAGAGAAAGAGTTTGCTCTCATTCATACGCTTCGGCACACACTCAAGCACATATTCAAGCACACTGATGAGTACAGAAGAGGTGGGTGACTACGGTAGAATCTCCAGGAGAGGGTCCCAGGAGTTTTACCAGGCGTCACAGGTGGTGATGCAAGGTTTTGCTTTTATTGCGTGGCAAGGAATAATGCTACTATAAGAGCAGGTGTTGGGACCAGCACTGTGGTGCAGTGAGTTAGATGTTGCCTGCAGTGCCAGCATCCCATATGCGCGCCGGTTCTAGTCTGGGCTGCTCCACATCCTTTTTTTTTTTTTTTTTAAAGATTAAGATTTATTTATTTATTTGAAAGTCAGAGTTAGAGAGAGAAGGAGAAGCAGAGAGAGAGAAAGAGAGAGAGAGAGAGAGAAAGGTCTTCCATTTTGCTGGTTCACTCCCCAGTTGGCTGCATTGGCCAGAACTGCGCCAATCTGAAGCCTGGACCCAGGATCCTCTTCTGGGTCTCCCACAGAGATGCAGGGGCCCAAGGACTTGGACCATCTTGTACTGCTTTCCCAGGCCATAGCAGAGAGCTGGATTGGAAGTGGAGCAGCCAGGACCCGAACTGGTGCCCATATTGGATGCTGGCACTACAGGTGGCAGCTTTACCTGCTACGCCACAGCGCCGGCCCCCGCTGCTCCACTTCCAATCTAGCCCTCTGCTGTGGCCTGGGAAAACAGTGGAAGATGGCCCAAGTCCTTAGGCCCCTGCACCCACATGGGAGACCTGGAGAGAGTCCCTGGCACCTGGCTTTGGATCAGTCCAGCTCCAGCCATTGTGGCCATTTGGGGAGTGAACCAGCAGATGGAAGACCTCTCTCTCTCTCTCTCTCTCTCTCTCTCTGCCTTCTGTAGCTCTGCCTTTCAAATAAATAAATAATCTTTAAAAAGAGTATTAAAGATTCAGATGGATTTATACTCATTTTTATTTTATTTTATTAAAGATTTACTTATTTATTTGAAAGGCAGAGTTACAGAGAGGTAGAGGCAGAGAGAGGCCTTCTAGCCAGGAGCCTAGGAGCTTCCTCTAGTCTCCTACGTGAGTGCAGGTGCCCAAGGACATGGGCCATCCTCCACTGCTTTCCCAGGGCATAGCAAAGAGTTGTATAGGAAGTGGAGCAGCCAGGGCTTGAACCGGTGTTTATATGAGATGCCGGTACTGCAGGCAGTGGCTTTTCTCGTTACGCCACAGTGCCGGCCCCTATGCTCTTTTTTTTTTTTTTTTTAAGATATTATTTACTTGAAAGGCAGAGTAATAGAGGAGGGGAGAGAGAGAAAGAGAAAGGAAGAGAGAGGGAGGGAGGGAGGGAGGGAGGGAGGGAGGGAGGGAGGGAGGGAGAGAGAGAGAGAGAGAGAATCTTCTATCTGCTGGTTCGTTCCCCAAATGGCTCCAACATCTAGGGCTGATCCAGGCTGAAGACAGGAGCCCAGAACTTAATATGGGTCTCCCACATCAGTGGAAGGAGCCCAAGTACGCGACTGTTTTCTGTTGCTTTCCCAGGTACATCAGCAGAGAGCTGGATCAGAGGTGGAGCAGCCAGGACTCAAACAGGATACCAGCATTGCAAGCAGCCAGCCCCTTAGGTTCAAATCTTGACTATATAAACCAGGTGCTTCAATTCTTTTTTTTTTTTTTTTTTTTTTTTGACAGGCAGAGTGGACAGTGAAAGAGAGAGGCAGAGAAAAAGAGAAAAGTCTTCCTTTTGCCGTTGGTTCACCCTCCAATGGCCGGCGCGGCCGGCGCGCTGCAGCCAGCGCACTGCGCTGATCCGAAGGCAGGAGCCAGGTGCTTCTCCTGGTCTCCCATGGGGTGTAGGGCCCAAGCACTTGAGCCATCTTCCTCTGCACTCCCTGGCCACAGCAGAGAGCTGGCCTGGAAGAGGGGCAACCGGGACAGAATCCGGCGCCCCGACCAGGACTAGAACCTGGTGTGCTGGCGCCGCTAGGCGGAGGATTAGCCTATTGAGCCACGGCGCCGGCCCCTTCAATTCTATTGGCCCTTATGGCTTCAATATAATACAGAGTGGACATCACTGCTTCATAAGATTATTGTGATGGTTAAGTTGAATAAAATATGTGAAGAACCTGGAATATAGTCATTATTCCACAAAACTTAGGTCTTCATTACCCTATCTCTGTCTCATTCATATATTGAATTTTATCCAGTGAAGACTTATTGAGCTCCTATCATGTGCTAGGCACTGTAATGTGTTTGGTATTAGAAAACCAGCAAATGAGATAAAGTCCTTGACATGTCTAGACTTGGAAGACAGAAAACAAACCCATGTATAGTTTTGGTGGACTTGTTTTGAAGAAAAGGAAACAAGATGAAGTGAGCATAATTGGGTTGAGTTCAGGTGCTCTGTAGCTTCAGTCTCGAATGGCCTAAGGGATAATCTTTCACTGTGAATTAGGTGATAGGGAGGCAGTTGTGATGGGTGCCATCCTGGGCAGAGGCCATGGTGGGTACAAAGGCAGTGTGGAGTGTGAAGGAGATAAGGTTGGAGAGGTGGGCAGGGATGGGTTCTGGGGTCCCTGGTGGTCCCTGGTTAGAGATTAGTGCTTGCATCTAAGTTAGATGGTTAGCTATGTATGTTTGGGGCACATCTGATTTGTGTGCTTATTACTTGGGATTGATTTGTGGGGAGAGGAGACGTTGAAGGGGTGGGGAAGAGGGGATGCTGGGAGACCAGCCCAGAGGCCACTTGAAGATGAGGTGACTTGGACTTGGAGAGTAGCACTGAGGTACAGGGAAGCACTTGGCTTGAAGATTTAGGTGGGACAGTCAATAATAACCTTAACTCGGACAACTCCAAGAGAAATGTGAATCTGCACGGAAAGTCTCCAGATAGACTTTTTTTTTTTTTTTTTTTTTTTTTTGACAGGCAGAGTAGATAGTGAGAGAGAGAGAGACAGAGAGAAAGGTCTTCCTTTGCCACTGGTTCACCCCACAATGTCCGCCACGCTGATCCGAAGGCAGGAGCCAGGTGCTTCTCCTCGTCTCCCATGGGGTGCACTGCACTCCCTGGCCACAGCAGAGAGCTGGCCTGGAAGAGGGGCAACCAGGACAGAATCCGGCGCCCCGACCGGGACTAGAACCCGGTATGCCGGCGCCGCAAGGCGGAGGATTAGCCTAGTGAGCCGCGGCGCTGGCCCAGATAGACTTTAAGACCAGAAACAGAACCTTCCTGCTGGAATGTTTAGGCATGATCACTTTAACTGAGGCTCAGAAAGTCACACAGCCAATTCTTGGCAGAGCTGGAACCTCGTTTATAGAATCCTTGCTTTAGTATTTATTCCATTCTAAGATGCTCCCTGTAGCAAGGGGATACGTAACGCAGAGAACCCACTGTTTAGACGACCAGACAGTGGTTCTTCTTAAAAATTGCTTTATTAAATATTAAATACAGTTTATGCATTATATGTATAATGTGTATGATATAAAGAAAAATAACACAACACAGAGTTGTGAACCACCCTCCACCAGTTTCAGAAAGAAAGCACCATCATTCTCTGTAGCCCTGTAATGCTTCTCACCAATCCCCTCTCTGGCCTCCTGTAGCTTTTGGTTACTTTCAAATACCCGAGAGGAGCTTTTTGGGAAGTAAAAGGTTTATCATGGCTCACAGCTCAGTCTGGTGTCTGGCGGAAGCTGGCAAGGGCAGAGGAATGGTCACACGGTGAGCAGGAAGCAGGCAGACACACAGGAAGCATGTCTGGCTTATCTACCTTAAATGACCTAAAGACCTCCCACTGGGCCCACCTAGCCGTCTCGTTTCCATAATTAGATCAAGTCTCTATCCTCAATCATCAATCATTAAGACTCTGCGGTTGAAATGTCTCCGTGAGTTTGGGGAGCTAAGTTCTGTTCAATCCGTAACAACTCCCATGGTGGGGTTTTATCATTCTCTTGCTTTTCTTTGTAGTTTCATTACATGTTTATATTCCTGAAATAGTACAGTTTTGCATAAATGGAACCTAGTGCACACATCCTGGGTTCTCTAGGCTACACGGGTAGCAGTGCACTTGCTGGCTGTTCATCTTCAGGTTTACTGAGCAATGCAAATCTTCCTCCAGAGACATTGTATCCCTCCCCACTCACACCAGCAGCCCAGGGGAATTTCCACTGCTCCTCTTTCACTCAATATTGTCAGACTAAAATTCCCACATTTGGGGAATGTGAAAACAAACTTCATTTAGGTTTCAATTTGTACATCCTTTGAATTAATGAGATGCAACAATTTTTAAAATGTTTATTGCCAGTCATACTCTTTTGAAATGAAGTGAAACTGTGTCTCTATAAAGCATGTTTTGGTGGCCAGGAGTTATCACATTTCAGGAATTCTGGGTCATTTCCCCCAACTCCGTCTACCCAAAACCTTTCCCTTCTTAGGTGAGGCAAACTCTGTCCTAATAATGGAGGCCGAATGGCTTGGAGCTCTCCTGTTCTCTCTCTGGGCACATACCATGTGAAGAAGTCTCGTTGGCTCTCCCAGAATCTGACTACCACTGACCATTTCTATCATCTGCACCCTGGTCTGAGTCACCAGGCTCTGAGGTGTATGCAGTGAGTCACCCTGCTTTACCCTTACCTTCGGGCCAGTTCCAGAACAAGTCAGATGTCACAGCTGTCAACAGAACATGGTGGCAGCTGCCCTCTCCCAGAGTAATAGCCGAAGACCTTACACTCAGTCTCACAGGATTATGTCCAGGATGTGGGAGACAGGGTGTTAAGTCGGGGTGACAGAAGTGGTTGGGTTACCTACCCACTTCCAGCATGGCTGTGGCTCACCTGTATTTACATGGTGACCACTGGAAGGATCCCAAAGTTGTTAGCCAGGCCCACGGGGTGTGGAAATAGACAACTTCCTGATGAGATTAAGGGCAAAGCTAGATGGCAGAGGGTAAGCTGACAGGAAGTGGTGAGTCTCTCCATTTTTGAAGTCGACTACCCTGCGTTGAGAGTTACAAGTATCAAAGACAGGAAAACTACTCAGGCAGAAGGTGATAAACGCCTATAGACTACTGACTAAGAGAATCGACAGGCCGAGGTGGCTGGGGTATTAAGTTGATCTCAAATACTTTATGCATCTACTTTCTGGATTATGTGTCTAAATACCACACACCTTAAAACCTGATCTGCTTCCTTCTAATTTGGAAAGATTAACCCAGAAATTATCCAGGTCAGTTCAGGCAGATACGTAACCCAGCTCTAGAATGTGGGTGTCCAGCCTGGGATACCTGTTTGTCTTTCTCTGGTTTGTTAGTGTTGAGACATTAAAAAAAAAGGTAAATATTGAATTTAACCAGGTGGAAGGTTTTAAAAGTATTTTTATTATCAGCTTATGGCAGCAAGGGCACATTCAAAACTCCTGGTCCCCAAGTCTCAGATCACTCACACACCACAGTTCTCATCATAGACAAACTGCAAAATCTAAATTAATATACATTTAATTATCTTTGAAGAACAGTATGGCAACTTTATAAACGTTAAATTTATATTCATAAAAGCCGAAATGACATTTGAAAGCAATTTGTCGATTTCCTCACTTCTGAAGAATTCTGAGACGCCAAAAAAAAAAAAAAAAAATCACAACCAACAGCAATTTAAATAACTCCCCTATAGACAAATAAATAAATCCAAACGTAAAACTATAAATATTCCTTTAAATTCAAAATTTGTTAGCAAAACACAGGTAATGTGGAAATGGAGTGAATTATGGTGTTTGGCATAGCTGGCAGTGCTGTTTAATATCTACAAACGGCCATAAAAGCGACCCCGGTAACAGCTACCCTACAGATGGGGAGGGGCCTCCCGTTCAAGGTTATCTACGTCTCCCAGGTGGGGCAGCTCTAGCCCCTATCAGACCCAGAGAAGCCGGGTTTCCGCCCGTCGCGCGTCCCGAAACGACGGCTTTCCGATGCTCCCCCTACTTGCAGCAAGTGTCCGCGGGAGACCCCCACCCCGCTTCCCTCTGTCGTGGTCCCCCGAGGCTGAGCGCGGAGTGCAACGACCACCGAGCACGGGCGGAGCGGCACCAGGAAGTTGCAATACATAATTAAATGCTGGCGGCCACAGGAAGACCGAGACCCGGCCGGGCCGGGCGGGGAGAGGCCGCAGCGCCCTCGCGGGGTGAGGGGACAGCCCGCGCCCCCGCATCCAGCAGCATCCTCGCGTGCACCCCCCGCCGCCCCCGCGCGCCTCCGTCCTCCGTGGCGCGGCCAGGATCCAGATGCCGCCCCCTAGTCGCCAGGTCTCGCCCCGCCTCCGCCCCGCCGGCGATCCTGCGGCCTCAGGTGCCGCTGACGCCGAGGCGCGCATCTCTGACGCGCCGGCGCCTTCCGTCTGACGCGCCAGGCCCCGCCCCGGCCCCGCCCCGGCCCCGCCCCCGGCCGTGGTGCCCGCCCTCCCTCAGCCGGAGCCGCGGAGCCTGAGGCGGCGGTCTGCGTCGCGGTCCCCTTCTCCCTGGGCTGCTCTCTCGGGGCCTCTCGGGTCCCAGACCCCCACCCCCAAACCCCCCGGTGCCCGCGTCCGAACCCTGCGGCCGGCGGCGGGCGATGGTGCGGCGGAGCGCGAGGACGCGGGCGGCGCGGCTGCGGGCATGAAGGAGGATGGAAGGGCAGGACGAGGTGTCGGCGCGGGAGCAGCACTTCCACAGCCAAGTGCGGGAGTCCACGGTGCGTGTCCCGGGGGTCACCCGTGACGGCCCGCCCCGCCCCTGCGACCCGCTCCTCTGCCCCCACCGCCCTCCTCCGCCTCCTCTCCGGGCTCTGCCGCCGCCGCCTCTCCCACCTCCAGCCCCCTCCGGAGCCCCCGCGGCGGCCTCGCCACCGCCACCTGCGCCGCTTCCTGCCCCCACGCACGGGGGCTGCAGTGGGCGATCCGCGCGGCTTAGTCGTGCCCCTCCTCTCCCCTCCCCACGGCCGGGGGTCGGGGGGCAGCGTCCACCCTGGCGGCGGCAAGCACACGCCACCCACCCCGGCCTTTCCTCTCGGTCGTGCTGGGGGCATCGGACCGTCGGGCTGGGGACGGTGGCCCGGCCGGTGCGCGTGCCCACGCTCGCCGGCCGGCCCCGGTGGGCAGGTGTACGCGCAGGTGTGGCCCCTTGTCCGCGCGCTCCGCGGTGCCGGCCGGCTCCCCTTCTCTCTGGGCTGTTAGGGGCCCGGTTCACACCTGCTGCCCTCGCGGCACCCAGCCTCCATTCGCCCTTCTCCCTCCAGCTCCCGACACCTTCGCGTTTGGGTTGAAAAGACCGGTTATTTATGGGAGGATGCGAGCGAAAGCCCGTTTTGCCCTGGAGTCAACTTCTTAAGGAAGTCATCTTTTTTGGGTCCACGTTTCATCTTCTGGTCGGCGTCAGGAAGCGGACTTGACTTTAAAGGGTCTGCTTGGATGTTGGCCTTTTCATGGTGCACTAGAATACAGTATATTTGGTTTGTTTATTTGTGCTTTCCTAAGTGTGTAAAAACATCACTTTTACACTGGCGCTTCCTCTATTTTCACTAGCTACTTGGATTCATTCACACTCGTGGTCCGAGGTGAAGTCTGGTTTAGAATTGCCCAAATTGTGCAGTTATTGACGGTGGAAATTGAGAATCACTTTGCTGAGACTCCCCTTGGAGATGTAGATCAGAGCTTGTGGAATTTGAGCGAGTGGATTCGATACAGCATGGTGCATTTTACCTAGCACATTTATGTACTCCTTTTTTTTTTTTTTTTTTAAGATTAATTTATTGAGCCGGCGCCGTGGCTCACGGCGCCGGCATCCCATATGGGCGCCGGTTCTAGTCCCGGTTGCTCCTCTTCCAGGCCAGCTCTCTGCTGTGGCCCGGGAAGGCAGTGGAGGATGGCCCAAGTGCTTGGACCCCTGCATTCGCATGGGAGACTGGGAAGAAGCACCTGGCTCCTGGCTTCGGATTGGCGCAGCGCCAGCCATAGTGGCCTTTTGGGGAGAGAACCAATGGAAGGAAGACCTTTCTATCTCTCTCTCACTGTCTATCTCTGTCAAAAAAAAAAAGTTTATTTATTTACTTTAAATCAGAGTTACACATAGAGAGAAGGCGAGGCAGAGAGAGAGAGAGGTCTTCTATCTGCTGATTCACTCCCCAACTGGCTGCAACGGCCAGAGCTGGGCTGATCTGAAGCCAGGAGTTTCTTCTGGATTTCCCATGCCGGTGCAGGGGCCCAAAGACTTGGGCCATCTTCTGCTGCTTTCCCAGGCCATAGCAGAGAGCTGGATCAGAAAAGGAGAACTTGGGGCTCGCACTGGCGCCCACAGGGGATGCTGGCACTGCAGCAGGTCGCAGCTTTACCCACTGTGCCACAGCGTCGGCCCCCTATGTACCCTTTTTTTTTCTGTTAAAGATTTATTTATTTATTTGAAAGTCAGAGTTACATAGGAGAGAGAGAGAGAGAGAGAGAGAGAGGAGAAAAGAGAGAGAGAGAGGCCTTCCATCCGATGGTTCACTCCCCAGATGGCCGCAATGGTCAGAGCTGCCTGGATCCAAAGCCAGGAGCCAACAGCTTCTTCCAGGTCTCCCACGCAGGTGCAGGGGCCCAAGGACTTGGGCCATCTTCTACTGCTTTCCCAGGCCATAGCAGAGAACTGCATTGGAGTGCAGCATCTGGGTCTGGAACCGGCACCAATATGGGATGCCGGTGCTTCAGACCAGGGTGGTAACCTGCTGCACCACAGCACCAGCTCTAACCTATGTACTCTTGAATTTACATTAAAAAAATGAATTTGAATTAGGCATTTGGCACAGTGGTTAAGACAACACTGGGACAACTGAGTCCTATTTTGGAGTGTCTGGTTCTGCTTCTGTTTGCAGCTTCCTGATAATGTGTACCTTAGGACGCAGCCAGTGATGGCTGAGGTACCTGAGTCCCTGTCAATCACATGGGAGACTCAGATGAAGATCCCTGCTCCTGGCTTCAGCCTGGCCCAGTCTTAGCTATTGCAGGCATTTGGCCAGTAAACCAGCAAATAATATTTCTCTCTGTTTTGTGTCTCTCTGACCTTTAATCAATTAACTTAAAAAATTAATTTTACCGGCGTCTTTGAGTTACCAGGTACTCTGGGCTCTGCTAAGAGTAACCATGGCCTTGACTTCTAACAACTGTTTGCTTAGCTTTGAATTTTGTATTAATGGAATCTTATAGCATGCATTCATTTGCATCTGGTTTCACTCAGCAATGTGAACTTTCACATATTGTGTGAGGTTATAATTCATTCTCTGTGCTGTAGTCAAATGACTATAGTACAGTTTATTTTTCCACTTTACTGATCATGGTCACTTAAGTAGTTTCTAAGTTTTGGATATGAATATTTTGAATATATCTTTTAATGAATATGTGTGAACATTTCTATTGGATTTAAACCCAAGAATGGAATTGCTCATTTAGAGGGTATGCATTTATTTATCTTTTTTTAAAGATGAATTTATTTATTTGAAAGGCAGAGAGAGAGAGATCAATCGATCTTCCATGCATTGGTTCACTCCCTAAATAGGCGCAATGGCTGTGGCTGGACCAGGCTGAAGCCAGGCACCTAGAACTCCATCTGGGTCTCCCATGTGGGAGCAGGGGCCCAAGTACTTGGGCGATCTTCCACTGCTTTTCTAGGTGTCTTAGCAGGAAGCTGGATTGTAAGTGGAGCAGCCAGGACTTGAACTGGTGACCATATGGAATGCCAGCACTGCAGGTGGCAGCTTAACCTGTGGTACCACAAGGTAGCCCTTTAATAATTATTTTTATATAGTTTTCAAAGTGGTTGTACCAGTTTGCATTTCTGCCAGTTTGAAGGTCTGAGGTCCCTTAAAAAAGTACATAGAAAATGAATGTTATGAGACAACCTCATGAATTTCAAAATAGTTTTTGCGCCATAATGACTTTTAATTCCATTTTCCATGAACTGTTTGTTTATTTTACAGCTTTTATTTATTTATTTGAGAGTCAGAGTTACAGACAGAGAAGGAAAGACAGAAAGGTCTTCTATCCACTGGTTCACTCCCCAGATGACTGCAATGGCTGGAGCTGGGCTGATCTGAAGCCAGGAGCCTTTTCTGGGTTTCCCAGGCGGGTGCAGGGGCCCAAGCATTTGGCCATCTTCTACTGCTTTCCTAGATCATAAAAGAGAGTTGGACTGGAAGAAGAGCAGCTGGGACTCGAACTGGCACCCATATAGGATGCCAGAGCTGCACACAGAGGCTTAGCCTACTATGCCACAGCCTCCCCCCAACCTTTTTTTTTTTTTGAAGATTTACTTATTTATTTGAAAGCCAGAGTTTACGGAAAGAGGGAGAGACACAGGGAGAATCTTCCATCCCCTGGCCTGCTCCCCTTATGGCCACAATGGCTGGAGTTGGTGCTGTCTGAAGCCAGGAGCCAGGTGCTTCCTCTGAGTCTTCCATGTGGGTGCTTCTGCTCCTCCTCAGGCTGTTACCAGGGAGCTGGATTGGAAGTGGAGCAGCCAGGACTCAAACTGGCGCTCACGGGTGCTGGTGTTGCAGGCGGCGGCCCCTCCATGAACTTTTTGAAATACCCTTGTATGAGAGGTATGGTTGCAGCCCATCTTTACTAATGCTTGCTATTTTTCTATCCTTTTCCATTTTAGCCGTTCTAACAAATGTGACACAGTATTTGTTATACAGAAGATTTAATTTGTGTTTTTTTGATGACTGATGCATTTGAAAACTTTTTTATATGTTTTTTGGCAATTTGGAAATCTTTTTGTTAAGTGTTTTCCAAGTTTTTTTTTTTTCCCATTTAAGATGAACTTATCTTTCTAATATTGATTTGTAAGAGTTCTATTATATATGAAAATTTTTTTCCCACTCTGTGGGGGCCTTTTCACACTCTTAGTGATGCCTTCTGGTGAACAGAAATTTTTAATTTTAACAAGGTTCATTTTATCACAGTTTTTTCTATTATAGTTAGTACTTTCTGTGTCCTGATTAAGAAATCTTTGTTTAATCCAAGAGGAGAAGTTCTCTCATGCTTGTCTGTTTTAAATGCTTTATTGAATTTACTCTTCCCATTGAAATCTTCAGTCCATGTGGAATTTGTATGGAATAAGGTAGGGGCCATATTTTTTTCTCATGTGAGTGCCTGTACATCCAGCAGTGTTTTATGACCTTAGCCACTTTCCCTCAACCTAGAACCCCTGGTGGTTAAGTGTACTCCCTCTGCTGCAGAACCAGTTCAGGCAGCGACTGAGATCAGTGAGTCTCCAGTCTTTGATATTTCTTCCTCAAATTATTCATATTTGTTGTGAGTATAAATGCTTGCTTTTTCTCTAGGACTTTTTGCCATGCTTTAGAATTATTTGACTCTTTTTGGTTTTGTCATGCAATGCTATAATTTTTGTTTAACTTACTGTGATAAAATGTACATAATATAGTTTGTTATTTTAAGGTATATAGTGGAGTGGCATTAAGTACAGTCACATTGTGCAGCTATCACCACTCTCCTAACAGGAACTTTTTCATTATCCCAAACTGAAATTATGTTTAATAAGAACTTCGCATTCCTCACTCCTTCCAGCTGCTGGTAACTGCTCTCGTACTTTCTGTTTAATTGAATTTGGTTGTTTCAGGTACATCATATAAATTGAATCATGTGATATTTGTCTTTTTTGTGTTTGGCTTTTTCACTTTGTGGAGATTCGAGTATTTCATATATGCAGATTAGGAACATGGCGATACTTCCCACCCTACTCTCCTTCCCTCCCATGCTCCAATCCTTCTTCCTCCTCCCTCGCCCAATCCCACTTTATTCCCATTTCACTCCAACAGATCACATTTTGGTTACTCTGTTAGTTACCCCAGATCAAGGAAAACATATAGTAACTGTCTTTTGGGGACAGGCCTATTTCACTAAGTATAATGGTTTCTAGTAGTTGCATCCATTTTGTTGCAAAAGGCAGCATTACATTTTTTTATAGCCAAGTGGTACTCCATAGTGTATATATACCATAATTTATTTATCCAGTCATCAGCTGATGGACATCTGAGTTGATTCCATATCTTAGCTATTGTGATTTGAGTGACAGTGAATATGGGGGTACAGATAACTCTTTCAGCTGTTGATTTCATTTCCAGGAGTGGAATAGCTGAATCATGTGGTAGATCTGTTTTCAGATTTCTGAGGAATCTTCATACTATCTTCCATATGGTTGTATTAATTTACATTCCCACCAACAGTACATTAAGGTATTCTTTTCCCACATCCTCATCAGCATTTGTTATTTTTTGATTTTTGGATGCTTGATATTATAATTGGGATTAGAAACCTCACTGTGGTGGCATTTCTCTGATGGCTAGTGATCCTGAGCATCTTTTTATGTGTTTGTTGGTTACTTGTGTTTCTTTTTTTCTTCTTTTCTTTTTTTTTGAAAGGCAGAGTTAGTGTGTGAGACAGAGAGAAAGGTCTTCCTTCCATTGGTTCATCCCCCCAAATGGCTGCTACGGCCAGTGTGCTGCACCCATCCGAAGCCAGGAGCCAAGTGCTTCCTCCTGGTTTCCCATGTGGGTGCAGGGCCCAAGCACTTGGGCCATCCTCCACTGCCTTCCTGGGCCACAGCAGAGAGCTGGACTGGAAGAAGAGCAACTGGGACAGAATCTGGCGTCCCAACCGGGACTAGAACCTGGGGTGCTGGCGCTGTAGGTGGGAGATTAGCCTAGTGAGCTGTGGTGCCAGCCGGTTATTTGTATTTCATTCTTTGAAAAATGCCTGTTCATATCCTTAGTCCAGTTTTTTTTAAAGGCTTATTTATTTAGTTGAAAGAGTTAACACAGAGAGAGAAAGAGAGGCAGAGAGAGAGAGAGAGAGAGAGAAAGATCTTCCATCCACTGGTTCACTCCTCAATTAGCCACAATGGCCAGAACTGTGCTGATCTGAAGCCAGAGCCAGGATCCTCTTCCACGCAGGTGCAGGGGCACCAAGGACTTGGGCCATCTTCTACTGCTTTCCCAGGCCATAGCAGAGAGCTGGATTGGAAGTGGAGCAGCCGGGACTCAATCTTGTGCCCATATGGAATGCTGGCACTGCAGGCGGCAGCTTTACTTGTTACACCACAGCACCAACCTCCTTAGCCCATTTCTTAACTAGGTTGCTTGTTTTGTTGTTGAGTTTCTTGGGCTCTTTATATATCCTGGATGTTAACCCTTTATCAGATGTATTATTTCAAAATTTTTCTCCCATTCTGGCAGTTGCCTCTTTGTTGAGTGTTTCCTTTGCTGTGCAGAAGCTTTTTGATGTAATCCCATTTGTCTATTTTTGCCTCTATTGCCTTGTGATTCTGGGGTCTTTTCCTAGAAGTCTTTGCCTATAAAAATGCCTTGCAGAGTTTTCCCTATGTTTTCCTCTAGTAATTTGACGATTTCAGGTCTTAGATTTAGATCCCTGATCCATTGTGAGTTAATTTTTGTTTAGGATGTAAGGTAGGGATCTTGTTTTATACTTCTGCGTGCAGAGATTCAATTTTCCTAACACCATTTGTTGAAGAGACTGTCCATTCTCCAGGGAGTGATTTTTAGCTCAATTTTCAAAGATTATTGGTTGTAAATGAGTGGATTAATTTCTGGGGCCTCTAGTCTATTCCATTGATCCACATGTCTATTCTTGTGGTAGTAGCAAGCTGTTTTGATTATAACTGCTCTGTAATATGTCTTATTTTAAAGTTTTATTTATCTATTTATTTGAAAGTCAGAGTTACACAGAGAGAAGGAGAGGCAGAGAGAGAGAGAGAGAGAGAGGTAGGTCTTCCATCCACTGGTTCAATCCCCAATTGGCCGCAAAGGCCGGAGCTGTGCCGATCTGAAGCCAGGAGCCAGGATCTTCTTCCGGGTCTCCCACATGGGTGCAGGGGCCAAGGGCATGGGCCACAACAGAGAGCTGGATGGAAGAGAAGCAGCCAGGACTCGAACCAGCACCCATATGGGATGCCGGGCACTGCAGGTAGAAGCTTTACCCGCTACGCCACAGCGCCAGCCCCTTTAATATGTCTTGAAATCAGGTATTTTGATGCCTACAGATTTATTTTTATTGTTTAGGATAGCTTTAGCTATCTGGGGTCTCTTATAATTCCATATGAATTTTAGGGTATTTTTTTCCAGATCTATGTCTTTGATATTTTGATTGGGGTTACCTTGAATCTGTAAATTGCTTTGGATAGTATTGGCATTTTGATAATATTAACTCTTCCAAACCATGAAAATGGAAAATTTTTCCATTTTTTTGTGTCTTGTATTTCTTTCCTTAATGTTTTATAATTTTCATTGGTAGCGATCTTTGACATCTTTGTTTAAACTTAGCCCCAGGTGTTTACATTTTTTGCAGCTATTGTGAATGGGAGTGATCTTACAAGTTCTTTCTCAGCCATGGTATTGTTTGTGTATACAAAGACTATTGATTTTTTTGTGTTGATTTTGTATTCTTCAACTTTGTCAAACTTTCTTATAAGTTCCAATAATCTTTTAGTGTAGTCTTTTTGTTCCACTATGTAGGATCGTATCATCTGGAAATAGGTAATTTGACTTCTTCCTTTCCCATTTGTATCCTCTTGGCTAGGTGTGTGGACACCAGCTGGGCCAGCTTTTGCATATGTCCAAAATGGTGCCCGTCCCTCGTGGCTAGTTACAAGACACTAGTCCTGGGGTCAGGGAGAGAGAAATGTGCCCCCCCCTTTTTTTTCTCCCTCTAGGTTGGTAGGTGTACTGTCCCCCACAGGGTTCCAAGCCAGACTTATGCCAGACTCTTCTGCAGCTTTATCACCAGTGGCTTGGACTGTTGCAGTCTAGTCTCACCTTACTCTCTGAAGCTTGTCTTGAGGCTCTCGGTGCTGGGTCCTGAGTTGTGTGCATCCACACCCTCATGTAGGTCCAGTGTCCCTCGGATTTGCATGGAGTTTCCTCTGCTGTGTTTTCTACAACGCTTCCCTGAGATTGCACTTTCTCCATACCTTTTTTTTTTTTTTAAAGCTATCTTCTTCTAGTCTAGTGCAGTAAACTACTTCCCTGTTCACCATCTTGGTGTCTCTCTGAGCCATTTTTGCATACCTGGGATAACTTCCCCTTGGTTGTGATGTATAATTATTTTTATACTTTGTGGGACTGAATTTTACTGGTATTTTATGGAGAAACTATGTACCTGTGCTTATGAGAAATATTTGTATTCTTCCTTACAATAGCTTTGATTTTGATATTAGGTGATGTTCACCCTGTAGCCTGAGTTAGGAAGTCTGCTTTCTGATCCTCTTATCTGTAGGAGATTTTAGAGAGTAGTATCACTTCTTCATTAAATGTTTGGTGGCATTCACAGGTGCAAACATTTGGGACTGGTGCTTAGATGATGACTGATGAATCATTTTCTTTAGGAAATATATACCTGTTTCTATTTGTGAGAGTTTTAGTAGATTGTGTCTTTTTAAAAATGTTTTATTTGTTTATTTGAAAGGTAGAGTTACAGACAGAGGGAGGGAGAGACAGAGACAAAGGACTTCCATCTGCTGGCTCACTCCCCAAATGGCTGCAGTGGCTGGAGCTGAGCTGACCTGAAGCCAGGAGCCAGGAGCTTCTTCCGGATTCCCCATGCTGGTGCAGGGACCCAAGCGCTTGGGCCATCTTCTGCTGCTTTCCCAAGACACAGCAGAGAGCTGGATTGTAAGAGGATCAGCTAGGACAGGAACTGGCGCCCATACAGGATGCCAGAGCTACAGGTGGGGGCTTAGCCTACTATACTACAGTGCCAGCCCAAGTAGATTGTGTCTTTGAATAAATTTGTTCAGATCATTTAAATTTTTGAATTTGTAGGTATAGAATTGTCTGTAGTATTCCTTTAGTATCTTTTTAAAAAACATTTATTTACTTATTTGGAAGTCAGAGTTACACAGAGAGAAGGAGAGGCAGAGAGAGAGAGAGGTCTTTTTTTTTTTTTGACAGGCAGAGTGGACAGTGAGAGAGAAACAGAGAGAAAGGTCTTCCTTTGCCGTTGGTTCACCCTCCAATGGCCGCCATGGTTGGCGCGCTGCGGCCGGCGCACCACACTGATCCGATGGCAGGAGCCAGGTACTTATCCTGGTCTCCCATGGGGTGCAGGGCCCAAGTACTTGGGCCATCCTCCACTGCACTCCGTGGCCACAGCAGAGAGCTGGCCTGGAAGAGGGGCAACCGGGACAGAATCCGGTGCCCCGACCGGGACTAGAACCCAGTGTGCTGGCGCCTCAAGGCAGAGGATTAGCCTAGTGAGCCGCAGCTCCAGCTAGAGGTCTTTCATCTACTCGTTCTCTCCCCAGATGGCTGCAATGGCCAGAGCTGTGCCGATCCAAAGCCAGGAGCTTCTTTCAGGTCTCCCACGCGGGTGCAGGGACCTAAGGACTTGAGCCATTTAATGCTTTCCCAGGCCATAGCAGAGATCTGGATTGGAAGTGGAGCAGCTGAGACTTGAACCAGTGCCCGTATGGGATGCCGGCACTTCAGGCGGCAGCTTTACCCGCTATGCCGCAGCACCGTCCCCAACCTTTGGTATCTTTTAGATATCCATTGAAGTAGCAATAATGACCCTCTTTTCATTTTTTATATTAGTAATTTGTGTTTTCTCTTTTTCATTGAGGTTTAGACGTTATCAATTTTAGTAAAATTGATAATTTTTACTAAGTTTTAAAAAGTATTTACTTAATTGTTTTGAAGTCAGAGTTATGGAGAGGGAGGGAGAGACAGAAGAGAGAGATCTTCCATCTGCTGATACATACCCCAGATAGCCACAGTGGCTAATGTGAGCCAGGCTGAAGTCAGGAACCAGAAGCTTCACTGCTGTCCCATGTGGGCAGCAGGAACCCCATCACTGGGGCCATCTTCTGTTGCTTTTCCCAGTCCGTTAGCAAGGAGTTGGATTGGAAGTGGAGTAGCTGGACACCACCCTGCGCCCATGTGGGAAGCCAGCGTTGCAGGTGGCAGCTTTACTCACTGTATTAAACGCTGCCCCCAATTTTACTAGTCTTTTTTTTTTTTTTTTAATAAGCTTTTGGTTCTTTGGATTTTAAAAAAATTGTTTCCTATTTTTCAGTTTCAGTGATTTCTGCTCTTTCCCCCCTTTTTCTTCTGATTATTTTGGAATTACTTTGGTCTTCTTTTTCTAGTTTCCTAAGGTAAAAGCTTATTCTAAGTTTCTTTATTTCTAATATATCCATTCAGTGTTACAAGTGCCCCGCACAGGTACTGCTTTTGCTGCATCCCACAAATTTTAGTAAGTTGTCTTTTCAGTTCAAGAAATTTCTAAATTCATCTCGAGAGTTCTTCTTTGACTCATATCTTATTTAAATACATGTGTTGTATAATCTCTCAATATTTGGGGACTTTCCAGATATGTTTCTCTTCTTGATTTCTACTTTAAGTCCCTTGTGATCTGAGAGGTTTGTATGGTTTCTCTTCTAATGTATTAAAATGTGGTCTGTGTTGGTGAGCATTCCATATGAACTTGGAAAGAATGTACATTGTGGTGATGTTAGATGGACTATTCTGTAAATGTCAGTTAGATCCAGTTGATTGATCATGCACTGTTCATTTCATCTGTATGAGGGGTCTATTGATCATGCACTGTTCAGTTCATCTGTATGAGGGGTCTATTGATCATGCACTGTTCAGTTCATCTGTATGAGGGGTCTTCAAAGAGTGTATGGAAGTCCATTATGAAAAACTGCGTGCTTTTAAGAAAATTTTATTGTACCCAAATCAAGTTGCATTAACTTGTTATAATATATCTGAACAGGATCTAATCTGAGGCACTAAGAACAATGAGACCTCAGTTTTTTTAAAAAGCCCCTGTCAGAACAGTATGAGTTGTGCTGGAACTGAAGCAAGAACAAATACCACATTGATGATGAAATTTGGGTGGAAGAATCCTAACATCATTGATGCTTTCCAAAAATTTTCTGGGGCCAGTGCTCCAAAGAAATCAGCAAATCAGCAGTTTGCAAATGGACAACTTATTTTAAGAAGGGATGAGATGATGTTGAAGAAGATGCTGGCACTGACAGAGATCCACATCAGATTGCAAGGAAACAAATTAATCTTGTTTGTGCTCTAATTGAGGAGGACTGATAATTCACACCCGTAACAATAACCGACAGTACAGACATCTCAATTGGTTCAGCCTACACAGTTCTGAGAAATTAAAATGGCACGATCTTTCTGCTGATGGATTCCAAACTGTTTCACACAGATTAGCTGCAGACAAGAGCAGAGCTTTGAATGGAAATTTTAGATGAGTGGGATCAGGTTCCTGAAGCAGGGTCCAGTGTTGTGGCAAAGCAACTTAAGCCACTGCCTGTGATGCTGACATCCCACGTGAGTGCTGGTTCAAGTCCTGGCCAAACCGTTTCTGGTCCAGCTCCCTGATGTGCCTGGGAGTGAACCACTGCACTCCAGTGCTGGCTCGCTGTCCTCCACCTGTGTTTTCTTCCAGCAGTTTCCGTAGTTCTGGGTCTTATATTGAGCATTTTGGGTTGATAGATATGACTGGTGACAGGGGTTTAGTTCGTTCTTCTGCATGTGGATATCCATTTTTCCCAGCTCCATTTGTTGGAAGTGGTTGTCCTCTCCCCATTGTGTGTTTTTGGTTCCTTTGTTAAGAATCACTGCCTGGGGCTGATGTTGTGGCGCAATGAATAAAGCTGTCGTTTTTAACACCAGAATCCCATATCAGAGTGCTGGTAAGAGGATTGGTCACTGTGCTTCTGATCTACCTCCCTTCTAATGCACCTGGTAAGGCAGCAGAAGATGGCCCAAGTGCGTGGGTCCCTGCATCCCATGTAGGAGACCAGGATGGAGTTCCAGGATTCTGGCTTCAGCCTGGCCAAGAACTGGCTGTCGTATGGCCATTTAGGGACTGAACCAGTTGATGAAAGATTTCCCACCTCCTTGTTCTGCCTTTCAAATAAGTTAAATAAATAAATAAATCTTTAAAAATATCAGTTGGCTGTAAATGTGTAGGCTGTCTATTCCATTCCATTGGCCTTTGTGTCTGTATGCTACTACTATGCTGTTTTGATTACTGTTAAGTTCGTAGTACATTTTGAAGTCTGTTAGTATGATGCCTCCTGCTTTGTTGTTTTTGGTTTAAGTTTGCTTTGGTATTCACATTCTTTTGGGGTTCCACTTGAATTTCAAGATTATATTTTCTAACTGTGAAAAATGACTGGTATTTTTATGGGGATTACATTGGATCTGTAGATCACTTTGGGTAGTGTAGACATTTTATAATATGTGAATATGGCATAACTCTTTTTTTTTTATTTTGACAGGCAGAGTTAGACAGTGAGAGAGACAGAGAGAAAGGTCTTCCTTCCATTGGTTCACGCCCCAAATGGCCGCTATGGCTGGCACTGCGCCGATCTGAAGCCAGGAGCCAGGTCCTTCTTCCTGGTCTCCCATGGGGTGCAGGGCCCAAGCACTTGGGCCATCCTCCACTGCCCTCCCTGGCCACAGCAGAGAGCTGGACTGGAAGAGGAGCAACCGGGACAAAATCCAGCGCCCCAACCGGGACTAGAACCCTGGGGTACTGGCACTGCAGGCGGAAGATTAGCCTAGTGAGCCGTGGCGCCGGCCTATAACTCTACTTATATCCTTTTTCTTTCATCAATGTTTTGTAGTTTTCATTGGAGCAATCTTTCACCCCCTTGATCAAATTTATTCCTAAGTTTTTTTGAAGAGCAGTTGTAACTGGGATTTTTTTCTCTTAACTTTTTTTCAGGGAGCTTGCTGTTACCTTAGGAAGTTACTGATTTTTGTGTGTTGATTTTGTATCCTACAACTTTATACTGAATTATTGTATTAGTTCCAACAAGTTTTTATTTGTTTTGGAGGAGTCTTTAGGGTTTTCTTTATACAAGATTATGTTGTCTACAAACGAGGAAAATTGACTTCCTCTTTTACAATTTGGATGCCTTTCCCATTTTTTTGTCTAACTGCTCTGGCTTAGACTTCTGTTTTGTTGATTAAAAGTAGTGAAAGTGCTTGGCTAATCCTCTGCCTGCGGCGCCGGATCCCCAGGTTCTAGTCCTGGTTTGGGCACCGGATTTTGTCCTGGTTGCTCCTCTTCCAGTCCAGCTCTTTGCTATGATCAGGGAGTGCAGTGGAGGATGGCCCAAGTGCTTAGGCCCTGCACCCCATGGGAGACCAGGAGGAAGCACCTGGCTCCTGACTTTGGATTGGCACAGTGCGCCGGCCATAGTGGCCATTTTGGGGGTGAACCAACGGCAAAGGAAGACCTTTCTCTCTGTCTCTTTCTCTCACTGTCTAACTCTGCCTGTCAAAAAAAAAAAAAAAAAAAAAAAAAAAGATAAAAGGAGTGAAAGTGAGAATATTTATCTTGTTGCAAATCTTAGAGGAAAAGCTTTTGATTTTCTCTTGTTCAGTATGATATTAGTTGTGTGTTTGTCATATATGACTTTCATTGTGTTGAGGTACATTACTTCTGTGGCTAATTCTCTTTTTTTAAAGATTTATTTTATTTATTTGAAAGAGTTACAGGGAAAAGTAGAGACAGAGACAGAGACAGAGACAGAGAGAGAAGTCTCCATCTGATGGTTCATTCCCCAAAAAGCTGTAATGGTGGGAGCTGAGCCGATCCCAAGCCAGGAACCTCCAAGGGCTTAGGCCATCCTCTGATGCTTTCCCAGGCACACCAGCTGAGAGCTGGATTGGAAGAGGAGCAGCCAGGACTCGATCCGGCACCCATATGGGATGCCCGTGCTGCAGGCAGCGGCCTTAACCCTCTGCGCCACAATGCCGGCCCCTAGAGCTAATTTCTTGACATTTTTATTGTGAAGAGATGTTGAATTTTATCAAATGTTTTTCCTGCATCTACTGAAATGATCATACAGTTTTTGTGTGTGATTCTGTTAATGTGGTATATCACATTTGTTGATTTGCATATATTAAAACAATCTTGCATCCTGGGAATGAATCCTAATTGATCATAGTGAATGATCTTTTTAATGTGATGTTGAATTCTGTTTGCAGATATTTTGATGAGAATTTGTATGTCTGTATTCATGAGGGTTGTTGGCCTCTCTCTCTTTTTTTTAAAGATTTATTTATTTATTTGAAAGAGTTACACAGTGAAAAAAGGAGAGGCAGGGTGGGGGGCGGGGAGGGAGAGAGGTCTTCCATCCACTGGTGCACTCCCCAATTGGCTGCAATGGCTGGAGCAGTGCTGATCCAAAGCCAGGAGCCAACAGCTTCTTCCAGGTCTACCACGTGGGTGCAAGGGCCCAAGGACTTGGGCCATCTTCTACTGCTTTCCCAGGCCATAGCAGAGAGCTGGATTGGAAGTGGAGCATCTAGGTCTTGAACTGGCACCCATATGAGATGCTGGCAATGCAGACAGTGGCTTTACCTGCTATGCCACAGCGCTGGCCCCTGGTTTTCCTTTTTTATTGTATCCTCTGGTTTTGGTATCGGAGTAATGCTGTTTCATAGTATGAGTTTAGAAGGATTCCTTCCTGTTTTACTTTCCTGAATAATTTGGAAGCGTTGATATTAGTTCTTTAAACGTTTGGGAGGATTCAGCAATGAAGCCATCAGGCCCTGGGCTTTTCTTTTTTACTTATTCAGTCTCACTGCTTATTATTGGTCTGTTCATATTTTATGTTTTTCATCATTCAATTTTAGTAGTCTGCATGTATCCAGGGATTTGCCCATTTCTTCTGAGCTTCACATTTTTGGCACTTAGTTGCTCATGATAGTTCCTTAAGATCCTTTGTATTTCTGTGGTACAGTTGTAATGTCTTCATTTTTATCTCTTGTTTTTGAGTCATCTCTTAGTCTAGCTAAAGGTGTGTTAATTTTCTTTATCTTTTTCAGAAAATAAATGGTTTCTTCTTTATTTTTCATTTTTTTCTGTTCTGATCTTTATTATTTCTTCTGCTAATTTAGTTTAGATTGTTCTTGTTTTAGATGCATTGTTTGGTTGTTCACATGAGATCTTTCTACTTTTTGGACGTAGGCATTTATTGCCTAGAACTGCTTTTGTTATATCCCGTAGGTTTTGGTATATTGTATTTCCATTTGCATTTGTCTTAAGAAAACACTTAATTATGCTTGTAATTTCTATAGTTTACAGTTAGTATGTTGTTTAATTTTCGTGTATTTCCAGAATTCTCCTGTGATTGATTTCTTGTTTCATTCTTTTATGGTCAGAAACAGTGCTTTTTTTTTTTTTAAAGTTATGCTTGTAATTTCTATAGTTTACAGTGAGTATGTTGTTTAATTTTCGTGTATTTCCAGAATTCTCCTGTGATTGATTTCTTGTTTCATTCTTTTATGGTCAGAAACAATGCTTTTTTTTTTTTAAAGTCTTTTTTTCAAAGACTTATTCATTTATTTGAAAGAGTTACAGAGAGAGAAGAGGCAGAGAGAGAGGTCTTCCATCTGCTGGTTCACTCCTCAATTGGCTGCAAAGGCCAGAGCTGCGCTGATCTGAAGCCAGGAGCCAGGAGCTTCTTCCAGGGCTCTCACGTGGATGCAGGGACCCAAGGAGTTGGCCATCTTGTATTGCTTTCCCAGGCCATCCGTAGCAGAGAGCTGGATCGGAAGTGGAGTATCCCGTACATGAACTGGTTCTCATATGGGATGCTGGCACTGCAGGTGGAGGCTTAGCCTACTATGCCATAGCACTGGCCCCTTGATATGATTCTGATTTTTTTTGTTTTGCTTTATGAAGACTTATTTTGTGTCCTAATATATGTTCTATCCTGAAGAATGTCCTATGCACATTCTGTGCAGTTATATATTCTGCAACTGTTGGATGGAATATTCTCTAAGTATCAGTCCATTTGGACTAGGGTACAGTTTAAATTCAATGTTTCTTTGTGGATTTTCTGCCTGGATGACCTGCTCATTGGTGAAAGTTGATGCCTGGATGATCTGCTATTATTGTTTTGCATTCTATTTCTCCCTTCAATATATTAATACTTGTTTTATGCTTACATGTTTAGGTACTCTGGTGTTGGGTTCATATAGGAGGGTACCATGCATAGGTTTTTCATTCTGTGCATTTTTCATGAACTTTTTGGAGACCCTTTGTATGCATGAGTTTCAAAATTATATCAAAATGAACAAATTTTAGTTTCATTTCTATGACCTTTTAAAAAAATACATTCTTGCTGTATTAACCCCTTTATAACTATATAATGGCCTTATTTGTGTCTTTTTATAGTTTTTGACTTTAAGTCTGTTTATTTATTTTTCTGATAGACGTGTTAACTACTTCTGTTCTCTTTAGGTTTCTATTTGCATGGAATATCTTTTTCCACCTGTTCATGTTCAGTGTATGTATAGCTTTACTGGCAACGTCTTGTAGGCAGCATATAGTTGGGTCTCTTTTTTTGTCACTCTGTGCCTTTTGACTGGAGAATTTGATTTATTTAGATTCAAGGTAATTTTTGTTAGGTAGAGCTTATCAGTGCAATTTTTTTGCTTGATTTTTAAATTTTGTATTCCCTTTGTTCACTTCTTGTTTTCATTTTTTCATTTTAATTGAGAGGCAGAGAGAGAGAGAGAGACAGAGAGAGACAGACACACATACACACACACACAGATCTCTTTCATCTGTTAGTTCAACAGAACTAGTGCTTGTTGTAATTCACAGCCTTTTTAGTATCCCTACCTTGTGTGGGGTTTTTGGGGATGCAGAGAGGAGGGCATTATTTAAACTCCTATGTGTTACAAAACTAGTGCCTTCGTTTTGCTCTAGTTTACCGCTTTGGTCTTGTCCCACTTTGGACAGGGTCTGGAGATGGTCTTTGTGGCTTTGAAGAGTGTTGTTTAAACTCCTAGGTATGACAGAATTTTTGTGTTTGTTGTTGTTATTCTCAGCTTTGATCTTCTTATTCCACTCTGGGTAGGATCTGAAGATAACTTGATTGTCACAGGGAGCAGATAAAATCTCTTTATGTGCCTAGCATTTCTTTTGTTCTTTTTTAGGTTTATTTTTTATTTATTTGAAAGGCAAAGTGACAGAGAAAGACATCTTCCATTCACTGGATCCTCCCCAAATGGCTGCTGGGACTGGGCCAGGCCAGGAGGCATCGGTGGCGGAGGCCCAAGTACTTGGGCCATGTTCTGCTGCTTCCCCAGGCACAGTGGCAGGGTGCTGGATTCTAAGTGAACAATTAATATGGGATGCTGGCGTGGGAGGTGGCAGCTTAACCCACTGTGCCATAACACCAGTCCTCCTCCCTCCTTCTCTTCCTCCTCCTCCTCCTCTTTTTTTTTTTTTTTTTGGAAGAGACAAAATTTGATTCTTATAGTATACAAATTAAATTAATGTTAACATTCCTTTCCAAGGCAACTCTAGAAAAAACTCTACTTGTAAGACTGTTCAGGTTATGTTGTATATGTAATTCTGCGCTTTTTGGTAGTTAGTTTCTCAGTCTTAGAATTGTTTTCATTTTAGACTGGATAATTCTTTTTTGTAAGGAGATAACCCATACCTCATAGATTTTAGACATATCTCTGTCCTCTGTCCCAAAGATGCCACTAGCACAATTCCCCTAGTTGTGACAACAGTTGTCCTGAGACATTGCTGCCTGTCTCCTGGGGGGACACCAGTGCCCCATGTGAGAACCAAAGGTCTAAGAACTGCTTGCTGTATATGGGAAAAATAAATCATTAATTTTTTTCAAATAATGCAGATCTCTATGTGAAGGGTAGCAGATAAATCTCTAAATGATTTCTTGAAAGTTATTGTTTATATATGAGTTTATACATGCATATGATAAGTAGTTATGGAAGACCTTAAGAAAAGTAAAGGGCCGGCGCCGCAGCTCATTAGGCTAATCCTCCGCCTTGCGGCGCCGGCATGCCGGGTTCTAGCCCTGGTCGGGGTGCCGAATTCTGTCCCGGTTGCCCCTCTTCCAGGCTAGCTCTCTGCTGTGGCCAGGGAGTGCAGAGGAGGATGGCCCAAGTGCTTGGGCCCTGCACCCCATGGGAGACCAGGAGAAGCACCTGGCTCCTGGCTTCGGATCAGCGTGATGCGCCAGCCGCAGTGTGCGGGCCGCCACGATCATTGGAGGGTGAACCAACGGCAAAAGGAAGACCTTTCTGTCTTTCTCTCTCACTGTCCACTCTGTCAAAAATTAAAAAAAAAAAAAAGTGCTCATTCAACTAATTTTGATAAGTAATTTCTCATTTTTCTTTTTAGTTTTTCTAAGTCACCTCTATACTGCCAGGTAATATTTTTTGATTTACCAACATTTACCAGTATATATTGACTTTCCAATGCAGACATTAGGGATTTAGTGACTAGCTTTCTGATAGCTTACTATAGTGAGTACTGACTACTTTTCTTCTTCTAGTGTTTATTGTTAGATTATAATTCTGTTACTCTCTTTGGTTACCCTTCTAAGAAATATACTAAAATTTTTATTCCTTGTTATCTCAGTTTATTCCCAGAGTTGTGGCTGACAGATAATTCTTGCTTAAATTCTTGAGTGGTAGCTCCTATTATTACTGTTACTGGTATTAATGCTAACCTACTTAACAATGGAAGAATGGTTCTTTTTATTTTTTTACTATTTAAGTTAACACTACACTGAAAATTTTGATACATATAGCTTTCTTCTTGCAGTTATAGTAATATAGATTCCCAGAAGTAAGATTACTGAATCAGAGTATATACATGAAGGAACTTCAGAAAGTTCATGGAAATAAGGAATTAAAAGGTAAGTTTATTGTGGTGCAAAAAGTTTTTGAAATCAATGAGTAATTTTTTCATAATACACATTTCCTGTGAACTTTTGAACTCTTATATGCATAGATTTCAAACTTTTTTGTACCCAAATAAACTTATCTTTTTTTAAAAGAAGATTTACTTATTTATTTGAAAGAGTGATAGAGAGTGAGAGAGATATCTTCCATTTGCTGGTTTACTCACCAAATGGTCACAATAGCCAGATTGGGCTAGGCCAAAACCAGGAGCCAGGAACTCCATCCTGGTCTCCCACACGAGTGGCAGGAGCCCAGGTACTTGGGCTATGTTATGCTGCCTTCCCAGGTGCATTAGCAGGGAACGGAAACGGAGAGCAACTGGGCCGTGAATCGGCACTCTGATATGGGATGCTGATGTCATGAGCCGGGACTTTACCTGCTGTGCCAGTATTCCAGCCCCCTAAACTTCTTTTTATTGTACTTTCTGCAGACTTTTTTCTTTTTAAAGGTTTATTCATTCATTTAAAAGGCAGAGTTACAGAGAGAAAAGAGAGAGGGTTACAGAGAGAGAGAGAGAGAGAGAGAAAGAAAGAGAGATACTGGCTCACCCCCAATTGACCTCAACTACTGGGGCTGGACCAGACCAAAGTCAGGAGCTTCTTCCGGGTCTCCCACATGGGTGTAGGGGCCCAAGGACTTGGGCCATCTTCTACTGCTTTCCCAGGCCATAGCAGAGAGCGGATCAGAAGAGGAGCAGCTGGGACTAGAACCGGCGCCCATATGGGATGCCGGTGCTTCAGGCCAGGGCTTTAAACTGCTTTGTCATAGTGCTGGCCCTGGCTAATTTTTTAGAAAAGATTTACTGGGGCCGGCGCCGAGGCGCACTTGGTTAATCCTCCGCCTGCGGTACCGGCATCCCATATGGCTGCTGGGTTCTAGTCCTGGCTGCTCCTCTTCCAGGCCAGCTCTCTGCTGTGGCCTGGGAGGGCAGTGGAGGATGGCCCAGGTTCTTGGGCCCCTGAACCCATGTGGGAGACTTGGAAGAAGTTCCTGGCTCCTGGCTTTGGATTGGTGCAGTGCCAGCCGTAGCGGCCATTTGGGGAGTGAACCAATGGAAGGAAGACCTTTCTCTTGGTCTCTCACTGTCTGTAACTCTACCTATCAAATAAATTAAAAAAAAAAAAAGATTTACCTATTCATTTGAAGGGCACAGTAACAGACACACACACACACACAGGGAGGGAGGGAGAGAGGGAGGGAGGGAGGGAGGGAGAGAGAGAGATCTTGATCTTCCATCTGTTGATTTACTCCCCAAATGGCTGCAATGGCTGGAACCAAATCCATAAATGGGCTGATTCAAAGCCAGGAGCCAGGGGCTTCTTCCAGGTCTCCCAGGTGGGTCCAAGGGCCCAAGGACTTGGGCCATCTTCCGCTGCCTTCCTAGGCTCAATTAGGAGGGAGCTGGATGGGACGTGGAGCAGCCAGCACTCAAAACTGTCGCCTGTGTGGGATGCTGGTGCTGCAACAGCGACTTCACCTGTTATGCCCAGCACTTGCTCCATATGTTAGCTGTATTTCTGTGGAGGGTCTTAAGTATTTTCTCTCCCTGTATTTTTGGCTTACGGTAAAGTCTTTTTTATATTCCTCCTCCTGCAATTTTACTATCTTTTCAGCTAACCAGTAGGAAGAGCAATCCGGGTATAGCCTTCCATTCTTGTTACTGGTTCGAAAATATCCTTTTTTTTTTTTTTTTTTTTGGCAAGATTTATTTATTTGAAAGAATTACAGAGAGAGAGAGAGAGAGAGAGAGAGAGAGAGAGAGAGATCTTCCATCTACTGGTTCACTCCCTAAATGACTGCAACACTAACAGCCAAGGCTTGGCCAGGCTGAAGCCAGGAGTCAGGAGCTTCATGTGGGTCTCTCACATAGGTGGCAGGGGCCCAAGGGTGTGGGCTGTCCTCCACTGCTTTCCTAGACCCTTTAGCAGGGAGCTGGATTGGAAGTGGAGCAGCTGGGACAGGAACCTCATGCCCATATTGGATGCTGGCTCCACAGAAGGCGCTTAACCCACAACACATATTCTATAGTATGGTAATTAATTGACAATATAAATCTAGGTCTTCTAAACATTTTTCTATTTATTTGGACTTGTTTTTGTATGTTTGATATAGGAGTTTGATTTCATATTTTCTTTAATAGTGATCAGTAATCAGGCCAATTATTTAATATTTAATATTTATTAAACTAATATTTAATTTTAATATTTAATACAGTTATTTAATATAATTATTAAATAAGCTGTGCTTTCACACTGAAAATACTGTTGTTGTATTAAGACACTTCAAAACATTCTTTGAAAAGTGGAATTAAAAGGTAAAATTTATTTTGGTGCAAAAAATTTTTAAAATCCAGGTTGGTTTTTTAATTTTATACATTTTCCATAAACTTTTTTTTTAAGATTATTTATTTGAAAGTCAGAATTATAGAAAGAGAAGAGAGGCAGAGAGAGAGAGGTCTTCCATCCACTGGTTCACTCCCCAGCTGGCTGCTACGGCTGGAGTTGAGCTGATCCAGAGCAGGAGCCAGGAGCCAGGAGCTTCTTCCAAGTCTCCCACATGGGTTCAGGGGCCCAAGAACCTGGGCCATCCTCCGCTGCTTTCCCAGGCCATAGCAGAGAGCTGGATTGGAAGAGAAGTGGCCAGTACTGGAGCCATCGCCCATATGGGATGCCAGCACTGCAGGCGATGGCTTTACTCATTACGCCACAGCGTCGGCCCCTCCATAAACTTAAAAGACCCTTTGTATATTAAATCTCCAAGTACACTAAGACACATCTTTGACTTTCCATTTTGCTTCTTTGTTCTCATTGTCAGTTGCTGTAACAATGATATGTACATTAGCAATAATGATTACACAGTGTATTTACTCTCTAAGTCTCTATGTGTTGAATTTTTTAATATTTTTTCTAGATTTGTCCCAGGCCCCTTACCTTTTAAAAATATTTGTTTATTAGAGGTTTTATTCTTAATGTCCTATTCCTTTCTTGTTTAATCCTTACAGGTTTATGTTGCTAATGTGAGTGAACTATTTTTCTTATTATTTTTTTAAAGATTTATTTATTCGTTTGAAAGAGTTACACAGACAGAGAAGGAGAGGCAGAGAGAGAGAAAGGTCTTCCATCCACTGGTTCACTCCTGAATTGGCCACAACTGCCAGAGCTGTGCCAGTCCGAAGCCAGGAGCCAGGATCTTCCTCTAGGTCTCCCACACAGGTGCAGGGGCCCAAGGACTTGAACCATCTCGTACTGCTTTCCCAGGCCATAGCAGAGAGCTGGATTGGAAGTGGAGCAGCCGGGACTCGAACCGGCACCTATATGGGATGCTGGCAGTGCAGGCGGTGGCTTTACCTGCTACACCACAGTGCTGGCCCCTGTTTTTCTTATTTTGATTTGTGGCTGGATGTTGCTAGTATAGAGAAAAGCTCTTGACTGTTTATATTGATTCTAACCAGTAGATGAACTCTCTCATAATCTGGGAATCAGGTAGTTTTTCTAATGCAATTATATTACTAGATAAAAGAGAATTTTCTGCTTTTTCATTAATCATAACCAATATTATTTCTTTTATCTCTTTGAATTTCTCAGAACCTTGGGAATAGTGTCCAGTAATGATGCTAGCAAGCATTTGTCTTATTCTTGATAATAATAGAAATGATTTTTGAGTTTTTATTAGCATAATGTTACCCGATGGCTTTTTGATAAATATTTAAGTACATACCATTCATTTCTGTTTTACATACATAGCACTTTTGTCAGGAATTATTGATTAATTTTATCAAATGCCTTCATTTATTGAAATAATAAATTTTCCTTTTAAGTTGTTGGCATGATAAATTATGTCAATTTGTTTCGTGATATTAAGTCATATTATTGACCTATTCCTGGAATAAATCCTTTCAGATATAGTGTCTTTTTTTTTTTTTTTTTTTTTTTTTTTTTTTTTTTTTATTACTTGAAAGAGTTACAGTGAGGTGGAGGCAGAGAGAGGGAGAGAGGTCTTCCATCTGCTGGTTCATTCCCCAAATGGCCACAATAGGTGGAGCTGAGCCGATCTGAAGCCAGGAGCCAGGAGCTTCCTCCAGGTCTCCCATGTGGGTGCAGGGACCCAAGCACTTGGGCCATCTTCCACTGCTTTCCCAGGCCATAGCAGAGAGTTGGATCAGAAGTGGGGCAGCCGGGACTTGAACCGGCGCCCATATTGGATGCTGGCACTACAGGTGGTGGCTTTACCCGCTACACCACAGTGCCGGCCCCTGTGTTTGTCTTTTGATATGATTTGGATTATTTTATTTACCATTTTTGCATTGCTGTTAATAAATGGAATTATTTTTTAGCTTTCTTTTTTCAGGTTTTATTAAGATTATAGTGACTTCATAAAATTAGAAGCTTTTCTTTTTATGTGGGTATTAGAATTTTATATTTTCTGCTCTTTATGGTGATATACAATTCAACTGCAAACTAGTTTTATCTTGTTTTATATAATATATATATATATATTTAAGGATTTATTGATTTTTTATAATTTTTTTATTTGACAGGCAGAGTTATAGACAGTGAGAGAGAGACAGAGAGAAAGAGATATAATATATTTTTAAATATTTTTCCAATTTCTACTTGGTAAATAATGGATTCAAGTGTTTAGATTTTTTTCCTTAGTTAAATATAGGTGATTTTAACATGTTACTAAAGATCCATCATTTTCTTTAGATTTTTAAATTTATTGCAGTAGAGTTAAATGTACTTTTTTTTTTTTTTTTTTTTTTTTTTTTTTTTTTAAGATTTATCCATTTATTTGAAAGGCAGAGTTATGGAGAGGCAGAGAGAGAGAGAGGTCTTCCATCTGCTGGCTCACTTCCCAGATGGCCGCAACGGCTGGAGCTGGGCTGATCCGAAGCCAGGAGCTGAGAGCTTCTTCGGGGTCTCCCACGTGGGTGCAGGGGCCCAAGGACTTGGGCCATCTTCCACTGCTTTCCCAGGCCATTAACAGGGAGGTGGATCAGAAGTGGAGCAGCTGGGACTCAAACTGGTGCCCATATGGGGTGCTGGTGTAGCAGGCGGAGGTTTAGCCTACTACACCATGTGCCAGCCTGACAGATTTTATTTACATGAAACATTAAATGGAAAGAAGTCAGTTGTGCTAAAATATGAGGAATTAGGAGTATTGTGGGCTTTCTGAAAGGAGGGATTCTATGTGGGTAGGTTAGTTGTGATTGGGATGGAGACTCCTGAAGACAGATGAGTAACAACCAGCCTTCCGCTCCTGGCTCCCATCAGGTGAGGACTGTCTTTTCTTTATGTTTTATTGGCATATGAGTCTCCTATGTGATTTAAAGAACTTTTTTTACTGGTGACTTACAATGTAAGGATTCATGGAATCTGAAAAAATCTCAAGAATAAGTTATAAAGTGTGGTATTGTAGGGACATTAATGAACTTAAAATTTGCTGTGATTATCTTGAAAATTGGAATATTTACCCCCTGGTAGGGGTCTCAGCATTACCTGTTTGTGAGGTAGTTAAAAGATAAAAGGCAATTTATTATGACAGTTCTAGTAGCTATTAGAAGAGTAGGTATCAGTATGTTTTGTGTTTTGGAGATAGAATATTGGTAATTTTGTTCTCTCTTTTGAAGGGTGACTTGTTGCAGTTACAAACAATAACCAGTGAAAATCTTGTGTGCGCAAGGCAGGAATGCTTTCAGTTGAAAGCAAAAAAAACAAAAAAACAACAACAACAACAACAAAAACACACAAAATAAAAAAAGCAAAAAAAAAAAACCCTATGTATTTTTAATCAAATAGATTATTTTTCTTTATAAAAAGACTAGAGGAATGAAGTACTGATACAAGCTACATTATGAACTAACTTTGAAATATTATTCTAAGTGAAAGTAGCCAGACACACATAAACACCTGTTGTATATGGTTTCATTTATAAATATTAAATATCTAAAATGGGCTAATCCATAGAGACAGAAAATAGATTAGGAGTTGCGAGGGGCTGCGCAGCGTGGGAGGAATATAGGGATTGTATTTGATAGACACATTTGTTCACTAAGAACTCTTATAGCACATTAGTGTTTAAAATAACCTTTATTTTTGTTAGAGTTTTAGGCCCAGAGCAAAATTGAGTCAAAAGAGCAGAGTTTCCATATACCCCCTGTCCCACAGGTGTATAACCTTCCCCATTATCAGCAGCTCCCACTGGAGTAGCACATTTGTTACAATTGATGATGGTATTGTTTTTTAAGTTGCTGATATATTCTGGATATTAGTCCTTTGTCTGATATGAGCTTGCAGATATTTTTTTCTCATTCTGTTGGATGTCTCTTCATTCTTTTTCTGTGTAGAGACTCCTGAGTCTGACAGTCCCATTTGTGTAGTTTTGTTTTGTTGCCTGTGCTCTGGGGGTCCTGTCCAAGAAGTCTTCCCCTACACCCGTGTCTTGGAGTGTTTCCCTGCATTTTCTTCCAGCAGCTTCATAGTCTCAAGTCTTAAATTTAGGTCTTTGATCCATCACGAGTTGATTTTTGTATATGGTATGAGGCATGGATCTAATTTCATTCTTCTACACATACATACATCAAGTTTTGCCAGCACCACTTGTTGAAGAGATTATCCTTACTCCAGTGTATGGTCTGAACACTTTTATAACTTAAAAAAGTCAGCAAAAAATAACCAATCCAGTTAAGAAATGGGCGCAGGACCTCAGTAGACACCTCTCAAAAGAAATACAGATGGCCGGGGCCAGAGCTGTGGTGCAGTGGGTTAAAGCCCTGGCCTGAAGCACCCGCATCCCATGTGGGCGCCGGTTCTAGTCCCAGCTGCTCCTCTTCAATCCAGCTCTCTGCTATGGTCTGGGATAGCAGTAGAAGATGGTCCATGTCTTTGGGCCCCTGCACCCACGTGGGAGACCCGGAAGAACCTCCTGGCTCCTAGCTTTGGATCGGCACAGCTCCAGCTGTCGTGGCCATCTGGGAAGTGAACCAGCAGTTAGAACACCTCTCTCTCTGTCTCTACCTCTCTCTCTCTCTAACTCTTTCAAATAAATAAAATAAATCTTAAAAAAAAATACAAATGGCCAACAAATATGTGAAAAAATGCTCAACATGGCTAGCCATTAGGCAAATGCAAATCAAAACCACAATGAGCTGTCACCTCATCCCTGTCAAAAAAAGAGAGTGACAAATGCTGGGGAAGATGTGGAAAAAGGGAAACAGCATTGGTGGGAATGTAAAGTAGTGCAGCCGCTGTCTAGAACAGTGTGGAGATTTCTTAACAAATAACAAATAGACTTGCCATGTGAGCCAGCAATCTCACTACTAGCTACATACCCAAAAGATATAAATATTTATATATATACTTATATATAGCAGCTCTGTTCACGATAGCCAAAATTTGGAATCAACAAAGGTGTGTATCATCAGATGAAAGGATAAAGGAAACATGATATATATACACAGTGGAATAGTACTCGGCTATAAAAAATAATGAAATTCTACCATCTGTGGCAAAATGGACACAACTGAAGGGCATGATGTTGAGTGAAGTAGGCTGACACAGACAAATATCGCATGTTCTCCCTTATACATGGGACCTAAAATTAAAAAAAGGAAAAAGAAATGCCTATGTATATCAATATTGTTGCAAATATAATTTCTGTGAAACTGTGTATACCCTTTGTCAAACCAGTGGTTAAGAATGTTATGCTATTGTAGTTTTAATTATCTATGATTACTTTAAAATTTGTTGTATATGGTGGTTAAGAATGTTATGCTATTATAGATTTAATTATTTGTGATTACTTTAAAGTTTGCTATATATGGGTAAAATGATCATTTTTCCATTTAATTACTGTTTATAGCCACTTACCATGTTCTCACTAAGCTAGAGTCTTTTTGCTTTATACTTCTTAAACTTCTTCTTCTTTTTTTATTTTTGACAGGCAGAGTGGACAGTGAGAGAGAGAGACAGAGAGAAAGGTCTTCCTTTTTGCCGTTGGTTCACCCTCCAATGGCCGCCTCGGCCGGTGCACTGCGGCCAGCGCACCGCGCTGATCCGAAGGCAGGAGCCAGGTGCTTCTCCTGGTCTCCCATGGGGTGCAGGGCCCAAGGACTTGGGCCATCCTCCACTGCACTCCCTGACCACAGCAGAGAGCTGGCCTGGAAGAGGGGCAACCGGGACAGAATCCGCCACCCAGACCAGGACTAGAACCCGGTGTACCGGTGCCGCAAGGCGGAGGATTAGCCTAGTGAGCCACGGCACCGGCGCCGGCTCTTCTTAAACTTTTATTTGGGGGCTGGTGCTGTGGTCTAGTGGGCTAAAGCCTCTACCTGTGGCGCCAGCTTCCCATGTGGGCACTGGTTCGAGTCCCAGCCGCTCCTTTTCTTATCTGTCTCTCTGCTGTGGCCTGGGAAAGCAGTAGAAGATGGCCCAAGTGCTTGGGCCCTTGCACCCACGTGGGAGACCTGGAAGAAGCTTCTGGCTTCAGGTTGGCCCAGCTCCGGCTGCTGTGGCCATTTGGGGATGAACCAGCGGATGGAAGACCTCTCTCTCTATTTCTTCTCTCTGTGTATAACTCTACCTCTCAAAATAAATAAAGGATTTTTAAAAATATTTTATTATTTGGTGAAGCATTAAGCCTTTATTGTAATGTAAATTTAAAATATGTTATCTCAAAAACCAAAAATAGAAAAGGAGAGGGAAGGATGGTTGGAGAGAGAGAGGGTGAAGAAGGGAATATCATGTTCTCAGAATTGTATCTACAATTTATATTGAAATCTGTTAAAGACTAATTAAAAATTAATAAACAAAGTTGATGGTGGTACACAACATTATTATCATCACTTAGAGTCCATAGTTTACATTAGTGTTTATCCTTAGTGTTTTGCGTTCTATGGGTTTGGAAAAAAATGTAATGATATGCTTCCCCCATTGGAGTAGAGTAGTTTTATCTGCCCTAAAGTTCTCTGTGCATTTCTTATTTGTTCCTCCCTTCTGCAGCCCCTGGCAACCACTGATCTTTTGCTATTTTCACAGTTTTACCTTTTCTAGAATGTCATACAGTTGGAATCAGATTGGCTTATTTCCCTTAGCAATAGACATTTAAGTTTCCTTCATAGGTTTTCATTGCTTGATGACTTTTTTTTTTTTTTTTTTGGTGTGTGTTAAGTATTGTTCCATTGTCCAGATGTACAATATTTTATTTCTCCATTCAGCTATTGAAGGATGTCTTATTTGTTTCTAAGGTTTGGCAATTAAGAAAAAGCTATTGTTTGCACATAAGTTTTTTTTTAAAATATTTATTTATTGGAGAGGCAGTGTTACAGAGGCAGAGACAGAGAGAAAGGTCTCCCATCCACTGGTTCAGTCCCCAAATGGCTGCAATGGCCGGAGCTGTGCTGAGCTGAAGCCAGGAACCAGGAGCTTCTTCTGGGTCTCTTATGTGGGTGCAGGGGCCCAAGGATTTGGGCCATCTTCTACTGCTTTCCCAGGCCACAGCAGAGCTGGATCGGAAGTGGAGCAGCTGGAACTAGAACTGGCACCCATATGGGATGCCAGCACTGTAGGCAGAGGATTAACTACGGCATCACAGTGCCGGCCCCTGCACATAAGATTTTATTTCCTTTGGGTAAATACCAAGGACTGTGATTGATGCTAGATCATGTTTTCTAAATTAAAAAAATATGGCATATCCACACTATGGGATACTACTAGTAACTCAGCTGTTAAAAAAATGAAATCCTTTCTTTTGCAACAAAATGGACGCAGTTGGAAACCATTATACTTAGTGAAATAAGCCAGTCCCCAAAAGACAAATGCCATATGTTTTCCCTGATCTGTGGTAGCTGATAGAGTACGTGAAATGTATTGTGTTGGAGTGAAGTGGACGTTTTGAGATCTGATGATTGTTCGCAGCCTTGTCTCTATACTGTTGAGGCACAGTGTTTATTTCTTCATACTATTTGTTGAGCTCCTTACTTAGTGTTGGGTTTACCTTAGTAGTATAAAGTAAACAAAAACTAGATCTTTGTAAAAATTTGGGAATAGGAGAGGGAGGTGGAAGAAGGGTTTGAATGTGGGTGGGAGGGAGAGAAATATCACTGGGTTCCTAAATTTGCATGTATGAAATACCTGAAACTTGTACACCTTAAGTGAAATTAAAAAGTATGGATGCTGGTTTGAGTCCCGGCTGCTCCACTTCTGTGAATGTTTCTTGTAGTAGTTTGTTCCTGGAGCTGGTAATATAGCATAGTGGGCTAAGCTGCTGTCTGTGATGCCAGCATCTCATGTGAGCACTGGTTTGAATTCTGGCTGCACCACTTTTTTTTTTTTTTTTTTTTTTTAAGATTTTTATTTCTTTGACAGGCAGAGCTACAGACAGTGAGAGAGAGAGAGAGAGAGAGAGAGAGAGAAAGGTCTTCCCTCAGTTGGTTCATTCCCCAAGTGGCTGCAACGGCTGGAGATGCAGCGATCTGAAGCCAAGAGCTTCCTCCTGGTCTCCCATGTGGGTGCAGGGGCCCAAGCACTTGGGCCATCCTCCATTCCCTTCCCGGGCCACAGCAGAGAGCTGGACTGGAAGAGGAGCAACCAGGACTAGAAACGGTGCCCCAACCGGGACTAGAACCCGGTGCCCATATGGGATGCCAGCGCCACAGGCGGAGGATTAACCTAGTGTGCCATGGCGCCGGCTCCTGCACCACTTCTGATCCAGCTCTCTGCTAATGTGCTTGGGTAAGTGGAAGATGGCTCAAGTGCTCCCCACAAGGACCCCTGCTGTCTAAGTGGTAGACCTGGATAGAGTTACAGGCTCTCGTCTTTAGCTTGGTCCAGCACTGGCCATTGCAGCCATTTGGGGAGTGAACCAGCAGATCAAAGATCTCTCTCTGTCTCTCTGTTTCTCTCTTTATTTACTTGAAAGGCAGAATTAGGGAGAAACAAATACATCTTTAAGAAAATAGTTTGTCCCATTTGTGATTATTGATTTAAATATACATGGTCCTCAATTTATGATGGGATTGTGTCCTGATAAAACCTGTCATTAGTTGAAAAGTATTGCAAGTTGAAAACATCCATATTACTTAATCTGCCAAACATTGTAGTTTAAACAAGGCTACCCTACACATACTCAGAACACTTATATTAAAAAGTGTTAACAATGGACATAGGCTGAAGTTGGGCCCAGTTCTCACACACAAAGCCTATTCTGTAACAAGGTATTCTATAATGAAATTGTATCTCATGTAATTTACTGAGTACTGTACTGAAAGTGGTACACAGTGCTTGTATGGTTGGTACAACTTTGTATGATTGTAATATTGGAAGTCATTAACTTGAGCCATTGTAAGTTTGTGGCTGTACAGTCCAATCTTTTATTATATTATTTTCATAGCTATTTGTGTCTTGTCTTTAGTCTGAATTTAATTTTTAACAATATAATATGTTAACCCTATTATTAGGTTACCTGTGACTTGTAACTGGGTCCCTCGGCTCCCCAATGTCTAACTACTCTTAATCAGTTTCAGAACTAAAGCTGTGTGGCTCCGTGGGAAGTCCAGATCATCTTGTCTCTGGGTTAGCTGGCATAGAGGATGCGTGCCCGGTGTGTGTTTCTGCTGTGAGCTCTGGTAGCATAGCTCTGTCTTCCCCGACCAGGATGAATCTTCTGAGTACCATGAGATGCGCTTTTTTTTTTTTTTTTTTTTTTTTTAAAGTTAGGAATTTCCTTTTGTCCCCACTGGGAATAGGGAAAACAGGAGGAGGCATTGTTACAGCTTGATTTTGTTTTGCTCATGTTTGAGGGTCTGTTTTTCCAGAAAAAGACTGGTTCCTTTGGAGAACAGGCTGTAGTCTGACCTTTGGAACTAGACAAGTAGTCCAATCAGTTCTATGATTTTTGTTCTAGTCTGATATAGTTACCATGTTTTTATTTTCATAGTGGGTAGCTTTTATTTCAAAGTTGGTGCTGTGTGTATTTTAAATTGTTAATCTTAATTCTATTCTTCAATGAATTGCTGTCAGTCTTCATTCATTTTAGTTCCTTTTTGTCCAATTAATTATCATGTCATGAATATTTCTGCACTAACTCCCTGGGACTAACTACTGTCTTCCATCTTTGAACACTGACTGTAAAAATCCGTAAACTTCCTTTTATTACACAAACTTCTATTCTTCCAACTTTCTTGGTCAGGTAATTTCATGGCAGGCAGCTGCTTCTCTGTTGTGAACCTGTCAGTTGATTGACATCTCCACTCCTCCTGTTCATCTGTCTGTCTTAGGCTTCATACCCCCACCCCACCCCCCACCTACTTAGGTTTCATGGCCAGTCATTTCATTCACTATTGCTAATATTCTAATCCAGTGCTTCTCAAATTGTAGTCAGGGGATTCTTGGCAGTTGATGGTTAAAACCCTGGCGGCAGATGCTGTTACCTGTGAAGAGTGTGTGGAATTAGAATACAGAAGGGTGCAGCCCAGAAATCATAGAGAATGATAATGCTCAAAGGCTGCTGGGAAAAGGGAAACTAGTGAAGGGAATTGGGAGACCAATCAGAGAAGCAGGAAGACTGCTGACAGAGGTCAGGTAAAAATGTGAAGTGTGATTTGACTGTTAGGTCACTGTTGACTGCTGCCAAGGCGCCTTGAGTTGGTTGATGGGTGTGAAGTCAGATTAGTGGTTAGCAGAGTGAGTGGGCGGTGAAGAGGTGGGAGTGTGCAGGTCCAGGCTGCTATTTTGAAGTGCTTGGTGGTAAGGGGATGAGAGTCTAGGGTACTTCTTAGAGTTGCCAAGCTTCTGATGTTTCCTGGGGACTCCATCTATACAGGCTGCCTTAAAGTGCCATCCGGTCACCAGGGCTTGCCTGTACCTTAAAGGCCATTTAATGTCACCTTGGCTCTTATATTTCTCTGTACTATATATTTATTCTCCCATATGACTTATAAACCTCTGTTACCATTCCCATATATAACCCTGATTTGATGGACTTGCTTCTATTGCACTGAGAAAATAGAAGCTATCAGAAAGCATCATTATGTCTTTATGTTTATCATCATGTCTTTATGTTTCTCCCACAAATCGTAACCACTTGTATCTGAACTCAAATATTCTGTCTCCCCCTACTCTTCCTTTTTACTATGGATAGATTTCTGTCACTCCCTCAACTTTGAACACATTACTTCAGCATTCTCCCTTTTCTTTCTTGCATGAATAATTTTTCTCTGCTGGATTATTCATTCAACCATCTCCAGCTTGTCTGTGTCTCATCTTTAAAAACAAAAAAAACCTCCAAAGCAAAACTCTTCCTTAACATTTCATTTGCTCTCCTGATAATAAAATTCCTGGAAGGAACTGTCCACTTGCATTTCTGTTCTAATTCCTCCCCACCCCTTCCTCAGCCCACTTCAGCCAGGGGTTACCTCTGCTGCACCAGAAAAACGATGCTGTCAGGGTCACTGATGCCCTCCATGGTACTAAATTCAGCTGTCAATTCCCAGCCTTCATCTTATGGCCCGTCAGCAGCATTTGACACTGTTGATAATTCCCTTTTCCTAAATAAGCTTTCTTCATGTGACTTTCAAGATGCCTGGTCTCTTGGTTTGCCTCCTCCCTTGCTGGCTGCTGCTTCTCATAAAGCTTTTGCAGATCCTGCTGTCAAGTTAACTTCAAATGATCTGAGAATTGCAGGGCTCTGTTCTCGGACTTTTGTTTTCTGGCCATATTCACTCCCTAGGATCGAAATCTTACCTGGTTCCAGGACTTCGCCATTTGATGGTTCTCTTTCTTTTTAAAGATTTATTTTTTTTTTTATTTATTTGAAAGACAGTTACAGAGAGAGGTAGACAGAGAGGTCTTCCATCTGCTGGTTCACTCCCCAGATGGCCGCAAAGGCCAGAGCTGTGCTAATCTGAAGCCAGGAGCCAGGAGCTTCTTCTGGGTCTCCCACGTGGGTGCAGGGGCCCAAGGACTTGGGCCATCTTGGACTGCTTTCCCAGGCCACAGCAGAGAGCTGGATTGGAAGAGGAGCAACTGGGACTAGAACTGGTGCCCATATGGGGTGCCAGCACTTCAGGCCAGGGCATTTACCCACTATGCCATAGCGCCGGCCCCTCTTTCTTTCTCTTTCAAGATTCATTTGAAAGGAGAATTACAGAGAGAGAAGGAGAGAGAGAGAGAGAGAAAGAAATCTGCTGCTGGCCGGTGCTGCGGCTCAATAGGCTAATCCTCTGTCTGTGGCGCTGGCACGCCGGGTTCTAGTCCTGGTCAGGGCGCCAGATTCTGTCCCGGTTGCCCCTCTACCAGGCCAGCTCTCTGCTGTGGCCCGGGAGTGCAGTGGAGGATGGCCCAAGTGCTTGGGCCCTGCACCCACATGGGAGACCAGGAGAAGCACCTGGCTCCTGGCTTTGGATCAGCACGATGCTCCGGCCGCAGCGCGCCAGCCACGGCGGCCATTGGAGGATGAACCAACGGCAAAAGGAAGACCTTTCTCTCTGTCTCTCTCTCTCTCACTGTCCACTCTGCCTGTCAAAAGAAAAAAAAAAAAAGAAAAAAAATCTGTCTGCTGGTTCACTCCCCAAATGATTGCCATGGCTGGGGCTGGGACTGAAGCTGGGAACTTCATCAGGGTCTCCCATGTGGGTGGCAGGGGTGCAAGCATTTGAGGCATCCTCTGCTGTGTTCCCAGGTGCAGCAGCAGGGAGCTGGGTTAGAAGTGGAGCAGCTTGGACTCGAACTGGCATTCATATTGGATGCTGGCATCGCAGGCAGCAGCCCCTGGTTCTCATATTAAAAAAAAATTCTCGCCGTCTAGCTGCCCATTCAGCTTCACCACCTTTGTGAATAATAGGTATTTCACATTCAACAGTGCAAGTTGGGCTTTTAATTTCTCTTCCTAAACTACGCCTTTGTAATCTTTCCTTACTCAGGCCAAGAACCTTGTGTTTATTCTTGCAAGCCCTGTCAGGTTTGCTTTGAAAACATACCCAGAACTTGATCACTTACCGCTTTCACCCCCCAGTCTGAGTGACCTCTCTTCTGGATTATTTGCAGTACATTCTTTCCTGATCTTCCTTTCCAGGCTTCTGTCCTTGACCCCATTCTAGTTGGGTTTCTACATAGCATCTGGAATGAGCCTTTTGCCCAGTTTTAGATGGTATCACCCCTCTGCCCAGAATCCTGTGGTGGATTGCCATCTCATTCAGTTAAAACCCAACACTTAGTTGTACCAAGTCCTGTGTGGTGGCTCCCATTACTGCCTGACCTGATTTCTTAATTCCCCCCACTTGTTAGAATACACCAGAGCTGGGGCTGGTGCCGTGGCTCACTTGGTTAATCCTCCACCTGCGATGCCGGCATCCCATATGGGCACTGGGTTCTGGTCCCGGTTGCTCCTCTTCCAGGCCAGCTCTCTGCTGTGGCCCAGGAGAGCAGTGGAGGATGGCCCAAGTGCTTGGGCCCCTGCATCCGCATGGGAGACCAGAAGGAAGCACCTGGCTCCTGGCTTTGGATTAGCACAGTGCTGGCTGTGGCGGCCATTTGCGGGGTGAACCAAGGGAAGGAAGACCTTTCTCTCTGTCTCTCTCTCTCTCTCTCACTGTCTATAACTCTACCTATCAAATAAATAAGGAAAAAAAAAGTAATAGGCTCCTAAAATTAAAATATTAAAAAAAAGAATATACCAGAGCTATTCCTGCCTCAGACCCTTGACACTACTGTTCCTTTAAGTTATCTTTTACTTACTTGAAAGGCAGAGAATTAGAAAGCAGGTGAGACAGAGATGTTACCTGCTGGTTTATTCCCCAAATTGCCCACAGTGGCCAGGGCTGGGGCAGGCCAAAGCCAAAAGCTGGAAACTCAGTTGAGGTTTCCCACTTGGGTGGCAGGGACCCAACTCCTTGGGCCATCACCTGCTACATCCCAGGGTGCACAGTACCAGAAGGCTGGAGTTGGGAGTTGAGCCAGGACTCAAATTCAGGTGCCCCATAGGATGTAGGCATTGTAGCCGCTTCTTATTCACTGTGCCAGTCGGCCTGCTCCATCTATCATCTGGCAGTTTGCAGTGCCAGCGATCTTCAAATGTTTTTGAAACTTTTAGTACATCTTAATATTAGGTAGGGGTATAGCCTGGTTTTTTATATTTCTACATGATTTTGGAAACCATTTGATGAAGTTATGCAAAGAAAATTGCTATTGGGCTTCCCCCCCATAACGGTATTAAACTGGGCTAATTGACTAATTGGTGTAAATTAATACTGACTTTATATTAGGAGAATGTCATTGTATCTTTTACTAATTTAAATCCTTTCTTCCTACAAATACCAAAGGTATGTCTTCTGTTAGCAGAAATTTTGCAAAATATAAATGATCTGTTAAATTTGTTTTGTTTCAGATATGTTTTCTTCTTTTTGCCATTCTCTACATTGTTTCCTACTTCATCATCACAAGATACAAGAGAAAATCAGGCAAGTGGAAACGTTTTAATTAAAACTTTGCTCCTAGTGCCAGATGGTCTAGGCCTGCTGTACAGGATGTGTCAGCGCACTTGTGGGCCATGGCCTGTTGACTGGGCCGGTGATTGAAGTAAGCAGTTGCCTGGTCCCAAGAGCACTAAAAATAACCTTCAGGGAATTTGACTACTCTTAGGGTCACCTTCTTAGAGCAGACTACTTGTTTATCACAATTCTTAGGTGCAGCTAAGAATAGTGCAGGACTGTTGAGTATCTGAGAAATTCCATAGTTTCTGAGGGAGTTTGATTTCTGCGACTGGCCCTGACTTTGAGCACGCTTCCTCCCCAACCCCATCCCTTCTCTGATTACTAGAGTTTATTTTTCCCCTCTAAACAGCATAGAATTTGTAGTCTCTGTAATACTATTTACTCTTCCGTTACATAATATTATTTATTTCATATATTTCCTTATCCAGCTAGAGGGCCCGCTGTATTCCTTCTTAACAATGAACTTTGTGCTGCTTAGTTTGCAGATTTTTAGGTCAAAGTTTTATAAGTACCTAAGCGATTGCTTTTCTGCCTTCTGTTAAATCTCTGCCATTTTTAAAGAAATCTCAGGGTTTTCTACCTGTTGTGCTGGGCTAATAGTAGGTGTTATATGAATACTTAAGTATTTAATGTATTAATAATTAGTTGGTATTGATAGTACCAATTAAAATTTGTCAAACTTTTGGGAGAAATAAAGAAATAGCACTTGCTCTAGTGTATTACTTTAATACTATTACTTGGCTCTATGCCTACATTGAAATAGTCTTTGGATTCTGTAATTTGAAAATTTTAAAGACTTGAATATTCAAGACAGAATCTTAGCTATTTTTAAAGACATTTTGACATGGTTTCATAGACTATGAGTACAACAAGAAGAGGAAAAAGAATGAATGGGTATGATAAGCAGGAACGTTAGAGATATATAAAGATGGCTTTTAGGATACCCAAAGAGCTGTAGGCAAGTAGTGAGGACCCAGCACCTGGCTGGTAGTGTGTTGGAAATATAAATGAAGGATATGGAGGGACTAAAATGTTCAGGACTTGACGGTTGACTCGATGTGGGTATAACAGTATAAAACAGTATAAAAATGAATCATGACTATGTGTGTATATATATATATTCTGTACTCCTTTGGTCATAAAACTATTTGGGGCAGTTTATAATTAAGTATGGAGATTGAACTAACAGAATGGTCATTGACTCTGAAGCAGTTAGTGTCCAGAATTCCCGAGGCCTAGGGGGAGTGGGCCTTTGAGGACAAGGAGGGGCCGGGAATGTTTTGTTGTGCAATTGGGTATAGTCTCTTTAGTTGATTAGTGTATGTGAGAAGATAAAAGAGATGGCTGACGTGAGAGAAGAAGAGAGGAGGGTGCCTGGGTATCAGGGTGAAGGCCATCTACTACTAAAAAAGATACTCAGAGTTTGATATATTTGTTTATAATTTAAATAATTATGAATTACTGAGGCAGCGTATTCAAGGTGGTTTAGGATGATCCAAGAGAACCTTGTTATTACAATTACTAGTGATGAACTCAGATTATAGAAAATCAGATGAGTTTTTAAGATTCTGAATTTTAATTTATAAGGAAAACTTATTGGCTATTGTCAGTAAACAGATTTCACTTATTAGCAGTTTCATGTAACATCATACAGCGGTATGCTTCATGGTGGTCCTAAAGTTCTACCAAGTGTTATCTTTTTGAACTAAATATTTGAAAATTTTAAATTTTATATGGTAGTTTTGTTAATCAGGAGTTTTGATTACTACAAAACACTCTAGTCTCTAACCATGTACTGTTCTGTCTGATTTAATGAGATTTGAATTTGGATTTGTTTTGAAATAAATGCAATTATATTTGAAAGTTCTTCATTTCAGTAGTTGCTTTTTAATATGTTTATATTTTAAAATAAATTAATGAAATATTTTGTTGAAAGATAAAGGAATATTAATGCCTTGAACATTTTTGCAGATGAACAAGAAGATGAAGATGCCATAGTCAACAGGATTTCGTATGTATTTAAAGTTTGTTCTGTTTCCAATTCTGAAATCATTCTTGAAACTGAATCGAATTTTTTGATAGAATATGGGACAAATTTACCTTCAGTATTACAACATCTTTATTGGTATTAATCATATAATTGAAAAGCACATATAGGCAAATACATATACATAGATAATTGAGGACTATCTCCTGTTGAAATTTGCTTGTTTACAGAACTGATGGATTTCATCATCAGAGGATTTAATGAGGAGATAGGCTTACATTTAGGAAGATTTCTGGATCACAAGAAGGAAACTCTTGAGTTTTTGGATGGTCTGCTGAGAAGACTGTGCTGGTCTTAAAGGCAGTAGACATCTCTTCTGGTTAATTGACTGTTTACCTGCTGCGAGGCAGGGAGGCGAGCCCAGACTGTCCAGTAGGTTCCTTATGTATTCTGACAAGAGATGGTAGAAATAGCCTTTACTTATTCTGAGGTATCAAACTGGATGAAAAGCAATGAATTCTTTTCCATTAGATTTTGATGGATTAAAATGTGAAAATATACAATGTACCTTCATAGGAAAGTATCTGAATGCCATAATTTTTATTGATACTTTAAATTTTTTGGAATAATTTCAAATTTTAGAAAAGTTAGAAGTTAACTACCAAGAACTTTTTCTCCTGAACTGTTTGGGAAGTTGCTGACCTGAAATTCCATCCCTTCAGGATTTTTTGTTAATATATAATTCCTTTAAACAGTACAGTCTCCTACATAGCTAACCAACAACCATCAAAATAAGAAATTAACATTGTTACAGTACCACTCATATCCCATTCAAACTTACAAGTGGGGTTAATGTCCTTTATAGCAAAAGGATCCAGTTCAGTATCATGTATTGCATTTAACTGTCATGTTCGTAAGTCTTCTTTAGATGCAAGTCCTTTTCAATATTTGAGTATCCTTGACCATGATACATCTGAAGACTACAGTCCAGTTATTTGGTTTTATCTGATATTTCTTCATAGTTAGTGGCAGGTTATACATCTTTTCCTGAGAAGAGAGGGATAACCGGGAGAAAAATCTAGGGAGAGGGGGTGAGGAAGGGAGAGGAGGAAGAGGAAGATTGCATGTGTTTACATACAATGAATGCTTTCAGTCATAAAACGAAATGAAGTACTAGTACATGCTGCAATGTGGATGAAGCTTAAAAATATTATGCTAAATGGAAAAAGACATAGAAAAAGGTCACATAGAATGAGTTTATAAGAAATATCCAGAATAAGATAAATGTATCCAAAGAAGATTGTTGGTTGCAAGGGAGGAGAGGGAGAATGGGGAGCAACCGCTTCATAGATAGGGCGTTTTATTTAGGTGTGATGAGTGTGTTTTGAAACCAGAAAGAGGTGGTAGTTGTGCAACATTATAAATGGGCTAAATGCCATTGAGTTGTTCATCTTAAAATGGTTTAATTTTTTTTTATCTTTTATTTAATGAATATAAATTTCCAAAGTACGACTCATGGGTTACAATGGCTTCCCCCCCCATACCGTCCCTCCCACCCACAACCCTCCCCTTTCCCACTCCCTCTCCCCTTCCATTCACATCAAGATTCATTTTCGATTATCTTAATATACAGAAGATCAGCTTAGTATAAAAATGGTTTAATTTTTTGTAATGTGAGTTTTACCTCAATAAAAATTACTTTCACCTAATTGACCTGAACAGGCCTGATATGATTGTTACCTGAAAAAGGAATATAAATGAGCCCTGACTTAGTAGATTTGGTAATTTAAAATGTTTAAAATGCCCTAGGGAAGTTGGATAAGAAGCAAAAACAGCTCTAACTTCATACTGGAAATTCTTGTTCTGTGGGTTTAAAAATTGGGCCCAAAAGTTGATGTTTAAAATTTATAGGATTAGGAGTCTTAGTTTTATTTCTAGCTTTATAACATTTGTGAAAATTCTTAAGTGAATCATGTTTTTTTCTGTCTAAATTATTGCTCCTTTAAAAACAGCAGTTAACTTCACTCACCCCAAAAAAGCTATAGTGAATCACAGACTGCAGAGAGGGCAGCTGTTCCTTCCACATGCAGATCTTTAGCTTGAAAAACAAGGAGGATGCCTCTGTCCTCCCCTGCCCTCCTCTCCCCTCTCTCTCCATCTTTGTATGGCTTTTGGTTGTAGATCTACTTAAATGCACTTATAGATCAATAATTTATAAACAGGAACACATTACTTTGCCTTTACCCTTAAAAGTGTATTTACTGAAAATGTGGCCATGTACTATTTCCTGGCAGTTAAGTGCTCAGATGGAGGCTCTACTACTTCTTCTTTTACTTATTTATTTCTAAAGATTTATTTCTTTGTTTGAAAGGCCACACTGAAGAGAGGGAGAGGCTGGGAGGGAGAGGTCTTTGATCTGCGGGTTTAGTCCCCAAATGGCTCCTGAGGCCAGGAGCATGGAGCTTCATTCAGGTCTTCCATGTGAGTGTCGGGCCTGAGGCTTGGGTCATCTTTTGCTGTTTTCCCAGGTGCATTAGCAGGGAACTCGATTGTAGTGGAGCAGCCGGGACTCAAGTCTGTGCTCGTGTGGGATGCCCGTGTCATAGGTGGTGACAACCCGCTCTGCCACAGTGCCAGTTCCCAGGCTGTACTGCTTACCTGTTTTAGCAGAGCAGCTGCCATAGCATAGCCAAGGGGTTTGGGTGTTCCCATTAGGTGCTTTCTGTATTGTGGTAGTGTGTACAGAATGCTTGCCATTACAGGAGAGGGAGGCATGGATGTAAGACGATGAATCTGCCCTAGTCTGCTCCCCTCCCCTCACCCCAAGGCCAATCTCTTTGGTTATCACTGTGATGGAGTGAGAACTGAAGGCTTAAGCTGATCCAGGTTCGAATTGTTGAACTCAAGATTAACTTGGATCCATTAGAGACTGAGAAACAAAGATTCCTGTTCTCCATTGTAAAACAAAGCTCCCGTCTGCTCTGTAATACTAGTGTGTGGATTAGATAGCATATATAAAAAGTCTGATTAGAGTAGGGTGCTTCACACATGAAGGTATGAAATCAGTATTTCCTCCCTCTTCCCCTCACCCTCTTGGCTTGCCTTACCTCCTCTCACGGAAGGGAGTTGAATAGTAAGCAATCGGGCTGTGCTTAACTGGGACACAGTGTGGTCCTCAGCCTTCGGAAGGGGTTGAGATGCGCTCGTGAGCCATCTGTCCACTGGAGAGGGCTGTCCATGGTGACCTGTGTCACCACCCAAGTCAAATGGAAAGGTCTTCCCTCGGCCTTTCTCATCCCCATTTTAGAATCTGCCTTCAGTATCTCTCTTGCTCCTAAAAGGCTCACATCCTATGTTGTGTTTGTATCTACTGATGCCGCCAAATTGACTCCCTCTGCCCTTCACAACACATAGATTTTCTGAGCGCTGTTCTCAGCTAGGTATTTGATTTGGATTGAAGTAGTTGATAGAAAGATACAGTGTCTACTTTAAGGATGGCTTTTGAGCCTGTGCAACAGAGGAGGGTTTCCATGCAGGAGGGGAGGGCCTGGCATGGGCTTTAGAATCCGAGGAGTAAGGGTGGCCCCACTTCAGTTGACCTATGCAGGGTAGGGAGGGCATCCAGGAGGCTGAGGGAGGTGTCCATGCTGGAGGGGGCCTGTCGTGTGTGTTGTCAGAGTTCATCCAGGGAGGGAGAGTGTGCAGGATGGTCCAGAGTGGGGAGCCACCTGATCACAAGGGGACATGCTGTTTAGGCTGGGGTTGTCACTGTGCAGGAGATGGATTGCATGGGGGGAGGGGCTGATGCATTACAGAATGGGTCCCGAGTATCACTGGGGGAAGGGGGACAAAGAAAGTGAACACTGAGTGTTGGGAGTGAACACTGAGGTGTTAGAACTTTCGGTGTGAACTCATGTTTTTCAACATCTAAGGAATTACAGAATTACACGTAGCAGTAACTGTGTGTGTGTGTGTTTGTGTGTATTTATGCAGAGCACATGCTGCATTCTCTAGCTGTAATTACTGAGAGTCCCTGGGGTAATGGCATTCCAATAGTAATGAATATCTCTAGGACTTAAATCTGCACTTCTGAATACAATTTCCCACTAAACAGAACCAGAGCTCCCTGGAGAAAAGGCTGCATGTGGGGCCAGGGTAGAGATCGGCCCAGGATCATTTTCTACAACTTGTTGTGCAGGATGCAAATGTATGCTCAAAAGATGATGGGACACGTTGAAAGAAAACAGGATCCTTCAGGGGCTCTCACACCAAATTGGGGACATTTGAGCATTAAAATAAATAATAATTTTAGAGGATCCTAACTTAATGTAATAGAGTAATCTTGAAAGAAATCAGTAAATGAGTAAATTGAAAGTCTGCCAAGAAGCAGGATATTTTCCTAGTTGCAAACTTAACATCCCACAACATACCTACTACTTAAAGGGAAAATAATGATTGTGGCATGGGGAGCCCTGGCAGATACCACCTTAGCCAGTAATCAGAGAAAATGATCAATAATGGGGCAGTCAGAAGTCCTGAGGCACTTGGTAGCCTGTGGAGAGAGGTGTGAAGAGTCACTCCTGTGACGTTCCTGCCTGATGGACATGTCAAACTCCAGTGTCCAAGGCTGAATTCCTTATTTCCCCCTTCAACCTGTTCTACCTGTAGCCTCCTCCATCTTGCTCATATCAACTCTTCTTTTCCAGTTTGGTCCCTAAGCCTCAGAGTTGTCTTTGGTGCCTCTCTTCAGCCCCGTTGTCAGAAAGTCCTGTGGGCTCTGTCTTGAGAATCTGATCTTAACATCTTTTTTTTTTTTTTTTTTAAAGATTTATTTATTTGAAATGCAGAGTTACAGAGTAGTGGAGGCAGAAAGAGAAAGAGAGAGAGAGAGAGAGATCTTTCATCTGCTGGTTCACTCTCCAGATGGCCACAATGTCCAGAGTTGCATCGATCAGGTGCCAGGAGCCAAGGTCTCCTATGTGGGTGCAGGGGCCCAAGGACTTGGGCCATCTTCTGCTGCTTTCCTAGGCCATAGCAGAGAGCTGGATTGGAAGTGGAGCAGCCAGGACTCGAACCAGCACCCATGTGGGATGCTGGCACTGTAGGTGGTGGCTTTACCTGCTACGCCACAGCGCCGGCCCCATCTTACCATCTTTATTACTGCCACCCTCATCTGAGGCCATCAGCTCTTGCCCAGTGGCCTTCTGACAAGTGTCTGTTCCCGTCCTTGTCCATGGTCAGAACGTTGGTTGGATCACGCCCCTCTGCGCAGAGCTCTGCACCACTGTTCATGCCACTCAGGGAAGGCTGTGGTGCTGCAGGTTCACAGATGTTACATAGTCTCTGCCTTCTCCACGGCCACACCACCTCTCCTTAGCCCTGAACTCAAACACACCAGGAAACACATCTCGTTCCGTGAAAGGCTGGCCATGGTGTACTTTTTTTTTTTTTTTTAAATTTTTTTAAATTTAACAGGTAGAGTTATAGACAGTGAGAGAGAGAGAGAGATGAGATAAAGATTCCTTTGGTTCACTCCCCCAATGGCTGCCACAGCTGGCGCTGTGCCGATCCGAAGCCAGGAAACAGGTGCTTCTTCCTGGTCTCCCATGCAAGTGCAGGGGCCCAAGCACTTGGGCCATCCTCCACTGCCTTCCCGGGCCACAGCAGAGAGCCGGACTGGAAGAGGAGCAACCAGGACAGAACCAGCACCCATGCACCGGGATGCTGGCGCTGCAGGTGGAGGATTAACCAAGTGAGCCACGGTGCAAGCCCCAGGCCATGGTGGACTTGAGGGCCTTCCCTTTGTTTGTCTGTTGAGAATCTATTTTTTTTTTTTGTCAGATACCCCACTGGGCCAATTCTTTCATCCTGTTTAGTCCCCCACCCCCCAAATCTCAATTTTTCAGCAAGGTGAACCCTGACAGCCATACTTAATGCTGAAACTTGTGTTTCTTCTCCCTACTTCACAATCCTTGCTATACTTTTCTTTCTGTCCCACTTACCATCTTCATTATACATTTACATATTTAGTGTTTTATTATTTGTTGTTTGACATTCTTTGCTCCATTATAAGTCCTGCAAAAACAGGAAAGCTTTTTTTTTTTTTTTGAAGTTTATTTATTTGAAAGGCAGAGAGAGGGAGAGACAGAGAGAATGAGCAATCTTCCATCAATTGGTTCACTCCTCAAACAGCCACAATGGCCTTTGCTGGGCCTGTCTGAAGCCAGGAGCCTCCTCTGGGTCTCCCATGTGGGTACAGGGGCTCAAGTACCTGGGCCATCCTCCACCGCTTTCCCAGGCACATCAGCAGGGAGCGGGATCGGAAGTGGAGCAGCTGGGACCTGAACCGGCATCTGCAACCTCACCCACTATGCCACAGTGCTGGCCCCAGCTTGGTTTTGTTTACTGTTCTCAAGTTCCTAGAACAGCCCTGGCACAGAATAGTAAGCCCTGTTGTAAGCATAGTCAGAACAAATACTTACGCAGTGAAGCTGCTCCATCAGAAAGACTCGCTGAGTTTCAAAGATGTGCATCACCCAAAGTTCTGTGAGTGGTTCTGTTGACACTGCTCATTACTGCATAGGTGATTCTGAAGGTAACACTAGTCACTCCATGCGTGATCTTGATGACTGTATTGGTTACTCTGGGGGGGATCATGTCAATTCCACTAGTTAAGAACCACTGGTTTACGAGAGGTTACTGAGCCAATTCATGCAGCAAGGGTTTACTAGCTACAGTGAAGGTTTAGGATGGAATGCTGGGACACCAACATTTTACAGCTGACTACGGTCTGAGAATGAAAAATTAGGAAGGTGGGAATGTTACAGAAGTTGAGGAAAGAATTTCGAGAAGGAAGTAGTGCTTATCTTTGTAATACCATTGAGAGTCAGGGTGTGGAGGGAGCTTGCCCTTTTTTTTCCACTCTGAAATAGGAAACTCAGTCACTGGCCGGCAATGAGGGGCAGTGAGGCCATGGTGAAAATGGTAAGATCTTGATGATGGAGGTCAAGGAGAGGGGATTAGAGACTCAAGATTCAAGGATCCTGGCTCTTGTTTGCTAACCGAAAGTATGTGAAAGATACATGGAGTGTTAAGGCAGTTTAAGGTGATCTTATTGTTTTAATTTATCATCACTTTGCAAAGAAACTTCACAGTATGAGCTAGAGACTATGGCTTTCCTCACATATAGTCAACATCTGAATGTATGCCCTCATCATTTGGGCAGATGAGGAGAGGCTCTGCCTTCTGGGTTAAATTAAGGAAATGGTCACAGATGTCATATTATGGAAAACACTCTGTTTCACCACCACCACAGTTCCAGAGTAGGTGGTACTCCTAACATGTAATTTTTTTAAACTGCTGCATTTCAGAAGATGGCATTTCTCAGATGGCCCTGCAGTTCTGCAAGCGCATTTTCCTGCAGTTAAGCATGCAGTGACCTGTATTGTACTCTCCCCAGGCCTTTGTTTTAAGGATGCCCCTGCCAGCATTTAACTCCATCACATTAACCTTTCATGAATGGCTCTTGCGGGCCGGTGCTGCAGCTCACTAGGCTAATCCTCCGTCTTGTGGCGCCAGCACCCCGGGTTCTAGTCCCGGTCAGGGCGCCGGATTCTGTCCTGGTTGCTCCTCTTCCAGGCCAGCCCTCTGCTGTGGCCAGGGAGTGCAGTGGAGGATGGCCCAGGTGCTTGGGCCCTGCACCCCATGGGAGACCAGGATAAGTACCTGGCTCCTGCCATCAGATCAGCGCGGTGCCCTGGCCGCAGTGCGCCGGCTGTGGCAGCCATTGGAGGGTGAACCAATGGCAAAGGAAGACCTTTCTCTCTGTCTCTCTCTCTCTCTCACTGTCCACTCTGCCTGTCAAAAAAAAAAAAAAAAAAAAAAAGAAAAAGAAAAAAAAAAAAGAAAAAAAGAATGGCTCTTGCAGCATTTCCAAGATGGTCAGGGAAGATTTTCTGATATCTCATATCTCTAGGGTGAATCATAACACCGGAACTATAGTAGATTCTAATACACACACACACACACACTTAATTGAAAGAGCAAGCATTATAGTTACACTGAAGGCATTTTCAGGATTTTCTGGGTCACCCATGACTTTAACTTACCTGTTTTCCCCCATTACCCCGTCACTGCCTTACTCCTTTGGTCAGCTCTCAGGTTCCACTTTTTTATTTGGAATGCATTGGTTGGCCTTAATTGCTGGGCATGAGGCCAAGCATTGTGAAAGCCAAGAGGAGAGAGGAACTGATTTTACTGAGGGCAGCAAGGAGTGAAAAGTCGAGGATGCTTCACAGGGGAAATGACTTCTGAGGCGTGTTTTGAAGTTCATTTATGACTTTGCCATGCAGGTTGTCAGCTGGTACCCTAGGGAGAGAACAGACAGCACAAGGGCATGGGGCCCACGTATCCACTGGGGAGGGGGTTAGGGAGGTCTGAGTGTACGCTGAAGGTGTTGTGGTGAGTGAAAAGCCCAAGGAGGTACGTTGGAGTAGCTGCGTTGGCCTTGGACGGTAGGTTTGGATTTGATCTCAGCGTTAGCACCAGAGAGTGCTACTCTCAGGCTGGTTTCCGCACCTGACTGGAGAAGCTTGCTCGAGATCACTCGTTAGCTCGTCAGTGTCAGAGCTGCCTGTGGATGTGGAGAGCGGGCTTGTCTGAGTGCTGTCCCCAGGAAAGATGGCGTCTGTTCAGCAAAACCACTTCATTTGTCATTGACTTACTGAGCCCAGGTTTCCTGGTTATTTTTGGCTTTTGAGAAGGACTACACTACTGTTGGTTGCCACCAGATGGCATTGGCCTCCACGTTTACTCTGTTAGAAGTGTATTTTGGGCATTTAGTATGATTTCCCCCTGCTTTTTCTTATATTTTTGTACATTTATTTTTACACTCTTCCCATACTACCTTTAGTGGAATGCATATTAATGTTCTATCTATGCTGCTGATGAAGTTCCCCTTTCCTTTGCCATTTTATTCTTTTAAAAGCCTTTTAAACAATTAAGTATCTGTTGTAAAATTTTCAGTTTGGAAATGTTTAACTGAGAAAGTAGAAGCCCTTTATGATCTCACTCTCTTATGGTGGTGTTACATACTTGTGTTACACTGTATTTTTATACCTCTGCTTTCTTGATAGTAAACATGTGTGCATTTGGGGAGGGGGAATGGGAAAGAGTGTGCATTACATTTATTGGCTGTAATTTTTTTTGTTTGGTTGAATTAATTTTTATATTAGAATTATTGTAAAATTATAATGTTTTAAATATTTTAATAATAAAGTATTATTTAATAGTTTCCTACTATTTACTATTGTAATTTATTTAATCTTTACATGTTTAAGAGATAGCAGGCCAATGACTTTGTCAGTTTTTTTTCTTCCTCTGAAATAATCACTTTAAATTAATGTGTTTTCATACTGCCTTCACAAGTATTTTTTTCACCTAAAACAGTTTTTATATTGCTGCTAGCAAATATTGTCAGTTGTTAATTAGATGCAATTGTGAAATAAATACTTATATTTAAGAGGAGAATGAGACTTCAATTTATTCTTTGTATAATGTGTGAAGTACTTTGGTCTTCAGTGTATATATCTTTTAAGTCCTACTTGTTAGACTTGATGATACTTCCATAGAGCATGTAGTTTTAGAGTTCAGCTGGTTTAACTTCCAGTATCATATATATAAATATGATTATGTGAATACAATTTACCTCTGAACTAATATATTTAATGAAGTTCTTGTATTAATACTGTTTTAATTAAAATTTTTAAGTTTATATTCCCTTAGAATTTTTCATAATCGTTGATTTTTTTCAAGTCACTAGTGATGCCGACTCTTTTCTCTTCCAGGTTGTTTTTGAGCACCTTCACTCTGGCAGTGTCAGCTGGGGCTGTTTTGCTTTTACCCTTCTCAATAATCAGCAATGAGATCCTGCTTTCTTTTCCTCAAAACTACTATATTCAGTGGCTAAATGGCTCCCTGATTCATGGTTAGTATCTGTTGATTAATATAATCATAATTAATATTTTAATTTTTTGCTGCACTGTGTCTTTAGATTTTTCTTAATGTTTTAAAAGATTGATTGATTTGAAAGTCTTCCATTCATTGGTTCACTCCCCTAATGGCCACAATGGCTAGGGCTGGGCCATGCTGAATCCTGGAGCCAAGAGCTTCATCCTGGTCTCCATGTGGGAGCATTTGGGTCATCTTTTGCTGCTTTCCTAGGTACATCAGCAGGGAGCTGGATTGAAAATGGAGCAGCTGGGACTTGAACCAGCACTCATATGGGATGCTGGCGCTGCAGCATATTACCCACTATGCCATAGCACTGCACCCTCCCCCAACCTCGCCCCTTGTTTTATAATTTGTAACTTATTCCAGTAAGCCATTTAGGTCCTTATAAAGTCAGAAACCCAGGTTTTACTTAGCATTTCTATTTTTCATGTGAAAGACTTCCTTCTTTTACTTAATCAAGAAGCAGTTTTTATATTTACCATGATTTGACAAATTTTTATTTAATTTTTTTTATTTATTTGACAGGTAGAGTTATAGACAGTGAGAGAGACAGAGAGAAAGGTCTTCTTTCCCTTGGTTCACCCCCAAATGGCCACTATGGCAGGAGCTGCTCCTATCCGAAGCCAGGAGTCAGGTGCCTCTTCCTGGTCTCCCATGCGGGTGCAGAGGCCCAAGCACTTGGGCCATCCTCCACTGCCTTCCTGGGCCACAGCAGAGCGCTGGACTGGAAGAGGAGCAGCCGGAACTAGAACCGGCGCCCATATGGGATGCCGGCGCTGCAGGCGGAGGATTAACCAAGTGAGCCATGGCTCCGGCCCCTTTATTTAAGAGAATTTCAGTGTATCTGGGTATGTCAGAAGAATTGAATTTCCATGTAAGACCTAAAAAGCAGCGGCCAGGGTGGGCATTGTGGTGCAGCAGGTTAAGCCATAGCTTAGAATACCTGTGTCCTATGTTGAGGTGCTGGCTACTGTCATGATCCAGCTTTCTGCTACAACATCAGGAACGTAGTAATTCCTCCCACCATACCTGCCCTCCTGCCCACTCTCCTACCCCTTCTCCTCTTCCTTCTCCTGTTTAGTCCAAGAAAGAAAAAGAAAAAGAAAAAAAAAAAAACTAAGAAACTGTTTCTCAGTAGTCTAGACAAGGGCTGTTCAATGTTATTGCCTCTCGAAGGTGATTTTGCTTTTTTCCTCTTCCTCTTTTCCCTTCCTTCCTCCCCCTTCTTTCCTTTTAGAAACTTAATTATCTTTAAAGAAGAACCCAAGAATGATACTTCTCTTGTGAGCTCTTAGACGTAACTATAACTTATGAGACATAATAATATCCTTCACTTAATACACTAAAAGAAAGTGATTCTTGAGAACAAGTTTTATTATTAACTCTCATGATACAACTCTTTGGGGACAGAGGTCCTGCATGGGAAGTTAGTGCAGTGACTCTTGTTGTTTATTTAATAAATAATACTCTTATGCATGACATCAGTGATCACCCAAGGCTGTTGAAATGAGCTGACTCGCTTATGGAAAGCTTTTGGATCACTAGCTTGACAAGGCCATAAGCAAAGTGGAAGTTCTCTCCTCCCTTCAGAGAAAAGTGCATCCTTCTTTGGTGGTTCCTTCTTGCCACTGGGGTCTCACTCACAGAGGTCCTTTATGTAGAACATTTTTTTGCCAGAGTATCTTGGCTTTCCATGCCTGAAATTCTCCCTTTGGGCTTTTCAGCCCACCAGAATGCCTTAAGGGCTGATTCTGAGGTCAGAGTGCTACTTGTCATTCTGTGAGTCTGCTGTATTGACTGTTTCCCATGTTGGAGCCTTCACTCCTGTTTTTTTGTTGTTGTTTTGTTTTTAATTTTACCTTAAAGATTTATTTATTTATTTGAAAGGCAGAGCTACATAGAGGTTCACTCCCCAGATGGCCACAACGGCTGGAGCTATGCTGATCAGGAGCTAGGAGCTTCTTCTGGGTCTCCCATGTGGGTGCAGGGGCCCAAGGGCTTGGGCCATCCTCCACTGCTTTCCCAGGCCATAGCAGAGAGCTGGATCAGAAGTGGAGCAGCCAGGACTCGAACTGGTGCCTATATGGGATGCTCTCACTGCAGGTGGTGGCCTTACCTGCTAAGCCACAGCCACGGCCCCAACTCCTTTTTAATTCTATTATTATTTCCAAGTACTTTGTCCTATTATTTGATCACTTTAACACTTGATCCTATCTATATGGTCACTTTACCACTTGATCCTATTGCACATGTTTCTTAATTGGCATTTAATAGGTGGTAGATATTATGACTATTTAGCATATGAGATGTTTTTTTATTCTGAAGAATTTTACTCTACATATCAGTGTGTGTATGCTAAACTATTTTCTGTCATAGGACATCCTGCCATAATTAATTTTTGAGTGGTCTTAACATTTTATAATTACCTGTTAGAATTGATTATAGCTCCTAGAGATTTTTATGTCTTTCTTGCTCATTCTGCCCTTACACCCCATTTTATTAGTAGTGTTAATTTGTGTTATTAGTTATATGTTATTAGTTATAATTTTATTAGAGTCATTAATTATTGGTGTTATTAGTGATAATAGTCATAGATATATAGCTTAAGAGCTATGATGGGTTAGATACATTTCTTTTTGAATACCAAAGGCAGATGTCAAAATCAGGATGCCTCATTTTCTAGATGGATTATCGTATGGATCTAAATTTTCCCCCATCCAAATGAAGAATCATTTTATAATAAGTGAAGACAGTCTTTTTGTGAAATAGTAACTTGAAAAAGAGTTGTCAGTGGAAAGAATTTGCTACATACTCAAATTCTTTCATCTCATTTTTTAAGGTAAAAAGTTTTTCAATATATTTGTTTTTTCCCCTTCTTACTAAAGAATCTTTGTGTTAATGGTAAATTGTCCTTTTTTAACAGTACTTAAGCTAGTTTGCCATTTGAACTAGAGAAAATATATCAGAGATATCTTGTTTCCATTAAATTTGTAGTTTATGTCAGTGAATTTGTAGTTCCTGAGTTAACAAGGAAATGGAACAGTTTGCCTGTATAGTAGTATTATAATTATGCTCCAGGGTTTTAAAATTATATATATATATATATATATATATATATATAGTTTTTATTTTTAAATTCAAGAAACTGAGAGAGACTAACAGAGTGAGCTCTTATCTACTGTCTTACTCCTTATTTGCCTGTGTAACAGGCTGAAGCTGGGAGCTGGAACGCAGTCCAGGTTTCCCATGTGGGTGTCAGGAACCCCACTGCTTGAGCCATTACCAGTTCAGGTCAGAGTCTGCATAAGAAGGAAGCTGGAGTCTGGAGCCTGAGCTGAGTATTGAACTCAGATACTCTAATGTGGGAAGAAGCCTCTTAACCAGCATAGTTTTTAAAATTAATTATTTTTTTAATTTCCATTTGCTTGAATGAAAGAGCAGCAGAGAAAGAGCGAGTGAGAGAGAGAGAATAGAAGAGAGAGAGAGAGCTCTTCCATCCACTCATTCACTCCCTGAGTACTGACAACAGCAGGGTTGTGTCAGGAGCCTGGAACTCCATCTGGGTCTGGGACATGAGTGGCAGGAACCTGAATGAAATCCTGACATTTGCAGCAAAATGGATGGAACTGGAGATCATTACGTTAAGTGAAATAAGCCAGACCCAGAAAGACAAATATCATGTTTTATTTGTGGAAGTTAATATGTAGTAAATATAAAAATTGGAAAAAATTAATACCTAAAAGCTAGCAGTAGAAGCTTCCTAAAGGAGCTGGAGTTGAAAGTGACTGTCCTTAGGTAGTGGGGTCTTGGAAGGAGTGAGCCTGAGTGAAGGCACCACTATTTTATGTCGTAAGCCTTGTGGTATGTTTTGACTTTAAAATTAGGTATATGTGTTGCCATGACAAAAATAACCACTTGGTAAAAAAGATAAGCGAATGGTGCCAGCCTGACTGAAAATCGTCACTGTAACACAGGATGAAAACGACCTGAGCGCTTGTGTCTGGGCTTTTAGGTTTTGTAGCCCAGCTCAAGTACTGCCTGACCTCGATATGGGTTCTGGTTGACTTTTGGTTCACTTCAAGGGCTGCCGGGATTCATCAAGATGATAGACTAGCCCTGGCACCACGGCTCACTAGGCTAATCCTCCGCCTGCGGCACTGGCACCCCGGGTTTGAGTCCTGGTTGGGGCGCCAGTTCTGTCCCGGTTGCTCCTCTTCCAGTCCAGCTCTCTGCTGTGGCCCGGGAGTGCAGTGGAGGATGGCCCAGGTACTTGGACCCTGCACCCCATGGGAGACCAGGAGGAAGCACCTGGCTCCTGGCTTCGGATCGGTGCAGCACGCGGCCATGGCGGCTATTTGGGGGGTGAACCAACGGAAGAAAGACCTTTCTGTATGTCTCACTCTCTCACTGTCTAACTCTGCCTGTTAAAAAGAAAAAAATAAAAGGGAGGAGGATCAAGTAACAGAAAACAATCCTGGTATTTATTACTTGATAGAGTATGATTAATAAATATCACACAAAAGAAAAAAAGGTTTGTTTTATTTATTTGAAAGAGTGACATGGACGCTCAGACACAGATAGATCTTCCATCTGCTGGTTTACTCCTCAGATGACTGTAACACCTGGGGCTGGGCCAGGCTAAAGCCAGGAGCCCGGAACTCCATCTGGGTCTTCCACGTGGCTGGTAGGAGTCCAAGTACTTGTACCGTCACCCACTGCCCCCCAGGTGCATTAGCTGGAACTCAGATCAGCAGCAGTGTTGCCAGGATCCACATGGGCACTCCAATGTGGGGCACAGGTGTGCCAAGCAGTGTCTTAAACTGTTGTGCCACAATGCCTACCTCCTGGCAAAGATTTTAAAGTCTGCTTTAAATGCTGCTGAGTTTGTAGTTAAAATCATGACACCTTTATGCAATGTCAGGAGAACATAAGCAAATAATTCCAAACAAGTAATTCCAGCACTTTGGCAATAAATATTCACTACCAGCCTAATAATCTTCATTCTAATCATCGTACAAGAGAATTGTCAGAAATTCAAATAATAATTAAACTTTGAAACACCTCTATGTGCTCAACAACAGAAAAATAGTTAAGTTAAAATGTTCTATAAAATGAAAGTGCAAGTTCAGTACCCAGGGAACAACTTGGTTGTTGTCCACTTCAAATCTGAGACAAATCCATGCAATAAGCCGTTAGAGGAATGCGTGGTTCTACCTGTAAAACCAGCACTGTGGCACAGCGGCTTATGTTGCCTTTTGGGATGCTTACCTCCCGTATTGAAGTGCTAGCTCACATCTCAGCTACTCAGCTTCCTGCAGAAGCACCCTGGGAGACAGTGGATAATGGCCCAGGGACTTGGCACTCTGCCACCCTTGTCGAAGGACACATTCTCTCTGTCTCTGTTGCTCTGCCCTTCAATTAAATAAGTAGATATTTAAAAGTAAATCTTTGGCCGGCGCCGTGGCTCACTAGGCTAATCCTCCGCCTAGCGGCGCCGGCACACCGGGTTCTAGTCCCGGTCGGGGCGCCGGATTCTGTCCCGGTTGCCCCTCTTCCAGGCCAGCCCTCTGCTGTGGCCAGGGAGTGCAGTGGAGGATGGCCCAGGTGCTTGGGCCCTGCACCCCATGGGAGACCAGGAAAAGCACCTGGCTCCTGGCTCCTGCCATCGGATCAGCGCGGTGCGCCGGCCGCAGCGCGCCGGCCGCGGCGGCCATTGGAGGGTGAACCAACGGCAAAGGAAGACCTTTCTCTCTGTCTCTCTCTCTCACTGTCCACTCTGCCTGTCAAAAAAATAAAAAAAAAAAAAAAAAAAAAAAAAAAAAGTAAATCTTTGCTAAGTTCATGAATGGAAAATTGTTTCTCCTTAGAATTTTAATTTTAAAAGTTTTTAGTGAAGTAGGATGTTTTAATTTATAAGATATATAAAAACATCTTATACATATTTATTTCATATTCTTTGTCCTTTTATGTTGAATTATGTAGTCTCTAATTGTGAAAACATCAGCTTTTATCCAGTATTTATAAATATTTTCCTAGTTATTTGCTTTTTAATTTTATTTGCTTTTTTTATCTCCAGAATTTACATTTTTAAATGGTTTTGTTTACACTTAACCCTTTAATTCATCTGGAGTTTATACAAGTAACTACCTTTCTTCTTACCCCTTTCCTGAAGTTAGCTAATTGTACCAGTATCATTAATTGATTATTTCTTTTCTCTACTGATTTTTTATGCTTTTTTTTTTTAAAGACTTTTTATTTGAAAGGCCAAATTACAGAGAGACAGAGAAAGACAGGAAGATCTTCCATCGACTGGTTCATCCCCCAAATGGCCACAATGGCCAGAGCTGGTATCTGAAGCCAGGAGCTTCTTCTGGATCTCCCACATGTGTGCAGGCACATTAGCAGGGAGCTGGGTCAGAAGTGAAGCAGGTAGGCCTCGAACTGATGCCCACGTGGGATACTAGCACCTTAGGCAGTGGCTTTACCTGCCATGCCATAGCACCGGCCTCTATGCTGCTTTTGAAATTTACTAAGATATTAGAATCTTTTTCTGAGCTCAGTGACACAGATTTTGGAGTCTGGTAGACCTGGGTTTGAGTTTCAGCTATGTCTTTAACTAGCAGCAAACCTGATCAGATTGTTTAAGCTTTCTAAGTCCACGTCTTTTATCTGTAAAGTGGACGTAACAAGATCAAGTTTCTAGAGTTATTATATGGAATAAATGAAATACTGCCATAGTATGATAATACTGCACCATAGTATAATAATACCAGGTCCAGAGTAAGCAAGAAACAATTGCTGGATTTTACTTTCTATTCTTTCCCACTGAGTTATCTTTCTATTCTTATATCAATGTCATATTGTTTTAAGGACTATAACTTTGTAATACTTCGGTCCTACCAAGTTTTAAGAAGTTCATGCATTTAATCAAAGGGTTCATTAGCAAAGGTATACATTTTTTTGTTTTTATCATGTAATATGGGACATGACAATTCTATGGAAATTTATTTTTTAACTCTTTAGTTGCTTGTTGTAAGTAAGTCCCCAACACAAATAAATGCGTGTGTATATGCTTGCTGGCATGTGTTTAAGTAAATGCATATTTGGTGTGGAAATTTGTGAAACAAAAATCAGTTAGCCCTTTGGGCCCTCAGCAGTGGCCAGTTGGTCCTGGTGAGTGGAAGTCCATGTTGCTGACCCATGCATAACCGCTGTCCCTGTCACCATTGTCACTTTCTTCATGAGCCCAGTGGGTAGTGGCAGGGGTAGCTAGGGAAAGAGACTGGTCCATAGAGTGGGTCATCCTGTCCTCTTGATTATTAAAGTCCTCTGGTTACTCCACTTCCAATCCAGCTCCATGCTAATGTGCCTGGGAAGGCAGCAGAAGATGACTTGAGTACTTGGGCCCCTGCCACCCACGTGGGAGACCTGGATTAAGTTCCTGGCTCCTGGCGTTAGCCTGGCCCAGAAATGGATGTTATGGCCATTTTAGTAGTGAACCAACATTTATGGAAGATTCTCTCTCTCCTCCTGCCCCCTTTTTTCTGTGTGTGTGTGTGTCTGTCTGTCTCTGACACCCTGTCTTTCAAATGAATAATCTTTTAAAAATTTTTATTCATTTTATTTGAGAGATGCACAGAGAATACTCAGATCTGCTGGTTCACTCTCCACATGTCCACAATGGCTGGGGCTGGGCCAGGGCCAAAGCTGGCAGCCAGGAACCCAATTCAGGCCTCCCGCATGGGTGGCAGGGACCCAGTGGCTTGAGTCATTTCCTGCTGCCTTCCAGGGTGCCCATCAGCAGGAAGTTGGAATTGGGAGCAGAGCCTGGACTTGAACCTAGGTAAATCTGAGGGGAAATGTGGGCGTTGCAAATGGCATCTTAACTGCTGGGCCAAACCCACCCACAGTGTCTGGATTTTGAACACATCTTTGAAATGTTATGTGTTCACCGTATTACCTTAGAATGCTGCTAGACTGGGCCAGGATTTAATAACATAAATTAATAAAATAGTAGATTAGTTCTGAAACTCTGTTGTCTAACAAGATATAACTGTCTAAAATGAGGAGATGATTGAAACAGCTTGAGAATGTGCTATACAACGGTGACACTGGAACACTGAAGTGAGAAGTAAGAAAGCTGGTAGTGAGCTGCTGGTCATCGAGGTGCTGGTGGTTGGTCTGCTCATGGTCTTCAGCACTAGTGAACTGGATGCAGCGAAGTGTATTACATCATTCACTCAGCGTGGACCCTGGCATGCCAGCAGCTCTAGTTAATTGTAGGATGGAAGAAAAGAAAAGGGGACAAATTAAAATGGTAGCAAAAACTTGTATTGTTGTTTAAAACTGGACAGAAAAAATAAAGTACCCATTTGTATATACTTTTTTAATATTCTTTTTTTAAAAAAGATTTTATTTATTCATTTGAAAGGTAGAGTTACAGACAGTGAGAGGGAGAGACAGAGAGAAAGGTCTTCCTTCTGTTGGTTCACCCCCCCAGATGGCCGCAACAGCCAGAGCTGCACGATCCGAAGCCAGGAGCCAGGTGCTTCCTCCTGGTCTCTCACGCAGATACAGGGATGCCAGTGCCACAGGCATAGGATTAACCTGTGCCACGGCACCAGCCCCTGTCTATACTTTCCGTATCTTAAAAAAAATTACTTACTTGAAAGACAGAGATCTTTCACCCACTGGTTCATTCCCTAAATTGCTACAACTGCCAGATCTGAGCCAGGCTGAAGCCAGGAGCCAGGAACTGTATCCAGGCCTCCCATTTGGGTGGCAGGGCCCTAGGTACCTGGGCCATCTTTGGCTGCCTTCCCAAGTGCATGAGCAGGAACCTGGATTGGAAGCAGAGCAGCTGGTTCCAGTGTTCCTGCATTGCAAGAGCTTAACCCTCTGTATCTTAACGTTCTGTATCTTTGTACACTGCTAAAAGTTCATAGAAAAATATGAAACTTGTCAGTTTCACAAATTGAAATGCAATGCTGTAACTGCTTTACTAAGTTTTCATTTTGGGGTGATGAAATATTTCTCGATAAAGGAGGTGGTTGTATAATATTGAAACTGTTATACAGTTATGCCACTGAATTAGCCACTTTAAAATAATTTTTGCTTGGCCTCAGAGACAGCAAGTGATGGCTCAAGTACTTAAGTCCCTTCTATCCACAAGGGAGACCCAGATTAAATTCCTGGCTCCTGACTTTAGCCGGGCTCAGCCCCAGCTGTTGCAGATATTTGGGGAGTGAACCAGGGAATGGGAGATCTCTGTTCTGCCTTTCAAATAAAATAATTAAGATAGCTAATATATAATATAAATTTAAATTAAAAATAAAATAATAAAATTTTGGAAGATATGAGAATGATGGAATTGAGTTGTAGCATTAAATAAAGCTAGCAAATAATTATTTTATTTTTGAGGAATTTTTTATGACCAGACATAGAAACAAACTTTTTTTCTTTTTTTGAAAGAATTGCACAGAGAGAGGGAAAGACAGAGAAGGACAATGAGAGAGAGAGAGAGAGACAGACAGACAGACAGACAGACACGGACCTTCTTCCATCCACTAGTTCACTCCCCAGGTGGCTACAATAGCCAGGGCCAGGCCAGGCTGAAGCCAGGAGCCAGGAGCATCCTCTGGGTCTCCCACATGGGTGGCAGGAGCCCAAACACTTGAGCTATCTTTGTATTAGCAGGAAGCTGGATGGGAGATGTAGCAGTTGGGACTCAAACCGGCACCCATATGGGATGCTGGCATCACGAGCAGCAGCCTGATGCACTACTCCATGATGTCAGCCCCAAGCCACATGTTTTTTTATAACGTGATTCTCAGTTGAGATTAGGTCTGTTAAAAGATAACCACCGTGAATCTGACTTGTCTGCAAGGGCTCTGTGCTTTATTCTAATTTGTCATGTGGAACAGACAAAAGCCATCTGGACATCTTGAAGAAACAATGCAAAACTCAACTCATCTAAAAAATCAAACTTTTACATTACACATAATTAACAAATATTTTATGAATACTTATTAAATCTAAAGTAAGTTCTTTGCCTATTTTAATGTGCCAGTATTAGTTAAATGCTACCAACAATTTGCTAGTAAGTTGGTCTTAAGTTCATTTATTACCAAGTACATCAGGATGGTTCCTGGATATTGATGTATTGCTTATAAAATTAAAAATTTTTAAAGTCTTGTGTTTGGCATAAGGAATTAGCTTTATTAAATTTTGGTAGATCTGGACAATAGAGTACTTTTTTTTGCTATTATAGATGATGATTTAAGTGCATATATTTGTTGATCCATAAATATTTTTGGAAATGGGCATATTTATAATCTAATGCCTTTTTATAAAGAAGAAAGTGTGTGTGTATGTAGGTGCACAAAAAATTTTTTTTGAAGGGAATATGCTAAGGATTTAACAACATTTTTCTCAGAGCATTAGGACTGTATGTCATGCATTTCTTTTTCTAGTATTTGTATTATATAATATTTCTACAATAGAAATGTCATAAGAAAATTATGATTAAGGTAAAGAGTTGCACAAAAATTTGTTCTTTATGTTTTATTTTTCTTCCCAAAGAAGGAAGGCTCCCAACAGGGTCTAAATGCAAGTTTTGTACTCTTTGTTAGTGCCTACGCTTCTTGGTAGAATTTTGAAATTATATAAGTCACTTTTTGACAACTGGATTAGATATACACTTCTACTGAAGCATTGCTTTTATTTTAGCTTTGTCATTTTGGAAATTATTGGATATGACTTAACTGTGATTTTTAAAAATTTATGAATTTTTTGTGTGAAGAAAAGAGATAAATTGTTTTCTCTTAGGATTGGGTATTGTATTTTGAAATATTTTCTGGCTCCAGCAGATGGAGCTAGAAGTTAATGCATTCTATGGTGAGCTGGTAATTCAGCATTGCTTTGTTTTTTTTTTTAAACTAAGTATTCTTAAACTGAAGTATTAAGTATATTAAGTATTAAATAACTTTTAAATTTAAATACTTCTTTTGGGGATGTGGATTGTGTTATTTTTTAAGTATGATGCCATTGGTACTGATTTGGACATTTGAATTTTTTGGGGCTCTACCATACTGAAGCATATAATTTTGGCTCTCTGAAACAGATTTGAGCATTTTTATTTTATAAATTAACATGAAATGATATATAATAAAACATTTATTGAGTAAGTTTACATTTAAGGATGATTTATCAAAATTATAGGAGATTGTTAAGGGATGTTTATGCGTATGTATGATGTATGTTGATAAAATGCTAGAAACTTACAACACTTTGCAAAGTTGTCAAGAATATGGTTACTACATAGCAATGTATATTAGATACATTATTATAGATACTCATAGTTATTTTAACTTATACATTTTAGAGTAAGCTAAGTCTGAAACTTTCACAATTATATATTCCAACTAATAAAATTAATATTTTATGTTTATTTAGACAGAAAAAAGCTAGTAGAGCAATACAGGAGAGGAGGCATCTACTTTTGTGACAAACTAAGTTAATTGGTATTAAAAAGCTTTCTGATAATCCTGAATCGTTTTCTTTAGTTGTCCAACAGTCATTGCTGCTTGTTATAATTTGTTGATAAAATTTATTTAGATTCTGATAACTATCTTAGTTTGAAACAAGTATGTCGGTTCATTAGAGCAGATATTTTTACGAGTTTGTGACCTAATCTAAACTTTAATTTTTATCTTTTGTCTTCCAGAGAAGAATTTGAATTTGTAGTTGTTACTGTTTGAAAGGGATGTATATGATCAGAAGGATAAATTCTGGAAGCATATATATAGCAATAGCAAGTCTCCTTTTTTGTTACAAATTACAGGGATTTTTTTTTTCTGATTATAAAAGTATAGTGGACTCTTGGCATTCAAGGATTTGTACTCATGGTTGCAACTATTTGAGAGCAGTTCTTGAGGCTTCCTGACATGTGGCAATTTGTAATTTTGCTGAGGCTAATTTGAGTGTGTACTCAGTGAGTCTGGTAGAGTGAGCTGATTGGCTTATAAGTAAGCCTTGCTCAGTATCTCCATCTCAATTAATCTTTGTTATTTCCTGCTGATGTGTGGATATGGGGGATTTTGAATTAATGAAATATCATATTCACTATTTCCCTTGGAAAAATCTTATTAACCTGATGTGCTTTTTTGGTAATTTTAATAAAATTCAAAATGTGTGCCCCTTTCACTCAGAATCTTAAGTGTGAGATATACAGTGAAATAGAATGAATGAGAGATCCCAGATCTCTTGTTTGTCAGTCATGGAATTATGGGGAGTATACTAACGCCCAAAAAAGCAGTTTATGAGTGATTAGGACAAGGGAATCTTTAAGTTTTTTTCTGTTCTACATTTCTATGTTTCTGTATTATTCTTGGCATACTAAAATAAAAATGAACTCTTGTTTATTTTGAACAAATCTTAATTTCAAAATCTTACAGCATTGTATCTCTTCTGTTTTAGTATTTTATTGAAAAAATAAAGAATTGTTTATTTCATTGGAAATAGGAAGAGATTCTTTTAATCTAAAGCAATTCTTTGAATCAGATATAAAACTGACACTTTTTCTAAGTGATTTTTTTTTTCAGAATGTGAATTGAAAGTAGCAGATATTGAACAGTGTAATAGAAACTTAACCAAAGTAAGGCTTTGCAACTATTACATTACATTCAAAATATCTCTAATACAGCACCATTTCATTAGACTGAGTTTTCTGAAATACCAAAGAGCATAAGGGAAAGTGTAGAGACGGGAAACAGAGAATGAGTTTGATGGCATTGAAGTATCCTGCAGACCCATTGTAGAAAGGCGCACTGGAACAGCCTCATTTTAGGAATTTAGGACAAGAGAGTAAAGAGAATGGGTGTTTTACAATAGGAACAATATTCCACCTAGTAAGAGAAAATTAAGACATAGGAGCTGAGGTTTACTCTTTTTATAATAAATAGAGATTTAATTTTGTTGTTATCTGTTAAAAATTTAAAAAGAAGTAGGCACATCAGTAAGTATCGGAGAGGACAACTTGAAAGAATGGGTAACTACAGCTTTAAAAACTTTCTTTTTCTATCATTAGAAAACTTATTAGGATAAATAGTAAAAAAAAATTTTGTTGCAAAGTTTAATGCATGGAGATTTTTCTGTATTTTTTTAAAGATTTTATTTATTTATTTGAGAGGTAGAGTTACAGACAGTGAGAAGGAGAGACAGAGAGAAAGGTGTTCCTTTGTTGGTTCACTCCCCAAATGGCTGCAATGGCCAGAGCTGCACCGATCTGAAGCCATGAGCCAGGAGCTTCTTCCCGGTCTCCCATGCAGGTGCAGGGGTCCAAGGACTTGGGCCATCTTCTACTGCTATCCCAGGCCATAGCAGAGAGCTGAATTGGAACAGGAGCAGCCAGGACTAGAACTGGTGCCCATATGGGATGCTGGTGCCGCAGGTGGAGGATTAATCTACTGTGCCATGGTGCTGGCCCCTTCTGTATTGTTTTTAACAAGAGATAAGGCTCAGACATATATGGAGTAAGAGAAATAAGGACCAATATTCAAGTGTTGGGAGAGAAAACACTTTAAAAGCAAAATATAGTCTAAGATGGAAGAACAAGGACTAGGTTTGTCCTCACACCTGAAAAAATGAGGTTTTTAAGAAAGTAAACAAGCTTTTCCTGAGTTGATTTTGAAAATACTGTAAGTTGAAAATGAATTAAATATACCTAATCTGTTGGACATCGTAGCCGAGGAATATAGTACATTGTGGAGTGTCGGTTGTTTCCGCTCTCGATTGCATGGTTGACTGGGAGCTTCAGCATCGAGCAGGAATCACACTGCATGTTGGTAGCTCCTAGATCAGCATCTGAAATATGGCCTCTACTGCCTATGTGTTGTTTTTGTACTGTCTTAAAGTCAAAACATTTTGAGTTGAACCATTCATTTTATGTCAGAACATCTGTAAAGGCAATGGGGGACGTAATCCCCAAGTGATGGGAGACTGTTTCTAGGCTGCAGCACAGAGAGAAGGCACTCAGGTGGAGCTGAGTAGTGTTGTGGGCTGAGGATAGAAGGCACTCAGGAATGCCCAGAGTTACAGGCAGATACCGCAAAGCGGAGGGAGGATTCTTCTCTAAGATCCTCAGAAGGAGCTTGTCCCTGCTCTCACCTTCATTTCCCACTTGTGGCCTGCAGAACTACGGGAATAAACTTCTGGTGTTTGAAGCCATCTGATTTATGTTAGTTTGCTATAGCAGCCCTAGAAAACACGCAACAGCATATTCACAGATTCTGGAAATTAAGGCACGAACGTCTTTGGATGTCATTCTGCCTGGAGTCTGCAGCTGAGTACAGAGTGGGAAAATATTACCCATAGGAGGAAAAAAATTAAAACTGACATGAGTGTCAGAATTAATAGACATGTACATTAAAACAGTTCCTGTAGTTGTATTCCATATGCTGCAGAAGCCAGAGAAAAGATGGAATTTGATGAAACATGAAAGATATAAATGTGAACCGGAATTCAGCTTCTAGAGATGAAAACTATCATGTGTGATGTGAAGATCTATTGGACAGTATTAGTAACACATGAGACTGCAGAAGGGATTAGTGACCTTGAAGACACATCGATAGAAACCTGTCCAAAAATAGAGGAAACAAACAGAAATCAATGATGTAATTGGTCTGCTAGAAGGAGGGGAGTTAAGAAAAAATGTTTGACAAACTAGTGGCAGAGGACTTCCAAATTTTGATGAAAATTATAAACCCTGTGATCCAAGAAGCTCGAGCAACCCTATGGTTGGGAAACTTGTAGAAAACTACAGCAAGGCACATCATCAAATTGCTCAAAATCAGTGATAAAGAGAAAATCTTAAAAATACCTAGAAAGAGACATATTATATACAGAGGCACAATGATAAAAGAATAACAGCATGTTTCTTCTAGGAAACAATGCAAGTCAGATAACAGTGGGATAACATCTTTAAAGTACAGAAAGAAAAAAAAACTTGCTTGTTTAGTTATATATCCAATGAAAAAAATTTTCAAAAGAAAAGCCAAATATAGGCAATGCCAGACACATGAAAGATAAAAATTCTTCACCAACATATCTGCACTTTCAACAGTGTTAAGTGAAGTGGTTCATACAGAAGGAAACAGGTAGGGGATATTCTTCTGCATCTACAAGATACACAATGGTTTAACAGAGATTAGCAGACCGAATAAAAAAGGAATGGCAGTTTTGTAGGTAAATAAAATTGCTTTTCTTCATGATATGTCTCTTAGAAGATAATTGGTTTTTAAATAAAATAGTACTTACATACAGTATTCTGAGTTTTATTCCGTGTACAAATGTAACAATATAGCACAAAGGTGAGAGGAAAGAAATTGAAGTAAGCTGATGTGAAGGTCTTACACTGTACATGCAGTCTTCGAATATCACCTGCAGGCAGCTTGTGACACATTAAAGGAGTATGTGGTGCATCTGAAAACAACCACACGGAGGCTTGTCACATGTGTTCATACAGTTAGTAAGTAAATAAATGCCATAAAGTGGAATAATAAAAAATAGCTAAGCTGTAGGAACATAGAAATAAAAAGAAAAGGGAAGGGAACACATGGGACAAATAGAAAACAAAGAGCAAGTTAATGTGACTCAAACCTAACCATATAATAGATATTTTAAACACAGTGGTCTAACAGAGGTTAGCAGACTGAATGAAAAAGGATGGCCCAGCTAAGTATGTGCTTCCTACAAGAAACTCACTGTAAAGACTCGAATAGGGTAATAACAATGGGAAAAGAAAGATGTGTCATGTTAATCTGAATCAAAAGAGAGGTAGAGAGGTCATATAACTGTCAGGTGAGGGCAGAGACTTTTTTTAAATATCATTGCATAATGATAAAGGAATCCATTCATGAGAAGAACCTAATACGAAGCATTTACCCACCTAATTGTTAAATACATGAAGCAAAAATGGATATAAATGAAAGGATAGTTAAGATCACAGTTATCTTCACATATATCAACTCCCTCTTTCAGTAAGTGATAGAACACATAGAAGAAAAGTAAGGATACAGAGGGTTTGAATGACATTATCAACCACGTTGGCCTAATATGAATTTATGAAATACTCTACCCAACAGTAGAATATGTACTCTTGTCAAATACATTTACCAAGAGTGATCACATGCTGTACCATAAAATATGTCTCAGTACATTTAGAAGGACTTAAATTATATAACGTATGGTCTCTAATGACAGAGTAAATGAGAAATGATAGAAAATTTATCTAGAAACATTTGAAAAGTCTTCAATTATTTGGTAACTGAAAATATACTATACAATAACTCACTGGTCAAAGAGTAAAGGGGAAATTTCAAAATACTTTGAAAGCTAAAATATCTCAAAATTTGTGTGATGCTTCAAATATTTAAAGGTTGACTCACAGCACTAAATGCATGTATTAGAACGGAAAACAAGTTCTCAAATCAGTTCCCACAGATGCCATAATAAACTAGAAACAGGAGAGCAATGAATCTTAAAGTAAGATGAGGGGATTTAAGGAAAAAATATTAGAGAAGAAATGAAATAGAAAACAGTATAAAGAAAATCAAGGAAATGAATAAAATTGATAAATAATGCCAAACTAATCAAAAACACAAAAAGACATCAATCCCCAATTCCCATTACTATAAATTCTTCCTCTGTTAAAAGGATAATAAAGATATATTTGAGTACCCATATGCCAATACATTTAGCAACTTAGAAAAATGGACGCATTCCTTGAAAGACTAATCTCAAACCTTGTGGCAATCTTATTCTCACAAATCAAAGTCTAGGCCAAGAGGATTTCACCGTCAGTTCCACAAGATCTATAAGTAAGTAGGGAATTATGCCACTCTGTGGACTCTTCCAGAAAATTGAGGAGGATGGAATACTTAGCTCATTGAGGTCAACGTTACCCTGAAATCAAGACCAGACAAAGCCAACATGTGAAATCTACATACCAGTATCTCCTGTGAACATAGATACGCAAGTTTTTTTTTTTTTTTTCTTTACAGGCAGAGTGGACAGTGAGAGAGAGAGAAAGGTCTTCCTTTGCCATTGGTTCACCCTCCAATGGCCGCCACGGCCGGTGCGCTGTGGCAGGCGCACCGCGCTGATCTGATGGCAGGAGCCAGGTGCTTCTCCTGGTCTCCCATGGGGTGCAGGGCCCAAGCACTTGGGCCATCCTCCACTGCACTCCCTGGCCACAGCAGAGAGCTGGCCTGGAAGAGGGGCAACTGGGACAGAATCCGGCGCCCCGACCGGTACTAGAACCCGGTGTGCTGGCGCCACAAGGCGGAGGATTAGCCTAGTGAGCCGCGGCGCCGGCCCAGATACACAAGTTCTAAACAAAATTTTAGCAAATAACAGATAATACCTAAAAACGATAGTACATCATGACTTTTGCAAAATAAACGCAATTTGCCATATTCACATGCTAAAATAGATACAATACATGCAGAAAAAGCATATTACAAAATTCAATAGCCATTCCTCACAAAATCTCTCAGCAAAGTAGGCATGAAAGATGGGCCTCGTTCTAATAAAGAGCATCAATGGGAAACGATGGGTAGCATCATACTTAGTGGTGAAAGACTGAGTGCTTTTGAGAACAAGAACAAGGCAAGGCAGTCTCTTACCACTTCTTTTTAACCTGGTTAAATTAAAAAACAAACTTTGCTTTTTAAAAGATACACAAACTATTAGGGAAAAGGTAAAACTGTCTTTTCACAGATGATATGATTGTTTAGAAATTCTGATGGACTATTATATAAAAGCTATTTTAATTATGCAATGATATTTTAAATATATCAGTATACAAAATACAGTTGCTAGCAATGAATAAGAGTTTAAAAGCCAGTCAGTGCTGTTTATATATAGTAGCATAAAAAAGGCTATTTAGGGATATGTAAGATCTATATGAAGATACTTAAAAAGGGAGGAAAATGTGTACTAGGAAAATTATGCATGGGTTAAAAAATTTTAATACAAATATAAATTTTTAATTCTATTTTTACACTTTTTGAAGTATATAATGTGAACTAAAACATTTCTGAGAGAAAGTATATCATAGAAAGTGGAGATACATACATGTTCCTGGATTAGGAGACAATTTGTTTACAAAATATTTTAATGTAATTTATTCAAAAGAGAGAATGTCAAGATGTCTCATCTGCTGGTTTATTTTCCAGCTGTGGTTAGGCCAGGCTGAAGCTGGGGTCCAAACTGCCCTTCTGGGTGGCAGAGACCTAATTACTTGAGCCGTCACCTGCTCCCTCCCAGGGTGTGCATTAGCAGGACGCTAGAATTGGGAACAAACCCAGGTACTCTGGTATGGAACACAGGGTACCAAATGGTATCTTAACTCCTGTACCAAATGTGCGCCCTACCCCTCCCCTCGCCCCCGCCATATATACGACCATTGGTTTTGTCATTTTGGGCTGTTAGAACAGAATATCATAGATTGAATGGCTTAAACACAGATATATTTATCATTATTCTGCGAGGCTGGAAGAGGTCAGGGTGCCAATATGGTCAGGTTCGTGGTGGTTCACAGATGACCATCCCCTTGTAGCCTTACTTGATGGGGAGCAGAGAAAAAGAGAAAGCTGTCTCCTTTCTTTTCTTGTCTCGTCATAAGGATTGTGTCCTCATGACTTATGTACCTCCTAAAGGCCCTGCCTGTCTCCAGATACCATCACCTTGGGAATCAGGGCTCTGATTTATGAATTTGGAGAGGCAACGTTCAATCCATGAGAACATTATTGTGGAAATATCAGTTCTCAGACTGATCTGGAAATTCTGCATCATGCCAATCAATATCCCAGCAGGCAATTTTTGTACAGATTGACAAATATATCTAAAAATCAGATGGGAATTCGGTGGAGGTAGGATAGCCCAAACAACTTCAAAAAGTGTGAGGACTTACTGTCTGCCTTAGAGACGGTTTTAAGGTTATCGTAATCAAGGCCATGCAGTATTAGCATAAAGATAGACAAATCAACTCAGTCCAGGAATAGACCCACATGTATATTTTCATTTGGTATTTTATGAAGGTGCAAAGATAACACAGTAAATTGTATTCTTTTCAACAAATGGTGCTAGAAAAATTGGGTAACCATAGCCAAAAAATAAACTTTATACCTGATACCATATACAAAACAGTAAAGCATCATATACTTAAATGTAAATCCTAAAACTATAAGAGAAAGCCTTTGTGGCATTGGGGTACGTCATATTTCTTGGAAGATACAAAAAAATACAGTTCATAAAAGAAAAAAATGGTAAATTTGACTTTTCAGAATTCCGTTCTTTGAAGATACTGTTATGAGAATAGAAAGAGAGTCAACAGATTGGGGGAAATATCTGCTAATCATATGCCACGTGAAGATGTTGTATTCAGAATATGTAAAGAACTTGCCAAACTTAAGAAGATAGACAACCCAACAAAGCAGTAGATAATAGATTTGAAGAGACACTTCACCAAAACGAGACATAGATAAATGGTAAATAAGCTCATGAACATATATTCACACCATTATTTATATGGAAAACGCAAAACAAAACGGCAGTGACATAAAACTGCACCTGTTGGAATGGCTAAAATTAAAAAGACTGCCCAGGGGATGGTGCTGTGGCGCAGCAGTTTTAACGCCCTGGCCTGAAGTGCCAGCATCTCATATGGGCACCGGTTCTAATCCAGCTCACTGCTATGGCCCGGGAAAGCAGCAGAAGATGGCCCAAGTCCTTGGGCTCCTGCACCCACATGGGAGACCTGGAGGAGGCTCCTGGCTCCTGGCTTTGGATCAGCACAGCTCCGGCCATAGCAGCCAATTGGGGAGTGAACCATCAGATGGATGGTTCTCTCTCTCTGCTTCTCCTCTCTTGTGTAACTCTGACTTTCAGATAAATAAGTAAATCTTAAAAAAAAAAAAAAAAAGACTGCCCATAGTATGTTGGGAATGGAGATGAACTTGAACTCTGTTGATAAGAATGTAAAAATATAACTACTTTGGAAAATACTGTGTCAGTTCCTTAAAACCTTAAACATACATGTACCATAATGAGCCAGCCATTCCATACCCACATATTTATCCAATGGAAATGACCCAGGTGCCAGTTTGTAGGTAAATGAATGCAATCCATAATCTTAGTCTGATCCATGCTGATAGACATTTTGAAAAATCTCAAAAGTAACTGTGCTAAGTGACAGAATCCAGACAAAGAGTAGAAGCCACATGATCCATTTATATAAAATTCTAGAAAATCCAAGCTTTTCTAAAATAGAGTCTTCCTGGCTGAGGGAGGAGAGATGAGGAATGGCAGGAGGCAGGGAATGAGAAAATATGAGAGTGATGTAGGTATGTTAGCTTTAGTGTGATAATTTATGTGTTCTTATGTCATAGATGATCAAATTCTTTGCATTAAACAGTTTAGTTATAGCTCAGTAAAGCTGTTGCTTTTTTATTTTTTGTATATGCTGTGTTGTCTTAATTTTGCAGACAGTGGACCATGGATTCTAAGACTGCTCTCTTAGTTTGGGAAGTTGTTTCCTTTACATTTAGCTGTGTCAAATATAACATTGTCCATTTATGCAGCTTGTTACAGATTCCTTACCACTAATACAAGCATTGGGGAATCAAAAATGAGGAACAGAAACAGGATACATGCCTCATGTAGCTTAGGTCTAGAGATATATAATGATAAAATTATAGGCATCGGTGAAGAATGTGAGTTCAGGAAATGATGGAATGTATGTTGCCTAAAATATCACAGCATCCTATAAAGAGTGGCCCTGGTGTTTTTGAGCTGTGGGACAGGGCATATTTCTGAACTGGAAGGCCATCTAAAATGGCGGACCTACCCTGTCAAAGAGGTTAGGGAAGCACCCTAAGGTGTCTAGGGCAATGGCTGCTACGTTAGGTACTGGACAAATAGTAGCCAGTTTTTTCTTTTTGAAAAAGCACTGTGAAATATTTAATTTGATTGAAACTATCTTGTGTAAATTGAATATAATCCTTGGCACATTGACTTTTATTGTTCATAAAAATAACTTAAAACTGGCATTTCTCTGTCTCTGACCATGTCTAAGTAAACAAAGCAGCATATTTTTTAAAAATTTATTTTATTCTAAAGAGTTACACAGAGAGAGGAGAGGCAGAGAGAGAGAGAGAGAGAGAGGTCTTCCATCCGATGGTTCACTCCCCAATTAGCCGCAACAGCTGTAGCTGGGCTGGTCTGAAGCCAAGAGCTAGGAGCTTCTTCCGGGTCTTCCACATAGTGCAGGGGCCCAAGGACTTAGGCCACAAAGCAGCATATTAACAATCATGGTTCTCCAGTCTACCATGAATAACAATTTTATACATAATTTACATAATACTAATTATTGATATACTCAACATAGTCAGAAGTAAGTTGCTTTGAAACCATAAAGAAGATAAAATGCTATGGAACTGCTGAAATAGACTCCAGAGACCATGCACTAAAGTAATGGACTGGACCTGGAGGGCACAGCTTGTTCTAGATCCATTTATTGTTAGTTCAGATACCATTCTTAGAAATTTGTATGTACGAAGGCTGGCGCTATGGAGTAGTGGGTTATGCCACTGCCTGCAGCGCTGGCATTCCATATGGGTGCTGGTTTGAGTCCTGGCTGCTCCACTTCCAATCCAGCTCCTTGCTAATGAGCATGGGAAAGCAGCTGAAGGTGGCCTGAGTACTTAGGCCCCTGCAACCATATGGGAGACCTGGAAGAAGCCCCTGGCTTCTGGCTTCAGATCAGCTCTGCTCTGGCCATGGTGGCCATTTGGGGAGTGAACCAGTGGATGGAAGACCTCTCTCTCTCTCCCTCTGTCTCTGTAACTCTGCCTTTCAAATAAAATAAAATAAAATAAATCTTAAAAGAATTTGTACAAATGGCATATTTACCTATCACCTGTTGAGAGAGGGAGAGATTGTTGCTGACACATGAACATTGTTGGTAACAAAAATCAGGAGCTAATACACCTGGCAGAAAGGGAGACGAAATACTAGAAGGTGAGCGCAGGGCTGGAAAAGGAAAGCAGTTTGGAATGGGGGTAAAGCCACTGTGTGTCAGTAACCTCTGGGGATGTAACTGCTAGTAAGAGCAAAAAAATCAAATGCTTATTGTGTACCAGGCATTGTTCCAATTGTTGTCCATGTATTATTTCATGTATTAAACCCCGTGGTCACATCATTAGCCTCATTTTTTAGATGAAGAACCTGTGACTTAACAACGTTTCGACACAGCAGAGCAGACAAGATGTGAACCAAAGTTCATTTGAAGCTCAAGTATTTAGTCGTTCTATGTGCCCTTCTCAGTCATTAGCACATTACAATAATTGACTCTTGCTCTTTTCCCCTTTGAACAAAGAAAGTGTTAAGCTGTTTTTTTTTTAAAGGTCTTAAAGTACAAAAAGTTTTGTAAGACAGTTTTTATTTTAAAAAGTTGAAGTTACAGTTTTCCACCAAAAGATTCTAAATTCTTCATAAAATATTTTACTTCTTGCCAAATATAAATGTATATAGTAAATTTATTAAGTCTGTTTAGATTTTTGAATGAGAAACTGTGAACCAATTTCATTACCTGTTGAAGGAAGTGACTTCCTTTAGATAACTTGTACATATACTCAATTCTTTTGGCTTATGCTACATTCAGTGTCAAGAGTATTAAGGTAACCATGAAGCACATATGTTAATTTGTAACTGAGGTAGTTGAGGAAGAGTTTACTTTGATTCACTTTTCTCACTGAGAACTCATCCATCTGGAAGCTAAGTGCTGTGCATGGGAGGCACTGTGTGTGTGTGTTCATCATTTGTCTTCAGTGCTTTGAGTATTGACTATAACTAAAGGTGTGGAAAGAACAACAGTTGCCCATTTTCAACAATATCAAGTAGCAATAGCATATAGTATGTTGAATTTATAGGTAGATGATTTTTATCTCTGAATTTTTAAAGTAGTTTTATTTATTTGAAAGGCAGAGTGACAGAGGGGAGAGACAGAGGAAGAGTTCTTCCATCCCCAAATTGCTGCAGTGGCCAGGGCTGGGCCAGGCTGAAGCCAGGAGCCTGGAACTCTATCCCTGTCTCCCATGTGGGTGGCAGGGGCCCAAGCACTTGGGCCATCTTGTGCTGCTCTCCCAGGCACGTTAGAAGGGGGAATCCATGGGATGCCGGCGTTGCAGGCAGCAAGGAAACCCGCTGTGCCACAATACCGGCCCCTTTAACTCTTGACTTTATGCTTCTGTAAAGATTATAATTTTGAAACCTTGATTCTATAAATATTATGGCTATCATTTTGAAACCCAGTTTTAAATTTTAGCTATAAAATGAGATGTTGGGCCAGATATTCTCCCAATGACACACCCGAAGAGCTCGTTTTCCAAGTCTGTTCTTAAGCTTATTTTAGTTTCCTTTTATTGTGGTTTTGTAAAGGACGACAGAATGTGTCCAAAGGGAGAGGATGATGTGAACTTGCTTGCCTCTGTTACTTTGCCTTTTCCACTTGGAGTTGTTCACTGAGACTTCTGTGGTGATGTGGTTTTTTCAAATCCCAGGAGTTGCATTCAGCTCTGCCACTTGCAGGCTGTGCGACCTGCACAAGGTGCATAACCAGCCTGTGCTTCTGTTGTCGTGCAGCAGTGCTACTGCGGCCTCAGAACATGGCTGTGATGGGTAACCGAGTTCATGTATTGTCTGTCAATCACTCACAACTGTGCCTGGCACACAAGGAATCAATAACTGCTAATTCTTATTTTGGAGTTTTTAAATGAGGCTTAAATGGTATTAGGCATGTAAAATACTTAGAGTGTCTGGCATTTATTAAGTGCTCAGTAAATGCTAGCGACTCTAATTGAAATGTTCTGGGACCTGTCTGAGTAAAGAGACCGTGTCTTTGGATCTCTGTGCATGTCATATCTTCAGTGAATTTATTTTGGGGCATGAGGAAAAATCATTAGTTTCTATATTGCTTTTCCCAGTAGGTTCAGGTTATAAAGTTAAAATTTTTAAATATAGTTATTTTCTAACTTCAGATTGTTACTTCAAGGTCATGTTTATTTTTATTATTACAAAGTATAGTTTTTTTTTTTTAAAGAAAATTTACTTATTTATTTGAAAGGCAGAATGAAGGAGAGGGAGAGGGGAAAACACACAGAAAGAAAGATCTTTTGTCTGCTGGGTCACTCCCCAAATGCCCACAGCAACCACTAGGCCAGGCATAAAAAGGAGCCAAGGACTCCCTCTGTCTCTCCCCTGTGGGTGGCAGGAACCCATGTACTTGGGCCAACAGCTGCTGACTCCTAGGTGCGTTAGCGGGAATCTGGATGAGAAGCCAGGACTTCAGCCAGGTACTCTGATATGAGATACAGGTGTCCCACACTGTGGCTTGACTGCACCACAGTGCCTGCCTCAAAGTATAGATCTTGATTAAAATCACAGTTTAGTGAACTTTGGAAAGGGCTGTCACTATCTAACGTTGTTTTCTTCTTTTTTGTTAACCTTCTTGTAGGTTTGTGGAATCTTGCTTCTCTCTTTTCCAACCTTTGCTTATTTGTGTTGATGCCCTTTGCCTTTTTCTTCCTGGAATCAGAAGGTTTTGCTGGCCTGAAAAAGGTAAGTGAATCATGTCAAACTAGACTTAAATAACCATTTGAGTGAAATTTTAAAACTTAATAACAGTAATAGTAATCTTAATAATTTTGCATATTGAATTATTTTGCATGTTTATGGGGGAAATAATCATTTAGACTTGAGAGTACATCTTTAGTATGCACAAACGTAGTGGTGTATTCTATTTTGGAATGGATAAACTTGAAATAATTGTTGTTATTCCTTTCCTAGGATGTTTCATTTAATTTAAAGCATGATATGAAATTATAAAAATCCTAAAATATATCTTAATGTGCAAGTTACCTTATGTCCAATATTTTCAGTGTAGTAGCATGTTATAAAGTCAAACATGTTCCATCAGATAGTCAAACTCCGATCATACTGAGAGTAACTGTTCTTAGGTGAATGTGCAAGGCTTAGAAGTGGGCAAATTGGAAACTTTGGAAGAGCATCTTAAAAATTAATCAAGACTTTCTAAGAGGTAATAACTTAATCTATCCTTGAACATAGCACTTTAAAGTGAAAGAAATGAAGTTTCTAATTTATAGTCTATACATTCTTTTGGTCATAAATTTTTGGAATATAATGCAAAGGTTTAAGGAGTTAAAGTTACACTTTGAGTAACTTTTAAGCTAGAGAAAGTGAATTCTAGCATTATAGTTTAGGTATATTTTGCCTTTTAGTTTTTAATTCTACTCTTGTTGTGATATACAGAGTAAAATGTGCCTGTGTATCTTACTGCTGAATGAATACTGTAATGCCAGTTATATAAATTTGGCATAGAAAGTTGTCAACTGTGTGCGACTTTTTGTTTCCCGTAACTTTATATCAGAGTCTTTAGAATGCAATGGCTTGACACTCTGCCAACTGTTCTGATTTTAAACTTCCAGTGGTACACTTTTTCAACAAGAATCCCCGAAGGTTGTTGGTTAAAGTGTTGTGTTCACAGACTCACTTTTTGTTTTCTAGGAGTTGTTCCTTATGTTAACACTTTATAGCTGGAAACTAACAGCCAATTGCGTATTTGGTAAATGTACCAAATGCAGAATGGATGATTGTGTTTGTTGATTTGTTGAGAGCTGGCTTTTAGATGTTGGAGTTATTTTTCTTTTAAAATCATGAAGTATTCTTAAGACTAGTAATTAAAATTAAGTCATCTGTGTATTGTGAAATTATTGTATAGTTTGAGATTAACAGCTATTTGTTTAATAATATTTTGAAGAAATTATGGAAGTGTTATTGCTGAAAGGGATTTAGTTCAAACTCTTTTTATAAGGAGAAAACTGAGTTGTCTAAGAACCGTATATATAAAATAGGAAAATCAAAACCTAAATTCAGGGTTGCCTCTGATGTTTTTAAAAGATTTTATTTATTTTATTTGAAAGGCAGAATTACAGAGAGGCTAAGGCAGAGAGAGAGAGAGAGAGAGAGAGAGAGAGAGAGATCTTCTACCTGCTGGTTCACTCTCCAGATGGCCCCAATGGCTGGAGCTATGCCAATCTGAAGCCAGGAACCAGGAGCTTCCAGGTCTCCTGTATGGGAGCAGGGGCCCAAGGACTTGGGCCATCCTCCACTGCTTTCCCAGGCTGTAGCAGAGAGCTGGATTGGAAGTGGAGCAGCCGGGATTTGAACCATCGCCAATATGGGATGCTGGCGCTGCAGGTGGGGGCTTTACCCGCTATGCCACAGTGCCAGCCCCAGTGTTCTTTTTCATATGAAATCATTGTGGAGAATACTCTGAGAGCCAACAGAGAAGATGGCGTGGCCAAGGAGGAAATGTGGATAGAGAAGAGGACCTCAGGATGCTGGTGGAGGAGAGAAGTCAGGAAGAATTCTGAGTGGTGCTGTCAGCTAGTGCGAGGGAAAAGGAGAGTGTGCTTCCAGAAGCCACAGGACAGAGGGTTTCTAGGAGAAGGAAGCAGATAATATCCCGTGTAGAGGGGCATTGCAGACAGTGAACAGCCAGAGGAAAGGAGAAGCCCATTCCGCAGAAGGTCATTTTTGGAGCTAGAGCTTTTGACGGGCATTTATTCATTCAACAGTTTTATTAAGCAACGCTGATTGTTATTCTGCTATGATAGAAGGTTGCTGGAGACACAGTTGAAGGTGAGGCTTCTCTTGTCAAGGGGTGGACAGTGGGAGAGATTGGAGATGGAAACAGATGAGATGCAGTCTGGTGAACGTTTATGTAAGCAGGTGCTGTGGGAGACCTTGAGCAGAATGGTTGTCATGATTTGCTAGAGAGCTGGGGCAGGCTTCACAGAGGAGCTGGAACTTGAAGGGTGAGCAGCAGTTTGCTGGGTGCGGCATTCTAGGCTCGCATGAAGGCCCAGGGTTCTGACTGACTTGAGAGAATGGCTGATACGTGGATTTGTATGGAACATGGTGTGAGTTCAGGGTGCACAAGTAGCTTGTCACGGTCAAATCCTGGTGACCTTATTCCCCTGCCAAGTTGTTTAGATTTTATGCTGCAGATGATAGCAAGCTGTTAAAGAATTTTCTGGGGGCTGATTCTGTGGCCTAGCCAAATAAGCTGCCGTCTGCAGGGCTGGCATTCCATATGGGCGCCAGTTCAAGTCACGGTTGCTCCACTTGTGATCCAGCTCTCTGCTAATGTGCCAGGGAAAGCAGTGGGAGATGGCCCAGGTCACTGCACCCACGTGAGAGACCCGGAAGAAGCTCCTGGTTTCAACCTGGCCCATACGCCTGCTGTTGTGACCATCTGGGAAGTGAACCAGTGGGTGGAAGATCCTCTCCCTTCTGTCTCTCCCTCTCTCTCTGTAATTCTTTCAAATAAATAAATACATAAAATGAATTTTCCAGAAGAAAAAAAATTGCACCTAATGTTTCATTTAAGTGTATTAGAGATAAATTCACATTCTAAAGTTTCTACCTATGTCACTAATAAGGAAAGGTGTACACAGCAGTACATTTACCTCACAATGTGAAACTTTGTATTTTGTAGAGAAATCACCTTACTGAAGCAGTCAGGCGCTAGACCCTGTTAGAAACCACGTGATCCAACATGTCACTCAAATTGCCATGTTGATGTTTGCTTTAAACTTACAGAGTTTGAGGTGGGCATGTCATAGTGGGTTAAGCCACCTCACGTTTGACACTGCCATCCCACCTCAGAGTGCTGAGTGGGTCCTGGCTTCTCTGCATCTCATCAGCGGAAGATGGCCTGAGTCGTTGGGTCCCTGCCACCCACCTGGGACACCTGGGTGGAGTTCTGGGCTCCTGGCCATGACATGGGCAGCCTTGGCTGTTGAGGCTGTTTGAGAAGTGAATCAGCAGATGAGAGATCCTTCTTTCTCTCTCTCTCCCTCTCTCTGTCACTCTTCCTTTCAAACAAATAAAATAAATATTAAAAAAAAAAATTTTACTAAGTTCCTCCCTCTTCCTTACACTGGCTTTTGTGTAATATTATTAAATGCAGAAAACAGCTGGTAAAGCTCGGTGTTAAGTATGTTTTTGTTAGAGGAGGATCTACCTAGTTTGTGTATACCTTTCACAAAAATCTAGTTATTAAACGTATTATTATTTTTAAAAAGTGTGTAGTGTGGATGAATTTCTGCCTTCAAATTTTTTTCGTTCTTGTCATGACCTATTAGAAAAAAGACTTGACTCAGTTTGTTGAAGCAGAATTCTCCAGCATCAATTTCTGGAAGTTAAAAAAGCTGAAAAACCCAGTGATGAGTTTTCTTTTTCCCCAGCATAGACTTATGATCCAAAGGGATAATCAGCCGAGGACCCCGGAAAGTAGAATTACTTCATACCTGCAATTGTACAGCAGTTCTTGCTCCTCGCTGTTTCTGCTTCTAGTCTCTCTCTACAAGAATATTCTTTTCAGAGCTCATCTTTGACTGTGTTTGTCTCCTCAAATCCCCTTAAGGGTCACCAAGTGCATTTCATGGTCTCAGATGGAGACTAAACTTGAATGGATTATAGGATACAGTCAACATGATCAATCCAGTTAATTCCCAGACACAGCAAAAGATGGCAATAAGGAAGAACCCAGGATGGCTGTGTTCATCCATGAATGCCTGCTGTAGAGATGTAATGCCATTAAAGGAGGAGGGAGATGAATTTTTGTTTGAAGATAGAGGAGGTAGAATAATTAAAAACTTTTTTAAAAGATTTATTTTATCCATTTGCAAGGGTTACAGAGAGAGGTAGAGACAGAGAGAGAGAGGTCTTCCATCCACTGGTTCACTCCCCAGATGGCCGCAATGGCTGGAGCTGCACAGATCTGAAGCCAGGAGCCAGGAGCTTCTTCTGGGTCTCCCATGTGGGTGTAGGGGCCCAAGGACTTGGGTCATCTTCTACTGCTATCCCAGGCCATAGCAGAGAGCTGGATCAGAAGAGGAGCAGCCAGGACTAGAACCGGTACCCATATGGGATGCCAGTGCTTCAGGGCAGGGCTTTAACCTGCTGTGCCACAGCGCCAGCCCCAGCAGAATAATTTTAGAGTGAGTCTGACTGGATTGGTGTGCTGAGGAGGAGGTGCCAATGGGAAGGGATTGAAGGTATAAAAAAGAGAAAATTTGACTTTAGGGTCAGACTCCCTAGGAAAATTATTTGATGTAAATTTCAGGTTTTATTTTTTTTAGTGAGTATAATACTTATTATTTGATTATTAGATGATATTATTCATGTAAAGAACATAGCCAAGGACTTTATTCAGTACCTGTTAACTATTACTAACTTACCATTTTCCTTGAGGTATTATCACCATTTTTCTCAAGTAGCATTTGACTAATATTCTAGGAAGGATTAGTGTTATATGGGATTCAGAAAGCAGCTAAGAGCAATGTAGTCAGCTTTTCATTATTCATGTATTGTATTCTCACTCAGTTTTAAAGTTCCAATTATTTTTCCCATTTTGAAATGTCATGTACTGAAGCAGAATAAGTCAATTTTAGCATCAAAGGTAGCATACTTTTGAAACAACCTGCTTGAAGGTGCCTTTTGTACCCAAGTAGAAATGTTTAGAAAGATTTAAGATTAAGCAAATCACGGGCAGTATTTTTAATTATTCATGTTTTTCAGTTTTAAAAACAATTACTTGAAAGTTACAAAGGTTATTAGCATTGCATAGTTAAATTTAAATGTTAAAGTATACATCTGAACATTTAATGTTGTATATTTCTGAATATGGAATCATTTGGTATTTACAAGTTCTACATGTTTCCTAAGATATGTAGTTCTTGCATAGTACTATAGGGTTTGTTGGAATTATTACCTTTGTTGCTTAACTGAAGTTAACCTTATCATTGAGTACAATCATGTATGTGTGTATAGATACACACAATTTTTTCTTTAAAGCTGCGTGTTCATTGGTCGCATTTGACACTTCTAGTTTCCTAAGTGATGTTGAAGAGAGGTCAGAAACATTTCTAATTGGTAGATTGAGCATGACAATTTGAGTAATGACAAACTAGTAATATGCTTAAGTTTCCTTTCTTCCCCCTGTGGCCACCCTCCTGGTGCCGTTTTACTATGTCGAAGTCTGGTGTATTCCCTAAACGGCATATGGCCCCACCATACTCCATGGATTCCCCTGGGCAGTCCACTTTAAAACAGCTCCTTGCATATTGTGCTGAGATGCGGAAATTGGCCACTGGCCATGGGCGGATGCAGAGCTTGAATTGAAAATCAAATTAAGCAGAATTCTCTACTTAGTTTTTAATTAAGCCACTATGTTAATTCAAACAGGACATTTTAGGCCTGGCGGGGTTGACTATGTCCTTTTAAGGGCCATAAGTAGCCTTTCTTCCTTCTTACCATGGCGTGTTTCTATTTTATTACGACCATCTCCTCCCTATTCCCTTTATTAATTCCCAAGGGTTAGAGAATATACATGGCTTCGATCATTTTTTCTTTAGTAAGGTGCTAACTTGACTCTTGGAACTTGAACTTACTGTTCGCAGTTAAGTGTTTTTCAGATTTAAAGGATTTTGCTGTCACCTACCTGAATTGAGCATTATGCATGTTTATGTGTATTTGAACCTGATCTTGTGTCTACATCTTAATTTTTCAACTCTGGTAAAAAGGTTGCATCTCTTGGTTATTGTTTTATTTTGTGATTCCGGATGCTTTTGCCACAGTTTTTGACCTTGGGCATTTGCTAGTGTACCAGAGTGCATGGGTCTTAGGGAAGATGCCGCTGCTGTTTCTGTCACACCTCATGTCAGTCCTAGGAACTTCACTCCTTACATGCCCCAGAGAAAACCTCTAGCTTATCTATATTAATGTCACAGGATTTCTAATGAACTCTGGAAATGTAGTCACCAGCCAGTGTTTTAACCCTAAATATAACATATTTGTTTCATGTTATATCGTAGCATCTATTTTGAATTAAAATGTTATGAGGAAAACATTTAACAACTTAACGAAAGTGGCGAAAAAGATCTCACCATGTGATTGTTATATAAACGTAGTGACAGATGAAATCATAAACCCAAGTTTTGTTCTGAAAGTAAATTTACATGGTACTTCACCTTAATCTTTGATTTGAAGTCATAGCATAAAATTTAACATAAGCGACAGCAACATCCTGACCAATTATCCCCACCATCCAGACATCCCCAAATGTCCAGAACATAGCACACGGTCTGTAGGATTAAGAGGTTAACTCCTATAACTTCAAACAAAGTGCTTAATAATAAAAGCAAAAAGTAAAAAATTTGAGGTAACTTCCTTTCGTAGTTAATTAGACTGGCCAGGTGGAAGCGCAGCGCTCTGTGCTGGTGCTCAGAACGTCTATAAAGCCGAGCAACATGACAGCACAATAGAGGAGGAACAAAGATTTTTTTAATATGTTTCTATCCTGTGTCACAGTTTGAAATTGTCCTGGTTTATGTCCCTTTTGGCAAACTTACATAAAAGTGACCTTGTACTGTATTTTATGACCAGATGACTTTTTCCCCCCAGTGGCTAATTTGTATCAGGCCTCCATGTTTAAGAGACACAGAAGTGAGTAGGAAGTCCAGCCTTCTTTGCTTTCATTGCATTCTTTCATTATTTTTTGCTCGTTTTTTTTTTTTGTTTGTTTTGCCACTGATGATCCATAAATTGTTGGAAATGAGTGATTAAGGAAGTGCTGCTTAGTGTTAGTGGCACATGCGCATGTTTGGCCTGGTTCTGGTGGGTGAGAGGCGATCACAGACAAAAGGAAGGCTCCTGCTGGGAACCTTGCAAGGAAATTTAACGTGGTCGTGTTTTGATCTTGGTGTTTATTACAGAAAATGAAGTCATCTCTCACAAGCTACTGTTATGTGCTAATTTGATTTTCCCAACACCTTCAAGAAAAAAATAATAGAGTTAATAGAGTTATTTATTATTAGAAATCCTCTACTCTCCCTTAATTGGAACTGTTAGTTTTCTTAGAAATAGTATGGATAAGAATAGTTATTCACAAAGCATTCTACTCTGGTAGTGTTGTTACACTTGAACTTCCTTTTAGAAGATGCAGAGTGAGCATTTCAAACTCTGAAGCCTAGCATATAGAATCTCAGAAAAATACAAAAGTGCTATTTTGAAGAAAAGAGTAAATTAACTTGTTTCCTTTAAAAATTGACTTGATGCAGATTTTGAATTAAAAGTGACTTATCTCATGAAATGACATTAGTTATGTCAGTAAACTTGGTACAGTTGTATGTAGGAGGTATCTAAATACAGCTTCAGTTACAGTGTATTATTGTTAAGTAGCAGCTGCCTTTTAAACCACTTAGTTCCCATATACATTGTGATGGTATGATACTTTCAGTTGGACCATTATATATTACTTTCATCTTTCTTTCCACTTACCAAAAAATGAAAGATTTCTATAATTAATTCTAGATTTTCTTTTTATTTACATAACAGTGTAGTGGCAAAAAAGATATGAGCTTTGGGGTTCAGAATATGGGGACTGAAGTCCTGACTCGTACTGACTTTGACTTTGGGTACAGTTCTCGTGTTTGCGTCTGTAACAGCGCCTCTGTGCGGGGCTTGCTGAGGGGCTTGGTCATCTCTCACCGCAGACACTCATGAAGCATCCAGGACACATTATGAGTAGCAGTTATTATTGGGTGTTTAAATGTATCAGACATCAGGAAACTGTGTATGGGATTACCTTGTATATATAATGGCAAAATGATATAAGAAATTATAATGGCATGGACCTAGTAAGATTTTATTTATTTTTTGAAATAGGATCTGTTTTATCTTAGAACAGGAAAGGTTGTAAAAAACAGGTATTACATTTAATAGGTAACTAAACTTCAAACTGTATTTTATTTGATGATTAAATTACTAACTAATGTCTCATAATATTTCATAGGTCAGGCCTCTTTGTTAAAGGAGGAAAAGTTCGGTAGGGAAGAAATAAAAAGTCACCAGGTTCAGATTTTAAAGTAATTATACTTTTAATTAAAGTGACCTCAGTACTTCAATATTCATGAAACAATCTTATAGAAATGATTGTTAATCAGAGTTTATTCTCCAAAACTTTTCCGGATAAATTGAAAATGACCCACCCTTTGTTGTAATGAGCTTTATTTGGAAGTAAAATTAGATGTCAAATTTAATGCTATTGGAGAGCTTCTTAAATAATTATGATAGGACAAGTGCTCACCAAAGAGGCTAGAATTTGGATTGTTAATGTCTTATATTTATTTTGTATTTAAATTTATTCAAATTGTTATGATGTTAGTCTTTGATTTCTATGAAATGCTTGCCAATATGTAGCTTAAACTTGATATATAAATTTACAACACATTTGTTTCACTAGTATCCCAGAAATAAAATTCAGACAGATTAAAGGTAATACTGTTTGATAGTTTCACATTAGCTAATATTTAAGGTTGTGAAATATCTACTTTTCTTTTTTCTTTTTTCTTTTTCTTTTTAAAGATTTATTTTATTTATTTGAAAGACAGAGTTACAGAGAGAGGTAGAGACAGAGAGAGAGAGGTCTTCCATCTGCTGGTTCACTCCCCAGATGGCTGCAACGGCTGGAGCTACGCCAGTCTGAAGCCAGGACCCAGGAGCTTCCTCCGGATCTCCCACATGGGTGCAAGGGCCCAAGGACTTGGGCCATCTTCTACTGCTTTCCCAGGCCATAGCAGAGAGCTGGATCAGAAGAGGTGCAGCTGGGACTAGAACCGGCGTCCACATGCAATTCCGACACTTCAGGCCAGGGTGTCAACCTGCTGCCACAGCGCTGGCCCCTGAAATATCTACTTTTCTTTAAAATTAATTTACTAAGAGTGACACTACTTAAAAATTTATTGGTTTACACACTTTTTCTTAAATTCTCTAGAATGTGAAGGTCATGTTCTGGGGTGTTAAATTTTAAAGCAACTGAAATGTTAAAATGTTAAAAATGTTAAATAATAGTGATTAAAATATGATTAGCAGGTGAAACAGAAAAATGATACATTAATAGCAGAAAAAGAGAATTAAATGTATCAAAATGATCAGTTTTACAGAACACATTTCCTACATACAGAGAGTGGATCACAGAGATTTTTAAGTTGTTTTATAATGTTATATTTAAATAAATCAACACTTACTATAGATGGGACTACTTAATATTTTGTTTGCCTATTAATGAGTATTAATTTTTGTAAGTGGTTGGTTATAGAGGGAAAGCAGGCTTCGTCTGCTGGTGTACTCCTCAGAAGCCTGCCGTGGCCGAGGGGCTGAAGCTGGGAACTCAGTCCAGGCGTCCCACATGGGTGACAGGAACCCGATTGCTTGACCCAGCACTGTTGCCTCCCAGGGTCCGCATTAGCGGGAAGCAGGAGCCAGAGCCTGTGGTGAGACCTAGGAACTCCGATGTGGGACACGGGCGTTCCAACTGGCATCTTAACTGTGAGGCCAACTGCCTGCTTGTAGTGGATTTTTAAAGCAGGTTTGTGAAAAAGAATCAAGCTGTTTTCGAGGTATCAAAAAGACTTACCTGTCTCAATGATTTTTTGTATTCTTTTCATAAGCATTTATTTATTTATTTAAAAGTTGGAGTTACAGAAAGAAAGGGTGAGACAGAGAAAGAGAGACCCTCCATCTGCTGTGTCATTCACCAAGTGGCCACAATGACCAGGGCTGAGCCAGGCCGCAGCCAGGAGCTTCATTTGGGGCTCCCATGTGGGTGGCAGGGGCCTAAGCACTAGGGCCTTCTTCTGCAGCTGTGTCAGGGCGTTGGCAGGGAGCTGGATCTGAAGTGGAACTGCTGGACAGTTACCAGCATCTCAGCTTTATCTGCTAGGCCACAATGTCGGTCCCTGTATTTTTTGAATAGCTAGAATTAAATTATATTTCTGATACAACTTTTCAGGAAAGATAGTAGCTTATCTTGTGATAAGACTTACTGCATTAGAAGCCTTAAAAATACTTTGATTTGGAGTCAGTGCTGTGGTGTAGTAGGTAAAACTGCTGCCAGAGATGCTGGCATCCATATGGTGCCTGTTTGAGTCCCCGCTGCACCAGTCATTCCAGCCATTTGAGCCAATGGCTGGGAGATTCTCTCTCTCTCTCTCTCTCTGCCTCTCCCTCTCCCTCTCCCTCCCCTCCTCCCCCTCCCGTCTCTCCCTCTGTCTGTAACTCTGCCTTTCAAATAAATAAATATTTTTAAAAATATACGTTGATTCAGAATGAGATTTCTCTTATTTCTGCTTTCCCTTAGTTCAGGCTTCATAATTTCTTACTTAGATTATTAAAACATTTGTCCAGCTATTTTTTCTGCTTCCTATAAAAAGCAAATAATCTCTGATAGGACTTCTAGCTTTGTTTTCTTAAAAGTACAATTGTTTATGTAACTTACCTCTACAAATCTTTGCTAGTTTCTAATTGCCAACCAAATAAAGGCTAAAGTCTCTAGCATTAGGCACAAGACCCTCCGAGAATGTAAGCCACATTTTCACTGGGCCCCACTAGCCACCTCTGCTGCATCCCACTGAACTGCTTCCCTTCACTGAGAATGCGCCAGGGTCTTTCCCAGCTCGCTCTCTCCTCCTTTGCGTTTCAAATACAAAATAATAAAAATAAAATCTTAATTAGCAAAAACATAGGTTCCTAAGTTAAGAAATACTTACAAAAACATAAATATTGCAAGTATATGATTCTACTTATGTGTGGTATTGAAAATAGACTCACAGAAACAAAGGCTGGAGGAGGGGAAAGTGGGGAGTTTTTCGGTGGATAGAGTTTCAGTTCTGCAGATTGAAAATGTAGTAGAGATGTGTTGTACAACAGTGTGGCTATAAGTAATTCCACTGAACTGAAGTTAGAAATGGTTAAGATAGGCCGGCGCAGCGGCTCACTAGGCTAATCCTCTGCCTGCGGCACTGGCACCCTGGGTTCTGGTCCCGGTTGGGGTGCCGGGTTCTGTCCCGGTTGCCCCTCTTCCAGTCCAGCTCTCTGCTGTGTCCCGGGAGTGCGGTGGAGGATGGCCCAAGTGCTTGGGCCCTGCACCCACATGGGAGACCGGGAGGAAGCACCTGGCTCCTGCCTTCGGATTGGCACAGCGCGCAGGCTGTAGTGGCCATTTTGGGGGGTGAACCAATGGAAGGAAGACCTTTCTCTCTGTCTCTCTCTCTCTCACTGTCTAACTCTGACCAAAAAAAAAAAAAAAAAAAAGTTAAGATAACAAATTTTATATTACATGTTTTTCACTTCAATTTTAAAAACATGAAATAAATTTAAATTTTTGAATTATAAAAGATTCAAAAACTTTATAAAGAATGCTCATTTACGTAATTGGTTTTAACCCAGTGATACTACATTAGCTTGATTTAAGTTATAGTCTTTTTTTTTTTTTTTTTTTTTTTTTGACAGGCAGAGTTAGACAATGAGAGAGAGAGACAGAGAGAAAGGTCTTCCTTCCATTGGTTCACTCCCCAAATGGTCACTACGGCCAGCACTGCTCCGATCTGAAGCTGGGAACCAGGTGCTTCTCCTGGTCTCCCATGCGGGTACAGGGCCCAAGCACTTGGGCCATCCTCCACTGCCTTCCCGCGCCTCAGCAGAGAGCTGGCTAGTCATTTTTTTTTTTTTAACAAATTATAATTTGATGAAATAGAGAAATTCTTTGAAGATTTTGAACTTTCCCAATTGGATTCAAGAAGAAATAGAAAGTCAGTATTTCTACAAGTGTTAACTGACATCGAGTCAGATTTAAAAGTTATTCTAGAGTACAAAAAATCAAATCCATACAATTTCTAGGACATTTCCATCAGACTTCAAAGAACAGATAATTTTAATTTCATATAGATTTGTCCAGGGATGATGGGATGGTCACAGTTATATTTTGTGACACTAGTTTAATCTTGATACTGAAAGCAGAGGTTACATTAGAACATATTAAGTTATATTCAGCTGTGTTTGCAAAAGATCATCAAAAAGTTATTTCAGGTTGGGGCTGGTGCTGTGGTGCAGTGGGTTAAAGCCCTGGCCTGAAGTGCCAGCATCCTTTATGGGTGCCAGTTCTAATCACGGCTGCTCCTCTTCTGATCCAGCTCTCTGCTATGGCCTGGGATAGCAATAAATGATGGCCCAAGTGCTTGGACCCCTGCACCGAAGTGGGAGACCAGGAAAAAACTCTTGGCTCCTGGCTTCGGATCGGCATAGCTCTGGCTGTTGTGGCCATCTGGGGAGTGAACCAGTTCTCTCTCTGTAACTCTGTCTTTCAAATACATAAAATAAATCTTGAAAAAAAAAAGTTATTTCAGGTATGCAAGGTTGGTTTAAAGCCTGTGTCTGTAATTCAAATTAGGAGAGCAAATGAGAAAAAAAATCCAGTGCATTGAAAGAGTTGGAAAATACATTTAATAAAATCAGCATCCCTTCATAATTAAATAGTAAATTATGAACAAAAAGTAATTTTCTTACCCAATAATGAATATATGTCCTAAGATTATAATTAATTTTGAACTGGATAGAAAATGTTAAAATTACTTATTTTAAAATTGCGATGTCATTTGAAATATTTTTATTTCAAATGCCAACACTGTGTTAGAGCTGTTCACCACTGCAGTAAGACAAGTAAAGGAGAAATTCAAAGGAACAAGATAATAATCATTACCTGATATCTATTGAGAGAATCTTAATAAACCTAAATTATTAATTCAAGTAAAGTTTAACAAAGAAACTGGATTACTATATACAAATCAATAAATACCAGTGACAAAGTCTAATTAAAAAATGCCTTTTATAATAGAAATCCCAAGATATTTTGAAATACATCTAATGAAAAATGTTATTGAAAGATGTTAAAGGTCTAAATAAATGGGTAGCTTTTTAATGTTCATGATTTTTAGAGCCAATGCAATTCCACTAAAAATGAAAAGAGGTTTTTTTCTGGAATGTGACAAACAGTAAAAATTTTGAGGAAGCAGAGAAAATGAAGAATAGCTAAAGCAATTTCTAACATGGTGATGGAACTTAACTGGTAGATATTTTAAAGTAGGCAAAGAACTTGAACAAAGGGGCAGCTGTTTGGCTTGGTGGTTAAGACGCTGCTTGGGACACTCATATCCTGTATCGGAGTGTCTGGGTTTGGGTCCTAACTTTGCTGCCAGTTCTAGCTTGCTAATAGTATGCGCTCTGGGAGGCAGAAAGTAATAGCTCAGATAGGTCCCTGCTATCCGTGCGGGAGACCTGGATTAAATTCCTTGCCCTTAATGTCAGCCTGGCCTACCCCTGGCTGTTGTAGGCATTAGGGAAGTGAACCAGTGGATACAGGATCGCTCTGCCTTTCCAAAACAAAAACAACAGCAAAAAACTTGAATAAACTTTCTTCAAAGAAGATACACAAATGGCCAAAAAGCACATGAAATTATTCTCAGCATCACTAATCATTAGAGAAACACAGGTCAAAACTACAATGAGACAAGCACTTCCCACCTAGTAGGATGGCTCCTACCAAAAGAAACCTAGAAAATAAGCATTGACAAGGATAGGAGAAACTGTTGATAGGAGTATAAAATGCTGTGGTTCCCATGGAAAATAATGTAGTGCTTCCTGAAACAATTAAAAAACAGAATCACTCTACGATCCAGGGATTCTGGGTATTGTCTAAAGTAATTAATAGCAGGAACTGTAGATAGTTGTACCTTCGTGTTCAGAGCGGCATTATTCACAATAGCAAAAAGGTAGAAGTAGCCCAGGTGTTTATGGATGGACGACTAGATAAACACGTAGTATATCATATGGTGGAATACACTTTGTTCAGCTTAAGGAAATTCTGACACATGCTACAACATGGATGAGCCTTGAAGACATTATGCAGAGTAAAAAAAATCAGTCACAAAAAGATGCTGTATTGAGGTATCCAGAGTAGTCACATTCATAGAAATGAAAAGCAGAACAGTGCTACCAGGGTCTGGGAGGAGAAGACAGAGAGGAATGGTGCTTGGCTGTGTGCAGTTTCAGCTGGAGAGGATTTTGAGCAGAAGGGCAGAGCTGGATAGTGCTGATGGTGGCAGAGTGTGAATGTGTGTCATGCAGTGTAAGTGTTCTCTTAAAAATGCGTCAAGTGCTAAGTTTTCTGTGATGTGCACTTTCTAACAATTTTTCATTGTTTTGTGGTTACCTTTGGGTAAATTGGTATAGAAAGTTGAGGTAATTGGCAGGGCCAAATGGATACTGCAAAGGTTATGTTAAGGCAGTGGTCTTCCAAGTTTGGTGGTGTATCTGTAGGTATTTAATAGATGTATAAGGCTACTTCAAAAAGTTCACGGAAAATAGAATTAAAATATATGTATTCAGTATGGACAGTTTTTGAAATCATGCATAGTTTTTCATAATACATATTTTCCATGAACTATTTAAAGGCACTCTCATGCAAAGCTAACCAGTATACTTTTTTTTTTTAACAGTATACTTGCATTATTTAAACAGAGAAAGAAAAAAAAAGGTGATGTATTTCTTGATGCTGATACATAAAAGCAGTAGATAATTTATTGATTTTCAGTGGAAAAATGTAAAATGCTCATTGTATAATTGTATTCCTTGCCATATAAATAATGTTAATATGGCTCTATTGTCCAAATTGTTGTGTAGCATTGCTTTATATTCTACACTTTAATATATTTTATGATTTGCTATAATAATGTAATAAATAATAACCTTAACGATCTTTCTCTTGTACCTTTTCCGGAGTTTGTGCTAGGATGTTTTATGAAGCAAATAGTAGGATATTGGTTAAGTTATTCTATTGTATTGAAAGTTCTTAAAGAGCTAAGCATTTGGCCTCAGTATGAACTTGCTTTCAAGGAATTGAAAATTAATGGTTCTGGTGAAAGAAGTTTTTAAATACTTTGCTTTAGATCCTTTACTAAAATTATAGTTTGTTACGTATGTTTTCAGCATTATTCCTCACTTTTCTATTTCTGGATTGCCTGGCCTTCTGTGTCTTTTCCCTGTTGTATGGGGAGCTGGAAGACACAGGGCTCTCAAGGATGACAGTCCTGCGTTTAAAAAGAGGCCTGGTATGCCCCGGACAGCGTGACCACGGGCAAGTCATTTAACTCTTCTGAACAGGAACTTTCTCATGGAGAGTCAAATTTACATTCTAATTTATTGTGAAGATTTGATAAGATATATAGAGCAAGGGGTGGGAACTCTACAAATGTTAGTTTCCATCTTTTTTTTTTGTAACATGAAATTTATAACTAAAGAATTATTAAAACAGAAACAAATGAAGAGCTTTACTGGCTAACCAGTAAATTATTTTGATGTGATATAGTTTTTTGGGGGAAATATTTTTCCCCAATTTTGGAATTATGTTTAAGAATTTTGGTATAAAGCCCCTGCAGTCTTTTTAATTCACTTCTTTGATTGTCACATTGAGAACTCATATTAGTTTATTTACCTATAACTGGGAGGATTTTTGTTTATCTAATATCATGTGGGAATTTCTACCCATAAATATTAATAGAATGAACACCTTAGTTAAATGCAGTGGTAAAGTGGCAATAGTATTATTTTTATCTTACCTAACTACTTTTTAAGTTTTAGTAGCTTGAATGTCTTAGTTTTAATTTTTCTATCTTGAATAGACTATATTATAGAATTGTATATATTATAGAATGTTTAGTATATTAACACTCAAAAACATTTCAGTGTTTTACTTTAGAGCCAAAAAAAACTTTTTACAAAGCTGTTTTCTTTGACTTGGGACCAAAGCTCTTTCTGTCTTATTCTTAATGGTTACTTTGGGAGCAGAGGGAAAAATGTTTACTCTGGAGATGGTTGGTTGTAGCTTTTTCATGGTATAAACTAATTAATAACTGCTTTTATTTTCTGGTCTTTATTAATGCTTCTATCAATCTTCTCTGATCTCTGTGTGCATGCTTGTGTAATCTTGTCGCCATACTGAGCAAACCTTACCTTAATGTTAGTGAGAGATTCTTTTTGTTCGGTGAAAACAATGGCTTGATGTTTATTTTGAGTGTTCTGTGAATGTAGATGTCTTCCCAGGCTTTCCCGATGGGTAGAGACATAGCATATGAAGTGGTGTTTACATCACTTACAGGAGGGGCAGAATGTCCATGCAAAACCCTGTTTAAATGTTCATCGCCATAGAAACGTGTGAGCTTCTTGTGGAGCCTTCCTAAATACACTGTAATTTTTACTTTGTTGGTGTTCACCACAGAGCAATTAAACATGTCATTGGCCAGCCCAGTACTTCCAAGATGCAGTTCTGTCATAGCCATTTTAATGTTGATATTTCAGACCATCCATCCAGTATTTATTTAAATCTAGAAGAAATGTGTCTATGTGTGTTTAGTCTTCAGGATCCCATTTCATGCCATTTGAACCTACAATCTCGAGGTAGCTGTAATTTCAGAAATAATACTGGTAAGAAATGAGGGTAATTAATTATGTACCTTTTCTTAAAATAATGTGGTGTTTCACTGGCAGAAATAAAGGACTTTGTTTGAATGGCGTTTTCAATAATATAGTAATTTAGATGTTTTTTGGGGGCAGAGTTAGGATTAGTATTATTGGAAATAATACTATGAAGCTTATGAAATCCACGTAATACGTGGCATAGTCTAAGTACTCAAAGTGATGTGAAAGAAGAACAATCATTGATAATAAAGAAAACTTCTTGTAGTCCTGTGATCTGACATTCAGGAGACTTTTTTCACTTTTTAAGATGAACACTGGAGACCTTCTTCCTCTTCAACGTTTTGCCACGTTGTTGAAGGGTTTTTAATATGTTATTCTGACATCTGGTATATCTTTTAGCCCAGTGTATGCAAGAATGGAATTGATAGGAAGCTTCCCCTTGGGACTTTCTAGTTCCCAGTTCTGACTCTTAATGGAGAAATGAGCACTAGGCATGCTCTTGCTTATATACAGTCCTGCTGGCGATTAATGGTCATGATAAAAGGGCTCACACTGCAGACAGAATTGCATCCAAAAGTCTAAAAATCACACATTACAAGCCACAGAGACTGCACTCATCAAGCTTTGTAATATTTTTATGATCTAATGAATGATAGTGATGACAATATACATTTTTTGGCACTTGTAACAACCAATCGATGCTGAATTAGCAAATGAAATCCCTGATTATTTATTGTCCTGTTACCTCTTTTCTCTCTATCCTGAAGTTTTTGAAGATAAGAAATTCACTACATTGCATTTAATAAACATTTTTATCTATTCCCACCAATTTGCCTAAAGCTCATGAAAATAGTATTGAATTAATTTCAAATGGGGCTGATTTTGTCTCAATCAAAAAGAATATAACAGAAGGAAAACATAACTGTTGTAGCCTCCTAGTAGATTAGGTCAAAATAGCAGTTATTTCTTGCTGTATCAATTACCCTCAATATTTCATAAGACAGGCATAATCCTATTTAATCATTTTGATGATCTGCACTACTGCAACCTTTTCTGTGTCATATTGCTGATTTTCTTATGTAGATTGATAACTGAAATGGGGAAAGTTTCTTTTTTATTAGCTGTCTTTCAAAAGAAATATTAATAAATTTGAAATAAATTTTGAACTACTTAAGCATGTCAGTATGCATTTCAGACATTTATTATTGATGTTGTTTATATATCTATGATAGAAAAAATTATGCTTTGGGATGTAGTGGCAGTAGGAAGAAAGGGGTGAGTTTGACTTGTTATTAGTAGAATCAAAAGGACTTGGTGTTTGACTGGGTCAAGCCCCAGGGTAATAGGTGGTGTGTGTGGGTGGGTGGCAGTGGAGGGTGAGTATTGGCAGGAAAAGTAGAGACAAGGATGTTTCCAAAATGTCTGACATAAGCAACAAAGTGGTTATGTAATAATTCCTTTTATTGAGATGTATGATACATAGGGCGAAGAAGAGATAGGGAATAAAATATGGGTTTGACTTTTGAATTAAGTTTAAGGTACCTGTGAGATATCCAAGGGAAGATGGCAGTTGAGATATATAGAACTTGCCCACAGCAATAAGATTTGGTCTGAAAACAACTTCAGTTGTTGGCTATATGAGGCGACAGGATCACGTAGGGAAAGAACTGAGCAGTATTATGAGGGGACTTCAGAATGTTTGTGGAAAAGTGGGATTGAAATTTGGATTTATTTTGATGCAGGAATATTTTGAAATCCGTGCAAAGTTTTGTCATCATGTGTATTTTACATGAATATTTTGAGCATCCCTCATTTCTGGCAAACCATCTTCACCAGGTTCAGTTGAGCTACCGCTTTGGGGTTGGTGGTCAGGAATTGGCAAGCCCACCTTGGTCATTCTGATAGAAAGTAGAGGATGGGATTGTGGATAAAAGAGAAAGGAAAACCTTTTTTTAAGTTGGTATTTTTTTTTTTTTTTTGACAGGCAGAGTGGACAGTGAGAGAGAGAGACAGAGAAAGGTCTTCCTTTGCCGTTGGTTCACCCTCCAATGGCTGCCGCGTCCGGCGCGCTGCGGCCGGCGCACCGCGCTGATCCGATGGCAGGAGCCAGGAGCCAGGTGCTTTTCCTGGTCTCCCATGGGGTGCAGGGCCCAAGGACTTGGGCCATCCTCCACTGCACTCCCGGGCCACAGCAGAGGGCTGGCCTGGAAGAGGGGCAACTGGGACAGAATCCGGCGCCCCGACCAGGACTAGAACCCTGTGTGCCGGCGCCGCTAGGCGGAGGATTAGCCTAGTGAGCCGCGGCGCCGGCCAGTTGGTATTGTTAAAGTCAGTCAGAGATTACTATAAAGATTGCCCAGTAACATTGAAGGCCCACTTTTTTAAATTAAATTTATTTATATAAATGGAACAAATTTCTTGTCTCAAAACATAGTTTTAAGAACATAATGACACTTCCCATCCCATTCTCTCTCCCTCCCTCCCTCTCACCCTTCTTCCTGCTTCCTTTCTTATTTTTTTTAATTATTGTGATAATATACTTTTTATTGAGAAAAAGTTTTATCATTAATTGAAGAAGCACCTAAGGAAACACGCAATGGAGTTGGGCACTTAGGCTTATCTAAAACTTATGAGATTGGTTGAACTCTTTACCTAACATGAAATTAATCATATGTGTGTAAAGTAAATTGAAAATAGATCTCGGTAAAAAATAAGAATGGGAATAAGAGAGGGAGGAGGAAGTTTGTAACTGTAAAGCTATATAGTTCTGCATACATTCTTACAGACTTACTTCTAAGTGTGCAGTTTAAAAACTTCTCATGGGACCTCAAATCTCTTTAAGCTGAATGGTAAAAATGCCAACTTAAGTGTTAAAGTGACCATATTAAGTGTTAAAGTGGTTATATAGATAGGATTAAGTGTTAAAGGGATCATATAAATAAGATCAAGTGTCTGATAATAATAATAGAATTAAAAAGGAGAGAATGTTCCAACATGGGAAGCAGTCCACACAACAGACTCATAGAATGGCAGTCACTTTAAATAGCACTCTGACCTCAAAATCAGCCCTTAAGGCATTCTGGTCTGGCTGAAAAGCCCACAAAAGCATTTCAGGCATGGAAAGCCAAGACACTGTGGCAAAAAATGTCCTACATGAAGGATCTCTGTGAGTGAGACCCCAGTGGAAAGAAGAGGCCATCAAAGAAGGATGTACTTTTCTCTGAAGTGGTAGCCAATGTGGTAGCCAAGATTTCTGTGGTTTTGTAAATTTCTTTAATAAGGCTGAGAATCCAAGGAGTAAGCTGCCTGTGGAAATTGTTTGGTGGCAGAAGAAGAGGCAAGGAACATGGGATATTATTGATACTTCATTATCATTAAAATATAGTAGTTCACCGTAGGGTGTAGGCATGTGAAACGCGATACTGATTGGAAGGATCGGGAGGGATTATGTTGATGGAGACATAGAGCTACATTAGAGTACTGAGAGAAGAGAAAGGTAGGAAGTTGTGAACTGAGAGAGCAGTTTCAAAGTTTGAGATCAGGGATTAGTGTATGTATTGGTGACTATAGTAGAGTATAGATTCAGTTCATTGGAATTGAGGTTGTAAGCTTGTATGTTACTTATAAGGGCAGGAGGTGTGGCAAGTGCTTAAGAGCCAAGTGCTTGTATCATCAAGAAAGATGGGATTGTTCTTTACAGGTTTGTAGATGGTAGGTAACAGATATGGAAAGAGGGTGATAAGATGACATTAGAGGGTGGTATAAATTTAATTTAGAAACACAAATGGTATGTGAACTCCCAAAACTTGAAAATTTCTAAGAGAATATTTTGAGTCATTATAGTTAACAGTTACATTGTGTTTGCTAAGTATGAGATACTCTGTTAAGCATGTTACATGTATGATCTCATTGGATCCTTCTAACAACCTTATTAGGTAGGTAGGCATTAGTATTCCAGTTTTCTGCAGGGGGAAACTGAGGTGTATCGAAGTTTAGTAAATGTGTCCATGGTTAGTAAGTGGTAAGACTAGGATTTGAACCCAAGCAGTCTACTGCTTGTGTTGGGGTTTTTAACCAGCTTACTATACTGTCTCACAAAATGAATTTGGATTTTTAAAAAATATTTCTTTATTTTATGTTTGAAAAAGCAGAGGGAGGGAGTGATAGAGAGAAAGAGAGGAGGAGAGAGAGGGAGAGGGAGGGAGAGAGAGGGATTGAGAGATTGTTCATTCCCCGGTTCATTCCCCAGTATCTGCAAAAGCTGAGGCTGGGCCCTGCTGAAGCCAGGAACCTGGAACCCATCCAGGTTTTCCATATTGGTGGCAGGAACTCAAGTACTTGAGCCACCATCTGCTGCTTGCCAGGCACATTAGCAGCGAACTGGATTGGAAGTGGAGTATCCGGGATTTGGCATTCTGATATGGGAACATGGTTATACTTTCTTGTTCCTGATGTCTTAACCCACTTTTTAATATTTTTTTATTTTATTTATTTATTTATTTATTTATTTATTTTTTGACAGGCAGAGTGGACAGTGAGAGAGACAGAGAGTATCTTCCTTTTGCCGTTAGTTCACCCTCCAATGGCCACCGTGGCTGGTGCGCTGCGGCTGGCGCATCGTGCTGATCTGAAGCCAGGAGCCAGGTGCTTTTCCTGGTCTCCTATGCGGGTGCAGGGCCCAAGTACTTGGGCCATCCTCTACTGCACTCCCTGGCCACAGCAGAGAGCTGGACAGGAAGAGGGGCAACCGGGACAGAATCTGGTGCCCCAACCGGGACTAGAACCCGGTGTGCCGGCGCCGCAAGGTGGAGGATTAGCCTATTGAGCCATGGCGCCGGCCTATACTTTTTTTTAAAAGGTTCTATTTTGGGGTGCCATTACCTTGGAAAAATACATTAAAACAATGTTAGTTTGTTCTTATATTACTTCAGTCATACAAATCCACTTCAGAAAATTTGGGAAAAATAGAAAAGCATGAAGTATAAAAGAAAAATAATTCAACATAATCATAAACCTAGAAATAAGACTGTTAATACTGATTGCTCCTATTTTTTCTAATTGTATTTGAAAAAAATGAGATCATATTATACATACCATAGGTTATGACATTTCATTTAAGATGTAACATCATGTTCTATGGAAGTATCATAATCTATTCAATGTGTCTTTTACGCTTGGATGTGTACGCTGTTCAGTTTGTAAGCAAGTGTGTGCATGTGTTTGTGTGTTTATTTTTGTTGAGATTCGGTAAAATCATTTGTGAAGCTCTTCATATTTTCTTATTTTGGAACTAAAATTAGTGTAGGAATTGTATGTTTGGCAGTTCAGAAGTGCTCACCTAGCAAACCGTCTGTACCATAGCATTTATTGAAAGAAGTTCGTTGTCAATATTTTTAATTTCTTCAAAGGATTTTTTGTTTAATTATTTTCTGCCTTCTTCTTGAGTCAGTTTTAGAGAACTATGTTTTCCCAGAAATGTGCCCAGTCCATTTTGTTCTGAATTGCAAATTCACGGACAATTTTATTTGGTATTTTAAAAAATATATCCTGCATCTTGATTATACTTTCTTATTTCTGATATTTTTAAATTATTCTATCTGGACATTTATTAAATTCCAAGATCCACATCTTGGATTTAGTTTTCTACTGTTTTGCTCTTCTTTTTAAAGTAATTACAGCATTTATCTTAAATTCCTTTTTTTATTGTTCTTTGTTCAGGTTTATTTTATTGTTCACTTTACAAATTCTTGAGTTGGATGCTTTATTTATTATCCTTTTCTTAATAATAACATTCTCCTTTGAGTATCTGAATACAGACTTTGCATCCTGTAATTTTGTTAAATATTTTTGTTTTGTTACTTTTAAAATTGCCTGTATTTGCATTTGCATATTTTAATTTAAACCTTGTTAATTTTTTGTGTTCAGATATCTTAAGTTATTCTTTATAGTGAACATGTATGTTCAGAGAAGGATATTTGTATTTTAGAATTTTTTGTCTTTTTGCAGCTTACTGTCCTATTTGTGTAAAGTTTCTTTGAGTAATTGAAATGGAAGTGTATTTATTACCTTTCCATATAGGGGATTACTTTATTGAATCAACTTTGCTAATTATGTCTGAGATCCTGTATATCATTGTCAATATTTTCCACTTTTTGATCAGTTGCATACTGATAGGTATTTTAGGAGCGAGCATCCTATCCTTGCTGGGTTTGCAAAGACAGTGAGGGTGTGACTGATAATTCCTCTGGGCTGTTTTTTAGGGTTGTGTTTGTAGAGAGCAACTGTGCGAGATGAGGCGCCGCTCCCCCTAGTTCACACAGCAGCCTTGCTTATCACACACGCTGTGAAAGCAGTGGCTTCCCCATGGTCACTGTCTTTCAGCTGCTACACAAATCCACTGCACCTGCAGCACCTGCCTGGGCTATTGGTATCTCCAAGGAGACTTGGGAGCAAGAGGAGATTACTTGCTGAGGCTCATGCTGGTGTCTTCTGCCAGCACCTGTGTAATGGTAAAGGGAACTTGCTAACTTGTAAGCAAGGTGCACCAAGACTCTAGACCTTATGGTCTTTTTTTTTTTTTTTTTTTTTTTTTTTTTTTTTTTTTAAAGATTTATTTATTTACTGGAAAGGCAGAAGAGTTTCAGAGAGAGAGAGAGAGAGAGAGTCTTCCATCCATTGGTTCAATCCTCAAATGACAATGGCTGGAGCTGTCCAGGCTGAAGCTAGGAGCCTGGAACTCCATGAGGACCTCCCACGTGGGTGTCAGGGACCAAGCACTTGAGCCATCTTCTGGTGTTTTCCCAGGTGTATTAGTAGGGAGCTAGATTGGAAGTGGAGCGGCTGGGACTTGCACTGACACTCAACCTGCTGTCCCACAATGCCAGCCCCAGAGCTTTTAGTTTTAACAGTGAGAAGGAATGGTGAAGAGGAAAGTCAAATCCCCCATGGACCAAATTTATACTCTGCATGTCTGCTTGTGACTGTGCTCACCTCAGTGACAGAAGGGAGGGAGAAGAAAGTCTGGAAGTCCCACACTGAGTCACCTGAATTAAGACTGAGTGGTGCTTTGCATGTTACACCCCCTCCCATGGGTGGAAGGAAAGATGTTGGCATGGTGCTGAGACAGCAAGCCTCCAGCCCCAGTCCGAAGGCATTGTGGGTGTGGCTGCCAAGACAGGGGCTACTGAAGTTGAAGTAAACCATGTCAGCAATGAAGATCTTGTTCAGATTAGACTACAAACCCCAGAAATTCATCTGAGCCCTTGTGGGTGGCCCAAAGCAACAGTGTGCGCAAAGCCTTGCCCACTAACGCAGTGCCCACACCACATGGTAGTGAGGATGAGACTGGGTGCAGAAATGCCTGAAGGCACCAGAAGTGCAGGACAGAACAGATCTACAGGCCCGAGTGCTGTCGGAAGGCAGGGGTACACGGCAGGGGAAAGCACGGTGCTCCTGCAACACGGAGTGAGGACCAAGGAGGAAAAATGCCTGCCTACTGCACATGCCCCGCCCCCTGATCCTCCCTGATTGCACTCTTCACACTCCCAGCAGGAGCAGGCGTCTTTGACAACTGCTGTACACCTGGAGTCAGGCGCATGGCACTGCCTGGTCAAGTTTTTCAGAGTGGGAAAAACACTGAATCAACTGGTAGGTTTTGAGCAAGACCCTAAAAGGGAAAGTGACGTGCAGGTGACATTTTCGTTTGGGTACTTTGGGCTGATTGAGAATAGTTTTCAATGGCTGCACACTGCATCTCTGTCCCAGAGACTGCCTCCATCCTTTGGCCAAACAGAAGCAAGTAGGATCCCAGGAAGACAAGCTATAACACAGCTGTAGTGAGAGACTTAGTGCTTTCCAGGTACTCAGAGGCTGTTCCCTACTGTAGCAGCATCACACTTGCCCGACCTAGCCCCTAAGTGGGTCCCCCAAAAAAGGTTACCTGTTAACCTGCCACTCATCTTTCATTGAAATGGATTGCTTGACCTGTAGGGGCAGCTCTTTAGCCCAGCTTCAGATTCCATGGCCAGTAAGACGGGAGGGCACAGCAGTCCTCTTGCCCACATAGAAGTGTTTTATCCCAGAGCTCAGCTTGCCTGGCTCTGCCTGGCTTCAGGGTTTCATGTGAGAAGGCAGTGCCTACGTCTTAGAGGAAATGCTGTTCCCCACTGTACTGTTCAAGCCAAGTAAACCCTGTGCTGGGCTCACCGACGTCTGGCTGTGTCAGAAGTTGGCAGCTCATAAAAATTCATGGATTCTATATTCCAGAACTATTTGGTTTTAAATTTTTAAAAAGGATTCATTTATTTATTTGAAAGGCAGAGTCAGAGAGAGAGAGAGAGAGAGAGAGAGAGATCTTAGACCTGCTTGTTCACTCTCCAGACCCTGGAATTCCATCCAGGTCTCCCATGTGGATGCAGGGCCATCTTCCACTGCTTTCCCGGGCTCATGAGCAGAGAGCTGGATTGGAAGTGAAGCAGCCAGGACTTCTACCAGTGGCCGTATGGGATGTTGGTGTTGCAATGGCAACTTAACCGGCTGTGCCACAGCACTGTTCCCTAGTTTTAAAATTTTAAACTATGTATGTTTTGTGTAAAATTTATACAAGATATAAAGAATAAAACATTTCTGTTTATTTAAATATATTGTAAAGAGTAATAACAATGAAGTCCTGTGTTCCACAATTTATAGAAATAGACCATAATATTTTAGTGGGTAGTAGATGTTATCAATGTAAAGTGTCCTGCTTTGTCCCATTTAATGTTTTATTTTTGCTCCATATCCTTATATATTAAGCCAGAGACTCCAGTTGCATTTTTAAAAAACTGCATTTACTTGATTTTTTGATCATTCCTTTTCACTCTTATTTTTTGGTGTCACTTTTAGATATTTCTTACACAATTTTATTTTTTTTTAAATTTGAAAGGCACTGAGACAAAGACATGGATAAAGAAATAGAGATCTTTTCATCTGCTTGTTTATGTCCAAATTCCTACAACAGCCAGGGCTAGACCAGGTGAAGCCTGGAGCTGGGAACTCAATCCTGGGTCCTCCATCTGGGTGGCAGTGACCCAAGTACTTGACTTATCACTGCTGCTTCCCAGGGTGTTCATTAACAGGAAGCTGAGTTGGGACTGGAATCAGGCACCCCAGTATGGGATGCACAAGTCCCAAGTGGTGTCTTAAATGCTGTGTCAAATATCTGCAGTGAATTCTGGTTTTTGACCTAATTTGCATACACAGTCATAGTGGTTACATTTGATTTTATCTTTTATCTCTGTTTCTCTGTTGCTTTATATATTTTATTGTTTGTTACTATTTTTGCTAGACTTGTTTACTGGTTTTTACTGTGTTGACTATTTTTCCCTTTTCTCTAGGATCTTTTTTTTTTTTTTTTTTTTTTTTTTTTTTTTGACAGGCAGAGTGGACAGTGAGAGAGAGAGACAGAGAGAAAGGTCTTCCTTTGCCGTTGGTTCACCCTCCAATGGCCGCCGCACAGATCTGAAGGCAGGAGCCAGGTACTTCTCCTGGTCTCCCATGGGGTGCAGGGCCCAAGCACTTGGGCCATCCTCCACTGCACTCCCGGGCCATAGCAGCGGGCTGGCCTGGAAGAGGGGCAACCGGGAGAGAATCCGGTGCCCCGACCGGGACTAGAACCCGGTGTGCCAGTGCCGTAAGGCGGAGGATTAGCCTAGTGAGCCGCGGCGCCGGCCCTCTAGGATCTTAAAAGGCATTACTACTTTTGATAATGGTTACTATTCCTGTTAATAGTACTATTATTTTAAAACTAGTAAGATTACTGGTAACTTTAATTTTTTAACATAATTAAAAATTTAACATAATTAAAAATTTTTTAACAAAATTAAAATTATTTTAATTTTACTATTCTCAGAGTAAAATGAGAAATGCTGGTCATCATTTTAAATGACCCTGATTTAAAATGAAATTTTTCTTTAACTCTTTTTTTCTGCCCTCTAAAATTTTTTTATTAGATAACTAGAATTGTTATCGTTAAATGACTTCTCTTTTCAAACATGTTTGTTGGCATTGCGTTTTAGTTTATAGCCATGTTTGTAGTTATTTGTCTCTACCCAGAGTCATTGTTCAGCAGCAGTTCTGTGTAGTCCTTTGTGAAGGATCAGGTGGCATCATGCTTGGGCTTCCATATCCAACAGAGCCATACATGTTCGTATCCCTCTCCTCCCTGCAGTACATTCCCAGGTGGACATGTGGGGCTTTCACGTCCCCTGAGGACAGGGAGAGCTGCATGGTACTGCAGTCTTTTTTCCTACAGTATTTGAGGTTGGAGTAGAGATGAGGCTGGAAGAGGGAGCCTGGAGAAAGTGAATGGCCCACACCATTAAGCAAAGCACCTTTCATTTTGAGTGGCCTAGTGGCTGCTTATGGCTCAACCAGACTTTTCTTATTTTAAAGGTTTATTTATTTGAAAGGCTGAGTGAGGGAGAGAGAGGAGAGGAGCGGGAAAGAGAGATCTTGTATCTCTGGTTTACTCCTCATATAGCTGCAATAGCCAGGGTTGGGCCAGGCCAAAACCAGGTACCTGGAATTCCACCCGGTTCTCTCATGTGGGTTACTGGGGCTCAAGTTCTTAGACCATGGTCCACTGCTTTCCCAGCTGGGTTAGCAGAGAGCTGGATCCAAAGTGGAGCAGCCAGGACTCAAACCAGCACTCCTATGTGGGATGCTGGACAGGACTCAAACCAGCACTCCTATGTGGGATACTGGACAGGACTCAAACCAGCACTCCTATGTGGGATGCTGGACAGGACTCAAACCAGCACTCCTATGTGGGATGCTGGACAGGACTCAAACCAGCACTCCTTTGTGGGATGCTGGAGTCACAGGCAGTCACAAGCTGCTGTGCCGCACCAGCAACCCGCCTCGGACAAACTTGTAATTCTTCCGTTTATACAAAATTCTGTGTCTTCATTCCCAGCACCATTTATTCAGCTTCAGACTCCTTGATTCTGCAGGTGTGCCCATGGGTATAGCATGGTTGGTTTATTATTGTTGTGATAACATCCCTTCCTGCTTCAACTCTGAAGAGAGGGAGCTACAGCCAAGTTGCCAGTCTGTTGTCTCGCTCCCTCTGTGTGGCCTAGCCTTTGTGTGTGCATGAGCAGGCAGGGACCTTGGGGGCCGGTATTTCTTCCATTTGTCTACCATGTGGGAGGGGCATTCACTCCTCCATCCTGAGTCTTCTCACATCCCTTAACCCAACCTGGGGAGGAGGGTATCTTCTCCGTTCTTTTCCAGAAAGGTGTATCTCTGTTAGCCTTCCATTCTCATCTCCCAAAGCTGTCAAGAATTGTAAAGGGTCAGATTTTTTGTTCTACTTGTAAGGTAGTCTCCCAGTTTCATGGTTGCTGCTTGCAGTGAGATTTCTGGTCCAGAGCCAGAGAACTGGATCAGCCCAGCAAATGTGTGAGGTTCCTGTTGGTGTTCCCCTTGGCCCCAAGTCCCACAGAGGAGGCACACTGCAGCCCAGCTGAAGGCTGAGCCTTGGTTGACTTGCTGGACTTAGACCTGTGTGACCTGTGAGACGAATGCTGACTCCCATACTAGACAGCAAACAGAGCTGCCCCCTGCTTCGGAGAGATACATCTCAAACTTCTCCCGCTGTCAGCTGTAGAGATCCGTCTCTAACTCCCGCCACTGTTGGCTCTAGAGAGCCATCTCGCACTTCCTCCACCGTCGGCTCTACGAACATCCTTGCGGAGAACAAGGACTGTCTCTGCCTGTGCCTGTGAGATGCGCGTGAGGGAGAGACCCATGGAGTGGGGTCTCCCAGCACAGAAGACCATGTTTGAAGACAGCAGATTCAGTTGCTGAGAAGCTGTTTCTTACCAAAATATCACAGGACATATGTAAATCTTATGGTGATGGATTCCCCAGCATTTATTATTGTCATAACACTTGCATAATACTTATTGTATTATTATTACATTTTGGGGTTTAAGAGTTTTATATGGTTCCTGAGAACCTTAATGTTATCAAGAACCCATTTAGTTCAGATATCATGGCACTTAAAGCCTTGCTGTTTAGATGATGTGTTCCTTAGGAGCTAGCTGGAGGCAGGCAAAGGCAGAGCTGAGGGGTGTAGCACCTACATACCAAGTACCTTCTGCTTTTATCTTTTATTTATAGGCTTTCCACAGAATATTTAAGATGTAATAAAAAGATGATTGCTTAGAGAGAAACAAGAGAGGAAGGGTAGAAGAAGAGAGGGCGGGGCCACTGTTAAAAAGTTATGGTCATGTTTCGGTACCCTAAGTAGTTTGATGGTTATAAAGGGACAGTTCAAAGGGTTCCTTAGGAACATAGTGTGTTCCATGATCATGTTGCGTCTCACTTGAATAATAGCTACTTGCCATTAGATCTCATGTGTTATAATACAAACCTGACTCATCCTGGTTCACTGGCCTCCCTTGCTATGAACTCTCAAGGTGAACCGACTGTCCTGTTGGGAGAAGTATTTAAACCTGCCAAGGGAAGCCCAGCAGTAAGACCGATATGGTCGAAGGGCTGTAGAAAAGTCACCTCACCTCTGAGGTCATCATTTAGGGCTAGGAATACTTCTTCCTCTGTGGTTGTTGGACCATTGAACTTGGGGAACAAGAGTGCTGTGATCCAAGTGCACCTGATTCTACAATTCAGAAATTAGAATTTTTAGGACAACTGAAATAAATATATGTTTTGGATTTTTAGACCATCTCTTTAAACTATTTCTCATGTAGAGTGAAGGAGTACATGATTTACTGAGAACCATGGACTAAAGTTTTTATTGCTCAATGGTGTTTTATAGTACAAAGTATCAATATGAATCTTTAAATTTAGGTAGATTCAGCCATTGGGTTCTTTTTAAGTATAAGGAAATTTCTGTTTTTGTTTGTTTGTTTGTTTGTTTTGTTTTATTTTCTAGCAATTTTCAAGTTTAAAAGTCTGGTCTCTAGTTAGGACCTGAATCAAAATTTGTTTTACTTTTAAAGCAAAATTATTCAGGGTTGGCACTGTGGTGTAGTGGGTAAAACTGCTGCCTGCAGTGCTGGCATCCCACATGGGCGCTGGTTCCAGTCCCGGCTGCTCTACTTCCCATTCAGCTTCTGCTCCTGGGGAAGCAGCAGAGAGTGACCCATGTCCTTGGTCCCCTGAACCCTCCTGGGAGACCCGGAAGAAACTCCTGGCTCCTGGCTTTGGATCGGCGCAGCTCTGGCTGTTACAGCCATTTGGGGAGTGAACCAGTGATTGGAAGATCTCATTATCTCTCTCTCTCTTACTCTGCCTTTCAAATAATAAATAAATCTTTAAGACAACAGAATTACACATAGTGATTATTATATCCTGGCTTCAAGGATTAATGAAGAAAATAATTGTGTGTGTGTCTGTGTGTGTATATTTATTATATATAATTGATATAAGTATTGCCCATATGGTTTATACTGTTGGATTACAATGGACAGTTCTTCAGATGCACACTAGAGGGCTCCAGAGGCTATGAGGAGCTACCTGAATTCATCCTGCTGTGTTCCCCTGTCAAGTGGTGTATTGTGCTTTCATCACGTCTAATGTCCACTAAACTGTCTGGCCATGTGCCATGATTAGCCCTGTATTCCCTTGATTAGAATCACAGATAGGAAGTCATTTAATCTACTTTATTCATGGAAAATGATAGGCAAGTAATTGTTAAAAATGGTTCTGCCAAGTTTTTTATGAAGATTTTTTTTTTACTTTAAGCTTAATACTATTTCCCATAATTTTGAAAAGTTAGTCTATACAGTATAAACTAGTGTTTTTTTCCCTCCCATGTAATTATTTTATGCTTTCATACAGGCAGAAACCTAATGGTTCATGAAATGAGATAAAATGTTAACATTATGTCTGCTATATTTTTTAGGGAATCCGAGCCCGCATTTTAGAAACCCTGGTCATGCTTCTGCTCCTTGCCTTACTGATTCTTGGGATAGTCTGGGTTGCTTCGGCGCTCATTGACAATGATGCTGCCAGCATGGAGTCCTTATATGGTATGAACTTTCTTGTTCTAGCCAATTCCTATCATGGAAGCTACGGTCTGGCATATAGCTACATAATGCTTTGAACTGCATTATCATAATTCTTTGTATAGTTTACCCTGGATGTTAATTTACAGAATAATGACATGTTTGGATAGCTTAAGAAAATAAATCAATGTCCATTTGTTTCATATATGTGTAAGCAGTTTTTCAGAGGTATTTTTTTTTATTAATTGGTTTCTCAAAGTTCCATGAAGGTTTGTTTTTTCTACCCCTCCAAATAGATTTAACAAAAGATTTATTTCCTATTCTACTTTAGAACTTTTTATTGGAAATTTTTAAGTTTAATAGACTCAAATATGCAGTTATGTTAGCTATTTTAAAATAGAGATGTTATCTTAATTTAGGCTGGCTATATCTTAATGTTCAGTATTTTGGATTTAATATTGTATGTTTATATTTTTTATAGATCTTTGGGAATTCTACCTACCCTACTTATATTCTTGTATATCATTGATGGGATGTCTATTACTTCTGTGTAAGTATTTTTCTGATTTAATATTGCTAGGAAGGTAGAGTTGTCTATATTCTAGAAAATTGTGGGAAATTTTTCTGATGAGATTCCTAAAAACTTGGAGAGTTTTGTGAGTTGTCTCTAACTCTTTCTATTAGGATACATTTTGATAAACTGAAACCATGAAGTAGTAGGATATTTCTGTTATTCTCTGAGAAATTCTCCCAGGGAGGGAGATGTGTGTGTGTGTGGGGGGCCTGGCTGCCACTCACACACTCATACTTGTAGTACACACATGTTCCTGAAGGAATGCCTGTGCTCCTCACACTTGCCCCTCTGCTTGTATTGATGAAAAACACTGAGAGAATCTAAATTGGAGACCACAATGTTCTTTTTTTTTTTTTTAAAGATTTATTTATTTATTTGAAAGTCAGAGTTAACACAGAGATAGGAGAGGCAGAGAGAGAAAGAGAGAGAGGTCTTCCATCCACTGTTCACTCCCCAGTGGCCGCAATGGCTGGAGCTGTGCTAATCTGAAGCCAGGAGCCAGGAGCTTTCTCCGGGTCTCCCACGTGGGTGCAGGGGTCCAAGGACTTGGGCCATCCTCCACTGCTTTCCCAGGCCATAGCAGAGAGCTGGATCAAAAGTGGAGAACTGGGTCTTGAACCAGTGCCCATATGGGATGCCAGCGCTGCAGGCCAGGGTATTAACCCACTGTGCCACAGCGCTGGCCCCTACCACAATGTCCTTAAAATGATCATTTTTGAATTTGCTTTGCTTCTTAATGGTTTGTGTTTCTGAGCTCTGAAACGTGGTTTTCTGTCTGTTGGTGACTTCTTGTTTTGGCAGTGTGTACACCAGTTGGCCTCTCCCGTATGTTCACAGTGATGGGTCAGTTGCTCGTGAAGCCAACAGTAAGTCATTAGAAATCCTTTTGTTTATTAAATTTATTAAGTGACAAAAAGCTTGCTATTGAATTCCCTATGGAGCTACTTACAGACCTCCCCTCCCCAAGGTAATTTTTCTCCCAGATTCATCTCCTGTTTACAGTATCCTCAAAACTTTAGTTACCTCTGCTTCTTTTCCTGTTCCTAACGTTCAATATGTCATATGTTGAGTCATATGTTGAGTAATTGAGATAATACTACGTGATAGTGGTAAAGCACTGTATTGTTTGAAAGGCAGTTACAAAGAGCTGGAGAGACAGAGCAAGAGAGAGAGATGAGAACTGTAATTTTACTCATAAAACTTCACTTCATCCTGATGACGAACTGTAGGTTTTGAATTGTCTTCGTAAGTAGTTTGAACAAGTTGATAGATCGGTGTGACTTGAACTCAGAAGCTGTTTCAGAGCCCAGGCTCTCGACCCCTGTTCTACTCTGCCATGATGGCTTTCTTGGAGAATGGACTTTGTACCTGCCACCTCTTTGTTCTTCGTAGTTTCCTCTGATTGACATGCCCTTCCTCTAGTAATTTAAGCTACCAAGTAAGATGCTATTACTGTCAGAAACACTGGCCCACACTTTATTTTCTCCCCAGCTGGAAGTCATATTTCTTCCTCTGACCTCGTTTAACATTTTATTTAAACCTCCGTTATGACTTTTATTTTATTTTACTTTTAAAGATTTATTTAGTTATTTGAAAGGCAGAATGACAGAGGGGGAATGGCAGGCAGACACGTACACACATAGACACACGGAGGGAGGGGGAGAGTGAGAGAGGGAGAGAGGTTTTCTATCTGTTGGTTTACCCCCTAAATGCCTGCAATGGTCAGGGTAGGCAAGGCTGAAGCCGGGAATCAGGAACTCCATCTGTGTCTCCCATGTAGGTTGCAGGAATCTCTGTGCTGAGGCCAGCATCCACCCCCAAGGTGCATTACAGGAAGCTGGTTGGAAGTGTGGAATAGCCAGGACTCACTCTCTGGTATGGGCTGCAGGTGTCCCACATAGTCCCTTAACCACTTAACCTGCTGGACCACAAGGCCTGTCCTTTGACACTTATTTTTGAGATAAAGATATTTATTTATTTGAAAGGCAGAGTGACAGAGGGAGGGTGGACACAGGCAGAGATTGGTTGATTGGTCAGTCTTCCATCTGCTGGTTCACTCCCCAGATGGCCACAATAGCCAGGACTGGGCCAGGCTGAAGCCAGGAGCCAGGAATTCAATCTGGGTCTTCCACATGGGTGGCAGGGGCCCAAGTACTTGGGTCGTCTCCTGCTGCCTTCCCAGGTGAATTAGCAGGAACCTGATCAGAACCAGAGTAGCTGGCACTCGAACCAACACTCTGTTATGGGATGCTGGCATTGCAAGCAGTGTCTCAACACTCTGCCCCACAGCACTGGCCCCTTGACATTTATTTTAATCCTATAATTATGTTTTGTATTCATCTCATCTCTTCTGCCAGAATAGAAGCTTTTTAAGATAAAGTACTATGTCCTACCCTCATTTAAGTCCCCATCAGCCCGAAGTAGTTGTGAACACAGGCTTTGAGGGCACATAACTTTTCTTTGCCAACTTTGGTTTCCTGAAATGTAGCATGGGAATGATAACAGTCTGTTTTCCATGGAGTTGTTGTAGAAATTAAGGAAGGTGACACTTGTCACTCACATCAACACTGAACTGGTGGTAAGTAATTATTCCACAATGTGCACAGTAAGATAAAGATCTTTTTCATGTGTTAGACCTTGAGGAAAGTAAAAGCTGCCAGTTCTGATCCAACTTGTAGAAAGTGATGAGCAGCATTAATGGGAAAGAAACAAAAGTAGGTCCCTGCCCACTCACATGTATATTCTGTCTGGATTATTCTTGCCTGATTCATGCATCCCTTTATTTTCTTGAAAAGGTTGCATTGGCTGGCCTGTTTAGGTCTCCCCTCCACCTTCTTTTGATCCTTTATCCTTTATGGAATGGTCTGTCTTTATATATTTATTTGTTATCAATTAATTCTTATTATTTGCTTTCCTCTCCCAAGTTTAGGTTTCCCAAAGGTAGAGATGGTATGTGTACCTGGTGATTAATTCAGTACTAGGCCACAAGAGATTATAGATTATTGTTAAAAACTGGGAATTATTGATTGCTTTAAATAATTGACATATAAACTGTGTACATGTGATACCTGATGGAGGGTTGAATGGTTTGAGAATGCATTTCCTGTGAGTACCTCATCAGGTGGCTGAAAGGATGCAGATGCACATGTAGAGTTCACATCCTTGTGTTTGGTCCACCAACTGCTCGCAGTGCATTATTTTTCTAGGAGTCAGTATTTTGGGTTTGAATGATACAAGACATGGATTTCAGCACTAGACTTCTTTCAGACCTTCCCCAAAGCTGGTTAGGATATAGTTATATATACTTAGGCTCCTTTTATAGAAGAACATTTGTGTTAAAGCTAGAATCAAACAATTTTAGTTTTTATTAGTTTTGAAGATAATGCAGGTAACGTACCAGTGAATACAATATAAATAATCTCTTGCTGGTGATTGATCATTACTGGTGTATGCCTTGGTGTAAGTGGTTTATGGAAACATACCCCCTCTAGGGTTCTGTCTATTGGCTGATTTTAATAATACCAGTGCTTAGTTTTTAGACTATAAAGATGTTATAAATGGAAAATATTGCATGTTATGTAATTTATAGATTTCTTGTTTTAGATATTTTAAGGGTGAATGTAAATGAGAGAACAAATGCTGGACTGAGTGATCTGCCCCTTCTACCTCTAAAATAATAGCTTGTGTATAAAGAAATATTTACTTAACTTTTTGACTGTTTAAAATTCACACTTTTACTGTTGAGAAAGCTGTAGACTACCTTAGTTTAATCCTTTAAACTTTAGAAATATCCAATTTAAATGTATGTAGATTTTCTGATAATCAAATTTTTTTACCCAAAAACCTTTTATTTAAGGTATACAAACTTCATGCATTTCATAAATACAACTTTAGGAACATAGTGATAATGATTCTTCCCTCCATACCCACCCTCTCACCCCCACTACTATCCTACCTCCTCCCTCTCCTATTCCCATTCTTATTTTTTTTTACTAAAATCTATTTTCAACTAACTTTATACATAGAAGATTATACTAAGTAAAGAGTTCAACAAATAGTATGAAAAAAAGGCTTTCCCTCAGCAGTTTTTTGATTTCTCTTTTGATTTCTTCTATGACCCACTGTTCATTCAGGAACATGCTGTTCAGTCTCCGTGTGTTTGCATATGTTCTAGAGATTCTTGAGTTGTTGATTTCCAGCTTCACTGCATTGTGGTCTGAGAAGATGCATGGTACGATTTTGATTTTTTTGAATTTGCTGAAACTTGCTTTATGGGCTGGTCTGTGGTCTATCCTAGAGAAAGTTCCATGCACTGGTGAGAAGAATGTGTATTCTACAACTATACAATGAAAGGTTCCTGTAGATACCCATTGAGCCCTTCTGGTCTACAGTGTTGATTAACTTGTTTCCTTGCTGTTTTTCTGTCTTGTTGATCTGTCCATTGCTGACAGTGGGGTGTTGAAGTCCCCTATTACTGTTGTATTGGAGTCTATGTCTCTCTTTAGATACATTAGCATTTCTTTTAAATAGCCAGGTGCCCTGTAATTAGGTGCTCATACATTTATTATAGTCACATCTTCTTGTTGAATTGATCCCTTAGTCATTGTATAGTGCCCTTGTCTCTTTTAGCAGTTTTTGTTTTAAAGTCTATTCTCTCTGATGGGCATTTTTTGTTTCTGTTAGCATGGAATATTTTTCTTCATCCTTTCACCTTCAGTCTGTGGGTATCTTTGTCGGTGAGATGTGTTTCTTGTAGGCGACAGGTTTTGTTTTGTTTTTCCATTCAGCCAGTTTGTATCTTTTAATTGGAGAGTTGAGGCCATTTACATTCGAGGTGACTATTGATAAGTAGTGACTTTGCCCTGCCATTTTTTTTCATAAATATTCCTATTGTTTACTTTTACTGGGAGATTTTTTTGCCTTCACCTTCTTTCATAGTGATGACCATGTTTCCGTGTTTCTGTGTGTAACACATCCTTAAGCATCTTTTGTAAAGTCTGGATGAGTAGTAACAAATTCTTCCAATTTCTGTTTGTTATGGAAGGTCTTTATTTCACCTTCATTCATAAATGAGAGCATTGCAAGGTACAATATTCTGGGTTTACAGTTTTTTTTTTCTCTTAAGACTTGGACTAGATCTCCCCATTCAATCCTAGCCTGTAAGGTTTCTGATGCAAAGTCTGCTGTGAGTCTAATTGGAGATCTCTGAAAGTCATCTGGCCATTCTCTCATGCACATTTTAGAATCTTTAAGTTTTACTGTGGAGAGTTTGACTACCATGTGTTGTGGTGAAGATCTTTTCTGGTCATGTCTATTAGGAGTTCCATGTGCTTGCTTTACTTAGACATCCCTTTCTTTCTCCAAGTTAGGGAAGTTTTCTGTGATTATTTCACTAAAAAGGCCTTCTAATCCATTCTCTCTTTCCATGACCTCAGGAACTCCTAAGACCCGTGTGTTGGGTCATTTGATAGTATCCCATAGATCTCCAGCACTGTTTTTTGGTTTTCTAATTTCTTCTTGTTTTTGGTCTGACTGTAAAATTTTCAGAGATTTGCCTTCAAGCTCAGATATTCTTTCTTCTGCCTCACTGATCCTGTCATTAAGGGTTTCCACTGCATTTTTTATTTGTTCTGTTGAATTCTTTGTTTCCAGTTTTTCATTTTGATTTCTCTTTAAGATCTCAATTTCATGGGAGAAGTGTTCATTCATGTCATGTATGGATTTCTCTAATTCATGGATTTGCTTCTGGTTACTTCTAAGTAATCCTATGATCAGTTTTTTTGAATTCCATTTCTGGCATTCTTCAATCTCTTCATCTTCACATTCTAATATTGAAGTGTTGTGTTCCTTTGGGGGCACCATGTTGTCTTCCTTATTCCTGTTTCTTGAATTGCTGCATTTATTTTTAGGTATTTGTGGAGATTTTTCTTTCCCCTTGTGACAGCTTTTATCTTTGGACTATGCCTCTGTGGCTTAGTGGAGTATCCACTCCTTTGAGACTACCCTAAGATGTTTGCTGCGTGTGACAGGGAGCTCTGTTCAGTGCTCCAAGGTGAGGGGAGTGTCCAAGGTGACTCCAAATTGTGTGTGATAACTCTCCTCTTTGTTTTTTTTAATCAGAGGGGAGGTTGTTCAGCCCTGTTGGCATAGTCTCACATAGTCTCACACTCACCTCATTCACGCTGCCACAAGAACCATACAGAGGATCCGTGTAGTCCTCAGTGTGAGCACAGATTCTGCAGCAGTAACCCTCACCAGGGAATCAGGGAACTCCGAGCATGTGGATCTGCCCACAGTGACTGCCCAAAGACCCAGCCACCCACTGCACCCACCCACTCAGCCACAGTGTTCTCACAGTCCCTATGGGATACTATCCCATATCTATGGGAGATCTACGGGATACTGTCAAATGACCCAACACACGGGTCTTAGGAGTTCCTGAGGTCATGGAAAGAGAGAATGGATTAGAAGGCCTTTTTAGTGAAATAATCACAGAAAACTTCCCTAACTTGGAGAAAGAAAGGGATGTCCAAGTAAAGCAAGCACATGGAACTCCTAACACAGGACTGCCCCTGTCAGGGCGCCCAGCTGGACTCAGGTGGCTCCTCTCAGCTGGTTGCCGGACACATGGACACGAGCTGGTGCAGGGGTTACCTATGCCTAAAATGTGTCTGCCGCTCCCAGCTAGTTACAGGACACCAGTGCCGGGTGGTTGGGGAGAGAGAGAAATGTGCCCCCTTTTCTACCCTTAAGTTGGCAGGCACACTGTCCCCCACGGGGCTGCAGTCCAGATCCATGCCAGGCTGTCCCTGCAGCTTTGTCACCAGTAGTTTGGGCTGCTGCATTCTGGTCTCACCTCATTCTCCAAAGCTGGTGCGGGGCTCTGGGCTGCTGGGATCCTGAACTGTGCACGCCCACACCCTCCACGTAGATCCAGTGTCCCTCTGATTTGCATGGAGCTTCCTCTGTGTGTTCTCCCTAACTCTTCCCTAAGATTGCACTCTCTCCATGTTTTTGTTTTTGTTTTTGTTTTTGACTCTCTTCCCCTAGACTAGAATAGTAGGCTAGTCATGTATTCTGCCATTCTTGGTGCCTCTCGGTAATCAAATTTTGATATGTTCAGTTATACACTATAATGTTTAGAGTTAACTAATGAATACAATAATTTGAGGATTTTTTATTTTAGGTTCTTAGGCATTTGGATTCACTCATTATTTAAAACAATAGACCAAATATCCTATTTTCATAGATATTAGTTCTGTAATATTGCATTGTTGAGTAGTTTTATCTTTAAATTTAGATTCTTGAAGACCTGGATGAACAAATTTATATTATTACTCTAGAGGAAGAAGCACTCCAGAGACGACTAAGTGGTATGTATCTATTACATATTTTGTTCAGTCTTAAAAACTATTTAATTTTTAAAAACCCACATAATTGAAGGGAAAAAAAGGAAACTGCTCAGTAACTTTTGCTATTGCAAGAGGTAAAGACGAGAGTAATAGGAGAGCCTGGCAGTGAAGAAAGATTTGTGGAAGACGCTGAATTCAGTGAGCTGCAACCTCGCAAGGCCAGCTCCTCTGTATGCAGTGGCTTCCGAGAGAACAGCCAGACCTCTGCACCAACTCCTCCTGCCTGTTAAGCATAGGACCTGGAGCTACAAAGGTGGTGCAGGTTATGCTAGTGCATATAACGCCCTGCTTCATTTCTCTCTTGTGGAAATCAATAAGGTAAAAAGTGTGAGGGCACTTCAGGAAAGTTTGGGGAAAAATGGAATTAAAAGATGATGCACATTTCAACAAACTTTTTAAAAAAAGATTTATTTTTTTACTTGAAAAGCAGAGAAAGAGAGAGAGGGTGATACAGACAGGCAGACAGAGACAGAAAGGGAGAGAGACAGGGAGAGTGAGAGATCTTCCATCTGCTAGTTCACTCCTCAAATGGCTGCAATGGATGGGGCTGAGGCTGGGGCTGGGTAAAGCTAACATCAGGAGCCAGGAACTACAACTGGGTCTCCCATGTGGTAACAGGAGCCAAGCACCTGGGCCGACTTGCTCCACTTTCCCGGCACATTAGCATGGTGCTGGATCAGAAATGGAGCAGCTGGGACTTGAACTGGTGTTCATATAGGATGCTGGCGTCACAGGCGCAGTGGCTTAACACTCTGCAGCACAACTTCGGCCACTCCACAGACTCTTTGAGTATCCTTGTGGTTTGTTTTGGTGACACTAAGGTATAAAACGGCTCTCTGTGTAAAGTTTTATTGAGAAATTCTGTGATTATTTGGGAATATTGTTAATGATCATCTGCTACCTATGTAAGCAATGTCAAAGATTTTAAAGTTTAATTTGTATTACTGATCTTTTTATTTATTTATTTTTTTACCTCAAATGCAGAACCAATGAAGAAAAGAATAGTGACAGTTTAATAGATAAATGATATAGTATGGGTCAACTTTCTTTGATTTTACTTAAGTGATTTTTACCTTGTGCTGTTTTCTGTTTCACAGTCTGTTTGACAAAATGTTGAATGACCATCCTCCCCAATCATGATCAGAGTATTAACTCTATCTCAGGGTCATATTTCAATATCACTTTAAAGGTGAAATAAAGAGAAAGAGAGATACATGTACTTTCTTCAGTTACAAATAGCGAACTTCATTCTTCAATCCAAAACCATTGACAGTATTTACAACCTTCTTCTTAGATCAAAGAATTTCAGTTTGTATTTATTCTAGAGAATTCTTGTTGGTAACATTATATACTATGACACAGAGAACTGTTAGATTGCAGCTACATATTTTTAATTTTCTGAACTACTTTAATATTTAAGCTTAGTTAACTTCAGAATTGTAACCTTCAACCAACAATGTTGGCTTTATATCATTTATTAAAACAGTATTATAATAAGTTTTTGTTGTTTCAATGATTGTGCTTTTTTTTTAAAGATTTTTTTTTTTATTTTACTTGAAAGTCAGAGTTACACAGAGAGAGAAGGAGAGGCAGAGAGGCAGAGAGAGAGAGAGAGATAGGTCTTTCACCCACTGGTTCACTCCCCAATTGGCCGCAATGGCCAGAGCTGTGCCGGTCTGAAGCCAGGAGCCAGGAGCTTCTTCTGGGTCTCCCACGCGGGTGCAGGGGCCCAAGGACTTGGGCTATCTTGTACTGCTTCCTCAGGCCATAGCACAGAGATGGATTGGAAGTGGAGCAGCCGGGTCGTGAACTGGCACCCATATGGGATGCCAGCACTGCAGGCGGCGGCTTTATCCGCTATGCCACAGCGCCAGCCCCCCAGTGATTGTGCTTTTGCAAATGTGCCCGAGTTGTGAGAAGAGGTGCCAGGCTGGCTCCTGCAGCATGGGTTATGTTTCAGCCTGAGGTTTATGCTGTTTCCACCTTTAGATAAGGAAGCTGAGGTCCAGGAAAGGTAAGAGAGAGTACTACATGAATTAAAAATTTTGAATGGAGGAGTGGGCATTTCTTCTACCAGTTAAGACTTGGTTAAGATGCCTGCATCCCACATGGGGCCGGCACCGTGGGTCCCTTTGTTAATCCTCCACCTGTGGTGCCGGCATCCCGTATGGTTGCCGGGTTCTAGTCCCGGCTGCTCCTCTTCCAGTCCAGCTCTCTGCTGTGGCCCGGGAGGGCAGTGGAGGATGGCCCAAGTGCTTAGGCCCTGCACCCCATGGGAGACCAGGAGAAGCACCTGGTTCCTGGCTTTGGATCGGCGCAGCACCGGCTGCAGCAACCATTTGGTTGGTGAAACAACGGAAGGAAGACCTTTCTCTCTGAATCTCTCTCTCACTGTCTATAACTCTACCTTTCAAATAATAATAATAATAAAAAGATGCCTGCATCCCACAATTAATCCCTGATTTGATATCAACTCTGACTCCAGACTACAGCTTCCTGCTAATGCAGACTCTGGGAGGTGGTGGCGATAGTTCAAGTATTTGGGTCCCAGCCATCCCTGGGAGTCCTGAATTGAATTGCTGGCTCCCAGCATCAGCCCCAGTTGTTCCAGGCATTTGGGGAGTAAACCAACAGATGGGAGCCCTCTACCTATGTTTACTTCTCAAATAAGTAAATTAATTAAAAAAGATTTTGAGTTAAGTCTGAAAATGAAACAAAAGCAAATATAGTCACTACTCACTTTCTTCTTCTACAGTAGGCATAAAAATCCCTCTGGAGTCTCTCTAAATCCTGTGAATCCTCAAATTCAAAAATGGTTTTATATCTGAAGAAGTTGGAAAGGGAATATTTGGCTTAGCATATTATAAAATGGAGTCAACCCAAAATAAATAAAAAAATCAAATAGCTTAGAAATGCTATATAGAAGAGATAGTTTGGGTTTTGAAAAGATTAGGAATGATGTGACAGCTACTGCTAATTCTGATTTCATTTTATACTGTTTTGTTGGGCCATACTCTCTTTTAAAAAATATTTATTTTGGGGGGGCCGGTACTGTGGCATAGCAGGTAAAGCTGCTACCTGTAGTGCTGGCATCCCATATGGGCATCGGTTTGAGTCCCATCTGCTCCACTTCCAATCCGTTTCTCTGCTGTGGCCTAGGAAAGCAGTGGAAGATGGCCCAAGTGCTTGGCCCCTGCATCCACCTGGGAGACCTGGAAGATGCTCCTGGCTCCTGGCAGCCCAGCTCTGGCCGTTGTAGCCATTTGGGCAGTGAACCAGAGGTGGAAGACCTCTCTATCAGCCTTTGCCTCTCTCTAACTCTGCCTTTAAAATAAATAAATAAATCTGAAGAATACTTATTTTTTGTTTATTTGAAAGGTAAAGTGACAGAGAGCGGAAGGGTGTGTGGGGGGAGATACAGATAGAGGTACAAATATATATAGAGAGATCTATCCATCTTCCATCCACTGGTTCATTCCTCAAATGCCTGCAGCAGCCAGGGTGACCAGGTCAAAGCCAGGAGCCAAAAACTCCACCCAGGTCCAGATTTCCTTCGTGGGTGGCAGGGACCCAAGTACTTGTGCCATCATCGGTTGCTCTTCCAGGCACATTGCATGAAGCTGGATTGGAAGTTGAGGAGCTGGGACTCAAACCTGCATTCCAACATGGGATGCAGATATCTAAGGGCGACTTAACCCACTGCACCACAATGCCCACCCCAGCCATGCACTCTTTATGACTGTTCTGTTTGGTAGATTGTCTTTAAAATCCTCCAGTGAAACTCTTTACTTAAAGATCTGTTAGGACAATTATTATGAGTTTGTTGTTTGCTGCTGGTCAGCCACTGTGGACTATTTCAGATGGGAATAATAGACTAAGTGATTTATGTTTGTAACATAAATGGTTCTGTGACAGAATGGACATTTTGACTCATATTGAATGAGAAGTGAGCATTTCACTAAAGTATATCTGTCAGATTTGCAGAGAGAAGAAATGAAAAATAAAAAGGTATTTCTGACTTGAACTTTTGAAAGAAAGCAAAAAAATTAGCAAGATAAACCACCCCTGTGAATTTTATTTAATCTAGTATTGTGTCAAATATATTTTTGTAACAAATATTTTATGCGTAAAATAAAACAAAGCTTTTTTTTACTGTTAATATTAAAAGGTATTGAAGAATAATGACTGTAAAAGACTTTTAAAAATATGAATCACAGTGCTAACTGATGATAGAATGTTGCTGGTGCTCTGCTAATGACATAGTGCTCCTCTTAGCCCGTGTGGGGATGTGTAGTACACAGCACAGAAACTCTGGGAAGTCTGCCTGGTTCCCTCTGAGTTCAGCTCTACACTTATCTGAGAAACCATGATACTTAGCCAGTATCAAGAAGTGCTTCACTGTGGGAATAACATTTTTTTTCTGAAAGGTAATATGATTTGTTGTGGTAGCTGTTGTATTACTGGTGTTGAATTGTCATGCCTCATTAAGAAATGTCAGTATAGCTTATGTTGACTTCTCCACTGTTCTTATTTGATGATTTATGGTGCTACAGGTTTAAGGCTTTGGGAAGGTTATGTTATTGGTAATATTGCTGTTGCTCATAAAGTGTATTTGTAAAAATGCACTGCTTCTCCACTTTCCTGTTTTATTTTTTTTCTGCTGGGCCTGCCACTCTCTAACATAGTAACTCTTACCTTTTGTGTATTGCCTGTCCCCACACTGGAACATAAGCTCCAGATGGACAGGGGATTTTGTTAGTTTTCGTCCTTTCTATACCCTTAATCCTGTAATACTGTTAGACACATAGTGAGCCTACAGTAGGTATTTATCCCATGAATAAGTGAGCAGATGCAAATGAAGGAGTCGTCATTTTCCCATAGAAGTGAAGACACGGAAGTAAAACTTGGTGTCAGGATAAAAGACAGAGTCACTGTGAGGACTATTTAGTAAGGCCCATAGTGGATACCGCTGAAGACAAGCCAAGGTTAGGGGGGCAGGAGGACCATGTGCACGGGGTGTCAGTGAATAAGTAGAAGTAAGGTGATTTCCCCCTACTATTACGGCCATGAAAGAAGAGCAATCAAGAACATTTCTACTCCAAGACCCCTAAAGAATAGCCTAACAGAAAGTCCCATTACATTAATTGTGCTAGAAAATCTTTTGTAATTCCTTTCCAGCATTAAGGGGATACATATATCATTAACATGTTTAAATGTTTAAGTAATGTAGCAGCATTAATTGAAATAATTAGCTTTCGTGTGTGTATAGCCTATGGGTGTACTGGGTAACTTTTAGAAGTACTATAATGAATAGAAATTATTTTTTGTTGTTTAAGTTCAAAACCTCCACGGTTATTTTAATGTGATTTATTTAAAAATATTGTAGCCTTTGAACTTAATAATTCGTTTCAATTTTGCTAGATACTATTTTCATCTTCATGGTGAAAATGTTAATATATTCACTTTTTGTAGCAATTACTTTCTGACTTGATTCTAATCTTTTGTAAAAGCCCTTTTCATGGGAGCTTATATTAATTCTTTATTCTCGAGAGAGAGTATGTAGTTGTTTCATCTTTGGTGAGTGTCAGGTTGCAAGACCTTTGTATCATGAAAAATAAAGGAATCTTAAAAAACAAGACATGTATTATACAAGCTTTCCATGGAGCCTGCTGACCTCTCAAATGTGCTTAGTGTTATCACCAGTCCTTGGAATCTTGCTGTTTATAAATAAGTTGAGTTTGCCAGGGATTTCTATGAAGACACCAAGGTTTAGGATGGTGTTTATGGTTGCTTTAGAGTAGTAGTATCCTGCTAGAGTATTTCCCATTATCGTTGGCAGGACGATTTGCTAATTTGGCCATTACTTATCTGATGTCTTTTATATAGCACACTTAATGATATACGGAAGCTTTCATCAAGATTTTATCTTATGTCCTCTAAATTATTTTCATCGTAGCGTTGTCTAGGCATTCTTCTAGGTTCTAGCAGTGGTCATTCTAAGAATACTATGCTCTGGGCCATGAGAAATGTCTGGGATTATTCCAACAGCCCCAAAGTGATCAAGTATCAGCAAAAACATTTGTGTCCCAGAGTCTGAAGGAGTGTTAGATGCCTTGTTATAATTTATTCACTTTCTTGAACCCTCAGTCACTTCAATGACAGTAAAATGTGGCCCAAACAAATTATTTGTTGCAAAATGAAATGAGGTGACTGAAAGAGATATAAACTAGTGTAATATCACTAGATGAGGAATGCTTTGGAGCAGCAAAGGATAGAATAATGTGAGTCTGTGAAACCAGAGACAGATTGTTTTATAAAAATGATCCGGGGGGAGCATCTGGCTTAGCTGGTAATCTGCCTCTTGGGATGTCTGCATCCCATATTGGAGTGCCTGGCTGGATTCCGATCTCATCTCTGCTACCAATTCCCGCTTCCTGCTAATGTGCACCTTACTAGGCAGCAGATGATGCTTCGGGTGGTTGGGTCCGTGTCACCCACATGGGAGACCTGGCTGGCCTGGCCCAGCCCCAGCCATTGCAGGCATCTGGGGGAGTGAACCAGTGGATGGGAGCTCTCTCTGTCTCTCTCTCTCTAATAAATAGTAATAATGTCTAAATTTGTTTACAAAGAAATAAATTTATTACGTAGGCGCTACATTTTCAATTGCAATCTATATGGATGTTGGCATTCTCGATCATAGTATATATGAATAGGAAGATAAAAGAAAATGACATTGGGGTGGGCATTTGGTGCAGCAGTTAGGATGGTGCTTGGGAAAGCCGGCTCCCATATTGGAGTCCCTGAGTTCACATCCCAGGTGTTGTTTGTTTGTTTATTTATTTATTTATTAAAATTCTACCTTTCTCCTAATGTGTACCCTGGGAGGCAGCAGGTGATGGCTGAAGTGCACGAGTCCTTGCCATTCATGTGGGAGACCAGACTGAGTTCCTGGCTACTGGCCTTGGCTGTTGTGGATGTTTGGGGAGTGTAAACCTGTCTCTCAAATAAAATGAATATTGATTTTTTTTTATGATCTTAAGATCTGAAGTTCAGGTTCTACTAGTAGGGACAACATTGTGATGCAGCAGGTCAAGCTGCCACTTATGTTGTCCGCGTCCCATATCTGAGTGCCTGGGTCAGGTCCTGGCTACTCTGCATCCAGTCCAGCTGCCTGCCAGTGTACCCAGGAGGCAGTAGTTGATGGTCCAAGGGTCTGGGTTTCTGTTACCCATGTAGAAGATCTGGATAGACTGTCTGGTCTTGAGTTTGGTGTGCCTAATCTCAACTGTTGTGGGCAATTGGGAAGTGAACCAGTTGATGGAAGATCTCTCTGTGTTTGTCACTCTTTCAAGTAAAACAAATAAATTTGTAAAAAAAAAAAAAAAAAGAAGAAGAAGAAGAAGAAAAAGAAGATGTACCAGCAGTTTTTATCAAAAATAGAAAAAACCTGCCGGCGCCTTGGCTCAATAGGCTAATCATCAGCCTGTGGCGCCGGCACACCGGGTTCTAGTCCCGGTCAGGGCGCGGGTTCTGTCCCGGTCACTCCTCTTCCAGTCCAGCTCTCTGCTGTGTCCCGGGAGTGCAGTGGAGGATGGCCCAAGTGCTTGGGCCCTGCACCCCATGGGAGACCAGGAGGAAGCACCTGGCTCCTGGCTTCGGATCAGCGCGCTGTGCCGGCCGCAGTGCACTGGCCGTGGTGGCCATTGGAGGGTGAACCAACGGCAAAGGAAGACCTTTCTCTCTGTCTCTCTCTCTCTCTCACTGCCCACTCTGCCTGTCAAAAAAAAAAATTAGGAAAAACCCAAAACATTAGTTAATTGTATATAAGATTATATAATGTCCCTCAAGCTGATTTTTAAGTATTCTTCTCGTGTGCTGTCATGAATGATGAAAGCATATTTACATTTTCACAATTTTGTTGGGATATTTGCTGGACCCATTTAAAATGGATATGTCAGAAATAAATGTAAGCTATTATTTTAATAAATATTAGCATTGCCAATAGGATGGACAATGAAATAGGGTTTCTGGGTATATAGGCTGCCTGTCTCTGGTGTAGCTAGTAGCAGTGTTAGCTCATGCCAAAATAGATCCATTAGAGACTTGACGGTTTCTGGGGTTTGCATTGTCAGCATGGGCTCTGTGGGTCACAGTGAATAGTATTTACTTAGCGAGATGAATACTGTTTGCTGTATGAATTATTAGGAGTCTTGGGCTTTAACAACAAAATTGTTTGCCTAAGTGATTAGAAATAATAGTATTTGAGTGATTTTTTTGGTCAAATGTAAAGTAGTAAACATAATCAAATTTTTAGACTTACTTGGATAAGGTTTTCTCATCAAATCTTTTTTTGATTGTATGCTATATTTTAAAATTTAAAAGTAAAAATCAGTTTATGCCAGAGGTATTTATTCTAGTATTCATTATGAGACTAAGTTTAGGACATTAAATTGTTTAGGGAGGTGATTTTATTGTATAAGTTATTTGAATTGTTTGCATACTTAATTGGAAATTTGGGTTAATTTTAGGATATAATACATATTTTAAATGAGATAATTAGTTTCTGCCCTTTAACATATGGAGGTTATCTTATGTATTCAGTTGAGGCTGTCTTATGTATTAAGGAAAGGTATATGCACAGCTTAATTATTGAAGAAATGCTAGACTTTGGGAAATTCTGTTGTACTGGAAGCAGAGTATTGTCAACACTACACTAGTTTTTCCTGCTTAAGAATAAAGCTGGGAAAAGTTGCCTTCAGCTATTAGTTTTCCTGAATCCAAAGAGACGGGTGGGGCAGGATCAAAAATACTTACTTGATCAAAGTTATTGGCTCTGCAAGTATTCTTACCTATGTAAGAAAGATGAAAGGTGTTGTTTTTATTGCATGCTAGTAACAGTGTAATTTTGAACTAATTGGTGTTGAACTGCCAATCACCTAGGGGGAATGCAAATAGATACTCTTACAGTTTCCTTTGAGGTAGTGAAATCGTACGTGGAGCCTGGAAGAAAAACAGAATAATACCATTAAATTGACCTTAAATGAGCTGCTTTGTGGTTTTCTTGGAGAATCCCTTTTTATTTTCCGTGACTTGTCTGTACAGGTTTTGTCTACCAATTTGACTGATTGACTAGACAATGCTGACACTGAAAGTTTTAGAGCCATTTTGAAATAAAGTAATGATAATACAGTTTTTCAGGATATTTCAATATTTTGGTGCAACTTAAATTCATTTTTAATATTCCACTGTGTGTTTGCAGTGTCATAGTTTCTCGCAATACCTGTTGTTTCCTTCTGATATTTTGTAGTGAAACATTCACCCCAGTTATGCTCGATTTTTTTGTTATACCAAATGAATCTAATCTTTTACTGAAGCATGACTTAAAGTCAGAATGTGTCCTTGATTTTTATATGCAAATCAATCAATATTTGTTACTTATTATGTGCCTAGTGTTTTGTCTCTGAAAATAAAAGTACAGCATTTCAGAAATGCCACTTTAATTATTTTTCTTTGAAAATTCATACATTGGTCTAGACATGTGTATTGAGCTTTGTAGACATACCTACAAAGTAGACATTTATGTCTTTTCACTTAATTTCAAATTGGCAGTGGGAGTACTGTCTGTTCCAGTATCTGTTCTCTTTGAAAATTCTGGGTACTCATCAGATTATTTTTTCTTGTCTTAAACTAGTTACTGGAATAATATTTCACTGCAAGTATAGGAAATGAAAGGTAGTTTGAGATTATGTTTCTAAATAATGGGTTATAGAAATTAAGTGACAATTACAGATATACACCATATAATTTATAAAGAATTGGAATTAAAAGAAAAAAAATCGACTTATCACTAAGACTGTTAGAGAGTTTAAGCTTTGATTCAGAGACACTTGAAAAATCTCCTAATGCTGTGACATCTCATTGTAAATCTTGTCCTATGAAAATGCCCACTAATTCTGTAGCTTAACTACTTCCATCCTTGCCTTGGCTGCCAGAAACGCAAGACTGAATTTGTAGTTAAGGTTGGTAGGTTTGGGTCATACTGTCTGAGTATCTCTGAACTAACTTTACCTTCATTCTCTTATAAATATCCATTATATATTAGCAAGTAAAATGGATAAACTCATGAGCGCTGGAAATACTGTATAATATTTCAGTGTCTTTGAGACCTCAGGTTCTCCAAAGGAGAGTATTGAATTTCTCTCTCTTTAGTAAAGAGGAGAGAAAGGAGATACAGAGGGGATGGGATTCACTTCTGGAAACCTGGGTTGGGATGGGATTTACTTCTGGAAACCTGGGATAGGACTAGGGTCTTGTGATTCCCCAGGGGGCTTAGAAGAAGAGGCATCTGAGTTCCTGTAATGACATCGCGTTTGTCCCCTTGCTGCCAGGATTTGTCTGATCCCGCTGGCCCTTGCTCTGTTGGCTGACTTCTCCTTTCAGTCTCTGAAAAAGGACCATCGTTTTGCTCCTGGAGAGAGCCAGTGAGGCTTCTTCCTCCAGAAACAGTCTGTTTCTGACCAGTTGCTCTCTAAGTCCCAAGAACTGAAATTGCTGAACCTTCTGGCTGATTTGTGGCTGTCTGAAGGACTGTCTGACTTAATCAGGTGTGATGGTAACAATAGCAACAGATAGAGGAAAATGACCGCTCGTTCAAGACTGAAGAAGACCAAGAGGACCATCTAGAGCAAGTAGTTCCAACTTGAGTTAAAAGTTCATGGAAGAAGCCGGCGCCGCGGCTCACTAGGCTAATCCTCCGCCTAGCGGCGCCGGCACACCGGGTTCTAGTCCCGGTCGGGGCGCCGGATTCTGTCCCGGTTGCCCCTCTTCCAGGCCAGCTCTCTGCTGTGGCCAGGGAGTGCAGTGGAGGATGGCCCGAGTACTTGGGCCCTGCACCCCATGGGAGACCAGGAGAAGCACCTGGCTCCTGCCTTCGCATCAGCGCGGTGTGCCGGCCGCAGCGCGCTGGCCACGGCGGCCATTGGAGGGTGAACCAACGGCAAAGGAAGACCTTTCTCTCTCTCTCTCTCTCTCACTGTCCACTCTGCCTGTCAAAAAAAAAAAAAAAAAAGTTCATGAAAGAGACAAATGACTTTATTCTTAACCCCCAAAAGTAATAACTTTCAAAGAGGTGTAATTAGAACAAAGACTGCCTAGAATTTACGAGGGGAGAGGGACCCAGTTTATAATAAATAAAGAAAAGATGGAGACAGTTCTTGCAGTTGACAGAATAATGGTCTGTGAAGATGCTCAAGTCCCAGTCCTCACATGGCAGATGGGCTTTGCTGGTGTGACTGAGGATTGCGAGATTGTCGCCGGTAGTTTCAGTGAAAGGATGTGGCAGAAGGACCAGAGAAAGAAATGAGATCTTGGAAGCCAGGTTTGGAATGATCTAAGTAAGGAACACTGCCTTCACTGCTGAATTCTTCCAAACATTTAAAGAACTCACTCCAGTTCTTCCCAAGCTATTCAAAACAATTCAAAGGGAGTGGATCCTCCCAAATGCCTTCTGTGAAGCCAGCATCATCTTAATTCCTAAACCTGAAAAAGATGTGAGAGAGAGACAGTATTTTTGACCAATTTCCCTGATGAACATAGACACAAAAACCTTCATCAGAATGCTAGCCATTGAACCTAGCAACACATCAAAAGGACCATGAGGATTATTGTGAATGATCAAAAGTCTGATTCATGAGGAAGAACAACAGAAAAATTTAGGCAAATAAAAATTTGTAATGGAAAACTCTTGAAAACCAAAGGAATCTAATAAAAATATAGTTATAATGTGGATTTTATTTATTTCCTTCAGATTTTAACAGATGAAATCAAAAGAATGTGGAGCTAGTGTATACAGACCATTAGACAAACAAGCATGATGATATCTATATATGCATATATATATGAGTAGATATAAGAAAATATCGTCAGTCACATTGAGGAAAATGTATGTAAAGTAACAGGAAAAAAATTTTATACCCATCACTTTGACAAAAGTTCAAAGTGCTCACATTGAGTACTAGGGAAGATAATGAAAAGATATTGATGGAGGCTGGCATTATGGTGCAGTAGGTTAAGCCTAGCCTTTTGTCATGCCAGCATCCCTTATTGGAGTGCCTGTTTGTGTCTCAGCTGCTCAGCTTCCTATCCAGCTCCCTGCTAATATACCTGGGAAGGCAGCAGAAGGTGGCCTAGGTATTTGGGCTCCTGCTACCCATGTGGGAGACCAGGATGGAGTTTCTGGCTCTTGATTTCATCCTGGCCAAGACTTCTGGGTTGTGGCCATTTGGGAAGTGAAGCAGCAGATGGAAGATGTCTGTCCGTCTCTCTCTTTTGCTTTTCCTTTCAAATAAAATAAATCTTCTTTTAAAAGCTACTAATAAATAATATTAATTATAATATCTTTGAGAAGTAACCTTTAAATATCTCTTAAAACTATAAGTGCTCACAGTCTTTGACTCAGCAATCTGAATTTTGGGAATCTTACAGAAAGAATAGTGGTGAGTGTGCATATAAGAAGGTTTATTTTTTGGTGCTGTAGTGACCTTAGTGACAAAAATTAAGGAAAATCTGAATATTGATGAGGGGCATAATTCTGAATAAAATTGTACTGTGTTAATACTATGGAATTATTGCTATTCAGCTGTTTTGGAGTTGGTACTATCTTCAACTTGAATGTCTTTTTGAGAAGGAAAACCAATAAGAAATGTGTCTGGGGACTGGTGGTGTGGTGCTGCAGGTTAAGCCACTAGTTGTGCTGGTGTCCCCATCAGAGTGCCCGTGTGAGTTCTGGATGCTCTGCTTCTGATCCACCTTCCTGTTACTGTGCCTGCGTAGGCAGTGAGTGATGCCTGAGTGCTTGGGGCCCTGACTCCCATGTGGGAGACAGAGGGACTTCTTGGCTTCTACCTAGCCCAGCCGTGGTTGTTGTGGCCATTTGGGGAGTGAACCTGTGGATGGTAGGTCTCTCTCTGCCTTTCAAATAAGCAAATATTTTTTTTAAGTGTCTGATTTTGCCCTAATCATATGAAATATATGATACAAGCCATATTTATGCTAGCTCTGTGTGTGTGAACGTGTTTACAAGTATGAACAAATGTATGGAAGCCACAGCCGTGCCGGTAATAATTGTCACGTTCGGGAGATGAGATGGAGAAGAGGAGGTCTTGATTGCTTTCACTTTCTACAATAAGCACATGATGCATTTTTAACTAAGAAAAGTTTTAGATCCAATAGGAATTTTCCAAGGTAAGAAAATTTCTAGGAAACATGCAGTGTTTAGATGTTTGAAATGGTAAAAGATGTGTAAGTACTTTTCTATGAATCACAGTAACATTTATTTTTATCCCTAATTACCAGGAATTTCAATGTGCTATTTTATATTTTAGATAAAGGGCTACCTGTTCTGTAGTACTAAGCTTCTCTTATGCTTCTGAATATTTTTACTTTGAAGGACTGTCTTCATCAGTGGAATACAACATAATGGAATTGGAACTGGAACTTGAAAATGTGAAGACTCTTAAGACCAAATTAGGTATTGTGTTTTTTTCATATGTATTGGGCATAATGCATTATTAAAGTCTTTATGAAAAATTAGAAAAAGTGAATTTTAGTTTATGCTGCAAACTGTCTAAAATCATTGATCAAGACTGTCTTTTAGGGAGAGGATAAGTACCTATCTCCATTTTTATGTTTGTTTTGTTAACATACAAAATACTTTTCAAAGATGTTGCTTCTCTGTGTTCTCACTTGCATCATTTTTGACAAGTAATCTGTCATACTTTTAGTATATCTTTTTTCTTTTATCTGCTTTGAGATGTCTTTTTTATCATTGAGTGTTGTTAAGATGTGTCTTATTGTTTTCTTCATGATTCTTGTTTTTGGGTCCATTGAGTCTCTTGGATCTATGAATTTATACTTTTTATTTGGGAAATTTTTGGACTTCTTAAATATTTTTTTCTTTCCCTCTTTCCAGGTACTCCAGTTAAATTTGTTAGCCCATAGATCAGGAATATTTACTTTTTAGTCTTTTTTTTTCTTCTGTTTTCATTTAGGATGACTTCCTTTGCATGAGTTCACAATCACTAATTTTTTTCTATACATCTAATTGGCCTTTAATCATCTAGTGTATTTTTTTCGCAAACACTGTATTTTTCATCTCTAGAAGTTCTGTTTGGGCCAGTTTTATGTCTTTCATAATTCTGATGAACATGTTCTATCTGTATCATCTGCCTTTTTGAAACAATGCCATACACTTATGGCAATACTTTTAATGTTTGTGTCTGCTAATTCTAACATTGTATTATTGATGAGTTTCAATTGCTTGATGTTTCCCCTTATCATTGGTTACATTGTATTCTTTGCATGTGTGGCAATTTTTAAAAATTTTTGTTAACATAAAGAGAACAGATTTAATGTAGTTCATAGAATTCTAAGAAAATAATGATTCTTTAATTTTTGAAATAATATGTTTTTAATTTATATTATAGTCAAAGTCTTAATGCTCCAGTAAATACAAGTAAAAAACCAAAAAAGACCACCGTTCAATAGGAATATAGGCAAGGGCTACAAACAGTCAAATGAAAAGATGTCAATTTCACGCATACACACTAAATTTTAAAATAATCATAGATCACTAAAACTATAGTAGTGTATCATTCTTTTTTTTTTTTTCATGATCTATAATTGTTTTTAATTCTCTTAAGTCTTGTGATCACATATTTTAGAGGTTTTGTGCTGATGGTGTCTCCTCTACCGTAGTCCTTCCATTGAGTTGGCAAAAGCACCATTACTAAACACAAATACACAGTAGCTCCTCAGTGTTATGTGTCTCCAAATGGCTGCTTATAGACAATCCTGAATTCTAACTCAGTCTAAGGCAGTAAAGAATTCAACAGCAAGTGTAACTTGTTACTCCACCTGGTCATGCTGACCTTCAAAGCACCTGACCTTACAGATCATCTATAAAATGTGAGAAGTGTTAAATATTCTTTATTTGATATGCATAAACCACACTAAAATGCCTTTCAGTAAGTAAAAGGCAGAAGTTTAGATACAGGAAATTCTAATGAGATTGCCACAGCTAAGACCAAAAATACGAAGTAGACGTTTCCAAATGTCTTCAGCTCTTGCCTTAGGTAGGTAAAGAACAAGTGAATCTTGTTCAGTTCTGAGACAGTGAGGCAATTTCCCCAGCATTTAAATCTAAATCCAATCTCCCAACAGCTTTTGGGATGGCATTGACAAGTTTTGTTAAGTAAGTCCAATCATATCCTTAGAAGAGGAAAACGTGAGGGCATTCACTGAACTGGAATTACTACCAAAATTTCCTATTTAACCACACAAGGCAATATTAGACTGTTGGACAAAAATATTCTGTCAGCCATTCATGATCTGAATTCTGGTGTATGAGAATTAATGGTGCACATAAAAAAAGTCACGGGACATTGCTGTTTTGTAATAAATAAGGCAGTGGCCAGCTATTACTCATTCGTAGCTTTTTTTGAGATAAGCTATCAAGTCTGCCCTTTCATTCTTCTTCTTAATGCCAGCGAAGATCATTTTGGTTCCAGGGATGTATTTCTTGGGATTCTCCAAATACTCCATCAGCGTGTCCTCTCCCCAGGTGATGCCTTTGTTCTTGTTGGCGTCTGTGCAGGAGAATCCAACGGCCTGACCTGTCTTCCGCCCGAACAGACCATGGAGAGTTGGTCCAGTCTTGTGCTTGCCTCCCTTTTCCACAGTGTGGCACTGGGCACATTTCTGAACAAAAATCTTCTTGCCTTTCTCAACATCACCCATTTTTAACTTGCTCGTTAGTAGCTCGCGCCCCAAAGGACCGCACCGGGAAGCTGGACGTCCCACTCTCTAAGCCCAAGGACAGGCCGGCCCACGCCTAAGTACCGGCGTTGGAGTAGTGTATCATTCTTAACCATTGGTTTGACAAAAATACACAACAGAGTTTGACAAAACTGTATTTGCATCAATACTGTTAACCCAGACCTTTCTTTCTTCCTTTTAAAAGATTTTTTCTTTTTTAGTTTTAGCTCCCACATATAAGGGAGAACATGCAGTATTTGTCTTTCTATGTCTGGCTTATGTCACTCAACGTGATGTCCTTTGTTTGCATACACCTTATGCAAATGATAGAATTTCAGCCTTTTTTAAATAATATTCCACTTTGTGTGTGTGTGTGTGTGTGTTTGTACACTGAATTTTATTTTTCCATTCCATTCATCTGATGATGGATACCTTGGTTGATTACCCATATTGGCTATTGTGAACAGTGCTGCTGTAAACGTGGTGCTACAGTTCTCTCTTTGTTAGAGCATGTTCGTGTCTTTTTGTGTATATACCCATAGTGGGGTGCTTGATCATGGTAGATCTGTTTCTAGTATTTTAAGGAATCTCCATACAGTTTTCCACAGTGGCTACACTGGGTGTAAGAATTCCTCTTCTCCTTATCCTCCTCAGCATTTGTTATTTTCTGTCTTTTGGGTAATAGTCATTTTGACAAGAATTTGGTGATATCTCATTGTGGTTTTGATTTGCACTTCCCTGATGGCTTGGTGATGTTGAGCATTTTTTCATATATTTGTGGGTCATTTGTATTTCTTCTTTTGAGAACTGTCTGTTGAGGTCCTTTGCCCATTTTTTGATTGGTGGTTTTTCTGTTGTTGAGTTTTTTGAGCTGCTGATACATTCTGGCTATTAATCCTTTGTCGGGTAAGTAGCTTGCAGATATTTTTTTCCTATTCTGGTAGCTGAGCCTTTACTCTGTTGATTATTTCCTTTATGTGCAGAAGCTTCTGAATTTGATATAATACCATTTGTCTAGTTTTGCTTTTGTGTCCTGCGGTTTGAGGGTCTTATCCGAGAAGTCATCACCTATACCAGTGAATTGAAGTGTTTGTTCTACATTGTCTTCCAGTAACTTTATAGCCTCAGGTCTTAAATGTAGGTCTTTGTTCCATGTTGAGTTAATTTTTGCATATGGTGAGAGGTCATTTCATTCATATATGTATCTATATATCTATATATATCTCCAGTTTTGCCAGCACCATTTATTGAAGAGATTCTCCTTCTCCATTGTATGGGCTGTGTATTTTTCATCAAATATCAGTTGGCTGTATGTAAGTGGATTAATTCCTGGGCTCCCTATTCTGTTTCATTGATCTGTGTGTTGGTTTTTATGCCACTTCCATGTTATTTTAATTACTGTAGCTTTGGCGTATTCTTTGAAGTCAGGTACTATGATACCTCCAGCTTGGTTTTATTTATTTATTTATTTTTTGCTCAAGATTGCTTTGGTTGTTCTGGGTCTTTAGTGATATCATATAAATTTTAGAATTTTTTTTCTAATTCTGTGAAGAATGTCATTGGTATTTTGATAGAGATTGTGTTGAATCTGTAGATTGCTTTAGGTTTTATAGACATTTTCATTATATTAATTCTTTCAATCCATTAGCAAGGAAATCTTTCCATTTCTTTTTGTGTCCTTGATAATTTTTTCATTACTGTTTTATAATTTTCTTTTTTTTTAAGATTTATTTTATTTATTTGAAAGACAGAGCTACAGAGAGAGGTAGAGACAGAGAGAGGTCTTCCATCTGTTGGTTCACTCCCCAGATGGCTACAACAGCCAGAGCTGTGCTGATCTGAAGCCAGGAGCTTCTTCCTGATCTCCCATGCAGGTGCTGGGGCCCAAGGACTTGGGCCATCTTCAGCTGCCATCCTAGGCCATAGCAGAGAGCTGGATCGGAAGAGGAGCAGCTGGGATTAGAACCGGCGCCCATATGGGATGCCGGCGCTTCAGGCCGGGATGTTAACCCGTTGTGCCACAGCACCGGCCCCTGTTTTATAATTTTCATTGTAGAGATCTTTTACTTCTTTGGTTAAGTTTATGCCTAAATATTTAATTTTTTGCTGGCTATTAATGGGGATTTCTTTTTTGAGTTCTCTTTTGGCAAGTTCTTCATTAGGGTATAAAAAACTACTGATTTTTGTATGTTCATTTTGTAAATTGCAACTTAACTGGTTATCAGTTCTAATAACCGTTTGGTGCAGTACTTAAGTTTTTCCACGTATAACACCATGTTATATGCAAACATAGATATTTTGACTTCCTGTTTCTCCATTTTGATGCCCTTTGTTTTTCCTCTCCTAGTTGCTCTTGCTAATCCTTCCACTCTTGTACTAAGAGTGCTGAAAGTGACGTCCTTGTCTTGTTCCAGACCTGAAGGGAAATGCTTTCTGCTTTTGACCATTTGATATGGTATTGGCTGTTGGTTTGTCATATATAGTCTTTATCATTTTGAGGTGTGCTCCTTTTATACCTAATTTGTTGAGTTTTTGTTTTTAATCATGAAAGGATGTCAAGTCTTACCAAAGGTTTTTTCCACATCTGTTAAGATAACCAAATAGCTCTTGTTCTTCATTCTGTTAATGTGATTTGTGATGTTTATTGAATTTTGAATGTTGATGTACCCTTGCATCTCTGGGGTAAAGCCATGCCCACTTGAACATGACATATGATCTTTTTGTTGTATTGTTGGATTCAGTTTGCTGGTATTTTGTTGAAAATTTTTGCATCTATATTCATTAGGGATTTGGGTCTATCATTTTCTTTCCATGTATTGTCTTTGTTTGGTTTTGATATCAGAGTGATGTTGGCCTCATTGAAAGGGTGTGGCAGAGTTTCATCCTGGTCAGTACTTTGGAATAGTTTAAAAGGTAGTGGAGTTAGATCCTTTTTAAATGCTTTGTAAAATTCAATAGTAAAGCTAGCAGGTTCTGGACTTTTCCTTGAAGGGAGACTTTAATTACTGCATCAGTGTTATTGCTTGTTATAGATCTGTTTAGGATTTATACATCATCTTCTTTTAATCTTGTTAAGTTACATGTATCCGAGAATTCATTCATTTCTTTGAAGTCTCCTTTTTGCCCCCAGTTTTTAGCATATAGTTGTTTCCTATGACCCTTTGTATTTCAGTGGTGTCAGTTGTGTTGTCTCCGTTTTCATCTCTAATTCTATTTATTTGAGTTTTTTCACTTTTTTCTTTGTAAGTCTGGCTAGAGTTTACCTATCGTGTTTATTTTCTCAAAAAAACAGCTTTTTTTTGTGTTGATCCTTTTTTTAAAGTTTCAGTGTCATTTATTTCTGTTCTGATCTTCATTATTTCTCACCTCCCGCTAATTTTGCATTTGGTTTGTTCCTGTTTTTCTAAATGCTTGAGATGCACCATTAAATTTTTGATTGGAAACTAGACATTGTGAATTTTACCTAGTTGAGTACTGGTTTTTGTATTTGTGTAAGTGAGGAACTTTGTTCTGGGATGCAGTTAAGTTACTTGGACACAGTTTCATATCTTTGTGTCTTATTTGATAACCTGGTGGGCTTGATCGGAGCAGTATTATTCCTGTCCACTGAGGCAGGAACCTTCACCAAAACTCTCTGATGCCCTGTGACTATAAAGTTTTGTGTTGTCTTATGGGAGCAGGCACTTTTATTAGCTTTTTGTGTCTGCCACGTTTCCCTCTTATATTTTTGGGTGATTCTTTGTGTAGCCCTAGGATGTTTCCTCACATACCCGAGCAGATCATTACTCTACTGAATCTTTGAGGCTGAGCCTTTGCAGATCCTTGCAGTTCTTCCTCTGTGCTGATGCTTTGCTCTGCAGACTCCAGTAACTTAGTGTCCCCGCTCTCCCATTTCATGTCCTCCACTCAAAGAACGAGGGAGGCGTGGCTTGGGTTCCTTCTTTCTGCAATATCACGTGGAAACTCTCGAAACCGCAAAGCCGGGTCTAGAGGGCTCATGCTGTCTCCCATCTCAGATCTCATTGTCCTTCCACACCAGAGAGCCAGTGTCTTCTGGAAAATCGTTGCTTCAGGCTGGATGGTAAATCTGGTCCCTGGTTTTGCTCCATCTTCAAAAGGGAATTCCAGTATCATGTTTTTGAAAGCCATATGTGGGGCCAGCACCGCGGCTCAATAGGCTAATCCTCCGCCTTGTGGTGCCAGCACAGCGGGTTCTAGTCCCAGTCGAGGTGCTGGATTCTGTCCAGGTTGCCCCTCTTCCAGGCCAGCTCTCTGCTGTGGCCAGGGAGTGCAGTGGAGGATGGCCCAAGTGCTTGGGCCCTGCACCCCATGGGAGACCAGGAGAAGCACCTGGCTCCTGCCATCAGATCAGCGTGGTGCGCCGGCTGCGGCGGCTATTGGAGGGTGAACCAACAGCAAAAGGAAGACCTTTTTCTCTGTCTCTCTCTCTCACTGTCCACTCTGCCTGTCAAACAAACAAACAAAAAAAAAGCCATATATATTCATTCATTTTCTTTTCTAAGTAACAATATATTGTCTGAAGTTACTTTAGTCATCCTCTTCTAGTTGTTTGCTATTATGAATAATGTTGCTGTAACTGTTCTTGTACATATCTTATGTACAGTTATATATATGTGTGTGTGTGTGTATGTTTTCTCAGGGTACGTACTGGAGGTGGGGTTATAGGATCATTGTTTGTAATCATGTACAACTATTGTAGATGATGACAAACCGTTCTCCCAAGTTACTGTACTATTTTTATGAGTCTGGTAGGCTTGAGTAGGATTCCCTGATGTTCTACATCCTTGCTTACACCTAGTAGTGATGGACTTTTAATTTTTTACCAGTTCGGTGGTCATGAAATGGTGCTTTATTGATGTTTTGGTCTGTATATTCTTGACTTGCGTTTTCATATTTATATTCACAGAATGCATTTAGCTTCTGCTTGAAAAAACGCCCATTCAGATTTCATTAGTATAGGTTTATTGACAATAAATTTAGTTTTTGTTTCTTTTGAAAACGTACTTACTTTGCCTTCTCATTTGTAGGGCATTTTTAAGAAGAATTTAGAAGTATTCAGATTATAGAATGTCATTCCAACATGTTCTGGTTTCTGGTTAAAAGCCATATTGTTGTTCTTTTGCTGGGCTTTACAGATTTTCTTTTTGTCTTTGTTTAGCAGTTTTGTAAAGTCCTTAGATTTGGTTTTCTTTGCATGTATCCTTCTTGAGTTCTGTCAGCTCGTGACTCTGTGGCTAGATGTCTTTCACCCATTTGGGAAAATCGTTGGCTGTTACCAACTACCGTGTCTGCCGCCTCCTGCTCAGACCCCAGTTGCTCACATGCCAGACCTTTTCCCTCAGGTTCTTTTCTGTGCTTCCCGCCTTGGTTTCCGCGCTCTGGTCGGTGAGATCTTCCACTGGTCTACCTTCCATTCCAGCGTCTTTTTACCTGTGTCATAAATACTGTGGAAATTACCTGTTGAATTTTTAGTTTCACTTACACTTTTCAGTTCTACAGTTTCCATTTCATTATTTTTAAAAAGATTTATTTATTTATGTTTTTACCTAGAAACCTTTTTATTTAAGGTATACAAACCTCATGCATTTCATACATACAAACTTAGGAACATATGTTCCACCTGTACCCCTTCCCTTCTTCCTCCTCCCTCTCCTATTCCCGTTCTTATTTTTTACTAAGAGCTATTTTCAATTACCTTTATACACATAAGATTATAAATTCAAATGTACTTGTGAAATTTGCCATCTTGTCATTCATTTTACTGAACTTGTTAATCCTTTGTTTTAGGGCTCTATTATGATATGTGAATCAACCGTGGATCTGTTTGGAGTGCCTTTTTCCCCCTCTTTGTCTTGTCTCCTGGTCATGTTTGGTTGAGGGCCCAGATGTTTCTTATAGAAAATTGTAAAAAGGTGATATCTTCTTCTTTCTGAGAGGATTTGCTTTTTGTTTTTCTGGTAAACAGAAGAGGGACCTGCACCTGTGCTTAAGCCTATTCAGGGCTGGGTTTTGGTCTTTATAAGGGCTGCTCTGTTTCCATTTTGGTATTAATTCTAGGCTATAGCTTTTCTTGGGTCTTAATTAAAAGCCTAGTTGTTCTGCTTTTGACTATGATCCCACCTTCTCAGTAAATTCTAGTTTTGACTTCTGAAGGACCATGAGCCTGACAGAAACTTTGCTGGACTTCTCTGCTTCTTGGCTGCGTCTTTCTGTCCATCTCAGCCTCCCGGCCTCTGGAGCTTGAATGGAGGAAGTGGTGCTGTATACCAGGCACACTTCCTGGCACTTGCCTTTGCTCTACAGCGATACCACTCAAACTCTGGCTGCCTCGGTAGCCCCAAACGCCAGTGTTGGCCTCCTTGGCTCTGTTGAGCTTGCTCAGTTTTCCTTCAGCTTTGTTGCCTTTTGCTCACCGATTTCTGCTTGATTTCTCCGTGTCCTGGGTCCATGCCAACTATGTATTAGAAAACGCCTTGCAGGGAAAGTGTGTATTGGAGCATTTACCTCCCTTCGTTTCAAAGCATATGGGCCCCTCAATTTTTGTTGTCTTGGTAGCTCTCTGATATCTTCATGTAGATTTGTTAAAAGGATGTTTGATCTTTCTCTTCTAGTTGTTCTTGGCATGAGGACTGGGATGCTATAAGGCAGTCTGTTGTAACTAGAAATGAATTTGCTTCCAGCCCTTGAGGGTCTGAGATTAGAGGGGAATTTTCACTCATGTTACTTTATTCATTCACATAAATATCTGAATCAATATTTACAGCAGTACCAAATAAAAATATATCCATATTTTCAGTGTAAGCTGCATATTAACAATGTGTGTCGTTAAAAATGGAAATGTGTTTACAGAGCTGAAAGTTAAATGTCACAGGAGTAAGCTGTTTAATTAACAGATTGATTTTAAAACTTGGTTTTATAGTTTGCGGAAGAAAATTAAAAATTATCTTTGTTAAAATTATGTAAAAATAATACATACTGATTATAGCATTTTGGAATGAAAATTTGAGTTGGAGAACACTTTCGTAAATTACTGAAATATTTTACTTTGTTTCCCCTAATAGAGAGGCGAAAAAAGGCTTCCGCATGGGAAAGAAATTTGGTGTATCCTGCTGTTATGGTTCTCCTTCTCATTGAGACAGTAAGAATTTACTTATCTAGTTAAATAAAGCAAATTAGCCTTTATTTACTTTAGTATTTAACATGACAACTCCCTCAGCTAGTTGGTTTCACGTAAACTGCTTTTCTATCAACACAATTAAAATTCATCTTTGCCTTTGTAAAAACTCAATAGAACAAAAATGGACATTTATAATGATTATTAAGGTCTTCAAGATTATCTGTTTCCTCCTGAAGTTAGGAAATGTAGTCTTATGTTTCATGACAATTTAAGAAAACAACAAGGTGTTAAGATACCTTGCTTCAAATTCTGAGCTAGGATATGAAAATTACTTTATGAAATTAGTACTGATAACATTTTACCACTTTTGAAGTCTGTAGACTGTGAATTTTCAGTTGGTGAGATCATGAACTTATATTATTAGCTTTTATCACAAGCTTTGATCTTGTAATAGTTTACAAAATTTTTTAGAGTTTATTCTGCAGATTGTGTACAACAGTACTTCAAAAATTCATGGAAAAATTCAATTAAAAGATAAGTTTATTTTGGTGCCAAACTTTTATAGATTTTTTTCATAGTACTAGTTTTGCACAAACTTTTTGGAAGATCCCCCATATATATTCTGGTTATTTAGAATTTTGGTCTTGACTGTGCTCCGTGCCTTCTGAAACACGCATCTGGTGACTTGGATTTCAATATGAGATCTCTGAGGTTGAGACTGAGGGCTCCTTTTGTGTTTTAGTCCATCTCGGTCCTCTTGGTGGCCTGCAACATTCTTTGCCTACTGGTGGATGAAACAGCAATGCCGAAGGGAACACGGGTAAAGTAAAGCGCCTTTCTTTTTCAAAAGTGTTCTGCACAGGTGCCCTGAGTGTTGCAAGTAAGTCAGTGAGAGCATGCACCTTCTGAATACATAGAACTTTAAATTCTGTGAGTTTCTTTATATAAAGAACTTTCGTGAACAGCGTTTATAAACCGTGATTTTTGTTTCTAATATTTTTACTTTGAATTGGCAGAGCCTCTTAGACTTCATATAAAGAAGTCTTTCCTTTTAGACTTCATATAAGATTTATCGTGAGTTCATTGAAATTTGTATTTGTCATTCCTTAAGGAAGTACATACTCTAAAATAGTGAAATGTAAAGAGTATAGTATATAGATTAATCTGATTTGTAAAAGACCCAAATAGCTATAAGGATTCATGCTTCAGAAAACCACACATCTTATCTAACTGCATCAAGATGTACATATACTAGAAAAGAGTCAGATGTATTCCTTTTTATGAATTAATTTTTCTCTTTAAAAACTGATGATTTTATTAAAATATCAGCCTATTTGAATATATTCTTCATACAAAAGATAGTTATTTCTAAATATTCACATTTGGCATACTATTTCTAGGTGTCACTGTCAAGTTTGGGGTTCTTAAGGTGCACTTAAACTTTGAGATTTTGGGGACAGGCACTTAGCGTAGCAAAGACAGGGAGAGGATCCTCACATTTCATGGCGGAGTGCTCGGGTTTCATACTGAGCTCTGGTTCCAGCCTCCAGCTTCCAGCTAACTCAGATCCTGGAGAGCAGCAGCGTGACTTTTGTAATTGGAATCACGCCACTCTTGTGGGATACCTGAATTGAGTTCCTGATTCCTAGCTTTGCCTTGGCCCAGTCCCAGCTGTTGTGGGCATTTGGGAAGTAAACCAGTGGAATTCAGCACTGGCTCCCCTCTGTCTGTGAAACTTTTAAAAAAATTTCTTTTGACATTTTCTTGTATTTTTCCTAAGTCAGCAGCTTTTCTATTTCTCATAGCAATGACTAAAACTCTTCACTTATTTCTTACAGAATCAGCTGATCTCTCTATCTCTCATAGAAGAATCGGGAGGGGACATTTGGCCTAGTGGTTAAGATGCCCATGTCCCGTATTAGAGTGCTTAGGTGTGGGTCCTGGCTCCGCTCCCAATTCCAGCTTCCTGTTTGTAGGCATCCTAGGAGGTGGTGGTTGATGCCTCAGGTCACTGGGACTCTGTCACCCCCCTGGAAAATCCTCAGCTCCTGCTATGGCTGGCCCAGCCCCAGCTTTTAGGAAGGGAGCTCTCTCTCTTTTTCTCTCCCTCTGTTTCTCTGCCTCTCAAATTAATACTTTTTTTTTTTTTTTAAAGTCCATCCTAATTCCATCCTTTTGGTCTGAGATAGACAGTTTGTTCCTTCAAAAGTAAATTTCTTTTCTTTCTTTCTTTCTTTTTTTTTTTTTTTTTTGACAGGCAGAGTTAGACAGTGAGAGAGACAGAGAGAAAGGTCTTCCTTCCATTGGTTCCTCCCCCAAATGACCACTACGGCCATTGCACTGTGCCAATCGAAAGCCAGGAGCCAGGTGCTTCCTCCTGGTCTCCCATGCGGGTGCAGGGCCCAAGCACTTGAGCCATCCTCCACTGCCTTCCTGGGCCATAGCAGAGAGCTGGACTAGAAGAGGAGCAACCGGGACAGAATCTGGTGCCCCAACCGGGACTAGAACCCGGGGTGCCAGCGCCGCAGGCAGAGGATTAGCATAGTGAGCCGCAGCGCCGACCTTTAGTCATTTTCTTGATTTAGATCCCCTAACCTTTCCGAGACCCTGTGCCATCATCTCGTGTAGTTATAGCCTCTTCTTCACAAGTGTAAGTCGCCACTTCCTACAAGCAGCAGCAATAAACAAGCCCTGTCGTCGTTGTTTGTACTCAAACCCACTTGATGGCACAGGAAGTCACTTACTGCATAAACTTCCTATTAGCTTTAAACCCGTTTTAATATGTCAGCGAAACAAGGTAAGTCCCAAGCCGTTGGATGAATTTTTGTACCGTCTGCCTGAGTGCATAGTAGCGTATTTGCACCTTGTAGCGGCTCCCTGTATGGTTGTGCAGATAAGTCAGATCCTCTTAACCCTGCCTGTGGTTTTCTCTTGAGACAGGGAATATTTCCAGTTATTTTCCATCTCAGCCAATAAGCTTTTGCAGGGGGAGAAAAGTATTTTCTTTTCTTTGCCCCTCATGAGGTTCATGGTTGAAGCCCTATAACAAAAGACAGATTAATGAGAGAAAAGCAGATAAATTTATTTAGTGTAACTTTTACATGGCAGAAGAAATAGGGAAGCCAATTTATTTTTATGCTGGATTAGATGACAAGTAGACAGTGGTTAGAAAATCTGATTGGCTAAAGAAGGTGTGACTAATGGCCATAAACCAAGATTCTGTCCTGTGTCCATGTGCTTCCAGAGACGGATGCTCCTTTCCCTGGGTATAAGGAGGGCATCTCTCCAGTGAAAGTCTTTTTTTTTTTTTTTAAGATTTATTTATTTATTTGAAAGAGTTATACAGAGAGAGAGAGAGAGAGAGAGAGAGAGAGAGGTCTTCCATCCGATGGTTCACTCCCCAGATGGCTGCAATGGCCGGAGCTGTGCCAATCCGAAGCCAGGAGCCAGGAGCTGCTTCTGAGTCACCCTCAGTGCAGGGGCCCGAGGACTTGGGCCATCTTCTGCTGCTTTCCTAGACCACAGCAGAGAGCTGGATTGGAAGTGGAGCAGCCGGGTCTCGAACCGGCGCCCATATAGGATGCTGGTGCTGCAGGCCAGGGCGTTAACCCACTGCTGTGCCACAGCACCGGCCCTATAAGTATTTTTTTTAAGATGTATTTATTTTTATTTGAAAGTCGGAATTACAGAGACGATGAGGGGGGAAGTGGTGGGGAGAAAGAGAGAGATATTTTTTTCTATCTTCTGGTTCCCTCCCCAAATGGCTGTAACAGCCAGGGCTGGGCCAGGACAAAACCAGGAGTCAAGAGCTTCATCAAAGTCTCCCACGTGGGTGCAGGGGCCCAAGCACTTGGGCCGTCTTTCACTGCTTTCCCAGGCACATTAGCAGGGATGTGGATTGGGAGTGGAGCAGCTGGGACTCAAGCCAGTGTCCACACGGAATGGCTGAGCTGCACACAGCGGCTTAACCTGCTATGCCACAGCGTTGGTCCTTCCAGTGAAATTCTTATGGCCTGTTTCAGAAGAGAATATCAGATCAGAGTGACCTTCCTGGGTTTTATCAAATAGCAAGCTACCATATTTTGGGATAGCTTGTCCTGAACCTTGTCACTTACTCATTTTTGTTTTCATTTGGCTGACAAAAAGATAAATTTCTTACTTTTACTTCATTCATATATGAAATTTCCATGGTTATTCTTAATTTTATCCCAAAATTAGAATATATATAAAATGTATATGATTATTTATTTTTTATGCTGACTCTATATTCTTTTTTAAAAAACATTAATTTATTTGAAAGGCAGAGTTACAGTGAGGTAGAGGCAAGAGAGAAAGGTCGTCCATTCGTTGGTTCACTCCACAGATGGCTGTTAACAGCCAGAGCTGGGCCAATCCGAAGCCAGGAGCCAGGAGCGTCTTCCAGATCTCCCACATGGGTGCGGGGGCCCAAGGAGTTGGACCATGTTTTGCTGCTTTCCCAGGCCATAGCAGAGAGATGGATAGGAAGTGGAATAGCTGGTACTCAAACTGGCACCCATATGGGATGCTGGCACTGCCCTCTGTGCCACAGCGCTGGCCCCTGAGTGTATATTCTTAATTACCTCTTGTGTTTCTGTTACACATTAATTAAAAAGTGACCGTAAAATAGGTATTCAGGGTGAGCCAGCACATCCCATATCGTGGTGCGTGGGATTGAGTGCTGCCTCTGCAAATACCCACAGCAGGGGCCAGCACTGTGGCACAGCAGGTGAAGCTGCTGCCTCTGAGGCCTGCATTCCATATGGTGCCCGTTCTTATATTGTCCTGGCTCTTCCACTTCCGATCCTGCTCCCTGCTATTGCTCCTGGGAAAGCAGTGGAGGATGGCCCACGTCCTTGGGTCCTTGATCCACGTAGGAGACCCAGAGGAAGCTCCTGGCTCCTGACTTTGCTCCAGCCCAGCCCTGGCTGTTTCCATCATTTGTGGAGTGAAGCAATGTATGGAAGAGCACCCCCCCCTGCCGCCCCACCTCTGTCTCCCTCTCTCTAACTGTGCCTTTCAGATAAGTAAATTAAAAAAGATGCCCCCAGCAGCCACTGAACACCATCCTGGTCTCCCACATGGGTGGTAGGAACACAAGTGTTTGGGTCATCAGCTGCTGCTTTCCAGGTGCATTAGCAGGAGGCTGTATTAGAAGTATGGAATAGCTGAGGCTCTGTCACAAAACTCCAGCATGGGGTGCGGAGGTCCCCAGGTGGTGACTGTACTTAGCTCAATTTTGACACATTTTAGTTCTGTGATTTTTATATATTGCCTCAGCATTCAGTTAGTTGCACATTCTGTTTCTATTGTACTATTCTGTTTTTTTAAAAAAATTTCCTAATAATTTTCAAGATTTTTTTCCTTAGGTAGCAGATTGTCCCGTTTTATACCAGGAAACAACCATATCATGTTGGCAAATAATTTGAATTACATTTGAGATAAATCAGATTTTTTAAAATTGTTAATGTGGTAGCTGATATCATTGATGCAATGTCTTTTATAATTTTTTTGTTAGCTGTGGAAAGTTTAGATGTTACTTCAAGGTATTACACATTCCTAATTTCAACTGTCTTATATTATGAAACAACAATTTTAGAAAACTGAACTCTAAAGGTGTTTTTTAATCCCCCCAGGGTCCTGGAATAGGAAGTGCCTCTCTTTCTACTTTTGGTTTTGTGGGCGCTGCACTTGAAATCATTTTGATTTTGTATCCTTTAACTAGTTTTTTTGGGACGCTGGTAATTTGCTACATTTGTCTAGAAGAGAAAACAACAGGTCAGTCTTCCTCCAGCACTCAGAGTGGCTTTTTGCTCTGTTTTTCCTGGGGGCCTTCAAGCCTTGTTGGAGACTGCTGAGAACTTAGGGCGACTTGCAGTCTCTGAGAGTTCTTTCTCCTTGATTCTCACAGCTATCTTATGGTGTCCTCCGTCGTTGGGTTCTATAGCCTCCGATTTTTCGGAAACTTTACTCCTAAGAAGGATGACACCACCATGACAAAGGTGAGGCACGTCTTAGGTGCCTGTGGCTTCTCGCTTGCCTTCCTAGGGGAATCAGCTGTTTGGTTTCGTCATCGCCCTGAGAGCTTCCTGTGCTCTGATACGTAGTTGTTTGTGAGCTGCGCACACGTAAGCTGGAAGATTCCCAGGCTGCTGAGTGAGTGGGGAAAGGATGTGCCCTGTGTCACCTGGATGGCGGCCACTCGCTTGTGAAGGCGCAGGATCGCAGAGCTTGCTCAGCAACTGGAGAAGAGAACGTGCTGCTGATGAGTAACTTTGTGCTGACTGTACGCGGGGACTGGTTTGAAATCTAAAGAACTCAGTTGCAACAAGTAGTAGCGACCAAGTGTTTCGAATCTGAATAATTAAAGTAAGAAGGAAGAGTTTTATTCAGAAACACTTTGTAGTCGGAGAACAATTTGACTTTCTACAATATTTCATTGGCTGTGGAATAATGAAGACTGTTATCTTTATACTAACTACAGTTTTGTAAAATAATCTCACACACTGACCAGGAAGAATAGTAGGAGCTACTGGCTTGTTTCTTTTCATTTTATAGTCTGTAGTTTTAGTCTGTTTAAACGGGAGAAGTTATTTTATATATATATACATATAGGTAAAACTTTAAAATTCAATAAGTAATTAACAAATCTAGTGTCTAGTGTAAGTGTTCATAAGTATTAAACAATGATTTTCAGCTCTCATTGAATATGAAAGAATAAGTAGATTACACCTTGAAACTGAATTACCAGAGTTTATATGTTTTAGATTTCTGGTATTTTAAAAATTAAATATTGTTATAGGCAAACATAAATTAGAAGTAGATAGTGCATAAGACATTTTGAGCAATAATCTGGCATTAGAAATATGCAGGAAAGCATTAAAAGTGTTTATTCTCTCCTACTTGAAGGCAAACATTTTTGAAATCGCCAACCACAATCAGTAATGTAAAATATATTGTCTAGGCATAAAGTACTTTAAGTGTTCTACAGCTTTGTATTTGTGCTAGGTTCTGCAGATACCTTTTCAGACCTACAGATATAACTTTAAATATGTTATTTAACACTTATTACTCCCTTAACATTTTATATTGAATATTAAGTATCATGAAGAAGTTGACCAAGTGCAATAGGTAGCTAGAAAATGCAATAAATTCCCAAAATGTTACTGGATTTTATCATCATCCTATTATTTGTCTGATATTCTTTATGGTTTCCCACCACAGATCATTGGAAATTGTGTATCAATTTTGGTCCTGAGCTCTGCTCTGCCTGTGATGTCAAGAACTCTGGGTAAGTTAGACTGAGAAATTTTCATTTAAATTCCATATTTTTGTATAGTATCTTCACTGATCTTTAATTTTTACTTTCTAAACTTTCAGAAAGATCACCTTTGAACTGTCTTCCCACATCATTTTATATCTTTTTTTCTATGCTTCATTTGTGTATACGGCCATACCAAGACAAGAACTTTTATCAAATAAAGACCATTTATTTTTAAACACTTAAAAACATTCCTGCTCCAAACAATAGACTGCTTTTTATTCACTGACCCATTCAGAAGTTAGGCTTTTGAGTCCTGGAAAGAGCAAAAAAGAGAAAGAAAAAAAAAAAACACGAAAGTTTAACGACTAGAAAATTTTAAACTAATTTTCTTATATGAAGTGTTTTTTAATAATTTATAATTTAGTTTATGTTTTAAGAAACTGAAAATCTGTAAACCAGTCTTAGCTGTTTTGTGTCCATGAAATAGTTGAGAGCAGTACCACGTCTGGGAGCAATTGCTGACTCAAAGCATACCCTTTACTGCTTTAGTAATGTTTGCCTGACATTTATACCATGTCCTTAATTTTTCATTTTACCGAGAATTTTGATCATCTTTTAAAAGGGAAACAGATTTCCACTTTGTCATTGAACAACTTGAATAAATTTTAATTTGGCTTTATCTTTTATAAAGTGTCGTTATAGACTGTATTTTTAATTCTTGGCTAAATATTATTTCAGATAAAAGTTTCCATTAGAAAATTCTGTCTGATTCTCTCAAATCAGGTTTTAACTTAAGAGTGTCCACAAATGTTTAGAACAGTTCATTGTCAAACTACAGCAACTTGCTCAGAACAGAAATTGCTGGTAATGAGCTCCTTTCGTTTTAGCTCTCATTGGCCTCCGTTGTTTACCCAGGGCTCAGAGTCATCCGGGATGTGCACCGTGCCATGGAAATATAAGCTGTTGTTATTTTCCTATACTTAGGACGTCATATACTACTAGAAACTGAAATTGAACTATAAATGTAAAAGGGACCACTTTTGTGCTGACTAATCCAAACCTGCGTACTTAATGGTTTTATTTCTTTTGTGCTTGCTTTATAGAACTTCTTGTTGTTTTGAAATCTGTTCATGGTGTGCTAATCTTGAAAATGCCAAAATCTGCACTTTAGTTTCCAGATTTGAAGCTAAATGTTATCATTAGTATATAGTTTATCAAATCATTTCAGTGATGATACAGCCCACCCTTTCCTTTCAATATATAAGAAACTCATTGACTGCACCCTGTTAAAGATTGATTGATGATCATTAATATATTCTGGTTTTATAGGAGATTATATGCTGAGTAAAGTTTTACAAAAAGAAGACAAATTAATGTAAAAACTTACTTTTGAAGACCAACAAATTAAATTCCTGAGTAGTTTGCCATAGAGATAAATAAAAAGAAAAAAAAGAAAGATGGAACAATTAAAATGCAGCTAACAAATGCCTGGCCCCAGCTGTCCAAACAGGATTAATGGAGTGCATTAGGGTACAGTGAGTCATGTGGTGCTTTGCAAAATATCAACACGCATTGCACTACATGTTATGCCCAGTGGCACTGAATAGATGAAAAGAAATAAATACGTTAAACAGATTCATAGAGGCTTTTCACAGTATTAAAAAAGCAAATTTCTAGGCTAAAAGATAAAGCTTTATTTTAGTATTATGGGAAATGCAAACCAGAGAGTTACTTTGTAATTCCTCTATTAACCCTTTAGAATTGAGCCTTTGATTTTAAGAAGGTAAAATATAGAGAATTGTCATGAATATTACCCTAGTGTGTAGCAGGATTTTGATTTACTAGCTGAAAAGCTTGTAAGACTAGAATAGAGGATGTATTTAACAGGCAGATTCCAAGCTGCGACATTTTACACTCCTCCTCCTCACCTCTCACGAGGAAAGCCTGACCCTAGTGTGGTCCCATTCGCTCCTGTGAGCTCAGCCTGCAGCGTCCCATCACGTACAGTTCAACAGGAAATGCAGGAACAACAAAAATCACAATATACCTGCATGTGTGCAGTGTTTCTCTTACTTTAACAAGTTTTTAATGGAGACAATAATTGTAAGTTGAAGATATGTTGAGTCTGTAAAATAATTAATTTGGTGATAATTTGGCCTCAATAATGAAACTGTTCTGAAGCTCTTTTTCTTTCTAAAAATTTGCCAACTGCTATGGTTGATGTATTATGGGAATTATAAATCATAGCTTTAGGTTGAATTGCATCATGTGATATGACACAATTATTAGTGAATTTGTTTTAAGTAACTTGTTACATTTGTGGGAAATTTTATAACAGTTGAAAAAATCACCATTAAATAAATTTCATAAGCATATCACTTGTTACAAAGAATTATGTTTTAAAGAACATTTTAACCAATATAATTTAAATGATAGTTCTGTTGTCTGTAGGAAACACAGAGAATCTGTACTTAAAAATTTTTATTGGAACACTTTAAATGACCTTTAAAAATAAGGCCATGCCAGTACTCTGGGATATTGTTTTGCTGCCTATTTAGACTTCAATTTTGAAGAATTCAAATTTTTAGGGGGATTTGATGTCCAGTTTTTAGCAAATTATTACTTAGTTTAATAGATTCTTGCGGTGATTAGAGGGGACAGTTTCAAGCAAGGTAAAAATAGAAAGAGATTTAATTATCTCTAAGTGTCCAAACTTATTTATATTTCTGATGTTGGATTGAACTGTGGAAGGAGAGATTTTGTTTGATTGCGAAGATATTACCCTTAATCCAGAAAACAGCTGAGAGCTTGGCTTTTTTGTATGTTATTCTTTATCTGAATCTTTAACCAAAGAGGGAAATTACTCTCAAATGCAAAGAATAGTCTTTGGCATACTTTTCTAAACTCTATTTTGAAATTATTTTTAGTTATTTGTTTGTCATGGAAGTTCTTTCTAAAACTTAATAGTTACGTAAGTCCCAAACGCAGGTTCAAAAAAAAAAATGTACTCATGATAATAAAAAAAGTACTAACTCTTTGAAAGCAGCTTGAACTTATTTTCAGTGTTTCCACGTATTTCTCGTTTGGGTCCTATAAAGTCTGTCATCTTGCAGGAGATAAAGTGGATTATTCTCTTTTGTTCCTTGATGAAGGGACCTTGTTTAAAAACCAGTCTTTTTAGAGAAGTCTTTATTTGGGGGTTTGTAAATATACTACTAATCTTTACCCTGGGCTTTCCCTCTCCAATTTATCTTGTGAAATGGAAATAAATGATGCTTTCACAGATGCTCATATCGTATACTCTTAATTATGAAATTGAAGTGAAAGTAGCTTCAAATGCTATGTTGAAAATGCCTAAAGATTGTATATGACTTATTATATTCAGATAGATTACAGGAGATAATAAATGAGTAGTACTAATTAACTTTTGGTTGGTTATTACTGTTCTTATATCTGAACAATAAATTTATATTTGAATGCATGGATTTCAAAATTTTTGCACCAAAATGAGCTTATCTTTTTAATTCCATTTTTCCATGAAATTTTTGAAGTACTCATTTATATCCAGTTAGGATTTTAAGACTAAAGAATTCTCAAAAGTATTCTATGTCAAATTATAAAACAGTTAAGAGAGTAAGTAATGGTAACTCTCTAAAATCTCATTTTCCAGTATCAACTTGTCATATTTTCCTGATGTTGCACTTATTTCAGAGCGCATAATCTTGAGAAAATGTCATGTTGGTCATGTATATATAAATTTAGCCATCTGTTGATATGCAAATAGTTTAAATTTAACTTGTTAAAAATAAGTTTTATATGAAAATAATTTCAGTTAGGATCATTTAGCTGGAACAATCTTAAGAAGTACTTTGTAAAACATTACAGTTAAAATGTTAAAATTAAAAAGTTGTAATTAGAGTACGGGTCTAGTTTGTGTAAGGAAAAAAAAAAAACCTCTAACCTTGCCAGGTACTCTAATAGTATACATGTACAGTCAGCTGAGAGATGAACAGATTTACTCATTTGTAGGAAATTTGATTTTTAATTTTTATATGGATAAAAACGTGAATAAATTGTCCTTTCAAGAATATTAAAAATTAGAGATAAGCCTAAAACTGCTTTTTAATCCTCGTCCCCTCTTCAGAGTTTCCAGAAACCACTTTGGTTTATAACTTTTCAATCTTTTTCTTTGTGTGTGTATGTGTGTGCATGCGCACACAAATGCATGTATACTCTAGGAAAATGTAAAACTTTCCTAATTCTTTTGTTGGCACTCTTGTTTCCCCCTGTTGACTCTTCATGTGCTGGCCAGTGGAATTTAGAAGAAGAAAAGATTTGGGAATAATTTCTTCTATTAGAACTCAAGTTATCTGAAAATGGATTTTAGAACAAAATACTTTATTATCTTTTCCTGTGTATCACCAGAGACCTAATTGTCTAATGCTGTGGATTCTGTTTTTTTTTTTTTTTACCTTAACTGCTTTGTGACATTTGCAATTTGTAATCTCCCTTCCCCCACCCCCTGTAAATGTCTTCTTTTTCCTATTTGGTTTCCCTTTTTTCTTTCTGCTCCTCCTCTCAGCAGTCCTTAGCTATCTCTTTACTGTACCTCCACACCCCATCGACTGATTTTTCTCCACCCTTACCTAAGAATAGACAAATCTAGTTCTGTTCTACATACAGGTGTCCCACCGCCATCCTATACTAAGCATCTCTGAAAGAACCTATTTTCATCTCTCTCTCCCCTGGTTCCCCCTTTCTCTCACCTGTTTCTCTTGTCTTTGGGGGGCTTCCATTCAGCAGGCCAAAGCAGAAACTTGAATTATGTTGGATGCTCCTACCTCTATCCCCACTTTGTGGCGCCCATACGACAGGGCATCTTGTTCATCTTTCTCACATTTTCCTTTGAACGAGGGAAAATATCAGACTATATAGCATCTAAAGCAGAAAGCTGGGAATGCGATTTCGTTTTAATAATTCATTGTGAGAAGAGGTTCACAGTGAGTGAAGTGGGTCCATTTCTTTGTGGAAGGTAGAATAAGAAGGTATGAAGCCAAAACAAAACGAAGTATTTAATTTTCCAACTCAGAAAACAGATGGAGAGCTGTGGAGACTGATCTCTGAAGAGTTTCCTTTGCTCTTTTTGGAAGAGCTGCTACATTGACTTGTTTCAAAATTACCACCTTGGGGCCAGCGCTGTGGTGCAGTGGGTTAAAACCCTGGCCTGAAGCGCCAGTATCCCATATGGACGCTGGTTCTTGTCCCGGCTGCTCCTCTTCTGATCCAGCTCTCTGCTTGGCCTGGGATAGCAGTAGAAGATGGCCCAAGTCCTTGGCCTTTTGCACCCACGGGGGAGACCTGGAAGAAGCTCCTGACTCCTGGCTTCAGATTGGCGCAGCTCTGGCCGTTGCGGCCAGTTGGGGAATGAACCAGCGGATGGAAGACCCCTCTCTCTCGCTCTCTCTGCCTCTCCTTTCTCTGTGTAACTCTCTGACTTTCAAGTAGATAAAATCTTAAAAAAAAAAATTATCACCTTTTCTTTCTTCAATTCTAATTCTCACTGGAGTTTAGTTTGTGTTCAGATCCATATACTGTAGCTCATCTTGATTACTAAACTAGATTACCTTCAGAATGCAACAAAATGAATTTTAATTTTACCTTTTAAATAAACAGCTTTTTGTTTTGTATGTTTGTATGCATTTATTTGAAAGGCAGAGTGACAGAGAAAGAGGGAGGGAGGGATGGGGAGAAGAGAAGTTTTATTTTCATATTTGTTTGTCTCAAGGTATTTTTAAAATTCCTTTTTTTAAAAAATATTTACTTACTTATTTGAAAGTCAGAGTTACAAAGACATAGAGGCAGAGAGAAAGAGAGAGAGAGAGAAGGAGAGAGAGGGAGAGAGGTCTTCCATCTGCTGGTTCACTCCCCAGATGGCCGCAGCAGTCAGAGCTGAGCCAATCGAAGCCGGGAACCGGGAACTTCTTTTGTGTCTCCCATGCGGGTACAGAGGCCTAAGGACTTGGCCGTCTTCTAACTGTTTTCTCAGGCCATAGCGGAGAGCTGTGTTAGAAGCAGAAGAGCTGGGACTCAAACTGGCGCCCATATGGGATACCGGCACTATAGGTGGCTGCTGTACCTGCTAAGCTATGGGGCCAGCCCCTAAAATTCCTTTTGATTTCATTTTAAAAGCTATTTATTTATTTGGAAGGAAAAGTGACCGGGAGAGGCAGAGATCTTCCATCTGCTTGTTTACTCCCTAAATGCTTGTAGTAGCCAGCACAAGGCCAGTCAGAAGCCAGGAGCCAGGTACTCTGAATCCCATATGGGTGGCAGGAACCCAAGTCCTTGGGCCATTATCCTGACTTCTAGGCACGTTAGTAGGAAGCTGTATTGGAAGCTCAGAGTAGCTGGGACTCGAATCAGGCATTCTGATATGGGGTGTGTGCATACCAAGCTATGGCCCAACCTGCTGTACTGCAACACCTGCCCCAGATTTAATTTTTTATTCAGTTGTGTTTAAGAATGTATTATTTAATTTCTACATTTTGGTAATTTTCCTATTTTTTTTTCTGTCATTGATTTCTAGTTTCATTCCCCTGTTGTCTGAAGTAATACTTGGTATGATTTCAGTCTTGATTTGTTAAAAGTTGTTTTGTGACGTGATGCATGATCTAACCTGTCGGCTGTTGCATGTGCACTTGACAAGATGAGAAGAGCATGCCTGAATATTCTGCTGCTCTTGGCTGGAAAGCTCTGTATGTGTCCGTTAGGGCTGCTTGTTCCATACTGTTGTTCAAGTCAAGCTCTTTCCTTTCCACTTTCTGCTTGGATAGTCTATCCAGTATTGAAAGAAGAGTATTGAAGTCTCTGAGTGTTGTTGTATTGCTGTCAGTTTCTCTCTAAGATCTGTCAGTGTTTGTTTTATGTATTTAGGTACTCTCCAGGCACACGTGTACACGCATACATTCACACACACACACACACACGCACACACACACAGCCTTTGCATCATCTTCCTGTGGATTGGACCCTTTTATCATTAAATAATGGCCTTCTTTGTCTCTTTTTGACTTTTTTTCTGAAAGATTGATTTATTTAGTTGAAAGACAAAGATACATAGAAAGAGGGAGAGAGAGAGAGTGAATCTATCATCCTCTGGTTCATTCCCCAAATGGCTGCAAAGGTCAGAGCTAGGCCAGTCTGAAGCCAGGAGCCAGAAGTTTTTTCTGGGTCTCCCACATGGGTGCAGGGGCCCAAGCACTTGGGCCATCTTCCACTGCTTTTCCAAGCCATTAGCATGGATTTGGATCGGAAGTGGAACCGTTGGGACTCAAACCAGCCCATATGAAATGCTGGCACTGCAGGTGGAGGTTTAATCTTCTATGCCACAGCGCTGTCTCAACTTTCTTTTCTTTTTCTTTTCTTTTTTTTTTTTTTTTTATTTGACAGGTAGAGTTGTAGACAGTGAGAGAGAGAGACAGAGAGCAAGGTCTTCCTTCCATTGGTTCACTTCCCTAATGGCTGCTACGGCCGACACTGCGCCAATCTGAAGCCAGGAGCTGGGTGCTTCCTCCTGGTCTCCCATGTGGGTACAGGGACCCAAGCACTTGGTCCATCCTCTGCTGCCCTCCCGGGCCACAGCAGAGAGCTGGACTGGAAGAGGAGCAACCAAGACTAGTACCTGGCACCCCGACCGCAGGTGGAAGATTAGCCAAGTGAGCCACGGCGCCAGCCCCAACTTTTTTTTCAAAGTTGAAGTCAATGTGTCTGACTTCAAAAGTTCATGGAAAATGGAATTAAAAGGGAAGTTTATTTTAGTGCAAAAAGATTTTAAATTCTTGCATAGTTTTTCTCATACTATGTGTTTTCGTGAACTTTTTGAAGACACCTTGGCATAGGTGGATTTCACACATATTTTGAATCAAAATGAACTTAGCATTTTCCATGAACTGTTTGAAGTACTTTTATAAAAATACAGCTATCTTATCTCTCTGTTGGTTACCATTAGCATGTAATATCTTTCTCCATCCCATCACTTTGAGCCTATGTGTAAGGTTATATACAAAGTGAGTCTCTGGTAGATAAAATTTTGCTTGGTCTTTTTTTTTTGTGTGTGTGTGTGTGTGTATGTGTTTTATTCTGTTTGTTGTTTTTCTTCAGTTCCTCTGTGCCTTTTGATAGTAGAATTCGATCCATTTACATTTAAAATAATTATTGATAGGTAAGGAGTTATTATCACCGTTTTGTTGTTTTCTGTTTTGCAATTCTTTTATTTCTGTCTCTTTCTCTTCCTCTTCTCTTATGTTACATGATTTTTTTTTATAGCTTTTAAAAGATTTACTTATTTATTTGAAAGGCAGAGTTATAGAGTGAGAGGGAGCGATACAGAGAGGAAGGGAGCGAGAGATAGAAGAAAGACAGAGGGCTAGTGAGGAAGAGGGGAATCTACCATATCCTGGTTCACTCCCCAAATGGCCACAATGCCAAGACTGGGCCAGGCCAAAGCCAGGAGCCTGGAACTCAATCTAGATCTCCCACATGGGTAAAGGGGACCATGTATTTCCGCCATCTTCCACTGCTGTCTCAGACACATTAGCAGAGAGCTGGATCAGAAGTAGAACTACTGAGACATGAACCAGCACCCATGTGAGATGCTGGTGTGACAGTTGGTAGCTTTACCAGCTATGCCACAAAGCTGGCCCCCACTTATTTCTTTTAATCTGACTGTTGTCTTTCTGTTCTCCTTCTGAGACCCCTCTAGTGGCATAATTGGTTTGTTTGGCTTTCTGTACTCTACATTTTTCCCTCCAGCAACCAGATAATTTCAGGTGGCCTGTCTTGATTCAAGGTCTTGGATTCTTTCTTCTGCTGAATCAGATCTACTGCTTAAGGTCTCTGGTGAATTTTTTACATCAGTTGTTATATTCTTCAGCTCTAGAGTTTTTCTTGTCTTTTGTTTGTTCTCTATCTCTTTGTTGAACTTCTCATTTTGTTCTTTTTCTGATTTTGTTAAGCTATGTATGTTTCAGTTTGCAGAGCTTCTTTAGAAAGTTTATTTTGAATTGTCAGGGAATATGTGGATCTCCATTTTTTTCCTTTTTCTTTTTTTACTGGAAGTTTATTCTTTTGATATTATTATGTTTCTATGGGTTTTCATGTTCTTACATCCTTGTGTTGGCATCTGTACATATGAAGAAACAGCCATCTCTTCCAGACTTCATGGTCTGTCTTCAGTCCATGTTTTTGCCGATCCTGCAGGGGTGAGGAACATCCAGTCCGTTGGCCATATAAGACCCATGAAATCATTTGGTTTGGCCCAGCCAAGGCAACCCACAGGTGAGGGTTGAAATTCAATACATCTTCAGCAGTCTGATTTTTAGGTTGATAATTTTGTGTGGTCCACAGATGGTGTTAGATATCCAAATGGCCCTTGGCAAAAAGAAAGGTTCTGTGGGGCCATCAAAGAAGGAGGTACCTTTTCTCTGAAGGGAGGAGAGAACTTCCACTTTGACTATGACCCTGTGTGAATAAGATCGAAGTCGGCGAACTCAAAAGGCTTCCATAGCCTTGGCAACTCATGACTAGAGCCTAGGGAGATTACTGACGCCATAAACAAGAGTGTCAAATTGTTAAGTCAACAACAGGAGTCACTGTGTACTTACTTCTCATGTGGGATCTGTCTTTAATGTGTTGTCCAATGTGAAGTAATGCTATAACTAGTACTGAAACAGTATTTTACACTTTGTGTTTCTGTGTGGGTGCAAACTGATGAAATCTTTACTTAATATATACTAAATCGATCTTCTGTATATAAAGATAATTGAAAATGAATCTTGATGTGAATGGAATGGGAGAGGGAGCGGGAGATGGGAGGGGTGTGAGTGGGAGGGAAGTTATGGGGGGGAAGCCATTGTAATAAACTGTACTTTGGAAATTTATATTTACTAAATAAAAGCTAAAAAACAAACAAACAAACAAGAAAGGTTCTGAACCCGTGACCTGAGGGAATGAAAGGCACTGGCTGCGGGTGCATATGGGGATGCATTGTTGTACCAGGCCCAGTGGCATGTGGAGTGCCAGCTGTGGGAGCCTGCCGGAGCTGTGGATCTGAGGGGTGGAGTTAACGGGATGGTGGCCCAGGCAGCTGTGTACCTCAGTGGTGAAATCCTTGGTGGGTCTGTTGTAACTACAAGGCCTGTTGGGATCCTCAGGGTGTCTTTGGGTCCTGCACCAAGCATCCCTGAGTATGTACGACCTGGGGCCAGCTGCAGGTAGATGTACAGTAGCATTAGAGACCAGATTTTTTGGTGGAGGCTGGCCATCAGCAAGCATACAGCATTCAGAACTGGGACTGGTGGTCAGAGCCAGGGCTATCTGTAGGCATACATGTCGGCCATACTAGATATTAGGGAGGAGCACCTGTGGCGTTGATGACTGAAGCAAGTTTTGTTAGTGAGTTGGGACGGGCATCGGTGGCTTAGGCAGCTAGGACCCTTGTTGACAAAAACTACTGGGAACTGCAGTGACTCTAATGGCTGTTAGTTTCCCTTTCAGAAAAAAAAATGCCTATTGGGATCTTCGGAGTAGGCTGCTAGTGACAGTGGGGGCACCTGCCCCTCAGCTGAGACTGATAGCCTCTTACCTTCTTCTTTTGTTTCTGGTCATCTTCGGACATCTCAGCTGTGTTGATTTCCCAGGGAGCTAGGCGGGGTGAACTTAGAGGGGTCCTGGGGCACTGCCCTGCCCGGCTGGGGAAGCCGGCCACTCAGCCTGTTCTCTTCTCTGTGTGAGCTGAGGAGAGCTCTCTCAGTGCCCAGCTGTACCAGCCTGGAGGATGGTGCAGTGCAGCAGAGTGAAAGGTGTTCCTCTGACTTTTCTGTTGCTGTTCCTGGACTCTCTCTGCCACTTTTCTCACCTTAACTGGACTCCCAGATTCTCCTTGAGCGAGTTTCCCTCCCAGAATTCCATCTGGTCGTGGTTTCTGTGTGGACAGGTGGACCTGGGGCTTCCTACTCCATTGTTCTGCTGATGTCACTGTTAGCACAGACTTTATTTCTGCATATGTTACAAGCTCTTCAGTATGTTACCTTTGTTCTGCCTTAAACAATGATCTTTTAAGATGTTTTTAAAAGTTTAGTCTTTTATGCTTAACCACATAGTGATCGTGTCTGTTGCTCCTCCTTTTTTGTGTAGTTCCAGAGTTCTTCATACATGTGTCCTTCTGCCTGGAGAACTTTCTCTGATGTTCTTCTAATGTAGAACGCACAGTGACAGATTCATGTAGCTTTTTGTATTTGTGAAATGTCTGTATTTTGCCTTGCTTTTGAAAGTCAATTTTTCTTGGTAAGAAATTTAGATTTTTTTCTTCAGCGCATTAAAAATATTGTTCTGTCTTTTCATGTACGTAATTTTTGTTGAGAAATTTGTAATATTTTTGTTCTATGTGATTTTTTTCTGTTGGTATCTTTTACTTTTTTCTTTTAAGCAATTGATTATTATGTGCTTTAGTTTTCTTAAGAAATTCTGTTATGTGAGTTTATCATGCTTCTTTCATCTGCAGGTATATAGTTTTCATCAAATTTGGAAGATTTTTAGCCATTATTTCTTCAAATAATTTTCTTTCCCACCTTTTATCTGTCAGGAACTCTAATCACAAACAAATCAGCCACTTGAAATTAATTCAAAGTTCACTGATGCTCTGTTTACCATTTTTAGCTTTTATTTGGTTATATTTCCTGTTTCTATTGCTTTGTTTTTTTCTCTGCCATTAATCCCATCTGGTATACTTTTCATATCCTAAATTGTGAAGTTCCTTTTTAGAAGGTTACTTTCAGACAATTTTATGTCTTTCATTTGTCTGCCTAGCACAAAAGAAATGTAGTTATAATCGCTGTCTTAAGGTTCTTGCTACTTGGTTCTATTACCTGTGTAATTTCTGGGTTGGTTGTTCCCCCCTAAGCATATACACTGGTCAGTTTTCTGCTGGGTTCCTGTTCTGTGCAGCTCTCTGGCCTCTCTTCATCTGTCTACCTACCTACGTATCTGTGAATACCCAAAAAATCTTACCATTCATGTATTCTTTCCAATAAATAGTGGACCTGAAGCACATGTCCATTGAATAGAATGCCTCTTTATTTTTATTTTTTTTTTTCCACATACACTGATACTTTATTAAACTCATCAGCAAGAGACCATAATCATATCAATCTTCTAATAGGTATCTCAGGTCATTTGACAGGCCAAATAGATACAAGGAAGGAAAATGAAAATTAAATACTTAAATCAGCCTGAAGGAGCTACAATACCACCTAAACCCACCACCACAGTGGTAGTAGGCTGAGAAAGAGTCAGCCATGGCAAATCATCTACTGTGAATGTGAGCATCACAAAGCAGGAAGCAGTTTTTCTTCCCAGAAGACATGATGAAATGATCACCTGGCCCAACAGCACATTCGGCCAGGAAAAAGGAAAAGAGAGCTGAAGGGAAGGCACAGCCAAAGGGACAGATACAAAGAACTGAGGCTACGAGGTCAGGTGTGCTGGTGATGGGTCAGGCCTCTTCCTCCCGAGAAGCATGTGCAGTACTGGGCTGTCCGCCCCACACACAGCCCACCCTCAGCTTCCGGTCCCACCTACATACAGCTGCTCAGGCTCAACTGCCCACTCAGTCCTTACAGGCTCCGCAGATCCTGCACTGGGTTTGGGGTTGCCTACTCTTGCAGTTTAGCATAGACCTTGTCACACAGGGGTTGGCTTTGTCGCTAGTTGTTCTTGAACAGCAGCGACAAGAAGCTTGAAACATTCACATGGGAAGTAGTGTGAGCTTCCCCAGTCACAGGCAGACACCCCTGCACAACACCTTCAAACTTCTGATATCTAGCAGCACCTGAGCTATGCTTCAAAGTTGCGAGGCTCACGACAACTACCTGATATGGGGTGTAGACAACTACACTGGAGTGGGCTGAGTCCTCTGCTCAATGTGTCTTCAAATACCAAGGGCAAAACAAGGGGTGGGGTTCATTTTATTTTGAAAAAGCTTCAGAAATTCTGCTATCATAAAAGGACATGGCTGAGCCAACAGGAGACTCCATTATGAGTTCTGATGGTTTCTGCGTGGATCCTGGAGACGTGGGTCACCTGTATTTTGGAGCAATGCTTCATCTCCTTCTCTTGAGGCGTGGTATTGGTGCTTCAGAGCACGCATTGTTTATGTGAGAAATGGCTGGACCAGAAAAGATTGCATGAGATTAAGATAGCAAAAACTGGGCTGGCGCTGTGGCGCAGCAGGTAAAGCCGCCTCCTGCAGTGCCGGCATCCCATATGGGTGCCAGTTTGAGACCCAGCTGCTCCTCTTCCGATCCAGTCTGCTGTGGCCTGGGAAAGCAGTAGAAGATGGCCCAGGTCCTTGGGCCCCTGCACCCACGTGGGAGATCTGGAAAAAGCTCCTGGCTCCTGGCTTCGGATCAGTGCAGCTCCAGCTGTTGTGACCAATTGAGGAGTGAACAGGTGGATGGAAGACCTCTCTCTCTGACTCTCTCTGCCTCTCCTTCTCTCTGTGTATAACTTTGACTTTCAAATAAAATAATAAATCTTAAAAAATAAAGCAGACACTCTGGTGGCTCCAGCTGAGAGAAGTTTGTCAGCTGCATGGCAGATGGCACCACAGGTGTCGGGCGTGTCATCTGCAAGGATGGCCATGTGACCCTTCCCATGTCCTAGTGCTGCGTGGTCCACTTCATTGGTCCTCTTCCACTCTTTGTGAATCAAGGCGAAGTCTACATGGAGGTCACTCTCTCAGCTCCACCAGCATCAGGCACGACCGTCGTGCAGTTCCTCCACTCGGCATGTTCTCCTTGAGCCACATCAGGACACTTGGATCCGCATTCAGATTGTCCACTGGGATTTCAGAAAAGCCCCGAATGTGAGAAGCATGCAGATTGGTGGTGATGAGGTCATCAGGCCATGTTTGCAACAAGCTCGGCTGGGATGGGAGCCCAGCTCTTGTCCTCTTTATCTTGCCGAGCATAAGGGAAGCCTGGGATGACTGCCCTCACCTGACTGACTGAAGCTGTCTCTCAGGCATTGGTCAGGATCTGAAGTTCCATTAGATTGTTGTTGATTTCACCACCGCCACTGAACAGTGTGGGCATTGCCTCACACACTTCCACCATTCCCACACGGGTCTCCTGGTTGCTGAATTTCTTAGCAAGCAGCCTTGCCGACCTCCAGTCCAGGCGGGCAGTGGTTTTCTGGAATGAGTCCTGCTAAGAGCTGTTGCTGAAGATGTTGATGTTCAGCGTGTTGACCGACAACCGTAGGTGCTCTTCCCTCGGCCATCTGTGCTGCTATGGAGACCGGAACTGACCTCCGCCCAGAGACTCAATGCTGAGCGCTTCCCTTTGCTTCTCTGCCAGCTGTAAACGCCTCTTTAAATGACTTCTTAGGGGCCCGTGCGGTGGCACAGGGGGTTCAGCCTGTCGTTCTGGCATCATGTGTGGGTGCCAGTGTGAGTCCTGGCTGCTCTACTTCCAATCCAGCTCCCTGCCAGTGTGCCTGGGAAAGCAGCAGCGATTGGCCCTAGTCCCTGGGCCCCGCACCCACGTGCGAGAGCCAGAAGCAGCTCCTGGCTCCTGGCTTTGGCCTGGCTTAGCCCCAGTTGTTGCAGCCATTTGGGGAGTGAACCAGTGGATGGAAGATCTCCCATTCTGTCTCTCCTCTCTCTGTAACTCTGCCTTTCAAATAAATAAGTAAATCTTAAAAAAATACTTTTTAAATTAAAAAAACTTTTAAAAGTGTATTTAGGTAAATTTAAGTAACTTAAATGCATATGTGTTATAATTCCACTGTATTTCCAGCTCTGCCCTTTTACTCTACAAGCCTGTAGCATTAAATTCAGATTAACAACGTTTGGAAGGAAATGATGCTCTTTATTTGTTCATTAATATAATAAATATTAAGTCTGTGTAATATTGAGGTGTTTCTGTGGGTATTGGAATTAGAGGAGTGAAAAAGGCAAAGTCCTTGTTCTTGCAGAATGTAAATTCTAGTGGGAAAAACAGATAGTAGATCAACCAAAAAGGGCAATGAAAAGGTTTCAGGTAATGTACGCTATGAAGAAATGAGTAAGGTGGAGGCCTGGGAGGTCCAGCGGTTTTCTGTAGAGGAATCAGAGTTCTCTATTGGGGGACGTGGCGTGCAAGCAAGGGCCTGAATGAAGGGAGAGGCAGGCATTTTCCCAGCGAGGTGGCAGTAGGGTGGTGGAGGATTTACTCGGGTGTCTTTCTCTATCAGTCGCAGCCATCCTATTTCAGTTAAGCCTGTAGTCATCCATCCTCCCATATGAGCAGCACAAAATGGCATGGTTTTTTCTTAAAAAAATGTGGAAACTTCAGGTGTTTTTGTTTTGCTTTTAATTTATTTGAGAGGCAGAGAGAGAGAGAGAGAGAGATCTCCCAGGTACTTGTTCATACCCCAAATACCCTCAGTGAGCCCCTGAAGCTCAGAACCTAGAACTCAATACAGGAGTCCCACATTATGGCAGGAACCCAATCACTTGGGCCATCCCTGCTGTCCCTCGAGTCTTCCAGCCCCAACCGCCACCCTGGTCTGAGATCTGCATTATCAGGAGACTGGAGTCCGGAGCTGGAGCCCGGAATCAGACCTCATCATTCAAATGTGGAACACATTTGACCTCACCTCTAGGCCAAATGCCCACCGCAATAGGATTCTTTTTTTTTTAATGTAAGCTGCATTCCAGGTGGGTGACCAGGGGCGTTCATTCTTGCCTCATTGCTCATACCTTCAAGTGACTAGCATGCATGTGAAAAGGTTTCGATTGGTTTGAGGTTATTCCAGCAGGAAACATTTACGTGTTTTGAGCCAGGATTCATTGATCAGAGCATTCTACAAAACAGCAATGAGAGAGCACATGGAATTTGATCTGACTTGTACTTTATTTTGTAAAAAAAAAAAATGCATTATTATCTTACCTGATTTTATTAAGGGCTATTTTATTTATTTTTAACAGGAATCACTAGATTTGATCTACTTGGAGACTTTGGAAGGTTTAACTGGCTGGGAAATTTCTACATTGTATTATCCTACAATTTACTTTTTGCTATTGTAACAACATTATGTCTGGTCAGAAAATTCACCTCGGCTGTGCGAGAAGAGCTTTTCAAGGCCCTAGGTAATCCTGAGGTTTATGGGTATTTTTCTCTCTTTTGGCTAACTAACAGTTTTGACATTTGAGTTCATTATTAAGTCTTCATCCACGGCATTTTCCAAATGTGTACAACTTCAGACATCAATACTTGATCACTACATATTGATTACTTCCTTCACCTCACCTTCTTTATCTATAAAACACTGTTATCTTCCTTTTAGGATTGTTGTGAATATTAACTGAAATACTTCATGTAATGGCCTTAGCATAGTGACTGGTGTGTTGTAAGAACTCAATAGACCTTAGGTCTTTTACTGTGAAGATGATGATGATACTGGGATGATGGTGGTGGTGGTGGTGGTGGTGGTGGTGGTAATGAGGATGACCTTGTGTGGAAGCCTTGTTTCTTTGGTAAGGATAGCTTTTGCTATTTTTTTAGTTAAAGCTTTTCTTGAAACTTGGATCTTACAATCATCAGGTTGACCCTTAATTCTCTTTAGTAAGTCAAATAATTCAGGATAAAATATTAGCATTCTTGGTGTTGAGGGAGGAGATTCGTTAGGAATTTCATGAGTCACATGCAATGACAGTATTAACATAATCATTGTTAGGTTTAGCCAAAGGGTTCAAATATAAGTATTTTTCATGCTTATTTCCACATTAATGTTAGCATTATTTCAAGTTTTGTATTTTAACAGTATCAACTGTCTTTGACTTAGGGTATGTCATAGTAAAAGAAGGGAAAATCTTGACATTAGCTCATTTATCTGAGTGGTGTCATTTGTTTTTTTTTTTTAAAGATTTATTTATTATTTATTTGAAATTCAGAGTTACACACAGAGAAAAGGAGAGAGAGAGAGAGAGAGGGGGGGGGGTAGGTAGGTCTTCCATCCACTGGTTCACTCCCCAATTGGCCACAATGGCCGGAGCTGCACTGATCTGAAGCCAGGAGCCAGGAGCTTCTTCCGAGTCTCCCACATGGGTGCAGAGACCTAAGGACTTGGGCCGTCTTCTGCTGCTTTCCCAGGCCATAGCAGAGAGCTGGATCGGAAGAGGAGCAGCTGGGTCTCAAACCGGCACCCGTATGGGATGCCAGCACTGCAGGCAGCAACTTTACCTGCTATGCCACAGCGCAGGTCCCCATTTGAATGTTTTATATTCCATGTTCCATTGTGGTTTTTACCCACTGCAAAAGACAACCATATTGTGCACTTTATTATGATCCAGATTTCAGATAATTTAAATGTATGAGTGGCCATAAAACTTTTCACACACCAAGCCTTTCCAACCTTGATGTTTGAAAGGATAACCTTTGGGAAGAAAAAAGACTCCAGCTTAACTATCCTATTTTAGTTGTTTCCTTAAGATTTCTTTTATTTATTCATTTATTTGAGAGTCAGTTGCAGAAAGAAATGGAGGGGGGGAGGAAAGAGAGAGAGAGAGAGAGAGAGAGAGAGAGAGAGAGAGAGAAATCTTCCATCTGCTGGTTTACTTCCCAAATGGCCACAATGACCAGGGCTGGGCCAAGCCGAAGCCAGGAGCCAGGAGCTTCTTCCGGTCTCCCACATGGGTACAGGGGCCCCAGGACTTTGGCCCTCTTCTATCGCGTTCCCAGGCCATAGCAGAGAGCTGGATGGGAAGTGGAGCAGCCAGGACTTGAATTGGGATGCAGTGTCATAGGCAGCATCAACAAGATTAGGCCATAATCTGAGATTAGCTGCCACTTTCCATTCACCAAATGTGATGGTTGCAAATGAGTTGTGCTGCGTTAGGTGTTTGGGTTGGTTGTTCTGGATGTCGTTTTGCTTAGGGAAGCTTTATTAAATTAGTAAAATGTAACTTAGCCTCATGTAAAAGATCTTTATGTCATGTTAGTTCTTTGACCATAAGAGGCAGAGGAATTATTGAGACTGGTGTAAAACTGTCAGATAGGTTCTTCATTATTCTTTGGGATGTTCTTCAGAACATCATTTTATACAAAGAAAAAGATCTTCATTAAGAGTAGTGATGTTTGAATGACCTGAGAGTTCACGTATAATTTCACTGGGAGTCTTAATTATAAAACTGAACGATCTCCTTCCTTCCTCTTCCTCTTCGTTTTGTGTAGACTTTTCCCCCTTTGCTACTCTGTCCATTGATGCTAATCGTATCTGTCTCACAGAACACTGGGCATGCAGTGAGCCCTCAGAATCTCGCTGTGAAGCTGCTGGTAATGAAGTGACTTTCCTGGTGTTGTCTGCAGAGGACAGACATGGACAGTTTCAGAACACGCACCCTACGCTGCTCCGTATTTTAGAAGTGAACTCAGTCTACCCTTAAAGGATCCAGACCAGTTAACGCGTACCTCACAGATGCACTCTTTGCTCAATCTCTTTTCTTTCTTCTTCTTTATTTTTTAAAAAGATTTATTGTATTTATTTAAAAGAGAGAGGGAGAAACAGGAAGAGACCTTCCATCACCTGGTTCATTCCCCAGATGGCAGCAATAGCCTGGGCTGGGTGGTCCACATGAGTGGCAGGAGGCCATGTACGTGGGCCGTCTGCTGCTGCTTTTCCAGGTACATTGGCAGGGGATTGGGTTGGAAGCCAGGCAGCCAGGACTTGAACCAGGGCTCCAGTATGGGATGCCAGCTGCTCCAACATGGGATGCTGCCTCTGCAGGCGGGGGCTCAACCTGCTGTGCCATAAGGCTAGCCCTCAGTCTCTTTTCTACCAGCCTTATTTCAACATACTTCTCCACTTCTAACAGTCCTGTCCTCATCAGAGGTCTGGTTGTTCCTACTAGAACCAATTTTTTTTGGGTTATTGTTCGATTGATTTTTTTTTCCCTTCCCACCAAGATGTCATAGAGAGGTTCAATTTTTACTTTTTCTTTTATTAAAATATGCAGATGATAGAAATTTTAAAATTTGGAGTGTTATTGTTGGTTTGAGACTGATAGAAACCTGTTGTAGCGGGTACATTACCACCTGGAATTTTAGGGGAAGGTGATTTTTTCCAAGTAAGTTGTTGAGAGGTGAAGAAGGCTGCCTTGAAGTCTTTCCTGTGAATGTACTCCTTACTGTTTCCTTGTGTGTCATTTTTATTAAAGTGCTTGAACTTTAGTACCACATAAATACTTAAATTTTCTTCTCTTTTCTTCCTGTGAGGTACAGTGTTGTTCTAGATACCAGTGATATTATCTAAATTATTGCTATATGATGCAGAGGGAAATTACTGTAACTTAAAAAGATAAAGTGAATTTTTTATTCTGTAAAATGTCTGTGAATAATGAAATATTATTTATGTTCCGTTTGTTCATTTTGCCATGTCTTTGTTTTTTTTTTTTTTGTAATTTTTCCACTGTTTTTCTTTTTAGTTACATGTTTAATATTTGGCCTTTCCCTGTTTTCATACATGGACATATGTATATATGTATTCTAAAACAAAAATAGGTACATAGCTGTGGCAGATTGGGTACCATGGGGCGCACACTTAGAGATGGGGCTAAGCTTGCCAGAAAGATGCGTATCAGAGGAGGAGGGGGAAGGGAAGGGGAAGAGACCGGAGAGAGAGAGATCGGTGCCTCGCGGGAGCCCGACGCCGCACTGGCCCCGGGGGCTGTGTGACTGCGGGTGATCTTCAGGAGGGGTCAGGCCTTTGTTACCAGCCAGGGGAGGAAGGCCTGGGAGGGTCACGATTGCTTGCCTGGCAAACGTCTTCAGCTTCGGCCGCTCTCAAAGGAGCGAGAAGACATCGTTCACTCCTGAAGGGGATCTGGCCGCACAGCACAGTGGCCGCTGCAGGACCACACACTCCCCTTAGTAAATCTCTCTTGGACCACCCCAGCCCTTTGCCTAAGCACTGGGCACTGCGTCATTTCTCACCATTTTCTTAATTTTTCTGCAGGACTTCATAAGCTTCACTTATCAAATACTTCAAGGGATTCGGAAGCAACCAAGCCTTCTGCGAATGGGCATCAGAAAGCACTGTGAGACCTGCAGCTGCCCCGCTCTGGAGAGCTCCGGCTCAGACGTTCCTGCCGTCACAGAAGTGCTTTCCTGCTGACCCGGTTCAGGGCAGGGCCTGGGCCTCTCAGTGTCGTGATTTTTCCTAATCTGCTAAGAACTTGGTCATTGCTGTTCTTGTTTTAAATTTAGCTTTTGGACAGACCCTGTAATTCAGCTAACCACTGGTTCTTTGTAGCGATGTGCAGAACAGCACATTCTGTAGATACCTTTACTCACATCAGGAAATGTGAATTTTTTCACCTGATACGCAGATGTTCCAGAAGCCAAATTTTGAGGCTTTCTATACTTGATCTTAGCCAAAAGGATGAGATACTGTTTGAGGCTTTTAAAGGGTCATTTAAATCCCACTATATATTTTATTCAGAATGTAGCAACCTACCGGCAAGACATCCTTGGTACTAAGTGAAAGTTATCCAGAGAAATGCAGTTTCGTATGCACTAAACTGCTTTAGATGTCATTGCAATGGGTGCATTGTAACTGAAATGGTTACAAATTATATTTTTTATTTCCTTAAACACAAAAACAAAAGTGTTGTTTCTGTTACAGAATGATATTCGTCAGACTTTGAGCCAAGGGAAAGATACTGAATTCTTTTACAACCTGAGCCTTGGGAGAAAGCCACAGGAATATCTTCTATTGTACAGTAAAATAAGCTATGGTAGAAAGTATTGTGTAATCATAGTTGAGTGACCGTTTCTGTGTATATAATTCAATATTACCTCTCATAGCATAGTTGCCAGTGTTGAATACACTGTAACTTAGGTTTTTGCCTTATAGGCTATATGTACTCTCAGTTTTTTAAAGCATTTTTTTCAAAGATCACTTCCCGTGCTTCTCTGATGCTTATGAAAAATATAAATGCTGAGTGGTAGAAACCCCATCTTTCCTCCATTTGAAACCTTTGGTTACTTTTATATATGCCAATTTCATTCCCCAACTTATAAAAGTTACTGCTTTAACACCACGACTCACAGCGTCAGCCGTCATGATGTAAGGATAGTTTTGCATTGTAACATGATCAGATATTCACTTATTAAGTTGTAAATAATTGTTGGGATGATTTCCCAACTTTAAGTCCACTGAATAAACACTATGAACTTAAATTCTGTGTTACCATCCTGTAGGATAGAGTACCAAAAATTATGCATGCAAAAATATAAGATGGACCTATTTGAACACATAATTATGCCATCTATATAAATATATATGTTCACATGCACTATGTGTATGACAATAGATTGTCTGTGTTCAGACAAAAAGTAAAACAACTTTTTTCTCAAATTGTTGGAGTTAAAGGTTTTTGGGGGAGAAATTTTTGAAAAACAGTTACGTTTATTTGACTTCAAACATTTCCACTTAGAACCAAAATAAGAAAATTTCATCTGTATAGTTATAAGCTCCATTAGTATACTTCTCCTTTATATCTTTGCATTACCTTCTGAGTTTCCTATCTTTTCTAAAATGCAGCTTAGTTTTAAAATAAAAGTGTGTTCATGTTGGGATTCTAAGCAGCTCTTATTATAACAACCAGTGGAATAGTGGCGGCTTTCTCAGCCTAAGACCTACATACCTAGGAAATCCATAAAAGTCAGCTGCTCTCTAATTTCATTGTTAAGTATACCTTTTTAAGAATTAATTGCAAGCTTTGATTTTTACTGAAACTTGAAATCCATGCTTTGAGCAGACCAAGTCAAGAGAAGAACAGAAAGAAACTCAGGAGTATACTGATCTCACTTAACTTACACTAGTTTTGAGACACATCCAAAGAAACAGTACTTAGGTATTTGTGAGATGTCTGAAAATTTTGTTAGTAAAATATTAAACTCTTCAATGTGTGTATCAACTTTCTGTTCCTTTGAAATTTTCTTTCCGTCTGAAGACTTAAGTCAGGTTTTGATCAGTAAGCTCAGTAAACTGAATTCTAGATTTTACAGAACATTCACTGGATACGTCTTTATTGGTGTTGAAACAGAGAACAAGCATTGTGTGGAAGGACAGTTTTGAACCTTTGATCTCAGATGCCTCCTTTAAAAAACGCAAATTGTTGCCCGCTCCGTCTGCTGCATAATCAAACCGCCCTGAGGCTTTATTTTTGACCCACACATGACTCTTCCGTCGAATGATTTACTCCAAAAGCAGGTGCCTCTGTTGGACATATGCTGGAGTCCGGTTTGTGTGACAGACCTCAAAAATGGCTGGCAGAATACTGAGGCCAGACATCTCAGTGCTGGTAAGAAAAGGCATTCTTAGGGATCCTCCTTTGATTGCAGTTGTGTGCTAGTAACACAGGAAGCATGTAGACTGTGGAAGACAGCACTCCCAATGGTCACCAAGTAGTTACAGAACTACTGTCTCGTGTCTGATTGTATGGGGAAGCATCCAGTGATCCAGTGACCGCGTCAAATCAGACACTCCTTTGAGCTTTCTCATCTCTAGTATCTATCTTAAAAGGGCATTTGGCACTACAGTTACAGAGTTTTTTGAGCAAACTTAAAAGATTCTTATTGGTTCTGCAATATTTACATTATTTTACAGCTATACATTTTTACAGATTGTAACATTTGTATTGATTTTTACTAGTTTTCCAATATGTTTCTTAGATTTAATATTCACATAGCTTTAGGTACAGTCCATGTAGAAAAAGATCTGCCCTCAGTAGACTTTGTGTGAAGACTGCACGTCCTCCCCAGCACCTAACTCACATAGCTTGACTTGCCATTCCCAGGGCCTGAGTAGAGCGTGAGGATGAACCTCCGCACTGCTTTGCCTCTCAGGTGCAGCAGAGTTGTACGTGCACCTGCCCTCCCTGGGGAGCTTCTGCTCACTTTGCTGACCCCTCAGGCCGCCCCTGCAGCTCTGGAGCTGCTGACTTCATCCACCGGCAACGTGGATTCCCATCGTTCATGGATCCTCCTGCGTCTGCTTGTTTGCACAGTATTGAATGCAGAAACACAGAATGTAGGTGTATTTTTTTTAATGAGAACATAAATTCAGTAATGACTTTTTAAACTTTAAAAACCATTATGTTCCTTAAAAATGGACACACTGATAAGTTATTTTTGTTTACAGATTATTTTGTTTACAAATTATTACTCTTGTTTTTTTCTATAGGATACTTGTAGTGTGACTTTTAAAATCTCTTAGAAATTAAAGTTCTGTGAAAGTGATTTAATAATTGGTTTATAAGCACTTATATGTGTTTTTTATTTTGTTTTTGTTTTTTCAGTCTTAAATACCATCATGGTTAAATCTTATGGGTATATATATTTTTTTTTGACAGGCAGAGTTAGACAGTGAGAGAGAGAGACAGAGAGAAAGGTCTTCCTTCCGTTGGTTCATCCCCCAAATGGCCACTACGGGTGGTGCTGCGCCGATCCGAAGCCAGGAGCCAGGTGCTTCCTTCTGGTCTCCCATGCGGGTGCAGGGCCCAAGCACTTGGGCCATGCTCCACTGCACTCCTGGGCCACAGCAGAGAGCTGGACTGGAAGAGGAGCAACCGGGACAGAATCCGGCGCCCCAACCGGGACTAGAACCCGGGGTGCCAGTGTTGCAGGCGGAGGATTAGCCTAGTGAACCGCGGCGCCGGCCAACCTTATGGGTATTTATAGGCAACTTCCATTTCTTTTTCTTTTTTTTTTTAACATTTACTTATTTGAAAGACAGAGTTACAGAGAGAGGTAGAGACAGAGAGAGAGGTCCTCCATTCACTGGTTCACTCCCCAGGTGGCTACATTGGCTGGAGCTGAGCCGATCTGAAGCCAGGAGCCAGGAGCCTCTTCTGGGTCTCCCACATGGGTGCCAGGACCCCAGGACTTGGGCCATCTTCCACTGCTTTCCCAGGCCACAGCAGAGAGCTGGATCGGAAGAGGAGCAGTCGGGACTCAAACCGGCGCCCTTATGGGACGCCAGCGTTTCAGGCCAGGGCTTTAGTCCATGGTGCCACAGCACCAGCCCCTCCATTTCATTTTTATAAAGGGCAATAATTATTCTAGTGAAATGTTGACTTAATGAAGTAAATCTTTCTTTTTGTTGTGCCACCCAAAATGCAGCATCAGGAATTGAAATAGTGTATTTTATTTAATTATCTGTGTATTTATATTTGCTTGGTCTTCCTCATTTCTCCCATAGAAGGATTGAACAGCATGTACCTATGGTCTGGGCAGCTTAATCCAGACTTCTCCGAAGAGCCAGTTAGCATCTAGTAACTCACTGATAAGCATCAGTGGCTTTATACTTTTTGACTGTAGTAAGAAATGTACATTACTTGTGACTTAGTACACACACACACACAAACCAAATTTAACAAAATATTACCTGCTTTTACTGTGCCTGATGCATACTGGTGTTTTCCATTTTGTTTTTTAGTTTTTAAAATATTAGACGCAAACCACTAAGTTATTTTCTGATCTAATGGATGGTAAACATCAGTTTAAAAAACATAACTTTGGATTCTGGCTTAAAAGAAGAATTAACATGGAGACCTTTTTGAGTTTTGTTTGTTTGTTGGCCTTTGAAAGTTCAGTTAAAATTAATTGCTGCAGATACCACTGCAGTTAAAGTACTGCATGTGTGAATTACTCATTGCACAGCAAGCAATTAAATTAAAATCAGTAGAAATGGCTATAACTCAAATATGGATTACAAAATTCCCATCCTAGGTCATGATCCATATATCTTGTAAGGTGATGAGCAGCTAACACTGCTAATTTCCAATTCTGCATAATTCAATTAGGAAAACAATTTTCCAAGGTTAAGTATAATCCAATAGGAAATTCAGAGAAGGCCTCGTTGTTCTTGGGTGCTGCTGTGCTCTGCTGCGGATGGGAGCAGAATGAAGAAGAAAGGCACTGAGCGTGGACTGTGAAGGGCAGGCGGCACCTGACGGCGCGAGTGCTCGCTGGGGACCAGGGGCACCCAGGAGAGTCTGCAGTGCCTGAACATGCGGAGCTGCAGACCGGCCCTGGACTCCGCATCTGAGCATGAGAGCTCCCATCGTTCACTAAACTATCTTGTGAGTGTGCTGACAAAAACTTTAGAAACCAGGATACGTGATGCTGCTATCGCTATTTGCTTGACTCTGCAATTTTTTATTCACAGCATCCTGAAAGCATGCAGAGGTTTTGTTTGTTTGTGTTTTGGTTTTGTTTTTTTTTTTTGATATGAACTTCTTGGTAGACTTGAAGATTAAATGACAGAATCGTGCTGATCCAGTGCTGTCTCCTGCTCCGCCTCTGCTCCCTGGTGGAGGGTCTCTCCCTGCTTCCTGTTTCAGAGCCCGGCGGAGTTCAGTTTGCAGAGGGACTCACTTTTGCCTTCCTTTAGTCTTTACCATGTAATCTCTTCAGGAACTTGGAAGTGGGCGTGTGAGCAGAGGGGTGGGTGGGGACAGGCTGAGTGCCCTGTTCTCACACCCAGCCCCAGGACCACTCTGGGACAGGAAGTACATCGTCTGCTGAGCGGGTGAGGAAAGCCGCACCGAGCACGGCGGGTGTTTGCCGAAGTCCCCCAGCTGGGTGCCGGTGCCGGCCAGTGCGACTCCACCCTCTCTCCCTCCTTCCTTGGCTTTGGGTTTTGGTTTCTTAGTGACTCCCATCTGCTTGTTTAGACTTTCAAACGCAAGGTAATGAATCTTCACAAAATGCGGCAAATGTTTGGATGCATCTCTTCTCCCAGTGTCGTGTGTGCTCATGGGCTTTGAGAGAGACGCACAGTTCAGCTTCCTTGCTTCTGGGCCTTATCATGCGGCCTAGTGCACTTCTTTCTCATCTAGTGCAGCACTGTTTTACTGATGTAGATAAATAAGTTGGTATCTAAAATCTGATTCTAGCATGAATGCAATTTTATGTACGTAGCTTGCAAAAGGAACTTTGTATTTGAAAATAACACACTACACTGTGTCAGAAGTCCTGGGCATTTGTGTGTGTGTGTGTGTGTGTGTGTGTGTGAGAGAGAGAGAGAGAGAGAGAGAGAGGGAGAGAGAGAGAGAGAATATCAGAATCCTCATACCAACGTTGGGAAGTAGGCACTGTTATTACTCCAACTTTGCAGATGAAGCAGCTCAAGTGGAGAGAGGTTAAGTAACAGAACTCAGGATTTGCACCTGGGCACACTGGCGCCTGAGCTTTGCCCTTAACCACTTTATATAGATTGCTTCTTTGATATATTTTATTTATTAAATGCAGCCTGTCAGAAGAAAGCACCTGTTTTCACCTCGAAATAGACTGGTGAATAGATGACAGAGTCTTAAGAACAGAACTTCTGAAGTTCCTGAAGAACCAAAGATTCTAAAAGATAGAAAACTTGTTTTAAAGTTGTTGCCTCTTGGGGATGGTGCTGTGGCATTGGGGGTGGGGCCGCCACCTGCAGTGCTGGTGTCCCATGTGGGCACCGGTCTGAGTCCCGGCTGCTCCACTTCCGATTCAGCTCTCTGCTATGGCCTGGGGAAGCAGCAAAAGATGGCTCAAGTGCTTGGGCCCCTGCACCCACGTGGGAGACCCAGAAGAAGCTCCTGGCTTTGGATTGGTGCAGCTCCGGCCGTTGCAGCCATTGGGGAGTGAACCAGCAGATGGAAGACCTGTCTGTCTGTCTCTCTCTCTCTCTCTCTCTCTCTCTCTCTCTCTCTGCCTCTCCTTCTCTCTCTGTAACTCTGACTTTCAAATGGATGAATGAATCTTTGGGAAAAAAAAGGTATTACCTCTGTCGTCTGTGATGCCTAGTGATGGTGAGCTAGTTAGAGAACATGTGTGAGATATTTGGGCTTTAAGAATATGACTTCATTATTTATAAAGGAATAAAAACGATTTTGAAAAAATTCTTCAAGATAGTGGCTCTGATCGGCTCGTCACAACTGTGGGCCTCCAGGGTTCTGGAGGTCTCTTGTCAATCTGGGAAGAAGCTCTGAGAGTCTTCAAGCCAGTGTTGCTGACTGGCTCAGTGCACAGCCTTGGAACTGGGCAGACCTTGGGATTGCTGAGCCAGAGGGTGATCCTAGCTAGGGAGAGGCTCATGCTTCCAGGGCATCAGCTTCCTTGGTATTTGTGCCTTCTGGTGTCTTGTGTGAAAGATGACGACTGGGCCGGTGCCGTGGCTCAATAGGCTAATCCTCCACCTAGCGGCGCCGGCACTCCGGGTTCTAGTCCCGGTCGGGGAGCCGGATTCTGTCCCGGTTGCTCCTCTTCCAGGCTAGCTCTCTGCTGTGTCCCGGGAGTGCAGTGGAGGATGGCCCAAGTGCTTGGGCCCTGCACCTGCATGGGAGACCAGGAGAAGCACCTGGCTCCTGCCTTCGGATCAGCGCGGTGTGCTGGCTGCAGCGTGCCAGCCGTGGTGGCCATTGGAGGGTGAACCAATGGCAAAAGGAAGACCTTTCTCTCTGTCTCTCTGTCTCTCTCTCTCTCACTATCCACTCTGCCTGTCAAAAAAAAAAAAAAAAAAAAAAAAAAAGGTGACAACTGTATCTGGGGCTGTGGTAAAGGATTAGAAAACTGTAACCAGAGTTATCTGTGCCAGACTCATTAGGGCATGAAAAACTAATGTGTGTGTGCTGTGTAGTGAAAGGTGGGTGGTATTTTTTTTAAGATTTACTTATTTTTTTCTGTATTTCAAGGCTGTTTTCTCTTTTTTGTGTGATTTTTAAAAAACTTTATATAAAGGTAGAAAATTTCATGTATTTCATATATAGTTTTAAGAGCACAATGTACTTCCCACCCTCCCCTTCCCCTTTCCCTCCCCCTTCTCTATTTTTCTTTTAATTTTTACAATAATAGACTTTCAATTTACTTTGTAGCTCTCCACTAAATAAATAATTCAACCACCATTGAAACAGTAGAAAAACTACTTTTCCTCAAGAGTATTGACAGGGGCTATAAACAATAATCGAATGTCAAAATGTCAAGTTTGCTTGTATTCATTACACTTTTTCTGAACTGTGTATATTAGTTGCCACAAATCAGGGAAAGCGTATTTGTCTTTTGGGCTCTGGCTTATTTCACTAAGCCTAATCATGTGAAAGAGTTACAGGGAGAGTGGGAGAGAGAGAGAAAGAAAAATCTTCCATCCACTGCTTCACTTCCTACATGGCCACAACACCAGGGCTAGGACAGAAAGCTGGAGCCTGGGCCTCCATCTGGGTCTCCCACATGGGTAGCAGGGGCCCAAGCAGGTGGGCCATCTTCCCAGGCACATTAGCAGGGAGCTGGATGCGAAGTGGAGCAGCCGGGACTGGAACTGGTGCTCATGTGGGATGCCCAGTGAGTTTTCTCTAGATATAAATATTGTATTTCCACCCCACCATAACCATGGCTAATTTGTCAAAGTAGATTGGCATGTCGCACACTTTCACAGTGCCTGGAACATCAAGTAATTGATCAGTGTTGTCATCTTTAATAATTTTCTTAAATGTTCTCCTGTAGTAAGTGGACATGTTTAAGTGTCACAATTACTTGTAGCAGTCCTTATAAAGGATGAAAATAAGTTTAAAAATATTTTATCGGTAGTTATGTAGAGACAACTGAAGCTGCCCTGAAAAGTCATACACACTAGTGTTTGTCCAGTTCACGTGACACTTCCAAACGAGTCCTTGGTTATCCTTATGGAAACTTTCCATTTGTTGTAATTTCCTAAATTATAGTTCTTAAGTTACAATGAGGAGTTTGGGTTGATGTTGGCTATGTGAAAAGCTTGTAACAAGCAGGAAAACATTCTTAGTCTCAATTTTACATCTGTATTTTGTTTTATTTGGTTAAGCCTGAAAGTCTAGATGTGTCAAATTCATTACAGTTTTGTTATGTGGCTTTGTCCTTGAAATAGTAACCAAGTCTAACTCGGCAAAAAGCAAGAATACTGGATCATTAAAATGTTTCCCTTGATTCATTTAATTCTTAAATTTCAGTATTTAGATGTGTGTGCCATTGTAATTCCATGTGATTGCTCTTTGACAAGCCAGATACCACCTAGGCTTTATGTAATCTCCTTTGTCTATGGGCTTTTTGTATTCCAATAGACATAGGTTTATATCTTTATATATTGAGTGGCCAGTACACTATTCCTTGGTGTGTGTTTGTGTACCATATTTTAACTCCTTAGTGATGGGTGTAAATGCCGACAGTGAACTTTCCCCACATATCTTAGCACACTAGCACCTTAGAATTCATTCCTAGAAATGGAGGTCCTGGGTCAAAGAGGGCGTGCATTTTTAACCTATCTCCATAGTATGCACATGCACTCTCATCAGCAGCGTGTGAAGTTGTATTTCTGTAGCCAAAAATGGGTCTTGACAGCCCTTTGCATTGCTGGCAATCTGACAGGCAACTGTTTTTCTTTGCATTTTTAATAACTAGTGGAGGGGGCATACTTTCGTTATTTTAGCAGCTGTTTGTTTTTCTGCTTCTGTGAATCATCAGTAAACATCTTGCCCACCTGTTTTGGTATTTTACAATTTCCTTAATGTTTTATTTTAAAAATGTCTGTGAATTAGTATTAATTATCTTTCTGATGTATTAGAATTATTTTTCTTGGTTATTATTTTTAAAACTTGCTCACAATATTTGTTTTGCTATATGGAAATTTTAAATTTCTCTGTTGAAGTGTGCATTTTCCCATGAATTTCTTGGTGTCATATTTAGGCCTTCACTATGGGAAGATTTAAAAGATTATTTACTGGGGCCGGTGCTGTAGCACAGTGGATTAACGCCCTGGCCTGAAGCACCAGCATCCCGTATGGGCGATGGCTGCTCCACTTCCCGTCCATCTCTCTGCTATGGCCTGGGAAAGCAGTAGAAGATGGCCCAAGTCTGTGGGCCCCTCCACCTGCGTGGGAGACCTGGAAGAAGCTCCTGGCTCCTGGCCTCAGATCGGCACAGCTGTGGTCATTGCAAACATCTGGGGAGTGAACCAGCGGTTGGAAGACCTCTCTGTCTCTACCTCTCTCTCTAACTCCATATTTCAAATAAATAAAAATCTTGAAAAAAGAGTATTTACCTACTTTTGCTTCTAACAATTTTGAGATGTAATTCACATACCATAAAATCCACTCTTTGAAAGCATATACTTCATTGGTGTGTAGTATGTTCTCATGATTGTGCAAATCATGACCACCATCTAATTCCCCAAACCAAACTACCTTTATACTAGTACTTTTTTTTTTCACAATAAATTATTGCCAGAATTTATCTTGATGAAAGGAGTGAGCCAGTGGGTGGCGGACTGCCAGTTACTGCACGACAACCATTCCTTCCTTCATACCCAGGAGTTGAACCACAGTCTCGTTCCTGGTGGCAGTGTACTCAGCAAAAGCACTGTCACCCAGCTATAGCCACGTGGCTCCCTCCTGGCCAGGAGACGCCAGCATACTTGTGTAGGTCCTTGGGGAAGACTGTGTCAGCAGCCAGCAGCCAGGAGTCCGTTCTGCCCTGCCTGTCCTCTGCTCTGCACCACTGATGTGAGAGCTGGGACTCCAAGGGCCATTTTGGAACATGAATTTGTCTTTGTAAGAAGAGTTGAAAGAGTCTGGGTGCCTGAACACTGTAGCTGCCTTCCCTCCCCTCTGTTACTTCTGTGGAGGGTGGCCACCCTGATGCTACTGCAGTCAGTCTGTAACCAGTACTGGGGTGCAATTCTGATGGACCACTCCTGTCCCCCAAGCACTTAATGGTTGTGGCAATGACCTATATCAAGTAGCATGATTTGAAATGCCCTGTTAATGAACTAAATGCCCATAAAACTAGAGCTTATTTCTAAATCAATTCTGTATCCTGAACCTCAACCAGTATAGTTTATAACTTGATGTTCATGTATATTCTCCTATATTAATGTACCAAACACTAACCTTGTGTTCTGAATTGTGAATCCTTAAACTTGCTGTTTATTTCATGGGGCTCTTGACTCATTTTCCTCTGTGTGGAAATAATTTTGTTCATATGGTGACTTTATACACTTAGCTTGTAACTTGGAAACTGGTACGTTCTTTTAGTCTAACACAATATTGGGAAAGATAATTGTTATTCATGAAACATCCCAAGGACAGCAGGTACAATTTGAGTCAGGGCTGTAGATTAGTTACAGTGCTGCATCAGTGTTAACTTCCAGTGTAGATGATTGCTGTGGGGACTAGGTTCACACAGGGAAGTTGGGTGATGGTTACATGGCAATTGTGTAATATTTCTGCAACTTTGGTCTAAATTATTTCAGAGTCTCAGACGTGTAAGAAAAATGTACAATGTAAAATATTTCAGCTCTTTTTCAGAAACATGTAGCAACTCTTACTGTCTGCCAGGTACCATTCGTTGACGGGACAGAGCAGGACAATGTGTGAGATCTTGCAGTGTGAATGTTTGCAGCCCCCAGTTTGCTCACCTTAACTCTGTAACATGGTCCCCTGTGGCTGAATCCAAATATGGATGATTAGATTTTCATAAAAATAGTGCTGTGCTCCCCAGTCACATCCATTGTAGACATTTTATTAGAAATTCATTTCACGACAAGCCTGAGAAACTTTCCATGGTATTTTTCTCTGATTTTAATTTATCTATTTTTACTTCATTATTTGACGGGGAGGGAGGGAGGAAGAGAGAGAGGGAGAGAGACTCAGAAAGAGAGAGAGAGAGACCCATCTGCTGGTTTTATATATATATATTCTCTAAATGCCTGCAAATAACTGGGACTGGGCCAGGTTGAAGCTGGGAGCTGAGAACTCAACTTGGGTCTCCTACATGAGTGTCAGTGACCCAACTGCTGAGTCACTCTTTGCCTGGTGTCTCCGAGTGCATGCATTAGCACCTGCACTCAAACTCAGGCACTCTAATATGGGATGTGGGCACCCCAACAGGCATCTTAACTGCTAAGCCAAATGCCTGCCACAACCTACAGTGTTTTTCAACAAAAACAGAAATATGTCCAAGGCCCTATCGTCTTTGGCCCTCTGGGAAGAAATAGGTGATGGCTAGGCTCAAGAATTTAATAGTAGCTCTGATTATCGGTCCTTATAGAGAATTTTATCCCATAACACTACCATGAGACCAGGGATATCATTTTTTAAAGTTGCTGCCACATTTTAATTTAGTCAGATGTTTGTCAGCACCCCTGCTACAGAAAGCCTTACAGTAAGCACCCTTGATGCAGTGACTAGGGGCCAGCATTGTGACACAGCAGGTTAAGCCACCACTTGGTGATGCTGGTATCCTATATCTGGTATCCTATATCGGAGCATCACTTTTGAGTTCTGGCTGCTCTACTTCCAGTCCAGCCCCCTGCTAAAGTGCCTGGGAAAGCAGCAAATACTTGGGCCCCTGTCACTCACAGGGAAGCCAGGCTCCTGGTTTTGGCTTGTCTCAGCCCTTGCGATTTTATTTTCCAGAGGTAATTATTTTTATTTATTTACGTGTATTTCATAAATGCAACATTATGAACATAGTAATTTTTCCCACCGTACTTGCCCTCCCACCCATTCTCCCCCAGTTCTACTTCCCTCTCCTATTCTCTCTTTTTTTTTTTTTTTACCAAGATCTATTTTCATTTATATTTATATACAGAGGATTAACTCTATTCTAGGTAAAGAGTTTAGCACATTGTATAAAAGAGAAAAAGAAAAAGAAGAAAAGAGGAAAAAAAGAAGAGACAAAACTGTCCCTCAACAATCCAGACAAGGGCTGTTCAAAGTTATTGCATCTCAAAGGTAATTTTGCTTTTTTTTTTTTCTTCCTCTTCCTTCCTTCTCCCCTCTTTCCTTTTAGAAACTTAATTTTTATCTTTACAGAAGAACCCAAGGATAATACATCTTTTGTGAGCTCTCAGACATAATTATAACTTATGAGACATAAGAGTATCCTCCACTTAATACACTTAATAGAACTAATTCTTTTACTGTTAACTCTCATAATACAACTTTCTGGGGACAAAGGTCCTGCATGGGAAGTTAGTGCACAGTGACTCTGGTTGTTTATTTAACAATTAGCACTCTTTATGTGCTATTGTGACATCAATGATCACCTGAGGCTCTTGATATGGGCTACCTAGGCTTGGGAAGCCTTTTGGATCCACAACTCGACAAAGCCATAAGCAAAGTGGAAGTTCTCTCCTTCCTTCAGATAAAGTAACTCTTTCTTTGGTGGCTGCTTCTTTTCACTACAGTCTCACCCACAGAGATCCTTCATGTGGAACTTTTTTTTTTTTTGCCACAATGTCTTGGCTTTCCATGCCTGAAATGCTCCTCTTGGCTTTTCAGCCAAACCAGAATCCCTAAGGGGCTGATTCTGAGGTCAGAGTGCTAGTTAAGGGGATTGTCATTCTATAAGTCTGCTGTATGGACTGCTTCCCACGATGGAGCATTCACTTCTTTTTAATTCTATTCCTATTACCAAACACTTTTTATTTATTATCGAACTCCTATTTATATGATCACTTTAACACTTAAAATGCTATTTTTACCACTAGCTTAAGGGGATTCGCATCCCATGGCAAGTTTTTAAACTGTACCCTTAGAAGTAAGTCCATAGGAATGCATGTAGAACTATACAGCTTTACAGTTACAAACTTCATATATTATACAATTACAACTTTAGTATCATGATAATTCTTCCCACCATGCCCGACCTCCCACTCATGCTCCCACACACTTCCGCTTCCCTTTCTTATTCTCACTCTTTATTTTCAATTAACTGTATACACAAGGGGTTAACTCTGTTAAGTAAAGAGTTCTAGGATTAATATGAAAGAATAAGCGATAAGTAAGATAAAGGAAAAGAAGGGCTGTTCAATGTCATTGCTTCTCAAAGTGTCAATTCCAATTCTAAGATTGCCTTTTAGGGTCTCTTTTAGTTATCACAGGTCAGGGAGAACACACAGAATTTGTCCCTTTGGGACTGGCTTGTTTCACTAAGGATGATGTTTACCAGTTTCACCCATTTTGTTGTAAATGACTGGATTACTCCCTCCCTCCCTCCCTCCCTTCCCTTCCCTTCTTATTCTTTTTCTTCTTTGCCTCCCTCCCTCCCTCCCTCCCCTTTTTTTCTTTTTCTTTCCCTCCCTCCCTCCCTCCCTCCCTTCCTCCCTCCGTCCCTTCCTTCCTTTTTTTCCCACTGTGTGGTATTCCATGATGTACATATCCCATATTTTCTTTTTTTGACAGGCAGAGTGGACAGTGAGAGAGAGAGAGACAGAGAGAAAGGTCTTCCTTTTCCGTTGGTTCACCCTCCAATGGCCGCTGCATCTGGCACGCTGCGGCTGGTGCACCATGCTGATCTGAAGCCAGGAGCCAGGTGCTTCTCCTGGTCTCCCATGTGGGTGCAGGGCCCAAGCACTTGGGCCATCCGCCACTGCACTCCCGGGCCACAGCAGAGAGCTGGACTGGAAGAGGGGCAACTGGGACAGAATCTGGTGCCCTGACCAGGACTAGAACCCAGGGTGCCGGCGCTGCAGGCGGAGGATTAGCCTATTGAGCCGCGGCACCAGCCCCATATTTTCTTCTTTTAAAAGATTTATTTATTCATTTGATAGGCAGAGTTACAGAGAGGGAGAGGCAGAGAGAGAGAGGTCTTCTATCAGCTGGTTCACTCCCCGGATGGCCAAAGCAGCTGGAGCTGTGCTGATCCAAAGTTAGGAGCCAGGAGCTTCTTCTAGGTCTCTCACACAGGTACAGGGGCCCAAAGACTTGGGTCATCTTCCAATGTTTTCCCAGGCCATAGCAGAGAGCTGGATCAGAAGAGGAGCAGCTGGGACTCAAACTGGTGCCCATATGAGATGCTGGCACTGCAGGTGGTGGCTTTATCTGCTACACCACAGTGCCAGCCCCATATCCCATAATTTCTTTATCCAGTCTTTAGAGTTGATTCCATGTATTTACTATTGGGAATTGAGCTGCAATAAACATGAGAGTACAGATAGCTCTTTCATATGCTGATTTCATTTTCCTTGAGTAAGTTCCCAGGAGTGGGATGGCTGGGTCATATGGTAGGTCTATATTCATGTTTCTGAGGTATCTTCATACATTTCCTCCAACAGTGCATTAGGGTACCTTTTTACCCACATCCTCACCAACATTTGCTGTGTGTTGATTTCTGTATGAAAGCCATTCTAACGGGGGTGAAGTGAAATCTGATTGTGGTTTTGATTTACATTTCTCTGATGGCTAGGGATCCTGAGCATTTTTTCATGTTTCTGTTGGCCATGTGGATTTCCTCTTTTGAAAAATGTCTGTTTAAGTCTTTGCCTATCTCTTAACTGGATTGTTTGTTTTGTTGTTTTGGAGTCTCTTGATCTCTATATATTCTGATTATTAATCCTTTATCAGTTGTATACTTTGCAAATATTTTCTCCCATTCTGTTCATTGCCTCTTCACTTTGCTGATTGTTTCTTTTGAAGTTTCTCAATTTGATGTAATCCCATTTGTAGATTTTGGCTCTTATTGCCTGTGCCGCTGGAGTCTTTTCCAAGAACTCTTTGCCTATGCAATGTCTTATAGGGTTTCCCCAATGTTCTCTAATAATTTGATGGTATTGGGTTGTAGATTTAGGTCTTTAGTCCATTTTGAGTGGATTTTAGTGACAAGTGTCAGCTAGGGGTCTTGCTTCATGCTTCCGCATGTGGCAATCCAGTTAGTTTCCCCAGCACCATTTATTGAAGACTGTCCTTGCTCCAAGTGTTGATTTTAGCTCCTTTGTCAAGGATAGGCTGGTTGTAGATGCTTGGATTGATTTTGGGTGTTTCTATTCTATTCCATTGCTCCATCTGTTTTTGTACCAGTACGAGGCTGTTTTGATTATAACTGCCCTGTTGTATGCCTTGAAATCTGGTATTGTGATGCCTCCAGTTTTTGTTGTTGTTGTATAAGATTAATTTAGCTATTTGGGGTCTCCTGTGTTTCTATATGAATTTCAGCATCATTTTTTCTAGATCTGAGAAGAATGTCTTTGGTATTTTCATTGGTATAGCATAGAATCTGTAGATTGCTTTCAGTAGTATGGACATTTTGATGATGATGATTCTTCCTATCCATGCACATGGAAGATTTTTCTATTTGTTGGTATCTTCTTCTCTTTCTTTAATGTTTTGTTAATTCTCATCATAGAGATCTTTGACATCCTTGGTTAAATTTATTCCAAGGTATTTGATTTTTTTGGTAGCTATTGTGAATGGGATTGATCTTAGTAACTCTTTCTCAGATGTGGTATTGTCTGTATATGTAAATGCTACTGATTTTTGTGTGTTTTTTTTATATCCTTCTACTTTACCAAACTCTTCTATGAGTTCCAGTATTCTTTTAGTGGAGTGTTTTGGATCCCCTATATATAGAATCATGTCATCTGCAAATAGGGATAGTTTGACTTCCTCCTTCCCAATTTGTATCCCTTGATTTCTTTTACTTGTCTAATGGCTTTGGCTAAAACTTCCAGGACTATATTGAAAAGCAGTGGTGAGTGGGTATCCTTGTCTGGTGTCAGATCTCAGTGGTAATGCTTCCGGCTTTTTTTTCAATAGAACACTGGTAGTCAGTTTGTCATAAATTGCCTTGATTGTGTTGTGGAACATTCCTTCTACACCCAATTTGCTTAAAGTTTCCATCATGAAAGGGTGTTGTATTTTGTAAAATGCTTTCTCTGCGTCTATTGAGATAATCATATGGTTTTTGTACTTCAGTTTGTTCATGTGATGTAGCACATTGATTTGCGAATGTTGAACAGTCCCTGCATACCAAGTATAAACCCCACTTGGTCCGGGTGAATGATCTTTCTGATGTGTTGCTAGATTCGATTGGCTAGTATTTGTTGAGGATTTTTGCATCTATGTTCATCAGGGAAATTGGTCTGTTGTTTTCTTTCTCTGTTGCATCTTTTTCAGGTTTAGGAAGTAAAGTGATGCTGGCTTCATATAAAGAATTTGGGAGGATTCCCTTATTTTGAATTGTTTTAAATAGCTTGAGAAGAATTGGAAGTTAGTTCTTCTTTAAATGTTTGGTAAAATTCAGCAGTGAAGCCATCTGGTCCTGGGCTTTTCTTTGTTGATTCTTTATTACTGATTTGACTTCTGTCTTGGTTATTGGTTTGCTTAAGTTTTCTGTGTCTTCATGGCTCTATTTAGATAGGTTGTATGTGTCCAGGAATCTATCCATTTCTTCTAGGTTTCCTGTTTTGTATAGCTCTTTATAGTATTTTCTGATGATTCTTTTTATTTCTGTGGTATCTGTTACATTTCCTTTTTCATCTCTAATTTTATTGATTTGAGTCTTCTTTCTAAACTTTTTTTTTGGTTAGTTGGGCCAATGGTGTGTCAATTTTGTTTATTTTTTCAAAAAACCAGCTCTTCATTTTGCTGATATTTTGTATTATTTTATTGGTTTTGATTTTATTGATTTCTTCTCTAATTTTAATTATTTCTTTTTCCTACTAGTTTTAGATTTGGTTTGCTGTTGTTTTTCTAGGTCCTTAAGAAGCACTGATAGCTCATTTATTTGGTGCCTTTCCCATTTCTTGATATAGGCACTAATTGTTATAAACTTTCCTCTTAACACTACTTTTGCTATATCCCATAAGTTTTGATACATTGTATTATTCATTTGCTTCCTGAAATTTTTTGGATTCTCTTTTGATTTATTCTGTGACTTACTATTCATTCAGGAGCTGGCTACACCAGCTCTTTTTTGATTTCTGTTAGCAAGGAATATCTTTTTACATCCTTTCACTTTCAGTCTGTGTACATCTTTGTTGGTTAGATGTGTTTATTGTAGCCAGCAAATAGATGGGTCTTGCTTATAGTCCATTCTGCCAGTCTGTATGTTTTAACTGGAGAGTTTAGGCCATTTTTGTTCAAGGTAACTATTGATAACTAATGACTTGGCTCTGCTGTTTTCCCATAAATATTCCTATTTTTAATTTTTAATTTCCTTTGTACTTTTACTGGGAGATTTTCTGCCTTCACCTTCTGTCATAGTGATGACCATGTTTCTGTGTGTAGCACATCCTTAAGCAACTTTTGTAAAGTCTAGATGAGTGGTGACAAATTCTTCCAATTTCTGTTTGTTATGGAAGGTCTTTATTTCACCTTCATTCATAAAGGAGAGCTTTGCAGTGTATTCTGGGTTGACAATTTTTTTTCTCTTAAGACTTGGAATATATCTTGACATTCTCTCCTAGCCTGCGGGGTTTCTAATGAGAAGTCTGCTGTGAGTCTAATTGGAGAGTCTCTGAATGTAATCTGGTATTTCTCTCGTGCCCATTTTAGAATCTTTTCTTTATGTTTCACTGTGGAGAGTTTGACTGCAGTGTGTCGTGGTGAAAATCTTTTCTGGTCATGCCTATTGGGTGTTCTATGTGTTTCCTGTACTTGGATGTCCTTTTTTTCCTTCAAATTAGGGAAGTTTTCTGTTATTATCACGGAAAAGATCTAATCCTTTCTCTCTTTCCACACCTTCAGGGACTCCTAAGACCCGTATGTTAGGTCATTTGGTAATATAGATCTGCAACAGTGTTTTTTAGTTTTCTAATTTCTTCTTGTTTTTGGTCTGACTGTAAAATTTCTAGAGATTTGTCCTCTAACTGGGATATTCTTTCTTCTGCTTCACCTGCTCTGTTGTTAAGACTTTCCACTGCAGTTTTTATTTGATCTATTGATTTCTTCATTTCTAGTATTTCATTTTGATTTCTATTTAATATCTCAATTTCATGGGAAAAATTTTCATTAGTATAGTATATAATTTTCTTTAGTTTGTGAATTTGCTTCTGATTGCTTCTAATTAATCCGATGAATAGTTTTCTGAATTCTGTTTCTGGCATTCCCTCAATCTCTTCATCTTCATCTTCTAATATTGAAATGTAGGGTACCTTTTGAGGGGCTCATAGCATCTTGCTTATTCTTTTTAAATTTTTTTGTTTTTCATCATTTGTGTTTTTTTTAATTGTCTGGTGGTTTTTTTTTTTAATCTTTGGTCTGTTTTTATGTGGCTCAGTGGGACATCTGCACATTCAGTGAATGCCAAGAGGTACTGGATGTGGCCATGGTGCTGTGTTCAGTCTTCCAGGGTGGGGCAAGTATCCAGGGTAAGACCCTCTTTGGGCTGGGGAGCTCTCCTCTGGTTAACTGGATGGAGAGGGCTGGTCACTGCAGTCGGTGGACCTGCCCTTTTCCTCACAGCTGTGGGATGCCCCACTGTGAGTCCCTGGTGTGCTCAGCACCCACCTGCACTGCTAAATGAACTCGTTTGATCTGTGGAGTGTGTCCTGTGAGCACGGCTCCTTCTGTTAGGAGCTGCTATAGGTAACCAAGAAGCTCTGAGAGGGGAGTGCAGAGAAATGCTCTTAGTTGCCCAGGGCCCAGCCATACTCCGTCTCCTCTTATGCAGTCACTGTTTTCTTGTGGATTGTCAGTGGGGCTACTCGGCCCGCTAGCCGACCCCGTCTATAATGAAACTAAGGTGTTCTCAGAGCTGCTGTGTGTGATCCTCCCAACCAGCGTTGGTGTTAGCGGGGCGGGGTGAGGGGGTGTTTTTCTCTGGTTAGGTCTGTGGATCACGGGTGCACAGGGCACCTGCCCACTTCATCCCAGCTTCTTGATGGTGCTGGGCGAGTAGAAGGGTCCCATAGGTGGGGCTCCCCCTCCTCTCCCCTCCCATTGCTGGGCAACTGGCATGGAGCAGCTTACACATAGGGGGAAGGAATTCCCCTGAATTGTTGTGGCCCTCGCTGTTTGGCTGGGGGCGACCCCTGTGGTTGCCAGCGCGTGCACGGGAGGTGGGGGCAGCAGCTCCCTGCCTGTGAGACGTGTGCCTTTTTTCTTCCTATCCCTGCTGTCGTAGGGCGCCCACGTGGAACTTCAACAGCAACTCACCCTGGTCTGCCTCCCACTCTATCAGCAGCACTGTGGGCCCATGGATTCCCCTCTCACCTGGTTTGCTGGGCCCAGTCCAAGCTCTTGTTGTATTTTGTTGCGTATTTGCTCTTTCGGAGCGGGTCTGATCTGGGTCATTTCTGTTGTTTTTGCTGCGTCTCCTGCTGGGGCTCTCCCACTGCTCTGTCCTAGAAGTGCCCTTTATCCTCTGTTTAAGTATTAATTTTGCCCTGTGTGAGACAGACCGTCCCGTCCTGCCACTATTCTGCCATTTTCCCGTTAGTTCAGTCCTGGCCCTTGTGGCCATTTGCAGAGTGAACCATGAGTTGGAAAATCATCTCTCCCTCTCTGTCACTCTGCCTTTCAAATAAATTTTTTCTTTTTAATGAAGTGAATGTAGTTTCATTGTCACTCAAAATGAATCTCAAAAAACAATAACCCCCCAGCGCCGCGGCTCACTAGGCTAATCCTCCGCCTGCGGCGCCGGCACACCGGGTTCTAGTCCCAGTTGGGGTGCTGGTTCTGTCCCGGTTGCCCCTCTTCCACGCCAGCTCTCTGCTGTGGCCTGGGAGTGCAGTGGAGGATGGCCCAAGTGCTTGGGCCCTGCACCCGCATGGGAGACCAGGAGAAGCTCCTGGCTTCAGATCGGCGCAGCGTGTCGGCTGTAGAGGAGTGAACCCACGGAAGAAAGACCTTTCTCTCTGTCTCTCTCTCTAACTCTGCCTGTCAAAAAAAAAAAAAAGAGGACAATAACCCTTGCCACCTAATCCTTGGCCAGTGTTCGGCTCTGCTGAAGTATTATGGGCTTTGGTTTATCTTAGTACATGGTTTTAAAACAAAATGCTGTTCATTTTGATGTCCCTTCAAAGATGCAGTGGGATGGTGCCTGCGACACCTGCATCCCATAAGAGTGCAGGCTTGAGTCCAAGCTGTCCCACTTCCTGTCCAGCTCCCTGCTAATGGCCTGGGACAGCACTGAAGATGACCCACGTGCTTGGGCCCCTGCACCCACATGGGACACCTGTTCCAGGCTCCTGGCTTTGGGCTGGCCCAGTCCTGGCCATCGGGGCCATTTGGGAAGTGAACTGTTTTATGGACAATTCCTCTCTCCTTCTCTCCCTGCCTTTCAAATGAATAACATCTTTTTTTGTTGTTGTTCTTAGAAAACATTAGTAGCAGCATTCCATAGAGGCTTCATCGTAGAGCTCCTATGTTCTTGACATCACATACCCGTTGTATGCAGAATGCTGAGAAAAGTGAGTTTAGTGCTGAGGAGTAGCCATCCGCGGGGGGGTACGTAGCAGCATGAGTAGCACAGACCCTTGAAGTCTCAGGGGCAGCCGGGGAGCGCGTGAGCCTGGCATGAGCACAGGCAGGAGGTGCAGCAGCTGGAGTGTGCCAGCAGCTCCCTCCGCACAGCTGACTGTCTGGAACGGCTCTGAGCGGCACTCCTGGGCGGCCACCGTGATTGGCTACGCAGAAGGGAGCGAGGAAATGCTCTTCTCCAGGCATCAGCCTTCCTGAACTCTGGCCTGGTTTTACTCATGCCAGGATGGATTGTGTAACTGACAGGACTTTCCTGTTTGGATCCCCTACTAGGAAGCCCAGAGCCAAGTGTGCAGGTCCCGTGTGAGTGCCAGAGCCAAGTGTGCAGGTCCCGCGTGAGTGCCAGAGCCAAGTGTGCAGGTCCCGCGTGAGTGCCAGAGCCAAGTGTGCAGGTCCCGTGTGAGTGCTTGGCTTACGCGGTTCTGCCTCATTCTTGGCACCTCTTCGTTCTCACTTGGGAGGGTTAATTTTGTGTGTCGACTTGACTGGGACACGGTGTGCCCAGATTAAACAGTATTTCTGGGTGTGGCTGTGAGGGTGTTTCTGAATGAAATCCGCATTGAAATCTGTGTGCTCAGTAAAGCAGATTGTCTGACCGATGTGGGTGGGCATCATTAATTCAGAGGCATTGGACGGGACAAAAAAAAAAAAGGGAGGATTTCACCCTCGTTATTTTCTACTTCACTGCTGGTGTTGGGACCTCTCATTTCATCTTCTCCTGCCCTCGGACTGGGTTTCTGCCCTTGGCTCTCCTAGTCTCAGCCCTTTAGCCTTGGACCTGATTACCATTCTCCCGCGTCTCTAGTTACACAGAGCATGCCCTGTTAGCTAACTCCACCCACCCCGTTTTATGTGTAATTACATATCTAATTGGCTGTTTCTCTAGAGGACACTGATAGACCACTTCCACCACTGACTTCCAGTCTTCATCAGAATCCTTTGGTTGCAGGTGCCAGAAACCAAATTCACGGAGTTTTGTCTGGCTCACACACGCAGTCTGGAGTCAATCCCAGCTGAGCCTGCCCTAGACTGACCATTCCCAATCCAACAAACAAGAAATGGATGCTTGTTATGATAAACGTTATTTTAGAAAAAAAAAAAAAACTGATGAAATTATATTCTCTGACCAAATGAAGTAAAACTAGAAGTGAAAAAAAGTCATAATTTTAAATAAATTCAGGAAGTGAAAAAAATCAGTTTTAAATAAATTCAGGGATTTATGCTTAAATAGCCTGGTATAATTTTCTTCTCCCAAAAGCATACGCGAACAAACAGTCAAAGGACATCGACATCAAGCCAAGAAGGACAGGAGTATAACCTAATGAACTCCTAAAAGTTTATTGTTACTTCTTGGAGTGCCTGAGAAGAAAGAACAAAATTCTGTAGAAGACCAGAGAGATACAGTAATGCACTCTTACCTCCCCTCATACCCTAACCTGGACGGAGTAGGCTAACACAGTGCGAGCTGAGGGAGACCCTGTGCATTTCACGTAACAATTGCAAAGAAAAGGGCGAGGTGGGAACTAGCCTTCCTTCCTGGGATGATGCTTCCAGGATACAAACTGAAACGGAAAGCTGTGCATAGCCAAAAGGCATGTTCTGATTGGCATGGTGTGTATACCTGTCCTTTCTCATCTCCCGCCCACCATTTCTGATATAAGCTGTTTAGCCACGCTTGAGTAGAGAACAGAGCCCAGGTATTCCAACAGAGATGGCACTAGTGTTAAGTGGAATCATCCCCCTTCCGCATTCTCTGAGCTACAGAAAAGTGTAGCAAAGACAAACTGCGTAGCCTTCAAGCTATAACTTAGAGGGAAGAACAAATCAGGCTTAGCTAGGGAGACAGTATATTTCATCCGGACAAGCAGAATGAGGAGACAGAGCCATCCCAGAATGAGCAAGAAGTCTAGTGCAAGTGTGCTACAGACGTTAACAAGATATAGTACGCAAACGTCAAAGAATCCAGCCAAGGAGAAAATACACTATTAAGCACTTAATTAAAAAAATTCAACAAAATAAGAACTCAAATCTAATAAAATGAGATTAAAAGATCTACGGAACCAAATATCATCCTAGAAATAAAAAATAGCACAGTGTGGATATATGAAGGAACTTCAGAATGCTCTTGAGAAAACTGAATTGAAAGAGAAACTATGAACTCTGTTTCTCTACATAAACTTTATCAAATAGAAAACAACTTCAGAAACAGTGATAGCAGTCACTCAGTCCATCCCTAGAGAACTCATTCCTGGGATTCAGCTATGCCAGTGCAGGCTCTTTAATGGTATTAGGAAAAATGGGCGCCCTTCTCATTTTTTTAAGATTAGGAAACCAAAACTCAGAGGGAGCCACTCAGCACTGTAAGGTGGCTGCCTACTAATGTCCTGTGAAAACTCCCCGGCTGGCCCTGGCGTGATGAGAGGAGTGAGCCGCAGCACTGGCATGGTGGAGAAGGGCTGTGGCTGACTTTCCCCTACTGCTTTCCTAAGAAGCAGATGTCATCATTCTTTGTCCCTCCAGCAGCTCAATGAGGAAGATGCTTTTGAGCCTGTTGCAATGACTTTTGCTCTTTGGTCCACTTGGGCTGTGGACCGCTGCTGCCACTTGGTGCCCACTGCTTTGTGCTTTGTCTTCAGCGCCATCATAGTGAAACCAGGCCTCCTCTCCTGTTACAGTTCCTTGGAGAAATGCTTCAGGACCTGGACCCACTTGTCTAACATTTCCATTGAATGCTCTGCTCTCGTCTGCAGCTGGTCTGGGTGCAACAGTTTGGCACTCACTGGGCACAAGTTTTGCTTTTTCAATCAGAGCTGCAAAAACTGAACCAACTGAGCTCTCTATGGTGCTGGCTATTGTTTCTACTGTTAATCATCAGCCCTCTTCATAAATAAGATGACGTGGATAGTCTACCACTGTAGTCTTCAACATCACCATGTCTCTTCTTAAATTACTGATTCGTAAACTGCTGATTTTGGGTGGCATTGATTTCACCATTTTTCTACCCAAGCTTCATCATCAATCCAAATCTCCCAGGTAGGTGGTGAGGATTCAAGCAGCTCAAGTACTATCACCAGCTGCCTCCCTGGGTGTGCTTCAGCAGGAAGCTGGAATTAGGGAGCAGAGCCAGGACTCAAACCCAGGCAGTCCGATATGACACGTGGGCATCTGAGCAGCGGCTTAACCCCTAGGCTGTAGGCCGGAAATCCATGCACAGATTTCTCTTTATAATACACATTTCCCACAAAACGTGTAAAGATCCCTAGTATAGGAATATAAAAAGCAGGAATGGTAATAGCACTCTTGATCTCTTTCAGAGGTAAATCACACTCATTACAAAAATTTCAAAGCTTTTTCTCATCACAAGGTCAGGCCCAAGCCTAGTATGCGTTAGCTCTGGGTGAGGCTTCTCTTTGTCTGGGCCCTGTGAAAAATACAAGTCACTTTTGTCCTGCTGCCTGCCCTACATACACTCAGCAGACAACTGCAGAACAGAGGCTAGGAGCAGGCGAGCATGGCAGGTGCACAGCAGTCCCTCGTCCTGGTGACTGACTTGGTATAACCCCTCATCCAAGGACAGGGTGTGACTGTGGTGGCGCCCTTGCCCGCCCTGAGGGACTAGGTCCTCCATCTACTGGTCTCCAGGACTCTGGCATCACCTTCTCCAGCCCGGTCTGCTCCAGGTCTCCCACCCTGCCTCCGATCAGCTGTGCCTGAGGCACAATCTCTTGGCAAGCAGCAGGCATGCAGGGGACGAGCCCGAGCTCATGAGCACGTTCCACGCCTGTGCGGTGCCATGTGCTAACACCCTCCTTGCTCAGAACATGTCACAGGGCCAAGCCCAAAGTCAAGGGGATTGCAGAGTATAGCCTTTGTTATAAAATGCCTCTGGTCCCATATTCTCTGTTTGGACTTGATGTTGACTTGTAGTTGCCCCTAACCAAGGTCATGGTAGATTTTCAAAACAAAGAGATAGGGGAACAGCAGGCACGAGAGTTGGCTTCATCTGGCAAGGTAATTCTCAGGCAAGTGGGTTGCAAGCTGTGAAAGCGAGGGGCGGAGAGCCGTGGTGACAGGGGGCGGGGACTGACAGGAAGTCTCCATGAGAGCTGAAGGCCAAAGTCCTGCAGGTCCTCTGCGTCCTCCCACTGACCCAGATGTCTCAGGGCCCAGTCGTTCCTGATCAATGCCCCAGTGTTCATGTAAGAGACCAGATAAGGTGGTGACCCAATTGTAGAAGTTTATGTTGATTTTGTGACTTGTCCTGAGAATGGGCCATTATTTTCAGTCTATCCAGAGAAGCAGCTACTTCCTGTCCTTTTTTACCGTTTGGTTCTAACTTGGCCTCCCCAAACTTTTGATGGGCATAGCATTCCAGGTCACTTTTCAATAAGGAAGTTACCAGATTTGGGGTGGCTGGTTGGTGCAGTGGTTAAGCCACTGCTTGGACCATCAGCATCCCGTATTGGAGTGGCTGAGTCTGAGTCCCAGCTCTGCTTCCAATTCCAGCTTCCTGCTAATACACACACTAGGAGGCAGCAGGTGATGGCTCATGGGAGACCCAGACGGAGTTCTGGATGCCGGGTTTCAGTATGGCCAAGCCCTGGCTGTTGTGGGCATGTAGGGTGTGAATCAGTGGGTAGGAGATCTCTTGGTCTCTCTCCCTTCTAAATAAACACATTTTAAAAGATTTCCTGATCTGCCATTACCTGTCTCCAACTGCCCGAGACATGTTCTTGAATACGCATGAGATTTTCAATGTCTTCATCCCCAATGAAGTCCAATTCAGGCTCCCATCGCCACCATTTTCCTGAGTGTCTATTCCCTAAAACTGATGTGAATTTTCTAAGTCAATAAAGTACTTGGTTGCAAAGGACGGAAGTGGACTCTGCCGACTCCCTCCCAGCAGGAAGGGAATTTCCTGGAAAGGTGGGTGATGGCCCAGAATCAGTGAGAGCCAGCGAGAAGTGCAGATCCAGCGTGGGCGTGGCCTGACTCTCACTGCCCTGAGTGACCCACGTCTCTCCCTGCAGATCCAGGGTTCAGGGCAGAGGGACCAGACTGCATAGTCCTGCTGGTCCGGGAATGGGGAGAGAGAGGTCTGCAGTTTTGGGCTCCTAACTACGATGTGAGGGCCTGTGAGGCAGCAGCCCTCTGCTCTCTCACAGTAGAACTGCTTACTGTTTGTTTATAAAGCCTCCTCTGTGTTAGTGTCCAATTCTTATAATGGTGTACTCCATCATTAAGACAGGCATGTTTGGGCAACCCCAAAATATTCCTATTTTCCATAAATTATATATAAATACAGGGTAAATCATAAAAATGAACCTAAGTCCCATTTAAAATGATAAGTAAATAGAAGTCAGAATTTTGATTTTTTTTTTCTGCCAAATTACACAGTGGATTATTCCGAACCCTTGGCAAGTGCGCACCCACTGGCAACCTGTCTCTTCTCTTGCACTCAGGTGTGCTATTTCCTAACATGCTCACCACTTCCCAAGCAGGGTTCCCAGCAATCTCCTCTCTTCCCCAAACAGGTGAGCAGATTCCCCAGGGGACTCTGGGGGCAAAGGAGACACTCTCGGAGCTGGCCAGGCCCTGCAGGGCAGGCCCCTCGCTCGCCTCCCCCAGATGCTGACAAGGACTGGCAGGTTAGAACCAGCATCTCTCTGGTAAGCCACTGAGATGTGACGCTTTACTGCAGCAGCTGGGGCGACCAAGCAACACGGCGTGAGTGGTTACTACGAATCGCCTCGCGCCCAGTGCAGAGGGCCCTGCATGTCCACGGGACACAATCACAATAGGGCGTTTATATAAGTAATCTGGGGTGACTTAGAGCAGATGGGAGAATCACGCGGGTTACCTGCACACCCTACTCCATTTCACATGCAGGGCGGGTGCATTCAGATCCTGGTATCTACAGGAGTTGGGAGGGGGGTGGCTCCTAGAACCAGTTCTCGGATACCGAGGGATGACTATAATAATAAACCAGGTCTTAGCAGAGAATGCTCATGGTCTTCACGTGTGGCCTTCATATTTCTGCAGGTCATTAAAGTCCACTTCTGATGTTGCACATCACTGTTTTTATATTTTACGTTTCTACATTCAAATCGCACAACTACAAGGTATTGCCCAGAAATCAGTGATTATTAGTAATAGTAGCAGAGGAGTTAAGACGTATTAATGAAAACAATTAGGGATTTATTGATAGTGTTTTTAGCTTGTTGGTCAGACATTAGCTATACTGAGTATTTCGAATAACATTGTTATTGTATCATTTATTTCAAGTGATTAAATTGAAGAATTCAACATTGTAAAGACAAAAGCTAATGGGCTGCCAGTTTTTAAAATATAATTTGATTTCCTCTATCCAGCTATTCAGAATTTATTTCAGTGGAGAACAACTACATTGTCAAACATCACAGAATTCACCAACATGACGACAGGCTTTCTTCCTCTCGGAGCGTCCTGACTGTGACGTCAGCATTGCAGAATCTTCTTCTGGTAGCAGGAGCGGCAGAGAGGACACGTGTGGAAGGGGCAGCTGTCCCCCACGGAGAACTCCTCCAGGGCGAGGAGACAGGTGTGGTGGAAGAGGTGTGAGCAGGACAGCAGCGCCGTCTCCCGGGCAGGCTGGCTGCTGCCGCCCGCCGCCGTGGGCTGGCAGTCGCCGCTGAGCGCCAGCGGGGTGAGGCAGATGGAACACTCGAGGCTCTCCCGGCCAAGGGCCTGCACGCACAATTGCCTTGGTTATGGGAGGTCACTAGTTTCACCCTAATAGAAACTTACTTAGATTGAAACCAAGAGACACTGCTCTAAAAAACAAAGATGTTTCATTCTGTGGTAAAGTAACATCAGATATAGGTTCTGCCACTCTTATAAAACATGGAAAATAATAGTGACCCACCTATGATAAGTAAATTTGAAAGAAAAATGCTTTCTCAAATGCTGGACATTATAATAAACACCATATGTAATATATATTCCCTTTTTACTTTTCAAAATACTTAAGGGGTTGGCGTTGTGGTAACTGTGGGTAGCGGTTCGAGTCCTGGCTGCTCCACTTCCAATCCAGCTCCCTGCTAATGCACCTTGGAAAGCAGCGGAAGATGGCCCAAGTCCTTGGGCCCCTGCACCCACGTGGGAGACCTGGATGAAGCTCCTGGCTCCCACCTGGCCCAGCCCTGGCCATTGTGACCGTTTGGGGAGTGAACCAGTAGATGAAAGCTCGCTCTCGCTTGCTCGCTCTCACTCTCTTGCTGCCCGTGCCTCTCCCTCTCTGTAACTCTGAATTTCAAATAAATAAGTACATCTTTGAAAAAACAAAAACACTTGACCCTATTGCTGAACTTTTTTTGAAGTTTTCTTCAGGCTTCCCCCCCCCCCCCCACAGGCAGAGTGGACAGTGAGAGAGAGACAGAGAGAAAAGCCTTCCATTTCCGTAGGTTCACCCCCCAACGGCCGCTGCAGCTAGCGCACTGCGCCGATCCGAAGACAGGAGCCAGGTGCTTCTCCTGGTCTCCCATGGGGTGCAGGGCCCAAGCACCTGGGCCATCCTCCACTGCACTCCCTGGCCACAGCAGAGAGCTGGACTCGAAGAGGGGCAACCGGGACAGAATCTGGCGCCCCGACCGGGACTAGAACCTGTGTGCTGGCGCCACAGGTGGAGGATTAGCCTACTGAGCCCCAGCGCCGGCCCAGGTTTTTTAAGTAAATTTTCCCTCTGTACTGGTGTCTGTGGCCAACAGTCTCCCAGCCTTTTTCTCCTTTTCTTCTATGGCTGCTGCAGGTATAGCCGAGGGCAGGCTACAGCTAACAGGAAACCCTTCTGGAAGGCACTGCGCACAGCAGGCCTCTCCCTTTGGTGTTTCCACTGCTCAGAGCGGCATCGTTCACCAGCATGGCAAGCATTTCACACTGGAGGAACCTTGGCCGTGACCCCAGAGCTGGTGACGAGGGCCCGGGGGTTCCTTGCTCGTGTCGGTGCAGCCGGGGCCCGACACCTCCAGGGTGCCCGTGAACAAATTCTCCAGGGATGGCCCTCCCTCCCCACCACCTGCCCTCCCCGTCACTCCCTTACTGGCTCCTGGTGGCTGCAGTGGGCTCTGGGGATTGAGCAGGCAGCCGGTGCAAAGCCTACCTGTATCTGAATTTTCTCCCAGGCCTCCTCTGTGATCTCGTGGCCGCACTTCTCATCCAGCTGCTGAAGAATGCTTCGATTCACGGCCAAGCAGTGGTCGATTTTGGAGAGCAGCTCTTCTATGTTGGTGCTGTAGGAGCACAGCATGCGCTGGCTGATCTCTGAGAACTGAGGACAGAGCGGGGGTAACCCACAGGCGGCGGGTGCACCTGCTGCCCCAGAACGCTGTCCCCGTAGCGCTTGTAACCCAGTTATCCCTTCTGCTTTTCCCATCAGGCACTAGAATCCTAACTTCAACATTTTCATTTGCCCAAAGAACTTCAAAATCTCTTCAGCAGGGGTTGGCACTGTGGCGTAGCGGGTAAAGCTGCTCCCTGTGATGCCAGCATCCCACATGGGTGCCGGTTCGAGTCCCGGCTGCTCCACTTCCAATCCAGCTCTCTGCTAATGACCTGGGAAAACAGCTGAAGACGGCCCAAGTGCTCAGGCCCCTGCACCCACCTGTGAGACCTGGAAACAGCTCCTCGCTCCTGGCTCCTGGCATTGGACCAGCCCAGTTCTAGCTATTGTAGCCATTTGGGGAGTGAACTGGAAAATGGAAGATTCTGTCTCGGCCCATCTTTCTCTGTAACCCTGCCTTTTAAATAAATACATAAATCTTAAAAAACAACCTGCTAAGCAAATGTAATCCGTTTATCAACAGTTGTAGGCTGATACATCTTTAGGACGTATCTTAAAATTCTGCTTTCACTGCTAGCATAAAAAAGGAAAAGCATATTACAGTTTTATTCCAGACCTGTAAAAAGTCTGTTCTGGGACCAGCACTGTGGTGCAGCGGGTTAAAGCCCGGGTCTGAAGTGCCGGCATCCCATATGGATGACGGCTGCTCCACTTCCCATCCAGCTCTCTGCTATGGCCTGGGAAAGCAGTAGAAGATGGCCCAAGTCCTTGGGCCCCTGCACCCATGTGGTAGACCCGGAAGAAGCTCCTGGCTCCTGGCTTTGGATCGGCTCAATTCTGGCCGCTGCAGCCACCTGGAGAGTGAACCAGCAGATGGAAGATCTCTCTCTCCATCTCTACCTCTCTCTGTAGCTCTTTCAAATAAATAAAATAAATATTTAAAAATAAATAAATTTGTTCTGCAAGTGTTGTCTATAAATAGTCTCTAGTGATGCTCCAAATTCACATCTTTATATAAAAGTCACATTTTTGATACTAAAGGCTTATTTTTATTTATTTGAAAGAGTTAGAGAGAGAGAGGCAGAGAGAGATCTTCCATGCACTGGTTCACTCCCCAAATGGCCACAATGGACGGAGCTGGGTCAATCTGAAGCCAGGAGCCAGGAGCTTCCTCCAGGTCTCCCATGTGGGCGGGGGCCCAAGGACTTGGGCCATCTTCCACTGCTTTCCCAGGTCAATCGGCAGGAAGCTGGATGGGAAGTGGAGCAGCAGGGACTCAAACCGGTGCCCTTACGGGATTCCGATGTCCTAGGTGGTTACCTTACCGCTCTGCCACAGCGCGGGTCCCTGGCTCGCTCGTTCCCTCTGTGAGCATTATTGTTCTTTGGCAGAATGGATGCCTGTCAGAGTGCCCACATTTTCACCACTTACATGCCTGTGGTGAGCCCATCTGGGGTCATTTTCCTTCTTCATCACGAGATGTATTCTTCAGGATGGCCTTTAGCAAAGACATTTTAGTGGCAACCCCTTGTTGTCTACATGAAATTGCATGGGCTTTGTCTCTGTTCTAGAACGTTTTCATTTTTTTTATATATATATTTTTTTATTTGACAGTAGTTATAGACAGTGAGAGAGAGAGAGACAGCGAGAAAGGTCTTCCTTCCATTGGTTCACTACCCCAAATGGCCGCTACAGCCGGCGCGCTGCACCCATCTGAAGCCAGGAGCCGGGTGCCCCTTCCTGGTCTCCCATGCAGGTGCAGGGCCCAAGCACCTGGGCAATCCTCCACTGCCCTCCTGGGCCACAGCAGAGAGCTGGACTGGAAGAGGGGCAACCGGGACTAGAACCCGGCTCCATATGGGATGCCGGCGCCGCAGGCGGAGGATTAACCAAGTGAGCCATGGCGCCGGCTGCATGGTTATTTTCATTTGGAACCTGCAGCGCTTAGGCTGCCTGTTAGGTCTTCTCCAGGACGCTGAGATGTCACTCATACTCTGCTGGCTTCTGCTGATGCTACTGAGAAACTAGCGTGGTCCACGTACATCGCTCCTTGTGTTTCCAGTGTCTTGCCGCTTCGCTGGGCAGGTGTTTTGTTTTTCTTGTAAACTGTACTGGGGTTCTTTGGCTTCTTAATCTGTGGTTTGTATCTGTTTTGGGTCTGGAAAGCTTTTAGCCTTCTCTGCTGCTTCAAGCTACCGCCTCTGCCCCACGTTCTCTTTTCCCTTCTGAATTCTGATGACTGTCAGGCATGTGCCCTCCCTGGCACCACTTACAGGGAATAGAGAGGCGCAGAAGGGAAGGGAAAGCCAGGGCATGGGGCCGGCACTGTGGGTTAAAGCCCCAGTCTGCAGCGCCGGCATCCCATATAAGCACTGGCATACCATATAGGCACCAGTTCGAGTCCTGGCTGCTCCCCTTCCAATGCAGCTCTCTGCTATGGCCTGGGAAAGCAGTAGAAGATGGCCCAGGTGCTTGGGCCCCCGCACCCACATGGGAGACCAGGAAGAAGCTCCTGGCTCCTGGCTTCAGATTGGCACAGTTCTGGCTATTGGGGCCATTTAGGGAGTGAACCAGTGGATGGAAGACCTCTCTCTCTCTCTGCCTCTGCCTCTCTGTAACTCTTTCAAATAAATAAATCTTTGAAAACAAACAAACAAAAAAGGCAGGGTAGCCCCCAGGTCCTTTTCCTGTGGCCTTCGCTCAGCAGGGAGCTCAAGGGAGAGTGTGTGGGTAGGACGTGTGTGCATCAAGAAGTGAAATCAACACTGGAGTTGATTTTGTTTATCCATTTCAACTGTTCTGCTAAGAAAGAAATGCAAATATATCTGAGGCAGGAAATATGACTGCGTGATTTTCATGACTCCACGTATCAAATGCTCTTCTATATGTACTTAAAATTGACTCTGTAGTATAAAGCTGAATGGTAAATTCATGCTAATAATTAACATATTTTTTCTTAGAGCAACATTACACAGCGAACGAAAACACCAGTTCAGGTGGAGAGAGAATGTTTTGTATTTTTAGTACTAAACAGGGAGCCTGCATTTCCATTCTCGGGGCAGTGGGCCACACCCACCCTCCCTGCTGTCCCCTGGAACCCAGTGCCCCGTCCCCGTGTTAAGTATCACGCCTCAACAGCCCTCATGTCCCCACGGTCGTTCTGGACGTCTCCCTCTGCATGCACACCACTGGCCACGCTCCCTCTCTGCAGCTCCTCCGCTCAGCACGAGGGAGGCCTTGGACTGGGGAGTGCTGGTGTGGCTGCGCATCATCCGTCACGCCGGTCATCCTTCTGTCTGGGCACGTGGCTGCCTTCCTGCCTTCCCTCTCATCCGGGACTGAGCTGTGCCCTCTCCTCTCTAGAGTCTCTTTCCCCGTCGGTAACCTCCCACATTCAATTCTTTATAGAGGACTCTCCGTGTCTCCATTCCTGGAGCCCCACGCTTGCCCATGCCACCGCCAAGGAACACTTCTGATAGGCAGATCTGACAGGCAGGACGCCTACAGCAACAGATCTAAGTGGCACTCCTCACACCTTCTGTTTCCAGCTGGGTTGCACAAACCCAGTTCCTCGGAAGTCCTTGTTTCCTCCAACCCCGAATCCGAGTCACCAGCCAATCCTGTGGTTGGCCTCCGAGCACTCCCCAACACTGGGCGCCACCACAAGCTGCCCCTCGGCTTTCCCCCTGGGCTTGGGCCTCCAGCTCAGCGTCCAGCGCCTCGGGTCTGCTGTCTTTTCATCCCGGTACCACCTGGCTCTCTCCCACAAGCCCGGCCTGCTCCCCCAAGCCCAGCCTTCTCCCCCAGGCCCGGCTCCCGCCACTGCTCCTCCTGCCTGGACAGCCATTCCAGGGTCCTGCGGCACAGCCCGTCCCCTCCTGCGTTCCCATCTGGATTTCATCTCGGCAGTTTCTCCTTTGCTCTCTTCTGTAGTCACCATCTCCTTTCTCTATGTTTTTCTTAATGGCACTAATTACTTCCTGAAATTTCTAATTTTTTAAAGATTTATTTATTTATTTGAAAGGCAGAGTTACAGAGAGGCAGGGGCAGACAGAGAGAGAGAGAGAGAGAGAGAGACAGAGAGGTCTTCCATCTGCTGGTTTACTCCCCAGATGGCCACAACGGCCTGCTTTCCCAGGCCACAGCAGAAAGCTGGATGGGAAGTGGAGCAGCCGGGACTCGAACCAGCCCCCACATGAAACACCAGCACTACAGGCAGCGGCTTTACCTACTACGCCACAGCACCGGCCCTGAAATTTCTAAATTTTTAACAAGGTATTTTATTTCTTGTCTCCCTCCCTGACTCTGTGGAGACAGGGGGCCCTGGCAGCAGACAGCAGGCTGAGTGGCCATCAGTGCGCATTCATGGAACGAGTGAACGGAGGGATGAGTGACCGCTGACAGCCAGGTCCGTGGAGAAGAGCTGCAAGCAGCACCTCAAATCCTCCTGTTGAAATGAAGTTGTACAAATGCAAAACCTCCAAGTGGCAGTCCATGAAAACAGTTTAGATGGACTTCTGATGTTGCTAGTCACAGTTTTTGTTTTTTTTTTTTTTTCTTTTGACAGGCAGAGTGGACAGTGAGAGAGAGAGAGACAGAGAGAAAGGTCTTCCTTTGCCGTTGGTTCACCCTCCAATGGCCGCTGCGGCCGGCGCACCACGCTGATCCGATGGCAGGAGCCAGGTGCTTGTCCTGGTCTCCCATGGGGTGCAGGGCCCAAGCACCTGGGCCATCCTCCACTGCACTCCCTGGCCACAGCAGAGAGCTGGCCTGGAAGAGGGGCAACCGGGACAGAATCTGGCGCACCGACCGGGACTAGAACCTGGTGTGCTGGCGCCGCAAGGCGGAGGATTAGCCTAGTGAGCCGCAGCACTTAATATCCATTCAACCTGCCTAACGAAATACTATCCCTTTCACACTTAGCAACTCACATTTCTTCTTTAAAAGAAATTAAAAGCATTATTAAATGAGAAAACAACCGTCTCGATAGGTAATGGTGGTTAACGTGCTATTATTCAATCTAAACTAAGTAATTTTAACTTCAGGTTACCACGTACAGGTTTTGAATGGTGAAGGACAACAAGGGTTAAACAACTCCTACAGAGGCTGGTGTTCAGTCTTGACATTGTGGAGCTGTTATTTCACGGGCGCAGTACGAGCCTGGGGGCAAGGACCTTGAACTCTTGTTCCTTTAACAAGGAAGCAGCAGTCCGGAGTGCTGTGTGCTCCAGCAGAGGATCCGGAAGACACAGCAGGAACAGAAGGGGGCCGACTTGGACAGGCCTCCCTGGAGGGGAGATGCAGGAGGCAGAAGGGCGTCTGGGAGGAGAGGCCAAAGTGTGGCATGTTTAAGACTGCCAGTTGTTGGAGCCCACTGTCACCAGCCTTTCCCTCTGCCAATCATCCATGCTACCTTCTCAGAATACTGTTCACCACATGCTGGATGTGATCAGTAACTTCAATGGGGGTGGGTGTTTGGCCTACCATTTAAGATGCCAGTTGTGGGGGTGGTGGTGCTGTGGCATAGGGGGTAATGCTGCCTTGGCAACGGTATCCCATATGGGCGCCAGTTTGAGTCTGATCTGGCTTCTGATCCAGCTTGCTGCCAACTTAATGCACCTGGGACAGCAGCAAAAGATGGCCCAAATGCTTGGGGCCCCTGCACCCATCTGGGAGATGGGGAAGAAGCTCCTGGCTCCCGATGGGCCCAGCTCCGGCTGTCGTGGCCATCTGGGGAGTGAACCAGCAGATGGAAGACCTCTCTCTCTCTCTCTCTCTCTCTCTCTCTCTCTCTCTCTCTCTCTCTCTCTCCCTCCCTCCCTCCCTCTCTGTAACTCTACTGTTCAAATAAAAAACTAATAAAAAACTGAATCTTAAAAAAGAACAAGTGTCAGGATGGCTGCATCCTGTAGCAGCGTACTTGAGTTGGATACCTGGCCAGCTCCTGTGAACCCTGTGAGCCAACGGGGAGGGCTGGAGGAACTGGGTTCTTGCCACCCACACATGCGCATTACTTTCCTGGCTGCCAGCAGAGGCCCCCTGGCTACTGAGGGCATTTACTGAATGTATCTCTCTCTGTCTCTCAAAAAAACAAAACAAACCTTCCAAGGGCATCTTACTATGTATAAGCTACCAAACTTTCCTCACTGCTTTCCTCTAAGAATCTCTTGGTCTGGTCACACTTGTTTATTCAGTCTGGTGAATAACAACCATTCTGTCTCTCTGTTCCTTGACTTCACTCACGTGAGCGACTCTGGAAGTTCTACACATGCACCCCTGGAGCTGATTTCTCTTGTCTCTGAAGTCTCACAGTCCACTTCTTAATTGGACAGTTTCACTGGATGGCTGTGTCTATTTCTTATCTCCTGGATGGAGCGCCTCGCTTTTGGGGAAGCGCTTGATTCACCTCCGTTTAGGCCCTCAGCATCAAATAGATACGATCTGACTTAGAGTTTGCGATGGATGCTCTTCTCGTGCATATTCACGGGGGTACAGTAGAAACTCCTTCTTGGGAGATTTTTAAAAAGAACAATGTCTATCTAGAGGGATTTTGAACTACTTCCAGTGTTAAAATTCAATGAAACAAACATTTGGCTATTCATCATAAAACTGGCATTAGCTTGTTAACAACTATGCTGGAAGTCCTGCCGTATCTATTTATGGCAAGTCTCTAAGAGCGAGCTGGTACGACAGTTCTTACTGTTCCAGCTTCAGGTGTTTGAAAGGGTAATTCTTTTGAAAGGCAAGTCAACGCCTATGCATTGGCCACCTGTTGTAGTTCATTTACACCAATGTCTGAAGCAAGCGCAGCGACTGGTAAGCCTTCCTGAGAGGTCAGATGATCATGTGTTCAGCGTTCCTTCTTCCTTTACAGATTCCCTCCCTTTTCATGTGATGGACACCAGATGACCTGAGTAACTGCAGGGCAAGACCCAGGAGAAACAAATGACAACCGAGCTCTCGTTTTTAAACTAATGGTTAATACCATGAATCCTACAGAAACAGACGGAAATAAAAATTTCCAATTTCAAAAAAGAGCAAGTGTCACTGTATTTCTCTCTTAAGTCTCCTGTTTCAGATACCTGATGAATTAAAGTAACTTGAGAGTCTGGGCTATTGATATGTAAAGCGATTACTGGTCATTTACAAGCAACATACTGGCTAACCATTAAAAAAAAATACTAACAGAAGTACCCAGGTGAACTTTGTCTACCCAAGAGGCCTCTGTGAGTGATCCATCTGGATGTCAGCAAATTGCTTACTAATGTGTTGACTTATGGCCGCCCTCAAAAGCAAAATGAAAAGCCTGGAATTTACAGCATATCAATGAATCAGTTGATAAGCTTTTACTGGTTTAATATCCTTCCAGTCTTGCTGCTTGGAGCCACTTCAAGTTAGCAACAGAATGTTTGCCATCTCCACGTGATAAAGGAAGTCAAAGGACTAAACAAACTTTCAGACCATTATGCTGTTTGGTGAGATGTAAATGAAAAAAGTAAGAGAAACCCCAGGCCGGAGGGTGTGGGAGCGGGCAGCCCCTAGGCTGACAAATCACTAACCTCACTTTTTAAACAACGGCCAGGACTTTTAGCTGGGGTGGAGATAATATAGTGCATTTGAAAAGTTTTAATTGCAGCAATAAAAGACCATACCTCAATTATATGACATATGCTAGCAGAATTTTTAGATAAGGATCAAAGGCATTCAAGGACCAAGCACTGCATTCTGGGCAACACTTGGGCTTTCTGTACACACTGGTGCCGGGTATTAGCATAACAGCTCTGCTGACCTTTCAGGGCCTCTTTGATCTGAGTTTGTCAAAACCAGAATGAATGTGCACTGGGACTACTGTATCATCCCCAGACAAGTCAAATACCCCCTGTGACAAAGGCCTTGCTGACTGCATTTTCATTCTCTGACACTCACTCAAGGGGACACAACACAACATCTGACCTCTCAGTTCTTGCCACAAGACTGGCATATGGAAAAGAACCTCGTTTGTAACCTGACTTCGCTTTGTGAGGATACGTACGCCAGGACTTTAAAGCAAGGCACCTTTGTGAAAAGAAACCCTCCATGTATGGAAGTAGTCCTATTTGTAGAAAGATGATCCCTGCGTTTCATTAATTAGTTAACCCCCTAGTAGATGCGTGAAAAACAAAGACTTCATTAACGTGAATGAAAATGCAAGACCACGGTTCTTTTACAAGTAAAATAGATTAATTTATAAAACAGAGCGGGCTTGTGCTAATCTAATCTAGAGAATTAAAAACACATCCATCCTCCTGAGGTCTGGAGGCACACAAAGGAAACAAACACTTCCTAATTTATTGTGTCTAAAACTATCAAATTGACTATTATTCTGCTTTGCCTTTCTCTTCTATTGATTAGACTCCTTTTTCCCTGAAGGTAATTTATCTTCGATCTAAGCCAATGGTTCCCATGTATGGCAAAGTCTTCAGCTATCTGCCAGCAAAGAAACAAGAGTAAATTCCGCGGGGTGAAATGTTCCTGAGGCTAAACACATGCCATGAAAAGGGTGTGGCCAGGGACTTTGCACTTTCCTGCTGTTACAGAAGTCTTTCTCTAGGAAGTGATTCTGAGAAGATGTGGGTGTTCTGTGTTTTTAAAAACTCTTACTTGGTAAAATAAAATAAAAAGTTTTTACGAGTTGGCAATGACCATTAAAGCCGTAAATTTCTCTACATTTCTGTGAGTCTCGAAGAGTCTGAGAACCACCAGCACACAGAGTTGGAATGGTTGTTCAGACAGAAAGGAGAATCATTACAGTTTCTCCGTTTGATTTGATTTGGTTTTTCCTTTATTTGAAAGGCAAAGAGACAGAGACAGAGATCTTGCATGTGTTGGTCCTCTCCCCAAATGCACACAACAGCCAGGGCTGGGCCATGGAGCCTGGAACTCAATCTGGGTCTCCCATACGGGTGGCAGGAAGGCAGGAACCTGAGCTGGAGCTGGGAGCAGAGCCAGGATTTGAAGCCAGAGCCTCTGCTATGGGATGTGAGCATCCCAGGCAGCATTTTAACTGCCACACCAAATGCCCGCCTTCCCATACTATGCAGAAGTTGTCCTCTCATCCAAGGAAGCCTGGATAAAGTCACCGTTAATTCTGGCTTTGGAATTTATTCATTATTAATATTCGTTATTACTTAGAAACCCATAACACCACTTTATTTAGTATGTAGTTTTGGTTCTTCAGAACTTTCAGGGGCCGGCACTGTGGCACAGTGGGTTAACACACTGGTCTGAAGCGCTGGCATCCCATAAGGGCGCTGGTTCGAAACCTAGCTACTCCACTTCCAATCCAGCTTTCTGCTATGGCCTGGGAAAGCGGTAGAAGATGACCCAAGTCTTTGGGTCCCTGCACCCATGTGGGAGACCTGGAAGAGGCTCCTGGCTCCTGGCTTTGGATCGGCGCAGGTCCAGCTATTGCGGCCAACTGGGGAGTGAACCATCGGATGGAAGATCTCTCTCTCTCAATCTCTCTCTCTCTCTCTGCCTCTGCTCTCTCTGTGTAACTCTGACTTTCAAATAAATAAATAAATCTTAAAAAAAAATATCATGTAAGAATGAATATAATGGAAAACAGAAGCCTGCATTGAGAATCCAAGGCCAACAGTTCCTTTTTTATTTACAATATCTTAATCTGGAACTTCCAGATTTTGAAGACTCATTTTATTTACACCTTATGTTAAACAAAAAATTTCATAGGTATTTAAAGGAAAAATAATCCAAAATTTTTTCTTGAAAATAATAAAGTTGTTCCTATAATCAGAAAAACATTTCACTATTTTTGTAAGACAGCGTATACTATTAAATCATGGGAAACGCTAGGCTTTTCTAAAAGTCCCCCTGTGGAGGACTATTACCTTATTCACGAACATGGGCTGTGTGGTGCTACTGTCTAACATTTTCTGTTTCTGACAGAGAAAGCAAGAGAGAAACTCAAACATCTACCATAGCTGGTGCCTGGCCGGGCCGAGGTGAGGAGCTGGGAATGAGCTCCAGGTCCCCCACGTGGGTGGCAGGAACCCAGTTAACTTGAGCCATCACCATTGACTCCCAGAGCCCTGCTGTGGTGGGAAACTGGGTCAGGAATCAAACTCAGGTACTTTGACATGAGATGCAGGTGTCTTAACTACTAGACTGAAAAACCGGCCTCTTCTTAAGCTGTTCTTATTTTGAACTGTAACATATTTATTTTATTTATTACATTGTTTAAAAAAGAATAATAGGGCCGGCGCGGCGGCTCACTAGGCTAATCCTCCGCCTTGCGGCGCCGGCACACCGGGTTCTAGTCCTGGTTGCCCCTCTTCCAGGCCAGCTCTCTGCTGTGGCCAGGGAGTGCAGTGGGGGATGGCCCAAGTGCTTGGGCCCTGCACCCCATGGGAGACCAGGAGAAGCACCTGGCTCCTGCCATTGGATCAGCGCGGTGCGCCGGCCGCGGCGGCCATTGAAGGGTGAACAAACGGCAAAGGAAGACCTTTCTCTCTGTCTCTCTCTCTCTCACTGTCCACTCTGCCTGTCAAAAAATAAAAATAATAATAATAATAATAATAAAGAATAATAGGGGCCAGTGCTGTGGCATAGCAGGCTAAGCCTCTGCCTGCAGCGCCAGCATCCTATCTGGGCAGCAGTTCGAGTCCTGGCTGCTCCACTTCTGACAGCGCTTCCAGCTAATGGCTTGGGAAAGTAGTTGAAGATGGCTGAAGTCCTTGGGCCCCTGCACCCATGTGGGAGACCTGGAAGAGGACCCTGGCTCCTGGCTTTGGATCGGTCCAGCTCCAGCCATTGTGGCCATTTGGGGACTGAATCAGTGGATGGAAGACCTCTCTCTCTGTTCTCCCTCTCTCTGTCTGTAACTCTGCCTCTCAAATAAATAAATAAATCTTAAAAAGAATATAATAGTAGCAACTCCTAAATGTTAATATATGTATAAGCAAATATTATTTTTACTAAATATATCTTTATTTCTTTTTAGAAATAAAGATGATCATTTTCCTTGGGCCCCTTGCCACCATGTGGGAGACCAGGACGGAGTTTCTGGCCTTGGCTTCAGCCCTTTCCAGGCACATTAACAGGGAGTTGGATCAGAAGCAGGGCAGCTGGGACTGGAACTGGCACTATAATATGGGTATGGCCAGTGCTCCAAACATGAGACCCTCTTGCAGGCTTTTTGAAAAAAACTCCCATGAGAAATTTATCTTCTCTTTCTCCAAATACCAGCTATTGGTTTTACTTACTAGTTTCACTTATTCCCTAATAATTTATCTTTGTATTTCCTACATTTAAAAAAAATTAGGGATGAGTGTTTTGGCACAGTAAGTTAGGGATGGCGGCACTCATGTTACAGTGTCCATCTGAATTCCAGCTGCTCCACTTCCAATTCAGCTTCCCGTTAGTGCACCTGGGAAGACAGCTCATGACGACCCAGTACTTGGGCTCCTGTCACCCACATGGAAGATCCAGATAGAGTTCAGGGCTCTTGGCTTCAGCCTGGTCCAGCTCTGGCTGTTATGGGCATTTGGGGAATAAAACAGTAGATGGAAGATCTCTCTCTTTTTCTCTCTGTCTCTCTTGCTCTGCCTTCCAGATGAAATGAATGAAGTGAAATACAAAATCAGTGTTTTTTTTCCCACTGGTTTCCTGAATAATTCATTACTTTAAATCTTTCTTGGTATTAACAAAGATACTTAACATTACTAATTTTCCTCTACATGAAGCTTTAGCTATATACCACAGAACATCAGTGTTCTTGTCATGAACACGAGAATGGGGTGCATTTTAGATTCTAAATTTCCATACTAACTTTATAATCCATTTGTTTTATTATGATTTTCATTTTGTTCTATTTTTGCCATTTATCTCATTTTAAGTTGTCTTGTTTATTTCTGAGTATTATTTTACACAGAGCACTTTTGTTTTAAATGTGTCTTTCATAAGCAGTTACTACCTGATTTTTTCAATGTAATCCAAGAGTTTGTGTTTAATAAGAAAATTATCTCAATCATGTTTTTTTAATTTTTTTTAATTACTGCAGTTACTGCTATATTTTAATCCTATCATCTTACATTTTCTACTCTTTTCCTTTTTTGGTTAGCTTTTACACTTTTATATGAATGTGTGATAGCTGCAAACATTGTAAGACATTACCTGTACATACTTGGCATGTAACTCCTAAGAATCAGATCACTGTACCTTAAGTCATAATATGATTAATACACCAGGAAATTTAACATTGATAGATTACTGCTGTGTAAAATATAATGCATATTCAAACCCTAAACTACCTCAATTATAGCTCTTGTTTCAGTTTTGGTCCATTATACAATCAAAGATCTCATTAAACTTATACTGTGCTCCACACCTGTATTCTAGAACTTTCCTCAGCCATTTTCTTCATTATGACATTGATATTTTAGAGTTCATGCCAACTGTTTTGAAGAATAGTTCTCATTTTTGATTAATCTGCTTACTATTTTCTCCTAATTTGGTACAGGTCAAGCATTTTTGGCATGAAAGTCCAAAAGTGATGCTTTGTTCCAGGGTTCCTGTGCACATTAAGGACAAATGGTGTCAATCCACTTGATTATTGATCACTTTGATCACTGGGTAGGAGACATATGCCAGACTTCCCCATTGTAAAGATTCCTCTTTCTCTTTGTAAATTGAGTAACGTGTGGGGTAATAGTTTGTAAATTGTGGGGTAATAGTTTGAGACTGCAAATGTCACATTCCTTAGTGGTCTTTCACCTCACAGTTTACGGTGATTTTTTCACATAAATTCTCTTCAAACTATCATTTGTATACACATCCTCATGGTCAAAATGCATCTGTAGGATTCTGATGTATTAGTCACGCACGGTTCTTCAGAGAAACAGAACCCTTACGAGATATAAGTGTGTGTGTGTGCGCGCGCGCAGGGGAATATATTATGAGGAATGGGCTCACACGGACTTAGAGGCTGAGAAGTCCTATAGCCCATCTTTTGCAAGTTGGAGACCTAGGCAAGCTGGTGATTACAGCTCCAATCTGGGTCTGAAGGCTGAGAATCAGGAGTATGGTTGGGAGGACTCCTAGATCAGAGGCAGGACTGATGTCCCAGAAGTGGCCAGAAACAGCAGAGTTCTTCCTTCCTTAGCTTTTTATTCAAGGGGTTGGGTACTGCCCATCCACACTGGGAGAGTGATTTATTTTCCTGAGTCCACAGCTTCAAGTGCTAATCTTTTTCAGAAACACCCTCATGACACACCCAGAGATAATGTTTAACCAGATAATCTGAGCATCTCCTAGCCCAGTCAAGTTGACACATAAATTAACCAGCACCCCTGGATAATATGAACTCCAATAGCCCAGTTCGACAGATTCCATTAAACAGGTGGATGATTTTAATTTAGAGATTATAATATTAATTAATACTTCCCAGAGAATTCTTATAGCTCAGAGAATGAGTTCCATGAAGTTGGAAAGGTAGGGAAAAAATCATCAAATTACAAGTGCCATTTGGTAAATGACTAACAAGCAGCCTACATCATAAAGGGCAGCTCTCGAGTTCTATCCAAATAGGCAGTCACAGGCTGGCACTGTGGTGTAATGGGCTAAAGCCTCTGTCTGTGGCGCCAGCATCCCACATGGGCACTGGTTCGAGTCCTGGCTACTCCTCTTCCAATCCAGCTCTTTGCTGTGGCCTGGGAAAGCAGTAGAAGATGGCCCAGGTGCTTGGGCCCCTGCAGCCATATGGGAGACCCAGAAGCTCCTGGCTCCTGGCTTCAGATCTGCCCAGCTCGCGCCATAATGACTATTAGGGGTGTGAACCAGCAGATGGAAGAACTCTGTCTCTGTCTCTCCACCTCTCAAAATAAATAAATAAAATATTTTAAAAAAAACAAACCAGACAACCAGGAGCTGTGATAAGAGCATCTACCTACGGTTAATATTTTATATATATATGTTATAGTATATACAATATATTTTATATAATATATAGTTTTATATAATATATATGTATATATTACATTAGACTCAATCTTTACTCATTTAAAATGAGGGTTACAGATTTCAGATGTTTGTGGCCAAACAGGATACATGACAAGAGCATGGCACAGAGAAACTGCAGGTTTGAGTTAGGAAACCAGCAGAAACAGAGCTTGGAATTCTTGGATTCCACAGTTTATTAACAATTGAAAGCAGAGGCAATTATCCAATGTACCAAGTGTGGAGCACAACCTTCCTGTGATCTGAATTTGTATATCTATCCTGCCTTTCCCCACCCCACACATGACTGCTGAATAAGCAAGGCTATCTTTAGAGGATAAGAACATTACTTGTATGTGCATTTATTTATATACTAACGTACATAATCCAATATTGACTTACATGAATGTGTGAGTCCTGAATTTTGGAGATGACATAGAATACAACTGATCACAGTTGGTGGATGTGGTAAGGGTGGTTGCTGTCTTGTGAAAGATTTGTTTCCCTTAAGTGCATACATACGCTGGGTTACTGTACAGAATAAACTCCTTGGCCGGCGCCGTGGCTCACTAGGCTAATCCTCCGCCTTGCGGCGCCGGCACACCGGGTTCTAGTCCCGGTCGGGGCACCGGATTCTGTCCCGGTTGCCCCTCTTCCAGGCCAGCTCTCTGCTGTGGCCAGGGAGTGCAGTGGAGGATGGCCCAAGTCCTTGGGCCCTGCACCCCATGGGAGACCAGGATAAGTACCTGGCTCCTGCCATCGGATCAGTGCGGTGCAACGGCCGCAGCGCGCCAACCGCGGCGGCCATTGGAGGGTGAACCAACAGCAAAAGGAAGACCTTTCTCTCTGTCTCTCTCTCTCTCACTGTCCACTCTGCCTGTCAAAAAAAAAAATAAATAAATAAAAAAAAAAGAAAATGAAAAAAAAAGAATAAACTCCTTATTGTGAGTTGTGGGAAAAGTCTGAAAGCCACTGCCCTGCAGAGTTTACTTCAACACCTCTCTCCCTGACACATCTACTTTCCCCCCTCCCCTGCACCAAAATTGTTTTGCTTATCAATTTATTCTTAGATATTCAGCTAAAGTGAATTAGCTATCCAAATTTTCTGTGGTCATCTTTAAAAGCCTCAAAGGAAAAACTAGAAATGTAAAATATAAGCTCAAATATAATTTAAACTTTTCCTTTTTCTACCTTTTGAGTGTTTTTTCTTCCTTTTTTAGCATACAACTGAGGTTTAGAGAAGGCCAATGAAATTAGAAGAGTACTTGAACTAGGCCTTGAAAATGGTAATATTTTAATTGAGGCAGTGGCACAGTAAGACTAATCATGGCAACACGCAGGGCGAGTTAGTGTACTTAGCAAGGTACAGGGTAGACTAGAGGTGAAAGCGTAAAGGAAGGAGATAGCATGAAGAGAAACAGGGCAGAGGGGCCGGATTGGGCACAGAGCAAATCCGAGGACTTGTGAGAAGTTGGAAATAGGGGACAGGAACAGCCACTGGCGTGATACTCCTTCCCACAGAAGGGTAAATGAAGCTGGGAGAGACTGGATTCCCAGAGCAAGTCCTGAGGAGCACGAGGGGCTCCCATCTCACCAAGCGAGGGCAGGAATGAGGCCATCCCTTGAAGTGGCGCTGGGTGAGGATGAGGAAAGGGCACTCTATTCACCTGCCAGCTGGGTTTGCTTTTCCTTATCTTCCTTTAAGAAACTGAAAATATGTTTACTTAGTTGGGAGGACTTATTTGCAAAGGTTAAAAAGCTCTAAGCAGAATGATTACAGGGTTAAACGTTGGCAAGTAAAGATACGGTCAATATTCTTTCTCTGAAAAGCATTTGAGCTGTGAGGCAGCTCTGTTGATGGCCACCCTCGGCACAGGACCACAGTGCTGTTTTGGCTTTGGGTTATAGACTTAAAAGCTCCTTACTCTGTACCATATTCCAGATTCTGAAAATAACCCTATCACACTGGGTCTTTTGTATTTTATAGAGTGGAAAACAGAAAGTAATCTGTGTGTCACAAATCATACACAGGCAATACTGTAGCCAGACAATCAGTTGAGTCTCATGACTACAGCAGTGAAAGCAATGTGTTCAGTTATTAGCCGATGATGAACTCATAACAAAATGTTAAACATATAAGGCAAAATCACTGTCTAAAATTTTAGGAGAAAACAATGAATGATTCTGATTGAAGAGCCAGCAGATTACATATTAGAAATGACTCAGAGAGTTTCAGAGATCCAGACTGTCAGACCACGGAATATAAAAACATGAAAAGAATATAAAAGGATGGAAACATCATGGGAGACAGTCAGCTACTGAATTGAGAATGAACAACACTGGAGACTAACAATCTCCGATGAAAGACGAGAGACGTTACTGAGAATACAAAGACCTGGCCAGAGATACATGCTTCCTGCAGGAGTGGGCGTGAGGTCTGCAGGTGAGGCTGAGGCTGTCATGTTGGCTGCTGGACAAGGACGAGAGCCAACCTGGAGAGGTCAACCTACTGCTTTCTAAACAGCAAGAGGAATGGTCATATTCAAGAAAAAGGGAAGGTAGCACATCCTTTATATCCAGTAATTATGGGGGCTTTTGGCCGACTGCCTGTTTCTTCTGTCAACTGGGCCATGTGAGAAAGAACTAGGCAGCCCTGAAAAGTGAGAGGCTTTTTACACGACTCCCGTAAACAAGTGGAGGGGCTTTTACTAGGACCCTTAGCTCTTTCCCTAAATATGCTTTGCTATCAGTTCATACTATGAGGGATACCAATGCCTGGGAGAGTATAATTCATCTCATATGTAAACAACACTGCAGACTTTCTCCACAGCCTTGGTCTCCCCCTGTGCTGCCTGCCTTTTCTGTGCCCCAAAAGTAGAAGCCCCTCATTGCTCCACACTGCTCACAACAGGGATGGCGACTCCGGCGGCTCAAGCCACAGCAGCTGATACGTGCCAGCCGCCGGTTCAGCAGCTCTGCCTTCAAGACATGCGGTATTTTAAGGCCATTTGCTCACATGTTGCTATTGCATTTAATGTTTTCCTGCTCAGGAAGGCAAATTAGATACATTTTACTTGATTACATCTGAGACACAGTGACACCACATTAAGTCAATGTCCCCATTTCCTTTTGCTCATGCTTCTTTACATTGCTTAAGTGGCTAGGAAGGGTTATCAGGGGATTAAAAAAACCACACTGCCTTACAGTCAAGCCTAAAGCCATTCACTTTTAGGGTCCCTAAACGTCATTCTGGGACACTTTCAAAAGGCTTTCTTATCCCGGGTCAGTAAAAGCATCACTAAATTAAGAGAAGTGCATGAGGGCACCCAGAAGGAATAGCACTTTACTCTGACAGGGTGCACTGTGAGTCTGGGATAAACCCAGGAAGCAGTGTTGTGGTGCAAATAAGCCAAGGCACCCAAAGGACACGACTGTGGTTGCTTAGCCTCCCAAGGGAAGGCAGGAAGTAGGGATTGCTTTCTCCAGGGAAGAGTATCTTTCTATTACTCATTATTCCAAATGGGAGTGCAGGCTAGCAAGGTAAAGTTTAGAAAAAGATCTGAGTGTGTAAATGATACTGCCACAGCAAACTGTGACAGAGCAGTGTGACCGCGAGGAGTTTTATCTCAACTTGCAGCTAACGTATGTGAGGACATGACAGGGCTTCATGAATGGTACAGCCAGTGTGTAGGGCAATACGTCAAGGTAGCAATGATTACTTTCTTACGGTTGCTGCCATTTGCCCCAGGCCACAGAGCTAAGGAGGACAGGTATGGGGCTGGCTCCTTCTACTCTGCCATGCCTGTCCTTTATGTATGGGGTACAAGTAACAGAAAACAGACCCCAAAAGCAAAAAGAGACACAGTGGTTAAAAGAAGGATGGGAAGGCAGTTCTCCTCTATATAATCTGGCACTGTGGAGGCTTTCTTCTTTATAAAGCTTCCTTCCATTCTCATCATTACTAGAAGAATCAAATCTGATATCTTCATTTACTTTCAGTTCAGAGGGTGTGAAAAACTTAGACTTGTTTCCTTTCTTCTATCTGAAAAGATTAAACAATTGGCACAAAATGGCCAAAGAAAAGTTGTTTTCAATTACACTATCATAATTTTATAAACTTGAAGATTCAACTAGAAAAGAAAATCGAAAAGTATTTTATTATCCATGTTGGCAGCCGATTTAAGTACAACAGAACTACTCAATGACTATTCCAATGACTTTAAAAAGCCCCCAGACTGAGGGATGAATCAACATTTTACTGCCCGTAACACCTAATGACTCCATACGAACCACTGACATATAGAGACTATGGCCCGAGAACTGACAATCTATGCCTACCTTTTCTTCAAAGAATTTTTTCCTCAATTTGGCGTCTGTGGGAGGTACTGTTTTCCTCAGGTTTCTGTACCATTTTCGAACAATGTATCCTCTCCAGTAGGCTTGGATTCTATAAGGTAGATATTTGAAGACTGTAACAAATAGTTCAGTAGTGAGCATAAGCCCTGGGCCACAGGCCCTGGGAGACTATGGTGGACAGAAAGAGAGCTGACACCCCAATGTCTTTTACATTGAGTTTCTGCAGCCCGATCTTTAAACCCTCTGCTCCTTGGGTGCTGGGGTCCCAGTGAGTGGGAGGAGACCCTTCTTACCTTGTGGCACACTTTAGTTTGAATAGGCGGGCCCCGTCGTGTATCACTCTGGTTTGATACTGGTTCTTTCTACAGAGAGGACAGGTTTTTTTATTTGTGAACTTTTCAAAAGCCTGAAGGCATGCCTGAAGGAAAACATTTCACTTAAAATTTTATAAGTCATTATTTATAAACATCATTTCTACTTCTGATGTAATTACAGTGCTCTTTTCTCTCATAATTATGAGACTTGCTCCAATTTAGACTATGAAGTGAAGAAGCTTCATCAGATATTAACACCTTCTTCACGAAACCTGTTCCAAAAATGGGTTTTTACAAGAATAAACATGCAGAGAGATCAAAAACTTCTGAAAGTCAACTGGTGTATAGGTAGCTCATGTGTGTGTCTAAGACTCCCAAGCAGCTAGATCACATGAATTAAGCTATCACTCACTTGGATGTGCATTACCAACAACAATCTGTTATACAAACATTTGTGGTTCTTTTGTCACATCGGATTCATGATTTTCAAAACAGGATGAATTGTACTTGTAGCCTGAAGTCATGTTTCCAACTATGAATGGTGACTGTGGAGAAACTAATGGCTCTTTTGGGGAGACTTTACAATGCGTGGGGTTTCTCTGGGCTACGAAGTTGAGCAGTGCACACTTGATGGTGGGGGTGCAGCAGGGTGACTTACTCTGTGAAACACATGGGAACATGAAAGCAGCACCTGCTCATGAGGAAACAAAAAGATGTTTGAAGTTCAATAAAAGAGAAGCAGCATAAATGCATTAATTAAAAGAGTTCTGAACGCTTAAAAGGTAAGCAGTATTATTTCTTTGAAAAATTTAAAAAGCAGATCAGTAACTTTGATATTTTCTATTTAGCATTCAGAGTTAGCACAGCATAAGCACACAGTCTAAACAAGAAAACTGGAGTTAACAACAATCTGAAACATCAAATAAACACATGAAGTTTGATACTAACCTATTATAAAGTGAGCATATACTTAAAAGCAAAACAATTATGGGGAGAGGCATGTAGCCTAGAGATCATCACACCAGTTAAGATGTCTGGAGCTCCTATCAGAATACCTGGGCTTGATCCCTGCCCCCCACCCGGCTCTGGCGTCTGACTCCAGCTTCCTGCTAATGCATACCCTGGGAGGCAGCAGTGATGGCTCACGTCCTTGGGTTCCTGCTACCCAGATGGGAGGCCTGGATGGAGTTTCTGGCTCAGTCACAGTGGTGGCAGGCATTTGAGGAGTGCACTAGTGGATGAGACTGCCTGTCTCTCTCCCTCTCACTTACTGTCTATCCCTCCCTGTGTCTCAAATGAACAAATCAAAATAAAATTAAATAAAACCAATTACAAAACAGATATATTTTCCAGTAGATCCTAAAAGTGAATGCAAACTGGATGAAGGTGAGTGTGAAGGATCAGTCTGTGTGGGGTGCGGGCTGGTAGGAGGAGGAACAAATACATAATAAGCAAGCATCTTTGGGGGCTTTGTTCAACTGACTTATACTCCTGAAATTTTTTCTTTTAATCGCAGCTTTTTCTGAGATATGATCTGGCAGTCTTAGATGGGAAGAGATCAAGGAGGGGCTGTAGTTGTAACATAGCAGTTTAAGCTGCCACCCAATATGGGTGTCAGTTTGAGTCCCAGCCTTTCCACTTCCAATACAGCTGCCTGGGAAGGCAGCAAGAGATGGCCCAAGTACTCAGGGCCCCTGGCACCAATGTGGAAGACCCAGATGGAGTTCTAGGTTCCTGGCTTTGGCCTGCTGCAGCCCCAGCCATTGAGTCATTTAGGGAGTGAACCAGATGGAAGATTTCTCTTTCTCTATCTTTTAAATAAATAAATAAATCTTTAAAAATATGGAGACCTAGAAGTTTTTTCCTTTTTAAATGTCGGGAAAGTAGACTGACAAGAAAACCTTATGGGGCTGGTGTGTGGCACAATGGGTTAAGCTGCCACGTGTGACACTGGCATCCTATATGGGTACCAGTTCAAGTCTCGGCTGCTCCACTTCCAATCCAGCTACCTACTAATGTGCCTGGAAAAACAGCAGCCGATGCACATGTCCTTGGATGAAGCTCCTGGCTTTGGCCTGGCCCAGCCATGACTGTTGTGGCCATTTGGGTAGTAAATGAGCATATGGAAGACCTCGCTCTGTGTCTCTCCTTCTCTCTCAGTAACTTTGCCTTTCAAAGGAAGGAAGGGAGGGAGGAAACCTCACCCTTCTGTGACCTAAATTCCCACCAAATAGTCCTCTAGGCTGACAGAAGACAGCCAACTGGCCTTCAGTGGAAGGAAGGCACAGTGGGGCGGAACCACCACCATAGGTACATGTACTGGGCTGTGCACCTAAGGATCCTGCTCCTGGCAACGATCCTTTCCCTAGCTGAGAAGGACGGACACTCATGGAACTAAAAAGGGGGATAGGGCCATCAAAGGCATTTACCTTTTGGTCAAAACAACCAGTGAGGGCAGTCTGTAACACTCTTGGGTGAGGGTTCGATCTCAGGGGCGCCACCTGACTGGGGATAAGTCTCTGGTTTGGTTTTGTTTCTCTGGAGAGTCAGAGCTCCCATCTGCCGGTTCCCTCTCCAAAAGCCTGCAATGGCCAAGACTGCATCCCAGAGCCAGGATGAATTCAGCCTGGCTGAATCTCAGAGCCAGGAGCTCAATTCAGGTCTCCCAGGCAGATGGCAGCAACTCAGTGACTTAAGCCACCACTGCTGCCACCCCGCGTCTACATTAGTAGGAAGCTGGAGTCAGGAGCTGGAGCCAGGAATTAAACCCAGACATGCTGATGTGGGCTGCAGGCATCTCAGCTGATAGGCAAATACCCACCCTAAACTTTCTCATTTTTAAAGTGCCAGCCCACCTGCCTTCATTTAATCTATACTTTTCTTCTTAAATGGAAATACAGGGAAAAATATTGGAATACCTAGAACTCAGAAAGTTGTAAAACCTGTTCTGGAAACTTCTACCAACAGTCTAAATTAGATAAACTCAGTCACCTGGATTTTTTTTTATTCTCTCCACTTTTTTTTTTTCTTAAACTATTTACTTATTTGAATGGCAGAGAGACAGATCTTCTATTTGTTGCGCACTCCCTGAATGCTCACAATAGTAAGTGCTGGGCCAGGACAAAGGCAAGAGTTTCAAACTCAATCCAAGTATCCCAGGTGGGTGGCAAAGACCCAAGCACTTGGGCCATCACTGCTGCTTCCCAGGTGTGCCTTAGTAGGAAGCTGGAATTGGAAGCAGAGCCAGGACTCAAATCCAGGCACATGGATGTGGGATGTGGGTGTCCCAAATGCTGGCCAAAAGCCCATCCTACCACCTATTCTTTTTTTTTTATTTTATAAGTTTTAATTTTTTTAAAGATTTATTTATTTATTTTAGAGTCAAAGTTAAGAGAGAGAGAGGGAGAGACAGAGAGAGGTCTTTCAACTGCTGGTTCATTCCCCAAATGGCTGCAATGGCTGAAGCAAGGAGCCAGGAGCTTCTTCCAGGTCTCCCACATGAGTTCAGGGCCACAAGCACTTGGGCTAGCTTCCACTGTTTTCCCAGGCCATAAGTAGAGAGCTGGATAGGAAGAGGAGCAGCCAGGACTTGAACTGGCACCCATATGGAATGCTGGCGCTGCAGGCAGAGGCTTAGCCTACTATGCCACAGCACCAGCCCCAGAATAGTTTTAATTTTACAAAATAAAATTGTGCGTTCTCAGATACCCCTCACCCCATTTCCCTTACTAACACTGCATATTAGTATATCTGTCACAACAAACCACATCCAGCTTCCTTTTATCTTTCCCACCCCTGCTAGCCTCTAAGTAATCAACATTCTGTGTTCAGATTGAGTTTTCTTTTTCTTTTTTTTTTAATTTTAGTTTCCACATACAAGGGAGAACATGTGGTACATTTGTCTTTCTGTGGCTTACTTTACTCCACATGCTCCCAAGTTCCATCCATTTTGCTGCAGATAGGAATTCACGCTTTTTAAAATACGTGAATAGTATTCTATTATGCATATATACCATATTTTCCTTATTCATCTGATGATGAACACCCTGGTTGATTTCATATTTTGGCCACTGTGGACAGTGCTGCTATAAACGTGGTGATGCAGGTATCTCCTTTATAGAATGAGTTTATGTCTTTTGGGTATCTACCCAGTAGTGCAATTGCTGGATCATATGGCAGCTCCATTTCTACTTTTAAAAGAAATCTCATGTTTCCCACAGTGGCTGTTCTAATTTACATTCCTACCAACAGTGTATAAGAGTTTCCCTTTCTCCCTATCCTGGCCAGGTCACTCTCTTTTTGATAATAGTCATTCTGACAGGGGTGAGGTGGCAGCTCATTGTGGTTTTGATTTGCATTTCTCTGATGGCTAGTAATACTGACCACTTTTCCCCCAATATATTTGTTGGCCATTTATATTTCTTCTTTTGAGAACTGTCTATTCAAGTCTGTTGTCCATTTCTTAACTGGATTTTTTTTTTTAGTTACTGATATATTATTTATTTTACAGGCAGAGTTGCAGAGAGAGAGAGAGAGAGAGAGAGAGAAATCTTCCATCCGCTGGTTCACTCCCCAAATGGCCACAATGGCTGGGACTGGGCCAAGCCAAAGTCAGGAGACTAGAACTCCATCTGGGTCTCCCACGTGGGAGCAGGGGCCCAAGCACTTGGATCCATAGCAGACAGCTGGATCACAGTGGAGCAGCCAGGACTCAAAGTGGCTCTCACACGGGATGCCAGCATTGCACTGCATGGCAACGAGAGTCCCTGCTGGTATATTACTGATATTAACCCTTTGTCAGATAAGTAGCCTGCAAAGATTTTCTCCCATTCTGTTGGCTGTCTCCTCACTAGACTGTTTTCTTTGCAGAAGTTTGAGTTTGATATAATCCATTTGTGGTTTTTCTTTTGTTGCCTGCACTTTTGGGGTCTTATCCAAGAGATCATCAGTTATACCAATGGCTTGAACTACTTTTCCCGCATTTTTTTTCCCCTAGTGATTTTAAAGTTTCAGGTCTTTCATTCAGAACTTTTAGCCGCTCTGAGTTGATTTTTATATGTGGTGAGAGGTTGGGATCTAACTTCATTCTTCTATGTGTATACATCCAGTTTTGGCAAAACCAAAAGATTCCTTCTCCAATGTAGGTTCTTGGCGCCTTTGTCAGAAATCAGTTGGTTCTATGTATGTGCATTAATTTCTGGGCTCTCTATTCTTTTCCATTGCTCTATGGGCTGGTTTTTATGCAGGTACCATGCTGTTTTAATTACTATAGCTTTGCAATATGCTTCAAAATCAGCTATTGTGATGCTTCTAGCTTATTCCACCTCCCTCCCCAGGACTGCTTTGGCTATTCTATGTTTTTTGTTATTTCATATGAATTATGTAAAGAATACCACTGATATTTTATAGGGATTGCACTGAATCTGTGGATTACTTCAGATGTTTTAATGATATTCTTTCAAACCATGAGCAAGAAATATCTTCCCATGTTTTTGTGTGTGTTCTTGTTCATTTCTTTCATCAGTGGATTATATTTTTCCCTATAAAGATCTTTCACTTTGGTTGAATTTATTTCTAAATATTTGATTTTTTTGAAGCTATAATTCCTGGAATTTCTTTTCTGATTTGTCTTTTGGCAAGATCATTATTGGCGTATAAAAACACTACTGTTTTTGTATTTTGCTTTTGTATTCTACAGCTTTACTGAATTAGTGTATCATTTTTAACAGCTTTTTGATGGAGTGTTTAGGGTCTTCCACATACAGTATCACGCCACCTGCAAACATGGTTATTTTTACTTTCTTCTTTCAAGTTGCAATGCCCTTTATTTCTTTCTCTTCCCTAATTGCTCTTGTTAAGTCTTCCAGTTGAGCAAGAGTGGTGAAAGTTGACATTCTTGTCTTAAGACATTCAGGTTGAAACTGGCTGCTGGTTTGTCATATATAGCTTTTATAATTTTGAGGTATGTTCCTTTTGTAATTAATTTGTTGTGGGTTTTTAGCATGAAGGGATATTGAATCTAATAAATGCTTTTTCTCCATCTACTGAGATCATATGGTTTTTGTTCATTCCGTTGGTGTGATTTATGTCTATTGATTTTCAAATGTTGAACCACTCTTACATGTCTGGGATGAATCCTGCTTAATCATGATGTACAATCTTTTTGATGCAGTGTTGGATTTAATTTGCTATTATTTTGTTAAGATTATTTACATCTATGTTCAAGTATACTGGTCTGTGGTTTCCTTTTCGTATGTGTTTGGTTTTGCTATCAGTGATGCCAGCCTTGTAAAAAGAGTCTGGCAGAGTTCCATCCTTTTCAATATTTTAGAATAATTTGAAAAAGATTTGAGTTATTTCCTGTTTAAAATTTTCAGAATTCAGTAGTAAAGCCATCAGGGCCTGGGCTTTTCTTTGTTGGAAGACTTTTAATTACTGCTGTAATCCCACTGCTTTTTATAGGTCTTTTTGGTTTTATATATCTTCTTGGTTTATTTGTTAGGTTATATGTATCCAGGGATTTATCCATTTATTTGAGGCTTTCTAATTTGTTAGCATTATAATTGTACATGGTAGTTTCTTAAAATGCTTCATGTTTCTGTGATACTGGTTGTAATATCTGCCTTTTCATCTCCCATTTTATTTGAATTTTCTCTTTTTTCCTGTGTTATTCTGGCTAAAGATTCGTCTTGTTTATGTTCTCAAAATACTTTCATTTTGATGATCTTTTAGAAGTCCTTGACATGCGTCATTAGATTATTTGTGATCTATTTTTTAAAAAGTAAGCACTTATTGTTATAAAATTCTCTTAATATTGCTTTTGATTTATCCCACAGGTTTTGATATATTGTTTCCATTTTCATTTGTTTCAAGAAAGTTTTTGGTGTTGTGGTGTAATGGGTTAAGCCACCACCTGCAACACTGGCATCCCATATGGGTGCTGGTTTGAATCCTGGCTGTTCCACTTCCCATCCAGCTCCCTGATAACACACTTGGAAAAGCAGCAGATAGCCCAGGTACTTGGGCCCCTGCCACCCACAGGGGAGTCTGATGGAGATCCAGGCTCATGGTTTTAGTCTGACTCAGCCCTGGCTATTGCAGCCATTTGGGAGGAGTGAATAGGCTGATGGAAGGTCTGTCTCTCCTCTCTTTGTAACACTTTCAAACTAATAAATACATAGTTTTTTAAAAACAAGGTTTTTTATTTCCTTTTTAATTTTTTCAATGATGCACTGGTCATTTGGGAACATGTTGTTTAATTTCTATGTAGTAAATTGTATATTCTTGTTGATTTCTAGTTTTATTCCTTTGTGGTCTGAGAATATACATGGCATGATTTCAATCTTAAAATTTGCTGAGACTTGATCTGTGGCCTAATATCCAATCTATTCTAGAAAATAAATGTTCCATGTGCTGATAACAATGTTTTTCTGTAGCTGTTGGGTGAAATGTCCTGTAAATATCTATTAGGTCCATTGGTTTAATAGTATAGGTCAACTCTCACATGTCTTTGTTGATTTTTCTGTCTAAATGGCATGTCCCCACCCCACCCCGACTATTACTATATTTGAATTTATCTCTCCCTTTAGGTCTAATAACATTTGCTATAAATATGTCGGTGCTCTTTCATTGGGCGCATATATATTTATGATTGTTACATCTTGCTGAATAGGTCTTTTTATCAAAGCATATCTTTCTTTGTCTCTTTTTATGTATTTTTTTAAAAAGATTTTTTATTCAAAAGTCAGAGTTACAGAGAGACAGAGAATCTGCCATCTGCTGGTTCACTCCCCAGACGGCTGCAACAACCAGGACTGAGCCAGGCTGAAGTCAGGAGCCAGGAGCTTCATCCAGGTCTCTCACATGGTGGCAGCGGCCCAAACTCTTGGTCCACCTTCTGCTGTTTCCCAGGCCATTAACTGGGAGCTGGATAAGAAGTGGAGCAGCTGGGACCCATATAAGATGCCGGTTTTGGCTTTACCTGCTATGCCACAACACTGGCCCCTTTTTATAGTGTTTGATCTGAAATGAGTATAACTACTCTTGTTCATTTTTTGTTTCTATTTGCATGGTATATCTTTTTCCAGCCCTCACTTTCAGTCTATGTGTATCTTACCTGTGAAGTTACTTTTTTTGTTTGAAATATACACGAGACCTTCTTTTTCTTTTTTTAAAATCTATTCTGCCAATCTGTATATTTTGACTAGGGAATTTAATTCATTACATTCTATGTTAATACTGACAGATAAAGAACTAAGTCCTGTCACTTCATTGATTGGTTACTGATTGTATCTGCTCTGTTAGTCAATTTGGTACTATCCTGTGTTTATTTTGAATGTAGGACTCTCTTCAGGATTTCTTTTAAGGGTGGTCTGCTGGTGAAAAATTCTGTTTTTACTTCCAAGGGAAATAGGTTATTTCTCCCTTCACGTCTAAAGGATAGCTTCACTGGATATAATATTCTTGGTTGGATGTTTTTTCTGTTAAGATCTTAACTACACAATCTTATTCTCTTCTGGCCTGTAGGGTTATTGCTTAGAAGTCTGTTAGTCTAATTGGTTTTCCTTTATTTGCAACTTGGCATGTTCCTCTTTCTTTAGATTTCTTTGTCCTCAACTTTTGACAATTTGACTTGTAATATGCCTCAGAGATCTTTTTTGGTTGAGTCTCAAGACTTTGAGCTTTTTGTATCTGGATGACTATTACCATTTTCAAGATTTGGGAAGTTTTCAGCTATTATATCATTTAGTGGGTTCTCAATGCCTTTTGCTTTATGTTCTCCTTCAGGTATCCTTATGATATATGAATATTTGTTTGCTTAATGGTATCACATGTTCACATGTTGAGTAGGCTTTCTTCATTCTTTTACATTCTTCTTTATCTTTGTCTGACTTATTTCAAAAGTCTTGTCCTCCAGATCAGAAATTACTGCTTCTATTTGTTCTGTTCTGCTGTGGGAGCTCTCAATTGTGTTTTTGTTTCACCAACTGAAGTTTTTAGCTCCAAAATTTCTTTGGTTCTTTTTCATGATTTCTACTCCTATTCGTTCATGTTATCTATTGCTTTCCTCACTTCTTAAAACTGTCTATCTGTATTCTCTTGCATCTCACTAAGTTTCCTTAGATCATTATTTAGAATTGTTTTTCAGGTATTTCATGGATTTCCTTAACATTAGGGTCTATTTGTGGAGAACTGTTCCTTTGGAGGTGTCATACTTCCTTGAATCTTCATGTTTCCTGTGTTCCCACACTGATGTCTGCGTCTCTTCCTGGCAAGATGGCATCCCCTGGCAGGGGACCTGGTGAAGATGTCGGCACCATTTATTCTCACAACAATCTTTTATATACTCAATTATTTGTTGTTTTTTTATGGTGAAAAAACATATATTCAGAATTAGCCATCGGGGCTCAATTTAGACCACGCCTGTTTTACTGGCGACACACAAAGCATCATCATTAGGAGTGAGTCAAACACGTGCCTTCTCTCCTCCAACAGGCCCGACTGTAGCACTGACTTTTGCCACATTGACATCCCAGAGTGTCTTCCCAGTTTGTTTGATCTGGCAGTGTTGGCCCTCAGACTTACAGTACATATGAGTGTGTTGTCTTTTGTTTTCTGCATGGCAGACTCAGTGGTCAGGGGGACCCTGATGATGGCTTCTTTCTCCTGTGAATGCTCTCAAGGATATTTGGGCTGCTGCCGGAGGTGTGGTGTCTTGGGCACCTGGAACATGGGTGACACGTAGTCTTGCTTGTGGCCGTGAACACCTTCCAGCTCGGCCTTCTTGGCCTTCAAAGCTTTTGCTTTGAGAGGAGCAGGAGCTTCCTTCTTCACTTCCAGTGCCATCTTGATAACAAGTGATTATCATTCTCTATGCTCTTTCAAAGTGTTTTAGCCAACAGATATTTGATAATCTATATTAAATACCACTATATTTCATATATTTAACTATACTTTAAATGATCATAAATATTTGTTAATTGGTAAGCATTCTTTGATACAACAAAAATAGCAGATTAAATGGTGGAATTTAGACCAAAAATATCCTGGAAGTTACAAATAAATTCCAGCTGAACTCTACCATACATTCTGAGTTGGCTGACTGTGGATATTTGAACTACTAATTTTCTGATGTATTAAATGAGTATAATGCTTACCTCTGAGATATGTGACATTAACCGAAGACCCTTCCAAATCACTAAGTCTTGGGAAAATGTTACTGTTTGTAACTAGGGAAAATATCTAAACACAGAAACTAAAGAAGGAAATGCAAAATAAACAGAACTGTGCCTGTATTTATAGATAAGCAAAAACAATAGAATTTAGTGAGAAATCTATGTATAAAAAATACAGAATGGGAGAAATACTGAGAAGGATGTACTCTGACAACTCTGTCCTTAAAATAATTAATTTTACATTTTCAATATTCATATAAACAAGCCAAATATTAATAATGTAATTAGGAAAAATGTTGCTGATGCCAGAAAGATTCTTTATAGCTTCATTAAATCTTGCTAAAGTACTAAATTATACCAGATGGTTAATTCTATGATTTAAGAGCTAAAACCTTTCCAAAATAACCACTTTCACATATATAAGGTTAGATCTTAATAATCTGAAATAAGTAGGTTTAAGGGTAAATTGTGTACTTAATGACTGCACACTTAACTACTTGATGATGAAACATATTGAAACAAATTACCATTGACCACTGAAAGCATATGTAGTGGTGTGCTAAGTGAAGCCTATGTTTCCTAGGCTATGAATTCTATGCCTGAATTCAGCGCATCTGCCGTGTATCTCAGCAAGCCTCCAAGTACCTGACAGGTAGGAAGCATGATGCTATAGATTGTGGAAAATCACTGTACAGCAACCACTAGGAGGAACAAAATTCTGAAAATGTGTGTTCATAACTTCCCAAAGAAGACAACTTAGTGAGCAGACAACATCTGTGCTGAAGCATACCTCTGTTATGGATTATATTCCAGCCATAAATCCAGGGTAATATCATGACCCTTATTATGATAGTTTCACAAATAGACAGTAAATGATTGAACTTTTCTTAAGATTCTCTTGGGGCTGGCGCTGCGGCGCAGTGGGTTAAAGCCCTGGACTGAGGTACTGGCATCCCATATGGGCACCGGTTCGAGTCCCGGCTGCTTCTCTTCCGATCCAGCTCTCTGCTATGGCCTGGGAAAGCAGTAGAAGATGGCCCAAGTGCTTGGGCCCCTGTACCCTCGTGGGAGACCCGGCAGAAGCTCCTGGCTCCTGACTGGCACAGCTCCAGCCACTGCCACCATCTGGGGAGTGAATCAGTGGATAGAAAACCTCTCTCTCTGTCTCTACCTCTCTCTGTAACTCTTTCAAGTAAGTAAAATAAAAAAAAAAAAAAAAAAAAATTCTCCCACAAATTCTTTGAAGAAGATATTCCAGCATAGTTTTTACTTTTCTCTTATGACGCAACTCACAAAATAACTTAAAGATTCCTTTTGCTTTCATCCTTCCTGCTTCTCTGCATTCTCCGTCAGTTGTCTCAGCTTGCTGTTCTGTACTCGAGTACTTTTTACTTGAGAATTAGTATCATTCAGTAAATAAACAAAACTATTTATAAAGGTGCTTGGCTTTTTCCCATCTACATGGATGAATGGGAAATAAAACCTAAGTATTGAAGGTCACATTGGAGGATGAAACTGAAAAGAGGAAAGCCTGGAATTTTAAGCTCCATCTCATTATCTTGTCATTAGGAAACATCCCCACCCCGCCCCCAGGGTTCTTTAACATTCTTCACGTTAACACCTGGGGATGAAGTTCAAATTCTTCTTTACATATAGGGCACGGCTGCACAGAATCCCCCTGCAGGATGGATCGCTGCTTCACTTTCTCCCACTCCTCTGATGACAGTGGCAATGGGGGAGGCTCAAAGAGGCCCAACTTCTGTGCTACGGTTAAGACAACACAGAACATGACTTAGAACTATAAAATATGGTGCTCATCTCCAATTTTAATGACGCTACTTGCAAACAAATACAAAAGCAATCTATCTATATCACATTAGTATTTCACAACATTTAGAATGCTGTTTTCTTATGAAGACAGAGGTCAGAGAGAATGATATCTTACATTTTCAGTAATGGTTTATATTTTGATTTATAAGGTATTCCTATATTTTATTTCATTTTCACAATAACTCCATAAGGCAAGCAGGATCAACACCCAATTTTTTAGAAGAAAAATAAGAACATTAATTTTCCTCATGTATTGGCCAAAGATCCTCATTGTTTCTCACCTAATTTAACTCTCACCCTTCAGTTCTGCCCTTTTCCAATGTATTCCTCTTTGTTACCACTGACCATATAAAATGCCTATTGGTTGTAAGTATCCTCTGTTTAAAAATTGTTATAATATAAAGTTAATAAGAATAAATTTCCTGGAGTTGGTGCTTTGGTGTGCGGGTAAAGCTGCTGCCTGCAGTGCAGGCATCCCATATGGATGCTGGTTCGAGCCCTGGCTGCTCCACTTCTGATCCAGCTCTCTGCTGTGGCCTGGGAAAGCAGTAGAAGATGGCCCAGTCCTTGGGCCCCTGCACCTGTGTGGGAGACCCTGAAGAGGTTCCTGGCTTCAATTAGCCCAGCTCCAGCTGTTGCATCCACTCGGGGAATGAACCATGGGATGGAAGACCTCTTTCTCTCTCTCCTCTCTCTCTCTCTCTCTTTCTGTCTCTCTCTCTCTGCCTCTTTGTTAACTCTGCCTTTCAAATAAATGAATAAATCTTTTTTTAAAAAAAGAATAAATTTCCCCAGTCGGGAACTCTCTGCTCAGTTCTGAGAAGTACCTGCAATACACTGGGCAAAATGCTGGTAGAAACCAAAGTATCAGCTTCTACCGCCTCCCTTAACCCCAAATACTAAACATATAAAAAATCAACCTACAAGGATTTCTGCAGAGAAATAAGACAAAATGTTACAACAAAAGTCAGAAAACTGAAGTGGAATATTATGGGTAGATAACAGTGATGAGCATATGGTTCCACCTCATTGGTACTTATCTGCATAATAAAGTTTTTTCATTAAGAGCTCCTTAAAAAACCCGATTTATAACTTTACTTGTTTTCCAAACTGAGTTCTTCCTAATGTCTCATTTAAATCTTATCTGAAAACATTTTAAGCTTAACTATGATAAAGCTATTTGACCTGCTACATAGAGTCTGTATATACAGGCAAAGATATTCACTACAAATTACTGTCTAACATTATTCCAAGCTTCAGCAAGTTCTCTGTCACGCCATTTTCTAGAAGACAGCTAGCGTTATTAGCAGAAGTTTAGAGGAAAACATTATAAAGGTATCCAGAGGGCAACGTCATGGGAGCAGTTTCCTCTCTACCTTGTGCCAACTCCAACGCACAGGTCTTCCATTTTTTTCTACCTGACCTGCACTAGGATACAGTATCCCCAAGCAAATCTATTTTCCACACCCATCATCATTTTAAAAATCTATTTCTTTCAACTTAAAATAATCTGGAAAGGCAGCATCATGAATTCTCATATACCTTTTATGTGAAATTTTAACATTTACATAACCATGCGATAACTGTCAAGACCAGGAAATTAATGTTGATATATCAATTACAGTAGTGCCCCCTAGTCCCCATTTGCAGTTTTGATTTCTGTGGTTTCAGTTACCTGTGGTCAACCATGGGTTAAAAATATGAAATGAAAATTCTAGAAATAAACAATTCAGAGCTTTAAATTGCCTACTGTGTTGAGTAGTGTGCTGAAATCCTGCTCCATCGCATACCATTCTGCCTACGGCATGAATTAGTCTAGCAGATCCTCGCTGTAGATGCTACCCTCCCATTAGTAATCAAGGAGCCATCATCTATCAACTGTCATAGTAGCATAGTGCTGGTATTCAAGTAACCCATATTTTACTTAACGATGGCCCCAAAGCACAAGAGTAGTGATGCTGGCAAATTGGATATGCCAAAGAGAAGCCACAAAGTGCTTCCTTTAAGTGAAAAGGTGAAAGTTCTTGACTTAATAAGAAAAAAGAATCACATGGGAGTTGCTAAGATCTAAAGAATCTACCCGTGAAATTATGAAGAAAGAGAAAGAAATTATGCTTGTTTTGCAATTATACCTCAATCTGAGTAAGTTATGGTTATAGTACATAAGTGCTTAATTAAGATGGAAAAAGCATTAAATTTGTGGGTGGAAGAAATGAACAGAAGTCATGTTCCAACTGACAACAATGTGTTTGTTGCACCCGAAAGCACTGAACCTATATGACTTAAGCAAGGAATCCCCTGAAGTGACGGACCCAAAGCCATGTACTGCAAATGAAGGGTGGTTACACAGACTCAGAAATAAGTCTGGAACAAAAGTTACAACTATTGCTAGAGAGGCTGCATCAGCCAGTGAAGATGTCTTGCTACATTTCCAGTAAGTTGAAGACACGGGTTAAGGAGAAGGGATACGATCTAAAGCAATGAAATCAGGCTCTTCTGGAAGAAGGTGCTCGGTAGAACATATACTCAAAAAAGGTGTGAGGGCTGAAAACATGAAAGGACGGTTAACTCTGACACCGAGTGGCAGTGCTACAGGGCAGATGATAAAGGCAGGCATAGGGTACAGAACGAAGAAAACACATATTCTCAACAACAAACAAAAATTATCTGCCTGTGTTCTTGCAACATCATCAGAAAGTGTGAGTGACAATCACTTTGTTCATGGAACAGTTCCAGCACTGCTTCATCCCAGAGGTAAAAATAAAAAATATTTGAAAGATGAAGGGTTGGAATTTAAATTCCTTTTAATAATAAGCAATGTATTGAGCCAGCGCTGTGGTGTAGCTGGTAAAGCTGCCACCTGCAGTGCAGGCATCCCATATGGGTACCAGTTCAAGTCCTGGCTGCTCCATTTCCAATCCAGCTCTCTGCTATGGCCTGGGAAAACAGTAAAAGATGGCCCAAGTACATGGCCCCTGCACCTGCGCGGGAGACCGGGAAGAAGCTCCTGGCTCCTGGCTTCGGATCGGCACAGCTCCAGCTGTTGTAGCCAACTGGGGAGTGAATCTGCAGAAAGAAGACCTCTCTCTCTCTCTCTCTCTCTGCCTCTCCTTCTCTCTGTGTGTAATTCTGACTTTCAAATAAATAAATAAATCTTTAAAAAAAAATCAATGTATCAGGTCTTCCCGAATCTCTTTGCTATGAAAATGTTGAAGTTGTATTTTTCCCTCCAAATACAACCATATTGCTTCAGTTTCTTGACCAGGGTATTCAATTCGTTAAAGCCACACACATCCCTGGTACTTTATTGTATTTGAACAGCAATTTAACGTAGACATAATGGTGTACTGCAAATCACTCACCACGGTTGACACAATAATACTCATCAAAGGTGCAATAGGTGAATTAAAGCTAGAAGCTGTAACTGACTGCTGGAAGAATTTACGGGGCAAACTCAGGAACGATTTTAAAGGTTTTCTGGTGATTCATGGAAAATTTAGGAAAATCATGCACATTGTAAGACAACTTGGTAGAGAAAGATTTGCTAACATGCTTGAAGAAAAAGTGGAAGAATATATTGAAGGCTATCAAGAAGTGTTAACGAGGGGCCCATGCTGCAGTGTAGTAGGTTAAGCTTCTACCTGTGGTGCCGGCATCTCTTATGGATGCCAGTTTGAGTACTGGCTGCTCCACTTCTGATCCAGCCCCCTGCTAATGGCCTGGGAAAACAGTGGAAGATGGCCCAAGTGCTTGGGCCTCTGCACCACGTGGGAGACCTGGAGAAAGCTCCTGGCTTCAGAATGGCCCAGCTCTGACACTTGTGGCCATTTGGGGAGTGAACCAGTAGATAGAAGATCGATCTTTCTGTCTCTCCCTCTCTCTGTCTGTAACTCTGCCTCTTAAATAAATAAATAAATAATTAAAAAAAAAAGAAGTGTTAACTAAGGAGGAAACGTATTGTATCCTCTACAAAGGAAGAAGATGAAGAAGAAATTGAAGCAGAACCAGCGATCTGGAAATTATGGAGAAAATTGCAGAAGTGTTTTGAAAGGCACAGACATTAAAGGCCAAAATAATGGGGCCGGCGCGGCGGCTCACTAGGCTAATCCTCCGCCTTGCGGTGCCAGCACACCGGGTTCTAGTCCCGGTCGGTGCGCCGAATTCTGTCCCGGTTGCCCCTCTTCCAGGCCAGCTCTCTGCTGTGGCCAGGGAGTGCAGTGGAGGATGGCCCAAGTGCTTGGGCCCTGCACCCCATGGGAGACCAGGACAAGCACCTGGCTCCTGCCATCGGATCAGTGCGGTGCGCCAGCTGCAGCGGCCATTGGAGGGTGAACCAACGGCAAAGGAAGACCTTCCTTTCTGTCTCTCTCTCTCACTGTCCACTCTGCCTGTCAAAAAAAAAAAAAAAAAAGTAAAAAAAAAAAAAAAGGCACAGACACTAAAGGCCAAAATAATGGAATATGATCCAAGGATGGAATGCAGATTGAAGTTACCAATATGATCACTGATAACAACCTTTACAGCAACACTTCAATGAATTAGAAAGAAAAAGACAACTTCTAATTATAATGTCCTGCCAAAAGGTTTTGACAAAAAATCTTTTAACCACTGAGGTTTCCCAAATGTCAACACTGTACCTGACATCCATCCATCGATATCATCATGGCTCAAAAACCCAAGATCACCCGAAGTAAGTGATCCTCCTTCTGATGTCATATCAGAGGATCAATAGTAGCTCTACACCATGTCACAATGCCTATGGCATTCACGTCATTTCATCACGAAGCCACTGTATCATCTCATTACCACGGGAAAGTTAAGTACAGTAATAACATTCATACAACTTTCATTACATTGTAATGCTGCAATTATTTTATTTTGTCATCATTGCTAATCTTGTCCTGTGCCTAATTTATATATTAAACTTTATAGGTGTATATATATGGAAAATCATATACAGGATTTGGTGCTATCTACGGTTTGAAGCATCCACTGGGGATCTTGATACTTATCTCCTGTGCAAAGGAACAACTATTATAGTGTAGACACATCATTCAAATTTATCTCACTGGTGTCCTTTATTTCTTTTTTTAAAAGATTTTATTTAGGTTATACAAGTTTCATGTATTTCATAGGTACAGATTTAGGAACATAGTCCTACTTCTCCCCCTACCCTCCCTCTCACCCACGCTCCAACCCTTCTTCCTCCTCCCTCTCCCATCCTACTCTTAATTTTTACAAAGATCTATTTTCAGTTTACTTAATGATAGCATAGTTAACCCTACACTAGGTGTCCTTTATTTCTGAACTAGGATCTGAGCCACAATTCTTGATTACATTTAGTTGTCATGTTCCCTTAGTCTCCTAATCTAGGACAACTTCTAGCTCTTTATTTACATTTTTTGAGCTGCTACTTTTGAAGGGTACTAGTTAGAAATTGTGTAGAATGTCTCCCAATTTGGATTTGTTTGAAGTTTCCTCATGATCCCACTTAGATATTATTGGCAAGAATGCCACTGTTATGGGTACAGCAGCACAGGTCTATCCAAAACTTGGGCAGCTGTGTAAACTCTGACATCTTGATGCTAATGGTTGATGGATTAAGGGTGGAAACTTGGGACTGGTGCTGTGGTGTAGCGGGTAAAGATGCTGCCTACAGTGCTGGCATCCCATATGGGCACGGTTCAGGTCCTGGCTGCTCCACTTCCGATCCAGCTCTCTGCCGTGGCCTGGGAAGGCACTGGAAGATGGCCCAAGTCCTTGGGCCCCTGCCCCCATGTGGGAGATCCGGAAGGAGCTCCTGGCTTCGGAACGGCACATCTCTGGCCAATTGGGGAATGAACCAGAGGATGGAAGACCTCTTTCTCTCTCTTTGTATGTGTGTAACTCTGACTTTCAAATAAATAAATAAATCTTCAAAACAAAAATGGTGGAGATTTTATCTAATGATAGCATCTGTGATGTGGGGCTGGTGGGAGCTCTTTGGGTCACTGAGGGGCGTGCCCTTGGAGGGAGGTTTTCCTGAGAGGTTTTGATTATGTGAGCCTAGGTTTGCTGTTTGCTTTCTGCCCCACTGGGAGATAGTGACTCTGCACCCACCAAGACCAGTCTCCATCAGGTGCCACCCCAGACTACACAATCCTGTAATCCCCAAACTGAGAGCTGAAATAAACCTCCTTCCCAAAGAAGCTGCCCTCAGGAATTACAGTTAAAGTAAGGAAAAGCGGGCCAGCAGGGCTATACAAATGGTGTTACACCTTTTATCAGAAGGCAATGGATGCCGGCATGTGTCCTTAGTGATGAAATCATTTTACTTGGTGAAGGTACTGTTTGCCAAGTCTTACCAGTGTGAAGCTACTCTTTCTCCTTTTGCAATGAATACATACGTGTGGGAAGACAGTATGAGACTATGTGGCTATCCTGTGTCTCAGGACAGAAGTTTCAGCATCTACTGATGATAATCTCTGTGGCGTTTGCCAAATGATCATTTCCTATCACCCTGTCTGCTGTACTTATTAGTTGCTATTTTATAAACCTTTATTAATTATTTGTATTAGTGTGGATTAATGGATTTTTTTTCTACTCTACTATTTTTAATTATTCTGCTTATCATTATTTTCTTACTCAAAGTGTTAGGATCTTTGAACTTCAGTATATACATACTTTTCTGTATAAGCAAATTATTTCTATACTGCACCAAAATTATACTATTAATGTCAATAGAATCATTAGTTCATAAACTAAGACATGAACAAACAGATCAGCTTACCTAAAGTTAATGCCGGTGGTTTTGGATCAAGAACATATTCTTTTTCTGGATCCTCCACTCTGGGACTCTGTGTAGATTTTTTAAGTCCAGTATCTATTGTTGCTTTTGCATCCTTTTTTAGAGACTTAGATCTGTTCTCTTTCTTTTGTACTTTTGTTTTCGAATAATCAGCTACTGAAAGGTTTTGCAGTTGAAGATCATGCAAAATGTGATCCTGCAGAGCCACTGCAGTAACTGCTAAGTTATCTTTTTTAGATGAATGACCCTAAAAAGGAGGACAAAAAGTCTTATTCACAGGAACATTATGTAACGCATCAGCTGGGAAAAACCTGAGGCTTTAATATTCAACCTGGATGGCCCATTAAATCTATTGTTATGTGAGTGGGAGAAAACCTCAGTCCCATTGTTTATGCTAACAACGCAGAAATATCTGTTTTTAAAATTACTAAAGACTTAATTATAATAAAATATGAATAAATTCATTACTGCCTATAAACAAATACATGACTAAACCCATTCTGTTTCACTATAATTATCTTAGACTCCAGGCAAATACCAAAGAAAGTCTTGCACTTAAGCATATTTGGTGTGTGAAAACATAATACATCTCCCATACCAAATAAAAGCTAGCACCCAGAAAAGACAGGGATACTTTAAGTACTAGAGTAGACTCCTTCTCTCACCCCTGTGTCCACCGCTCCCACACCATACCCAGTATCTCCCATTCTCGCTGACAACACCTAGTTGAAACAAGGTTTGCAAACTGTTTTTTATATTCTCACATGGCTGCATTAAGATATATTTCATGAGTAAAACAATGTGGATGTTTTAAAAGAGGATAATATACCTTTTTTTTTAACATGTTGAATCTGAACAGGTTGTTTGAACGTAACAAATCCTTTCATCACATATTACATTCCTTTCATTCTGTAAAAACAATTAACAGAAAGTCAAGGGTGGAATGTACATAAGTCTTTTTTTAATGAAGTTTACAGGGTCTAATTGCTAATGAAGTAATAGGAATGATTACAGTGAGGCACTGAGCTACGCATTCTGATTCTCGAAGAAGGGGAGGAATCCAAACCAGTTATGACTTGATTCCATCTTGTCCTTAAACAGCTAGTGACTGATCTGGAGAGAACACAGCAATACACAGGAGAACAATCCACTGGCAAAAAATATACCTAAGTACAACAAAACTTCAAACTAAATAAAATCACACACTGGAAGGCTCAGAGACTAAAAAACGAAAAACCTCCTAAATAGGTCACATTTAAAGAAAGATTTAAAGGATAAAGGGAAATGAATATGTCACCCTACTGGTATCAGGAAAACAAAGGTATGACATGTTTACGATTTAGAGGGGGAAAAGGAACATTGCAGAAACTGGAATAGAAGAGAAGCTTCGGCTAACTTCAATCTACCAGTGTACAGAAATGCAGTACGTGGGAAGCAGATGAACTTGGGATGCCAGCCTTGTCACTGACTGCCCTCTCTGCTGGGCAAGGTGTTGGATGTGTTTGCGTTTTGGTTTCCTCTTCTATAAAACAGGCACAATAATACTGATGTTGCAGGGTTAGTGAAAGGATTAACTGAGGCAAACTCAGTGAAGAATCCAAGGATCTTTCACACAGAAGACTTAATGGTTATTCTTGCTCTAATTGCCTTCAAAGCTGGTAGAAGCAGCATTTAAAATTAACTCTTCTAGTTTTTGGACAAGCCTGTATTTTATGGAGACAAGAGCCCAAAATGTATTGAAAGAGTAACTGTAAGAATAGAAAGGAATTAATCCCAATATACTTCTTAGGACCAATATGCAGATTCACTTCGTTCAACAGGAAGAGTAAACTTAGGAAGAACTGCACGTAGAGAGAGAAAAGATAATGGAAAGCAGTTTATGAGATACCCAAGGCTTCCAAATAAAGATGAGTAACTGCTAAAATCCTTTAGAAGCTACATGGTCATCTGTACTGTAATTCTTTTCTTGTTCCCTTTCAATTCTGGCATCAAGGATGTAGGAAAGAAGTTTATGATACAGAAGGTATTTGAAATTCTCAAGGATCACTACTAGAAATTTCTACTTTCAATATGCCACCAACATGGCAGTAGATACAGCTGGTATCATACTAAAACATGCTAAATACTCATACCTAGTTGTAGTCTACAATTTCATCTCATTCATACCTATGGGCAATGTGATTCATGCCAAGAGAAGACCTTTTCAAAATTGTGTCCCTTTTAAGTTCTATAGTGTCATTCAATTTTAGAATTTAACATTTAAAGATATTGGAAACTCTTCAGGTATGTAGTCCAATACCATTTTACAAATGAGAAAACAGACACGACTCTGTGGCAACAGCAGGGTGGCAGAGTTAACCCTGGATCAGTATCAAAAATGAAAGTGAGTAGTACGCCCTATCTTTATAAATCTCAGTATTACAAATTATTTATTTAAGGAGGTAAAGCTTGGAAGCCAAAAAATACCGTTGTGGTGCCGCAGTCATTTGTCTAAGGGGCCAAAAGCTAACGAGCACACACACGCACTCACACTCCTCAAAAAATCTAATTCTACACGGGGTCGTACCTCTTCTACCTCGTGCATTCCTTGTTTAGGCACTTTGTGACACTCCGCTTCCGACAGCCGGAAGCACGCACACATTGTGAAAATCCTCTTCACAAACCGAAACCAGCTTTGCATGGCTTCCCCGTTTCTGTAACGGGTAGTATTAGAGAAATCCCTGATGCCAGGTAATTATTCCCAAGGGTTTCAGAACAGCATAAATGCACCCCGTTCACACAGAACCAGCTACCGCACATGACCTAAAACTCGCTTCCGTGGAGACTAAGCACACCGAGTACTGTTCCCGAAGGCAACTCATCATTAGCACCTCAACCCAACACCAGGCTCTGGACCCGGCGGAAAAGCCCAGGCGCTCTCAGGACGCATGCAGAGTCGGCCATCGCCCTGCCGCTCCTCAGGCCCACGGACCTGCCCAGCGCGGCCGCGCGCCTCCCCAGGGCGGTGCTGGGCCTCCCGAGCGCTCCCCGGTGCGTCCCACCTCGCCTTCCCGCCTTCTCGCTCGGCTCGCCCATCCACTGCGCTCTGGGGATACGCCGGTAGCCAGCAAACGGACGCCGCCAACCGCGCGAGCTACGCCCCGGGACCGCGCGGCCGGCCGCACGCCGTTACCCTGGCAACCAGCGACTCCGCGCTCCCTCCCCCGCGCGCAGCCGGCCGGCCCCGCCCCGCCCCGCCCCGCCCCGACTGTCCGACCCCAGGGCGCGCACTCTCCAGCGCGCATGCTCCCTGCGCAGCGCGCCGCGCCCACGATCGGGACGACGGCGGTCGCTCCCTCAGGGCGCATGCTCGCTCGCCAGCTCCGCCCGTCCTGCCCAGAGGGCGGCGCCAGCTCCCGTGGCGTCACGTGACGCGCTCTGGCGGGCTTCTCCCCGCCCTTGGCAGTGCGCCCATGGCGCCGCACCGCGTGCCGTCGGCGTCTGTGGTGAGGTACGCGAGGACGGGCGCTCGAAGGCGACGGGCACGACGGGAGGAACGCAGACAGGCGTGGCCGCAGCGTGTCGTGTGCGCCCGGCAGTCTACACTGGCCTTGGAGGCCATTTGCAGTTTGTGCTCACCCCAGCAGTTTCCTATACTGTACCTGCGTTTGCATCAGCTGCGCCGAGCTCACGAAGGCGCTGTTTTTCACACCCCACCCCCACCCCCGGTTTCATTTTGGGCGATTTCTGTGGCTGCGTCTTTGCTGGCTGTAGTGCCATACGCTGTGTTTCTAGGCCTTCGACACGGCTCTGTGTGTGTGTGTGTTCCGGAGCTCATACTTGGGCGTGGGCTTCATTTTTGTCTACGAAGACTTGCTTAGGAATTGTATGGTCTGGGCCATTTTGGTTCTGTTCGTTCGTATTTCTCCCCATTATGGACTGCGTTCTCCTCTTCTGTGCCTGGTGAATTGTGATTGGATGTCTGGCCTTGCTGCTGGGTGCTGGCTCCTTCATCTTTTCTTTAATGATTTTGAGCTTTGTGTGCGTCACGTTTAAGTGACTTGGAAATAGTGTGTTGCTTTCTGGGCTTGCTCTCCAAGACCGTGTTGTTCCCACTGCCTAACTACCCAATGTCTTCCATATCCAGGCTTAAGAGGTCCCTTTGGGTCGGCGCTGTGGCGTCGTGGGTAAAGCTGCCACCTGCACTGCTGGCATCCCATATGGACGCCAGTTTGAGTCCTGGCTGCTCCACTTCCAATCCCACTCTGCTATGGCCTGAGAAAGCAGCAGAAGATGGCCCAAGTGCTTGGGCCTCTGCACCTGCGTGGGAGACCCAGAAGAAGCTCCTGGCTCCTGGCTTCATATGGGCCCAGCTCCAGCCGTTGCAACAATTTGGGAAGTGAACCAGCAGATGGAAGATAGCTATCTCTTTGCCTCTGCCTCTCTAACTCTGCCTTTCAAATAAATAAATAAATCTTTTTCTTTTGAGAGTTAAAAAAAATAAAAAGAAATAAAAATAAAAAAGAAATTCCTCCACAGTGGCTGTTAGGAACTTCAACCCTTTCCAATCTTGTGAGACCAGAATGAATCTGTGGCTCAGTCCCCCGCTTTGGGTACTTTCTTTTCTTATTTTTAAAGATTTATTTATTTATTTGAAAATCAGAGTTAGATAGAGAAGGAGAGGCAGAGAGAGAGAGAGAGAGAGAGAGAGAGAGAGAGAGAGGGTCTTCCATCCGATGGTTCACTCCCCAATTGGCCGCAATGGCCGGAGCTGCGCCAATCTGAAGCCAGGAGCTTCCTTGGGTCTCCCACGTGGGTGCAGGGGCCCAAGGGCTTGGGCCATAGCAGAGAGCTGGATTGGAAGTGGAGCAGCCAGGATTCGAACTGGTGCCCATATGGGATGCCTGCACTGCAGGCAGCAGCTTTACCTGGGCAGTTTGTTTTTATGCATGCAACGATCACTACTTAGGTAAATACTCAAAAAGAACTCATTCTAGATCTCTGAAGCTCCCTCTCTCTAAGATTTCATTTATTTGAGAGGTAGAGTTAACAGACAGAAAGAGGGAGAGACAGAGAGAGAGAGGTCTTCCATTCTCTGGTTCACCCCCCAAATGGCTGCAATGGCTGGAGCTGTGCCAATCCAAAGCCATGTATGTAGCCAGGAGCTCCTTCCAGGTCTCCCACGTGGGTGCAAGGGCCCAAGCACTTGGGCCATCCTCCACTGCCTTCCCAGGCCATAGCAGAGAGCTGGATCAGAAGAGGAGCAGCTGGCACATGAACTGACGCCCATATGGGATGCAGTCTCCATAGGCAGAGGCTTAGCCTACTACGCCACAGTGCCAGCTCTTCTGAAGCTCTCTCTACCTGAAGGTCTTTCCTCTCTCGTATTTTGTCTTAACTTCTTCCTCTTTTTTTTTTTTTTTAAAGATCTATTTATTTATTTGAGCGAGTAAGAGAGAGAGAGAGGGAGAGACAAAGCTCTTCCACCTTCTGGTTCACTTCTCAGAGGGCCACAAGGGCTAGGGCTGAACCAGGCCAGAAGCTCTCTGAATCTCCCACATGGGTGAAGGGGGCCCAGACCATTGAGGCATTTTCTGTTGTTTCTTCCCAGGCCATTAGCAGGAGCTGCATCAAGAGGTAGAGCAGTCAGACAGGAGCAGTTGGCCATATGGGATGCTGGTGTCAAAGGTGACAGCTTTACCAGCTACACCACAATCCCAGCTCCTATTATATATATATATATTTTTTTTTTAATTTTTAAGGTAAGAATTTAAATCTTATCTCTCACACTCCATCATGGCCAGAAGTAGAAGTCAGTAGCAGATTTTTTCTTCTTTTTAAAAAATGACTTTATTGTATTAGCCTGTTTTTTTTTTTTTTTTTTTTATTTGACAGATAGCGTTATAGACAGAGACAGAGAGAAAGGGATTCCATCCGCTGGTTCACTCCCCAAATGGCCACTATGGCCGGTGCTACGCCAATCTGAAGCCAGGAGACAGGTGCTTTTTCCTGGTCTCCCGTGTGGGTGCAGGGGCCCAAGCACTTGGGCCATCTTGTACTGCTTTCCCAGGCCATAGCGGAGAGCTGGAATGGAAGAGGAGCAACCGGAACTAGAACCCAGTGCCCATATGGGATGCTGGTGCCACAGGTGGAGGATTGACCAAGTGAGCCACGGTGTTGGCCCCAGTGTTAGTCTGTTTTTAAAGATTTATTTTATTTATTGATTTGAATGGGAGAGAGAGAAAAGGGGAGGGAGGGGGAGGAGTTGGGGGAAGGAGAGACAGAGGAAGAGGAAAGGGAAGGAGAGGAGAGGGAGAGAGAATGAATTTCTTCCATCCTCTGGCTTTCTTGTTAAGTGGCTTCAACAGTTGAGGCTGGTGCAGGCTGAAGCCAGGAGCCAGGAGCTCCGTCCTGTTCTCATGTGGATGGCAGGGGCCCAAGCCTTTGGGCAACTTCTGCTGCTTTCCCAAGCATATTAGCCAGAACTGAACTGGAAGCAGAGTGGCTGGGACTGGTACCCTGATAAGGGGTACTGGTGTTGCAAGTTGTAGCTCAATGAGCTACACCACAGCACTGAACCCTGTTGGGTCAATCTTATGTTGTACTTTTATTGGAGTAAAATTAGGCTGAAAGTGTAAAGAAAACAGTAAAATAGTCATTTTTTTTTAACTTCCTTGAAAGCAAGGTCTGAATAATTTACCAGCCAAGTTGTACTAGAAATTGATCATTAGGTCCTAAAAATTGAGAAAAATTTGTAATAATTGCTATATCTATGATAATTTTAGACTCTACTTATGTTTTATTTATTCATTTATTTAAGAAACATAGTGTGCTCCTTTCCACTGACTTACTCCCTAAATGCCTACAGTGGCCAGAGCTGGGCCAAGGTCAAAGCTGGGAGCCAGCAGTGCTGTTCGAATCTCCAGCATGGTGACAGGAACCCACTTACTTGAGCCTTCCTTGCTGCCTTTCAGGGTCTGCATTAGCAGGAAGCTGGCACCAGAGAATCAAATCAAAAAAGCTGGCATGGCTGGTGCCGCGACTCAATAGGCTAATCCTCTGCCTGCAGCGCCAGCATCCCATATGGGCGCCGGGTTCTAGTCCTGGTTGCTCCTCTTCCAGTCCAGCTCTCTGCTGTGGCCCGGGAGTGCAGTGGAGGTGGCCCAAGTGCCTGGGCCCTGCACCCCATGGGAGACCAGGAGAAGCACCTGGCTCCTGGCTTCGGATCAGCGCGGTGCACCAGCTGCAGTGGCCATTGGAGGGTGAACCAATGGAAAAAAGGAAGACCTTTCTCTCTGTCTCTCTCTCTCACTGTTCACTCTGCCTGCCAAAAAAAAAAAAAGCGGGTGCAAAGAATCAAATCAAGGTACTACAATATGGGACCAGGTTGTCTTAACTGCTAAACTGCTAGGCTAAATGCTCACTCCCAGACTCCACTTATGATTCTTCATTTTTAAAATATTTTATCTTAGTGGAAATAATTTTATAAGCTGATCATTCCTATTTTGAAATTTGTAAAAACAGACTAAAAATAGACTCACATTTTTGATAAGCCAGATTAGGTTAATAATGAAATTAAGTAAGCTTAAGTATTTCAACATGTTCTTATAAAATGAATTAAAAGATAGGTTTATTTTGTTGCAAAAAATTTTGAAGTCTGCATATCAGGAGTCTTCAAAATACTCAAGAGAAATATATATTATGGAAGAGTATGCATGGATTTCTATTTTTTGCATACAATAAACTTGTCTTTTAACCCATCAGCTTTTTTTTTTTTTTATACTTTGTAGGTGCCTGCTACTCAGCAAATTGCTCTGTCTGCCTAAACTATGCATTCCTTATTTGTACATCCATCAGCCAATCTCCAGCAGTCACCCTGGGGATTCTTCAGTCCCGGAATGGAACATATGAACAGCCTACGTTAGTCAGAAAATCCAGTACCCTGGCCACATGACCTAATTAAGGATGAGCATGCAACCCAGCTAGGCAAATCAGTATATTTGTGGGCACTCTTGGAAAGTTCTTTTATTCCTTCTGACTGAATGTACAAACAAGAAAAGACTTGAAACTGCAGCTGTGTAGGCCATCTCAGAATCACAAGGTGAGAGCTCAAGCAGTTAGGGGCTACCACGTGAACCTTAGGAGGAGGGTTGTACAGGAAATGGCGGTGCTGAGATTCAGAGTCCAAATTCTGATGATATATGGTTTGAGCCCTGAAGGTAGCCTACTCTAGGTCTATTCACTTACTAACCAGTTTGAGTCTGGTTTTTCTTTTACTTGCAACAGGAAGAATTTGAATGATAAACAGACATGTTATTACCACCTTAGGGCTGTGGTAAGATTAAAACATGAGATTGTATGTGAACTGCTACTACAATGCCTGTAGTTATAAGGTATTTTTCTTGAACTTTGTAAAATTCTGAAAAGAAGTACTCATATGAAACTTCCTGTCCTCATTTTTAGCCCTTGTTTATACTCCTGTGGAACTGTGGTCTTCCTACTTTTTACTTGTTCAATATTAAGATTAGTAGCAAGTTGACCCTGTGAGTATAGAATGGATTAAAATTAAGGCTTTGCAAAAACTGATGAAGAGAGGGGAAGGAGGAAGGAGGATGAGGAGAGCAGAGAAGTGAGGGAAGTCTGGATGTCTTCTTGGAACTTCACCTATGGAATGCATAAAATAAGTTTTTATATTAATAAAAACATTTAAAAACTTCCTATCCTACATCCAGGTATTTCATTGTCATGAAAGGGAGGGGTGGGGAAGGGTGGATCAATGAGCACTATTTTACTAAGATAGGAGTCTGAAGTTCTGATGTTCTTTTGCACAGCACGGTGACTGTAGGTGGTGATAATTTACTGTGTATTCCTCTAAAAAGACTAGAAAGGATTTTGAATGTTTTCACTGTAGAGATGCTACAATTTTGAAGAGATAGGTATGTTTACCCTGATGAATTTCATATAATGCATACATGTGTTTTAAAAAATCACCTGGTACCCAAGGACTATGAATAATTTGAAAATAAAATCGTTATGAAAGTTTTTCTGTCTGCCATGTTTTCCATCAAAATTTTTAAAAATCTACCATTCTTCGGTTAGGCACACAGAATCTTTTTCTGTAGGCTTTTGCTTGAAATCAAGCTTATAATTAATACTTTATAATTCTTGATGAAAGCAGAGCTAACATGGTTTATATTTGAAGAATAAATAAGAGGAAGATAGTATTCATCCTTCCTGAAGATAGTGGGTTCTACTTTATTGTTAAATGATCAGTATGCAACATTTTTGGATAAGGTTAATTAATATATAATCCCCATCTGTGTTGCTCCCAAACCTGTATTGTCAGTGATATTTAATTTATTAAGCCTTAGAAATTTTTGATGGGCTTAAGCAAATGTACATATGCAAAATATGTTCACATCTTCTGAAAACTCTTATTGAATACATCTTCTGTGGTTAATTGATCTTTTAATTTCAAAAATGTTAATTACATGTCTTAGGACTTGTGGAGATGGATTGAAGATATAATTTGAGGTATGTGTTTGGTTGCTGTGCCTGGTCCTGAGAGAAAGGGCATGGATATAATGGATATACTTTGAATGAGGTGCACATCCCATATCAGAGTGCCTAGAATATAGTCCTGCCTCCACCTCTGCTTCTAATCTAGATTCCTGCTGATATGTCTGGGAAACAGCAAGTGATAACCCAGATGTTGAGTCCTTGCCACCCACATGGGAGACCCGGATGGATTTCTTGGCTCCTCTGTTCAGTTTGGTCTATTTGGGAAGTGAATCAGTTGATGGAAGATCTATCTTTCTCTGTTGCTCTACCTTTGAGATAAAACAGTGGATAAATAAGCATTGAGAAAGGATGAATAAGATGAATACTGTACCCACACTGTGCTCCTGAAATGAGGTGCTCTGTGTGTGTGTGTGCGGAACTATACTTGGAGTTAAGATCTATTGAGAAAGTGATGATGATAGTGCACTTCCAAATAGAGATAGCTCAAGATGGGAGGGGCTGGCTATTTAAATGGGAACATTCATAGGAAGAGAAAATCTTGAATGTGGCCTGTGTGGAAGGCAGTTCAGGGGAAATGTTCAAATACTATATAGAATTGGCAGTTGGTGTTTCTCCCCTGGTTGAGGATGTGGTTTTCCCAAGTTATACTGTAGACAAATTATTGGACACGGGTGTTGGCAATGTGAGGCTTCTTAGTATACTACCCCCCTACCCCCCCACCCCACCCCCCACAAAGATTGGCATCTTCATGGTCTCCAAACACTGCACTGGCCAAAGCCTAGGCAGGATGAGAACATCCTCCTCACATATTTGATATCTTAATGCTCTCCCACTTCTCCTTTGTTCTCTAGAAAATACAGATATCTCTGACTTACGATTTTTCAACTTTATCATGGTATTAAAATGCATTTTCAGCTCACGATGGGTTCTTCAGTGCAGAGCCCCATCATAAGCTGAGGAGTACCTGTGGTGTTAATCCTATCCAGTTGTGTAATCTGTTCTTGCTTCTTTTAATACAGCCCTTGACACTAAAAATAAACCTAAAGAATCTCCAGAAGTGTGAGATTAAAAAAAAACACTTTTCTCTTCATAAAGTTAGCCTGCAGAGGTATTTTGTTATGGTGTTGAAAAGCTAAAATAACTTGCTTTCATCCAAGGTCTTTTGTCAAATGACTCTAAGTCCTTTATTGTAAGTTAATATGTTAGGCTCAATAATTATTTGTAAGTTTGCCAATCTCTGTGAGTGTCTGCATCAGCAGTAGCTGTAATAAAGACTCAGGTATCCCAGTAGAAACTTTCTGCAAATTTTCTTTTCTAGAGGTTATGCTATAGTTTTATTTTGTTTTTAATTTTTTTGATTTTTTAAAATTTTATTTAAGGTATACAAATTTCATCTATTTTATATGTACTTATTCAGGAACATAGTGATACTTCCCACCCTACCCTGCCTCCCACCCATGCTCCCACCCTGCTTCCTCCTCCCTTTCCTATTCCCACTCTTAATTTTTACAAAGATCTATTTTTAGTTAACTTTATAATAGTAAGATTAACCCTACATGAAGTAAAGAGTTCAACAAATAGTATGAAGGAAAAAAAAAAAAAACCTGCTATTCCTCAATAGTTGAGGCAAGGGCTCTTAAGAGTCATCACATCTCAACATGTCAATTTCACTCCTATAGATTTCCTTTTAGGTACTCTAAAAGGGGATCAGGATAAGTTGAATTCAACTCTTTTCACAAAATGCATATATACTTTTTTTTTTTTATCTTTTATTTAAGGAATATAAATTTCCAAAGTACGACTCATGGGTTACAATGGCTTTCCCCCCCATACCGTCCCTCCCACCCACAACCCTCCCCTTTCCCACTCCCTCTCCCCTTCCATTCACATCAAGATTCATTTTCGATTATCTTAATATACAGAAGATCAGCTTAGCATATCTTAAGTAAGGATTTCAACAGTTTGTTCCCACACAGAAACATAAAGTGAAAAATAATAGATGATTTTTTTTTAATGATGATGAAATCAGATCAGACCTATTGTCATGTTTAATCCCAGTGAGAGTCAAGTTGGGAATTGATAATTTCTTTTTTTTTTTTTTTTTTACAGAAGATCAGTTTAGTGTACATTAAGTAAAGATTTCAATCGTTTGCACCCCCATAGAAACACAAAGTGAAATATACTGTTTGAGTACTCGTTATAGACAAAATGCATATATACTTTTTGATGTCTGTAACAGATATATGATGATTATATCGTTCCTGTCAACACTGAAATGGTGGCAGAGAAACACTACAGAAAACACCTTCTGCACTGGATAAGACAGGAGGAGAAATCATATTTTTCAATTTTTTGTCTGTAATTGAAAGTCATGGGTATAAAAAATGAGCTCCTTTAAAAAATAATTTTCTTAGAAAGTGGAGAAATTTACTCTTTGTTGTTGAATCTTACATTTTTAGAAGTAATTTATCACTTTGGTAAAGAACAGCCTCCTGCTATGATCTAACATCTGACACGATGAAGAAATTCCTGCTACTATGCTGATCAACAAGTACCAGACACTTTCAAAATGTTGCCAGAAGCAATTATGCGTACTGGCTGCATCAAAAGAGTCGGGATAATGCAGACCCTATTCAGACATTTGTGATTTTTCTTTCCTAGTTAAAAGTTTTGATGGGTGGATGAGAGCACTATAAATGCCAGGTTACTGGTGCAAACTAAAATAACCTGGAAAATAAATGTTTGCGGATTTCTAACCACTGAGGCTAACATGGAATTTCTCTAAAAATTGAGTCAACTGATGCTTTGATATGTTCAGCATATTAAGAGAGAGGTTTTTTATTGACTGAATCCATTTTTAAAATTAACAGTTGTTTTATTTAATAAGTTTTACTTATAAATTAAGCAAATTGTGTAGAAAGTTCTACATCTGATCCAGCTCCCTGCACCTAAGAAACAGCGGAACATGACCCAAGTGCTTGGGGCTCCTGCTACCCACGTGGGAGACTGGGATGGAGTTCTGTATTCCAGGCTTCAGCCTGGCCCAACCATGGTTGTTGTAGCCATTTGGAGAGTGAACCAGCAGATGGAAAATCTCTTTCTTTGTCTCTCCCTCTCTCTCTGTAACTCTGAATTTCAAATATATAAGTGTTTAAAAAGATAAAAATAAACTCTTTCTTCAGAATCTTGTAGTTTTCCTCATATAGATCCTATACATATTGTATTGGCTTTATACCTAAATATTTCATTTTTTGGGATGCTAATGTTCATAGTATTCTGTTTTTATTTTTAAACTTTTATTTATTTGAGAGGCAGAGAGAGAGAGAGCAAGTCAACGAGTGAGAGAGAGCACTTCCATCTGCTTAGACTTCCCAAATGAGAGAGAGAGTGAGTTCCCGTCTGTTTTTGGCTTTGCACATGCCTGCAATGACTGGGGCTAGATTAGACTGAAGCTGGCAGCTGGGAATGTGATCCGGGTCTTCCATGCACGTGGCAGGAACTCAATTACTCGAGTTAGGACTGCTGCCTCCCAGGGTTTGCATTATCAGGAATCTAGAGTCAGGAGCCAGAGCTTGGTGTGAAACCCAGGTGCTCTATAAGAAAAACAGGCATCCTACCCACTAGGATAAATACCAGTACTAGTATTGTGTCTGTAATTTCCACATCTTCATTGCTGGTATGTAGAAAAACCATTGACTGTTGTATCCTGCAACCTTGCTACACTTGCTTTTTTTTTCAATGTTTTATTTATTTATTTGAAATGCAGAATTGCAAAGGTTGGGGGAAACAGAGAGAGAGGGAAAGAAAGAAAGATACCTTCTATCTGCTGGTTCATTCCTGTCCTGAAGCCAGGAGCCATGAGCTTCATGTGGGTCTCCCACATGGGTGCAGGGCCCTAAGCAGTTGGACCATCCTCTGCTGCTTTCCCAGGTCTTTAGCAAGGAGCTGGATCAGAAATGGAGCAATCTGGACATGAACGGGTGCCTGTATTGGGTGCTAGTGTCACAGGTGTTGGCTTTATCTGCTATGCCACAGTGGTCTGTGGCCCACCAATTTCTTTACATTCTGACCAACATTTTTTATTTTCTGTTCTTTTAAAAATTATAGGCATTTTAATAGTTATAAAATGTTATCTAAGTGTGATTTTGATTTGTATTTCTCTAGTGATTGAGGATTTGAAGTATCTTTCTGTGTTTATTTGCCCTTCGGTTGGGAAGTTTCTTTGATTTATTTCTTTAATTTGTTTTCAGACCCACTGATTTTTCCCTTGGCCATTCCTAGCCTACTAATGAGCCCATCAAACACATTTTTGTTTCTGTGTTTTTGATTCTAGTATTTCCTTCTGATTCTTTCTTGCGTTTCAGTCTTTCTGCTTGCTTTACCCATCTGTTCTTGCATGTTGTTCTCTTTTTCCTTTAGAGCCATTACCATATTACACTTTCCATAGTTCCCCATTTGATAATTTCAAAATCTCTGCCACATCTGGATCTGGTGCTAATGCTTGCGTTGTCACTTCAGGAAGTCATTCTTTTCTGCCTGCCTGCCAATTTTGCATGCCTTGTCATTTTTGTTGAAAGCCAGGTAGAGGTATGGGATAATAGGAATTGAGGTGAATAGGCCGTTAGTTGGAGGTTTTGTGTTTATTTGGCTGGGAGTTGTGCTGTGTTTACTGTTTACTGTAGCTGTAGGTCTAAGAGTCTCCAGTTTTCACTCGTGTCCTTATTTTTGTCTTCCCTGTTGTTTTTTGGTTTCCCTTGAAAGTTCTTAAATCCATTCTGTCTTTCAGCTCTGTTAGTTGTCATCCACTGTTATATTGTTGCACTGCTAAGGTGGTGGCAAGGTAGTGGGGAGGAAAAGAAAATTCATAATTTATGATCAACTATCCATTTTTTAAAAGGTTTATTTATTTATTTGAAAGGCAGAGTTAGAGAGAGAGAGAGACAGACAGACAGATCTTCCATCCGCTGGCTCACTCCCCAAATGGTTGCAATGGCCGGAGCTGGGCTGATCTAAAGTCAGGAGCAAGGGGTTTCTTCTGGGTCTCCCACGTGGGTGGAGGGGCCCAAGCACTTGGGCCTTCTTCTGCTGCTTTCCCAGGCCAGAGCAGAGAGCTGGATTGGACGTGGAGCACCTGAGACTTCAACTGGTAAACTGATTGGAATGCTGGTGTTGCAAACAGCAACTTAATGTGCTGTGCCATAACACTGGCCCCTTTGTCTTCTCCTTCTTATTCTTTTTTAAAGATTTAGTTTTGTGATATGTCTACTCATGTCCTTTATTCACTTTAAAATTAAATTATTTCATTTTTTATTGTTTAACTTACATGTTTTGAGTATTAACCCCTTGTCAGATGTATAGTTTGCAAACATTTTATCTCATTCAGTAGATTGTCTCCTTCTTCATTCTGTTGATTGTCTCTTTGGCTGTGCTTTCTAGTTGATATAATTTTTTTTGTTCTAGAATATATACATTTATTGTTTTTATTTCAGGAGGGAGGGGGGAGCCAGCGAGGGCAGAGAATAACACTGGAAAGCCCAGGAGTTCAGCCTTTGAGCCCAGTGGCCCAAAACGTTTTGCACAGGAAGCCAGAGATGAAAGGCTCATCCCCTGGGGATGGGGAGTAGAAACAGGAAGAACATCAAAATGAAACTGTCCTTATTGTGTATTTGAATAAAGACAGGTGGATTAGTGCTTATGAAGGGTTGGGAGCGATTAGGAGGCAGGTGGGGGTGACCACAAAATAGCAACAGGAGGGATCTTTGCTGGCATTTTGTCTGTCAGTGTCAAAGTGGCTGTGATGCTGAACTGTAGTTACCCCAGTTTGGCAAGATGGTACCTTTGTGGGAAGCTGGCTAATGGCTATGTGGGCTCTCGTGCTGCTGTGACTCTATAAATGTTAAAAACAAAGAATAAATAAAAAATAAAGAGACACAGGCTATGCAGGGGGCTATGATGACATTAAACGGGTGTGGGGGAGGGAGATAGGGAGGAGGCTTCTCAGAGATGGTGGACAGGGAATGCCCACCAAGGAGAAGGTGACACATGGGTGAGAAAGGACCAGCCAGGCAGAGCCTGGGAAGGGCTCAGAAGTAGTTAGCCCAGGGATTCTAGTGATGGGGTACTTTTGGGGGTGAGTTTTGGGTTTTTGAGGAGTAGGAAAGGACCCTAAGGTTAGAAGGTGGAACGGCTGGAGAAGCAAGCCCTGGGCAACATTTTGTCTGAACAAAAGTTCCTGCAGGTGCAGTAGATTGAAATGGACAAAGATGGGATTGTTTTCTCAACTTCTTTCTTGGGTAGTCTATTGTTATATAGAAAGATTTTAATTTTTGTATGATTTTATATTCTAAAACTTTACTGAATTTGTTTATTAGTTTTTGTAGTTTTGTGGTTAAGTCTTTAGGTTTTACTGTATATAAAATCATATTGTCAATAAACAGATATAATTTGGGTACTTTTTATTTCTTTCCTTTGCCTGACTGATGTGACTAGGACTACATTGAATAAAAGTGGTGAGAGTGGACATCTATGTCTTGTTCCTGATCCTAGGGGAAAAACTTTTACACATTTAGTGTGGTGGTTAGTTCTGGGATTATCATTTATGGCCTTTGTTGTGGTGAGGAACATTCCTTCTATACCTAATTTCTTTAGTTTTTATGTGAAAGGATATTGAATTTTGTCAGATATCTTTATTCATCTGTTGAGATTATTAGATGATTTTTGTCTTTTATTTTGTTAATGTGGTATATCACATTTATAAATTCGTGTATGTTGGTCCATATTGCACTCCTGGGTTAAAGGCTCACATAAATAAAATTAAGAATGGAAGAGGATATAGTACAGCTGGTACTATTGAATGGTATGATCAATTATACACCAAAAAATTGGTTAACCTGGAATAAATGGACACTTTCCTGGACATATACCATTGACTAAGACTACATCAGAAAGAAATAGAAAAATCTGAGCAGACCAATAATGGTTAAGGAGATTGAGTTAGTAATTAAAAATTTCCCGTTAAACAAAAACCCATGACATGATTGCTTCACTGCTGAATTTTACCGAACATTACAGGAAAAAGAAACCCACAAAAACCAGAAACAAAAATGAAGTGCACCGAGCAGACATTGTGGTGCAGCAGGTGAAGTGATCCCATGGGACCCCACATTCCACACTGGAGTGCCTGGGATCTCTCCTTCCAACTCAGCATTCTGTTAATGTGCCTGGGAGACGGCACACGATGACTCTGCCATTAAGTCCTTGACACCTGTGTGCCACACCTGGCTGGAGCGCTTGGTCTTAACTTTGGCCTGGCCCAGCCCCAGCCTTTGTGGGCATTTGGGGACTGAAGCAGGACACGGAAAAATCTCTCTCTCTCTCTCTCTCCAGCTCTGTCTCTCGGTTGCCCTTCCTTCCTTACCTCCCTCCTTCCTTTCCTCCTTTCTTCCTCCCCCCTCCCTCCCTCCCTCTCTCTCTTCCTTTCTTCTTCTTCTTCCACTTCTCTTCCTCCTCCTCCTCCTCCTCCTTCTTTTGTGAAACAAACTAAAGGACTTTTTTTTTTTTTTATTTGACAGATAGACTTAGTGAGAGAGAGAGAGACAGAGAGAAAGATCTTCCTTCCGTTGGTTCACTCCCCAAATGGCCACTACGGCCAGCGCTGCGCTGATCCGAAGCCAGAGGCCTGATTTTTCTATGTAGTTTTAGTAGTTCTCTAAAATATTTTAATAAGAAAAGAAATAATGATATAGCTTAGGAATAAAGAAAACATATTTTAGACCTCACTATATAAGCTCAAGCAATGACAGTAGAGGATGAATTTGAAAGATACTGACTAAAAAGTGTGTCAGGATGTTGTAATCAGTCAACAGAGAAATCCTATAAGGACTGTAAAGAAAAAGGATAGTCAAAGGTGATCCTTAGGTTTTAGGCTTGAATAATTTATTTCATTCATCAAGGTTGTCATAGACTAAGGAATAGGAAAAGAGGAGGAAGAGTGTCAAATTTAGACATTTTTAGCTCAGTTTAAGGCATGCAAAATTGAAAGTTTTTGAAGTACATTGAGAGGAACATGGATTGGGGTGAAGAAAAGCAAGGGGGTATGACATTCTGATTGACCAAGAGTGGCCTAAGAACCAGTGCAAATAAAGTAAAGCCATTGATTCACCTTCTACTGAAGTGGGAATTGAATAACCAACTTATATTTGAAGCAATTTAGTTTGGCCATAACTAGATAACTTATATTAGAATCACCTGTGGTGTGTGTGCAACATGATTGTACATATTGGTAAATCTGGGTTTTAATGAGAATTCTCAGGTGATTCTGATGGTGGTGGCCCATGGCCTAGACTTAGGAAAATGCTAATTCAGACAAAACCAAAATCTTTTTTTTTTTTTTTTTTTTGACAGGCAGAGTGGACAGTGAGAGAGAGAGAGACAGAGAGAAAGGTTTTTCTTTGCCATTGGTTCACCCTCCAATGGCCGCCGCGGCCGGCACGCTGCGACCGGTGCACCGCGCTGATCCGAAGCCAGGAGCCAGGTGCTTCTCCTGGTCTCCCATGGGGTGCAGGGCCCAAGCACTTGGGCCATCCTCCACTGCACTCCCTGGCCACAGCAGAGAGCTGGCCTGGAAGAGGGGCAACCGGGACAGAATCCGGCGCCCCGACCGGGACTAGAACCCGGTGTGCTGGCACCGCAAGGTGGAGGATTAGCCTAGTGAGCCGCGGCGCCGGCCTCAAAATCTTTAATAATGCCTCAAGGGAAGTCCCTGACTCCTTCCCACCAATCTATATCCTGTTTGGCATATCAAACCTTTCTGGCCCAGTTTTTCATGTGTGAGTGCAAATATCTTTTTGAAATTTTTATTAACATAGAGAAAACAGTTTTTATACATTTCATAGGTAGAATTCTATGAAGATAAGCATACTTTCCTCCCTTCCCTTCTCCCTCCCTCAGTCCCCCTCCTTCCTTCCTTTTTTTTCTTTGATTTTTGCCAAAACATAATTTCAATCCACTCTATAATTACAGGCTTAATGCACCACTAACCATAATATTCAACAAGTAAAAAGCAGAAAGATCACAGCTCCACAGGAATATAAACAAGGGCTAAGGCAACGATCAAATCACAAGATTTCTGCTTCAAATAACTAATACCAATCCTTCTCAAACTCTTCCAGAAAATTGAAGAGGGAATACTTCTAAACTCATTTTACAAGGCCAGCATTATTCAGATATCAAAGGTGGATAACGATATCATAAGAAAAGAAAATTAGAGGCCACTATCACTGATGAACATAGATGCAAAAATCCTCAGCAAAAATGCTAGCAAACTGAGTTCAGCAGCACATTAGGAAGATCATTTTCCATGGTCAAATGGGATTTACCTTCCAGATATAAAATAAAAAGTGTTGAATTTTATTGTTAGATAACATTTTTTACTACAGTTTTTTTTGCTTCTAAGGAATCTTTCTAAAATATAGGAAAATTATGAAAACATTGAGTTATTAACATATGTTTCATGATCCTATTTCTCTAAGGAAACATTTTTAAAAATAGTGCTACTCAAGGCTGGCGCCATGGCTCGCTTGGTTAATCCTCTGCCTGTGGCGCCGGCATCCCATATGGGCGCCGGGTTCTAGTTCCTCTTCCAGTCCAGCTCTCTGCTGTGGCCCGGGTAGGCAGTGGAGGATGGCCCAAGTGCTTGGGCGCCTGCACCCGTGTGGGAGACCAGGAAGAAGCACCTGGCTCCTGGCTTTGGATCGGCGTAGCTCGTCCGTAGTGGCCATTTTGGGGGTGAACTAACGGAAGGAAGACCTTTCTCTCTGTCTCTCTCTTTCACTGTCTGTCAAATAAAAAAAAATAGTGCTACTCAAGTGTTCCTTCCCATTTAACCTCTATTGACTGTGCCATCACCCTCTTAGTCAGGTAGTCTCTCACAGATGGGAGACACTATACACAGTTAAGGCTGGAGCTGCGCTGATCCGAAGTCAGGAGCCAGGAGCTTCTTCTGGGTCTCCCACGCGGGTGCAGGAGCCCAAGGACTTGGGCCATCTTTACTGCTTTCCCAGGTCATAGCAGAGAGCTTGATTAGAAGAGGAGCAGCTGGGACTTGAACCAGTACCCATAAGGGATGCTGGCATTACAGGCGGCAGCTTTACACACTACACCACAGTGTCGGCCCCAAAAGAGAAATATTTTACATATTCAAGGTCTAGGGAAGCTCTTGGGAACACATGGGAGAATCTCTTAAATCATTTGCAACAAAAAACTATACTTTGAAAGTCAAAGTTGAAATGAATAACTGTTACAGTATAATTTTCAATCTGGTACTTACTGTTTGTTCATTTTAATCACAATCATATCCTATGATCCAACCATCTTGGTTATGTCTGTTATGCATAGTATTAAGGTACACAATTCTCCTCTTCCTTCTTGTTGTGGCAATAAAGACCAGCCAAAGGCAAACAGTCTATTTATTTAGATCTTGCTATAGCAAGAAAGTAAGCTACCATCACTTTCCTTTAGCAGGGAAAGCTCAGGTGTCCCCTGATTGGAGGCTGCCGGCAGGGGTAAACTGGAGATGGCCCACTAGACGTGAGCATCTTAGGTGAGTGCTGAGGGGGAGCATACAGCAGTTCCACCTCATCTGTGGTTTATTTTCTGCACTTTCATTTATCCCAGGCCAACTTCAGTCAAAATATTAAATTGCAGATAAACAGTTGATAACTTTTAAAGTGCTTGCCATTCTGAGTAGCATGATAACATCTTGTATCATTTCACCGCATCCTGCTGGGGATGTGACTTGCCTCTTTGTCCAGCATATCCAATCTGTATACATTACCTGCCCATTAGTCACTTGCCTGTCTCAGTTATCAGATTAGTTGCTGTTGTGTTACAGTGCTTATGTCCAAGTAACCCTTGTTCTTAATAATGGCCGCAAAATGTAAAAAGTAGTGATGCTGGCCGTTCAAATTTGCCAAAAAGAAGCCATAAAATGCTACCTTTGAGTGAAAAGGTGAAAGTTCTTTACTTTATAAGGAAAATAAGAAAAAAAAAGATATGCTGAAGTTGCTAAGATCTGTGCTGTTATTGTTAATCTCTCATTAATTTATAAATTAAACTTTAGCATAGGTTTTTGCAAGGCTACTACAAAAAGTTCATGGAAAAGGTGAAATTAAAAATTTATTTTTTTTAAATATTTTGATCCGTACATTGTATTTTCATAATGCATATTTTCCACGAATTTTGCAGAGACCCCTCATATACATGGATTTCAGGACTTTTTTTGCAACAAAGTAAACTTATCTTTTAATACAGTTTTTCCATAAATTTTCTGAAGTACCTGAGTATGTGTGAGGAAAAAGCTTAGTATATATAGGATTTAATACTTACTATGGTTTCAGGCACTCAACGAGGGTGTCTTGGAGTATAATCCCCTTGGATACAAGAGGACTATTATATTTGGGTTTTGGAAGTGGGACAAAACATATAGAAAATGGCTCTTATTGCTCCATTCCTGATGCTATGGGCCAAATTGGTCCAGAAGTTGTGGTTGGCTTCCCTGGGCTGGTTGCTCCAGAGGTTGTGGGTCAATGTTCTATTTCCACATACGGCTTCACCACTATATACTTGTCTATTCAGTCTCTCAGTGTTTCCATTAGTTATCTATTGTCATAATAATGCTATATTCTAGCCCTTCTTATGTCCAAAGTCCATGGTTTCAAACAGTAAATATTCACTTGACTTATGAGTAAGCCAACAGGTTGGCAATTCTGAGACCAGGATTAGTTGTAGGTTGTTTGGTCTCAACTAGAATGAATAGTCAATTTGCTGAAGAAGTATCAAAAAAAGAAAAAAAATGCTAACATTCAAAATGGAACTAGAAGACTCTTGGCTATCCCAGACTGGCCTTCCTGTGGCAAGAGGGACAACCCAGCCTCGCTCCATATGCTTTTCATGTTCTAGACAGCTAGCCCTAGCACGTCTTCCTGGTGCAAGGAGGGTCAAGCCCCACGTGCAGGCCTGCTGTGAATCTTAGCTTGCATGTCAGGTAACAGGCTGCTTGTCAAAGCAAGTCACATGACTGAGCCCAGACTAGAGTGGGAGTTAGGAGCACCATTAGGGGAGTTAACCAGTGCATGGAAGATATCTCTCTTTGTGTCTCTGTCTCTCTGTCTCTCCCTTATCTCTGCCACTCTGCCTTTCAAATAAATAAATCTCTAAAGCAAACACAAAAGAGAAAACAGCCTCACTGATGGTTGTCCAATAATTGCTACATATTGAACATATTGTTGTTATTTTTTAAACAGAAGGATCTTAGTCCAATAGTCTGGAATTTATTAATTCATAGATAAAAATATTCAAAATGAGGCTCCTAAACTACTTTTCCACAGTTTATCACACAAAAATAATTTGGAAGTAAATGTTTTCATGGAAATTTTAAGTAACATAGGTGGCTCTTTCATTCATACTGTATTTATTTTCACCTAAATCTATTGGAAGTTTCCACAGTGAAAAAATTCTTTCACTTCTTTTTATGACCTCAATTTCTTAGTTATGAGCTTTTAGGTAGCAACAACCTTGTTGATAGGTTATATACCCATTCATGTTAAATCCTGTTATAATAACTGTCACTGTCTCTTTCTTACCTCTTAACATGAATCAGAAAGATAAGTGCAACAGGTGTGTGGGTTTTTAAAAAGATATCATCACGCTTTGTGTGCACAGTAATGCATACAGCTGAACATTGAAAGGGTTCACCTGCCCCAGTTGTGAGAGTATTGTATTGTGATTGTCCTGAAATGCTGAATTACTCTTAAAATAATTAATAAAATAGGGAATAAACAGTGAATTGGAACAAATGTTGTCTTAAGATCTTTTGCTGATGTTATACTTCATTAATAGAAAAAAATTTATACATTTATGCCTGTAGAAATACAAAAAGAAACTATAAAATAAAGCAGCAACACATAAAAACATTAGTTCTGCTTATGCCATTGTTCTGTGATCCTCTCCATGGTTTGTTTTTGGAGTATTTTAATGCATTTTTTTGTTTATATTCCTTCCTGTGTTACTGCCAGCATAACCAGTTTAGCAGAATTGGTGGCCATTTCTTTAAATTTCTATGTTGTTCATTTATTTATCAAACTTAGTATGGTTCTCAATGCCTATTTTATGAAAATACTCTGCCAGGAATGATAGAGACAAAAAAGCTAGATCAGTCAAGACCTTTATCTTTGAGGTAGCGTCAAGGAGATGGTCATTTAGAAGGAAAGGAAAGCTGAGCACATAAAGTAAAATTGAGGCAGAAAGAAGTGGCCTCTATGTAAGACGAATGAGGGGCTGCTGCTGAACGGGGAGAAGACAGAGGTGATGCAGAATCAGAGAAGCCTGGGAGGAAAAAAGGGCAATGAGAAAAAAAAAAAAAAAACACCAAAAACAAAAAAACAGAACATGGCAAAATATGGAGAAAAAGTGTCTTCAGGGAGTGGTTAAGGTGTGCAGATTGAGAGGACTTTTCCAGGAAGCTCAGAAGGACAGACTTGACCCTGGATAGGCTGGGAGGAGGAGGGAGAGGGGAACGTGTTTGCAGAGAGCAGTGGAGGCCAAGTCCGGGGGAGGGACATTCTGCAGAGTGTTACTTGGTGGGAGATGGGAAGGAACTGCAAGTGTTCGTAGGAGACCGGAGACCGGGCGGTCAGAACTGTAGGGAGGGCCAGAGGAAGACTTTCTGTTGGCCTAGGCATGTCCTCTTATGGGGTGGGAGGCGGAGGACTGCGGGGTGCTCCCGCAGTGCTGGGAGCCTACAAGCATGAAAGCAGTAGAAGCAAACATGTTCTGCTGTACTGAGCCAGTGGGTTCCCGGATTGCCTCATGTGATCACAATTCTTAAAAAATTAGTTCCAGTGGGAAGAGAGTTTTAGATTCCTAATATGAAAATTATTTTTTTCTGTGTGAATTTCAGCAAAGACTTTTTTTCTTAAAAAATCACATTTATGGGGCCGGCGCCATGGCTCACGTGGTTAATCCTCCACCTGCGGTGCCGGCATCCCATATAGGCGTTGGGTTCTAGTCCTGGTTGCTCCTCTTCCAGTCCAGCTCTCTGCTGTGGCCCTGGAGGGCAGTGGAGGATGGCTCAGGTGTTTGGGCCCCTGCACCCGCGTGGGAGACCAGGAAGAAGCTCCTGGCTCCTGGCTTCGGATTGGCGCAGCGCCAGCCGTAGCGGCTATTTGGGGAGTGAACCAATGGAGGGAAGACCTTTCTCTCTGTCTCTCTCTCTGTTTATAACTCTACCTGTCAAATAAATAAAAAATAAAAATAAAAAATATGTAAAAATATCACATTTATTTATTTGAAAGGCAGAGTTACAGGGAGAAGGGGAGAGACAGAGAGAGATCTTGCGTCTGCTGGTTCACTTCCCAGATGACCACAACAGCCAGGGCTGGGCCAGATGGAAGCCAGGAGGCAGGAGCTTCATGTGGGTCTCCCATGTGGGTGGCAAGGGCTCAAGCACTTGGACATCTTCCACTGCTTTTCCCAGGCCGTTAATAGGGAGATGGATCAAATGTGGAATCACAAGTGACTTAACCTGCTGTGCTATAACACTGATAAACTTTTAAAACATAATTATAATTGAGCGGATCTGGTGTAGTCATTTAGCTTCTGCCCAAGAGTAAAAGCCATTCTTCTGCTGTCAAGATTATCATTAGCACAGGGCTCCTTTTACATTTTTTTCTCCTTGATCATTCATCCTTACCGTGGACAATGGAAGGGCCCATAGCTCTGATTCCACAGTTTACTGTTTCCCTACTTTGGTCTGTGACTATAAATTGCTGTCCGAATTGTATAAATTGTGCTCCCTAATTATTCCGGGTTGTGACAGTCACCATGGTACTAGATATAAGGATGAAAAAGTTTGGAGTATTGACAGTTTAGTTTAATTTTGGACTTTTTAGTTCCTGGCAGGACCTCTGAATATAAGAGTACATTTTTAAGAAGCAAAAATGTAATTCTACAGGGTCCAAAAATTTTTTTGTCCCCCTTTAAAAGACTGCTGTATCTTCAGCATGTAGTCAACACACAGTTCAGAGTAGGCACTTGAAAGATGTTTGTTGAATACATCGTCTTCCATGATGGAAGTAAATTACTCTGTAAGGGATGAAATAAGGTTATTTTTCTCTCTGATTCAGGAAAAATTCTGAAATAAAAGATCAACACAATAATTTTAAGCCACTATAGTGACTCAAGTTTATTAAAATAAAGTGTCGACCAAGTGTGACTGATGCTTGCGTTTTTTGGAAGTAAAAACACTTTGGTTCAAATTCAGCTTCTGTCACTTGCTAAATGTGTCCACGTGGTCTTGGGCAGGCTATTTTTCATGCCTCACTTCCCTTATTTGGAAGATAGGAGTGATAATACCTCCCTTAGAGGATTTTTTGGTAGGGATTAAATTAAGTAATATGCAAGCACTTAGGCAGTGCCTAGTAGGTGTCAAGTGGTGATAGTCTTTGCTGTTAGCAATGGTTATCCACAGCATAGTATACAATCCAGGCACAGATAATGTTTCTGTTCCACCTTTATTCAGTTCAGTTTCTTATTGAGGGGCATCTTGTGGTAAAAGTTTACACAGGTAAGAAATAGGTTGTTGGAGTGTTGTTGAATGATGTGGATGCCTTGTTTGATCAAATTTAGTTGGATATAGATATTCCACAGAGTGTTTTTCAACTAAGAAAATAGAGGCAAATGAACATGTTTTATTTGAATGTATTCTAGTCAATTTAAACTTTGGAATAGGTTTTAGAAAGCAGCATATTGAAACCATAGTTCTTTGAACAATGGAAACCTCAGAACTTGTGGTAGGAGACTTTTATTTATGTCTTGTCTTTATTATTTAAAACTCCTAGTTCTTTAAGAATGCACTGAAGTTCTATCATTTCAGACATCAGAATTAGCATTGAAAACATGGGATTCTTTATCTGGATTGATGAAAGTAATTTATTGTTTGCTGTGTCAAACACAGCATGCTATTTGTCACATTGTGGTTTGTGTATCTTTCTAGAAGCTTTCAACTTTGATCTGATTCAAAGTACACTCAGTAGCACAGATGACAGAGCAAAAAAAAAAAAAAAAAAAAAAACCATCCAATGATGTGCATCGTCACTCACAGAGACTCTAAATCAACAAGTGTAGAGACAGGAGGCAAAACCCACCTTGCTTTTAAAGAGGCTTGTATGTTCTTGTGAGAGAGCAGACCTCCTCTGCCTTTCTCGGGACACAAAGGTGTGGGACAATTTATTAGTTAAAGATTGGGTTCACTGTGTGCAATCAAAAGCCACCTCTTCGAGGCTGGATTCTGGTCCTTGCCTGCATCTTTAGGTAAACATTCGCATTTAAAAGAGCTGGGCTCCATGCACATAAAGGCGGCTTTCTTAAACTGTCATCAGAGTGATTTTTAGAACGTGCTTTTAATACTTACAAGGTTGATGTTTGCCTTTAAAAAAATGCTATTTGAGATAGCTTTTTATTTAACTTTCACCTCTGCGTGCCTTTTACCTGCTTCGTGGCAGCATTAAGGAAACTTACCTTGTTGTGAGACCAGACAAAGATTTAGAAAAATGTTGCACAATGTGACCTTTTAAAAGTCAAAGCTTTAAAAAAAAAATCCTTGTTTAAACATCATAAAAATGGTATGAAAAACAAAGGCATGTAATCTTAATCTGAACATTTGGTCTCAGATTCTTTTTGTTGAGCTTGGGTTGATTATTCTGTGAGATAAATTAATTCTTTCCCATGCATGGTTGCTCTAACTTCTATTTCCTTTCTAATTTTTGGCAAACACTGGCTCAGATCAATAGCAAGGCAAAATCAAGAGGCTGGGGATGTAGACCATTGGTATCTGCTTAAGTCTGTATTCTTCTAGATAGTGATTCTCTAAAGAAATGCAGCTCTGCTGCTCAGTCTGTATTTGTGGAACTAACTACAGGTAAGCTCTTCAAGCTGGTATATTAAAATATTATTAAAAGCTGCAAAATAATACATAGTCTGGTTGTAGAATAATTTATTGAAGCATTCCCTTATTTATCATCATTCCTTTTGTTTCACGTTTTGTAGTAATACCTTCCTGTCAATTTATATTTATATACTTGGTATATTTTTAATATCAAGTACATTGAGGTAAAAAGCATGTCTACCTTTTAAACTGTATAGTTCTTAGAATTTTTACAAATGCAAACCGTCACATAACTACCATCAAAGTTAAGATTTACAACATATCTAGCTTCACAAAAAAGTTCTTCTGTGTCCATTTATAGTCAGTTCATCCCCTCACCCTAAGTCCCTGGCAGCCATTCATCTGTTTCCTGTTTCTGTAGTTAGGTTTGCTTGCTCCAGAATGTCACATATATGAACAATATGTAACTGTTTGAATCTGGCTTTTTCTCCTTGGCATACTGCATTGGAGAATCATTCAGTCTGCAGCATGTATTCATTCGTCCTGTTTACTGCTGAGATGTATTCCATTAGTTGAATGTACCTCGTTTCATTTATCCATTCTCTGGTTGGTGTAGAGTTGAGTTTCCAGCTTTTGACAACTATGAATAATAAACCACTGTAAACATTCATGCACTGATGTGTGTGTGTGTGTGTGTGTGAGAGAGAGAGAGAGAGAGAGAGAGAGAGAGAAGGAGAAAGAGCGAGCCAGTGCACATGTTAGTATTTTTCTTGGATAAATATTTAAGGTGAGATTGTTAGGTCATTTGGCTAAGAGTTCTTAACTTTATATGATCCTGCCAAACTTTGCCACAGCGCAGTTAGAGTTTCAGTTGCCTCTCATCCTCACCAGCACCTGCCATTGTCAATCCCCCAGGCCCTCAACTCCGGCCATCCTAACAATGTATGTCGTGCTATCTCATCACGGTTTAGATTTCCCTGATGCATAAAGATGTTCAATGTCTTTTCAGTTGCTTCTTTGGTGAAGTGCTTGTTCAAGTATTTTGCCCATTTTAAATATTGAATTATTTGAAGGCAGAGGGCAGAGTAAGAGAGAGAGCGAGAGAGCGAGAGAGAGAGAGACACAGAAAGAGAGAGAGATCTTCCATCCAATGGCTCCCTCCCCAGGTGGCTGAATGGCCTGGGCTGGGCCAGGCCAAATTCAGGAGCCATCAGCTTCTTCTGGGTCTCCCACATGGGTGTAGGGGCCCAGGTACTTGGGCCATTTTCTTCCACTTTCCTAGGTATTTTATCAGGGAGCTGGATCTGAGGTGGAGCAGCCAGGACTTGAACTGGTGCCCCTATGGATGACAGCATTGCAGGCGGCAGCTTAACCTGTTATGCCACAACACAGTCCCGAGTATTGTTAGAATCTTTGTTGATTTTTTTTTTATCCGTGGTCTTGAGTGATATTGGTGTGTGGTGTCCTTTACTGTGTTTGCCTTGTTTTAGTATCAGGGTGTGAGACAGGGTAGAGTTCTTTCTCATTTTTTATATGTAGTTCTTCAAAAAACATTTCCATACAGGTTTTCTCATCTTATGTCAGACTTATGCCTAGTTATCTATAGTGTTTGTTGCTATTTGAATGAAATTTAATAAAATTTTTGTTCCTAACTGTCATTGCTCAAGAAATGATGGTTGTTGTATGTAGGTCATTTGGTGAGCTACTTTGCTAAACTGATTATTAATAATTTGTCTAAATTTCCTTTTTGTGTTTTCTGGAGAGTTAACCATCTGTAAATAATGCAATTCTTTCCTTTCCAGTTCTCATGCCTTTAATTTTATTTCTTATTGTTCAAGCTATACCTCCTATCCAATGTTTATTAGAAGAGATAGTGGACATCATTGTTTTGCTTCTGATAGTAGAAAAGAATGCTTCAAGGCTGGCACCGCAGCTCACTAGGCTAATCCTTCGCCTGCGGCGCCAGCACCCCAGGTTCTAGTCCCAGTCGTGGCGCCGGATTCTGTCCCGGGAAGGCAGTGGAGGACGGCCCAAGTGCTTGGACCCTGCAACCACATGGGAGACCAGGAGGAAGCACCTTGCTCCTGGCTTTGGATCAGCACAGTGCCGGCTGTAGCGGCCATTTTGGGGGTGAACCAAAGGAAGGAAGACCTTTCTCTTTCTCTCTCTCACTGTCTAACTCTGCCTGGCAAAAAAAAAAAAAAAAAAAGAAAAAAGAAAAGAATGCTTCAAATGGTTTCCCACTCAAGTGATGTTTGATGTAGCTTTTGGTAGATACTCCTTAATCAAGGTTAGTATTTCCCTTCTATTCCTGTTTTGCTAAGGGGGTTTGTGGTCTGTTCTTTGAAAGTTTTATGAAAGTCACATATAAAACTATCTGAATATGTATGACCTTTTCTGAGTAAGAAAAACTATTGATTCAGCTGTGTTTTTTTTTTTTTTTTTTTTTTTTGGACAGGCAGAGTTAGACAGTGAGAGAGAGAGACAGAAAGGTCTTCCTTTTCCGTTGGTTCACCCCCCAAATGGCCGCCATGGCTGGCGTGCTGAGCCAATCCGAAGCCAGGAGCCAGGTGCTTCCTCCCAGTCTCCCATGTGGGTGCAGGGCCCAAACTCTTGGGCCATCCTCCACTGCCCTCCTGGGTCACAGGAGAGAGCTGGACTGGAAGAGGAGCAACTGGGACAGAATCCGGACCCCAACCGGGACTAGAATCCGGAGGAGGATTAGCCAAGTGAGCCGTGGCGCTGACTGATTCAGTTTTATTAGTTATTAAAGGTCCTTTTAGGCATTGTGCTATTTATTTTATTATTATTATTATTTATTTGAGAGGTAGAGTTATAGACAGTGAGAGAGAGACAGACAGAGAGAAAGGTCTTTCCTCCATTGGTTCACTCCCCAAATGGCTGACACAGCTGGTGCTGTGCCAATCCAAAGCCAGGAACCATGAGCTTCTTCCTGGTCTCCCATGTGGGTGCAGGGGCCCAAGGACTTGGGCCATCCTCCACTGCCCTCCTGGGCCACAGCAGAGAGCTGGACTGGAATAGGAGCAACTGGGACTAGAACCCAGTGCCCACATGGGATGCTGGCACCACAGGTGGAGGATTAACCAAGTGAGCCATGGTGCCAGCCCCCTTTTATTATTTTTAAAATTAATATAAATTGAACAGATTTCATGTATCTCATACATACAGTTTTAAGAACATAAAGACAGTTCCTACCCCATCCTTCCTCCCTCCCTTGCTCCCACCCTTTTCCTACTTCCTTTCTTATTTTTCTTTTAATTATTTTGAGAATTTACTTTTTTTTCTTTGAGAACAAGTTTTATCATTAATTTAAGAAGCACCTAAGAAAACAAGCAATGGAGTTGGGCACTTAGGTCCATCTAAAACTTATAAGAGATAAGCATATCCTCCGTTTAACACACTAATGTGAAGTAAATCTTTGAGAACAAGTTTTACTGTTAACTCTCATAATGCAACTCTTTGAGGACAGAGGACCTGCATGGGAAGTTTAGTGCACAGTGATTTCTCTTGTTAATTTAACAAGAAACACTCTAGCTATGTAAGCCTTTTGAATCCACAAACTCCTTCAGTATTTAGAAAAAGTCATAAGCAAAGTGGAAGTTCTCTGTTCTCTTCAGAAACAAGTACCTCCTTCTTTGATGACCATTTCTTTCCACTGGGGTCTCTCCCACAGAGGTCCTTCATGTAGGTCACTTTGTGCCACAGTGTCTTAGCTTCCTATGCCTGAAATGCTCTTGTGAGCTTTTCAACCAAATCAGAGTGCCTTAAGGGCTGATTCTGAGGTCAGAGTGCTATTTTAAGCAATTGTGTTTCTATGAGTTTGCTGTATGGACTGCTTCTCATGTTAGAGTGTTCATCTCTTTTTAATTCTACTATGCCATGGCACTATCCTCTATTTTATTCTTTAATCAGCTGTTGACAGGACACTCTTTACTGAGCCACAGGTGTAAGATAAGAGAGGATGTGATGTAGCAGAGGATGCTATGAGAATTAGAACCATGAGTTCATGCAGCTTGTGCCTTCAAAATCTCTTATGGAGAGCTGCTACAGTGCTGCTATAATAGGCCCAACTTTATGACTTTGTTGGTTAGACAATATCCAGTTCATAAATCTAGAATAAGAAAGAGTGGAAATTGAGCACGTGTTAAAGAATACAAATTTCTCTTTCATATAAACACACATATAAGGATCATACTGATAAATTAAAACCAACAGATGCTGCCTAAAGGGAGCAGTAAACCATGTCTTATGTCAACAAGTCCAATAGATTTTACCTCAGATTGTCAGACTGTCTCTTGCATTCCAATATTTTCGTTAGCTTTATCAAGTGTCTTAGTCTATTTGTGCTGCTGTTACAGAATATCTGAGAGTGGGTGATTTATAAATAACAAATTTATTTCATCATAGTTCTGGAGTCTGGAAGTCCAGTATCAAGATGCTGGTGTCTATTGTGAGCCTGCTTGCTGCTTCCTTATATGGTGGGAGGCAGAAGGGCAAGAAGAAACCAACTCCCTTTATCAAGCCCCTATATGGTAGTGCCTAATCCCATTCATGAAGGAGGAACCCTCATGGCCTAACCACTTACTGAATTCCTCCCTCTTAATACCATCATATTGGCAATTCTTGAATTTTGGAGAAGATATGTCCAAACCATAGCATGTAGTATAGTTGTATTATGATAGGCAGAACTATGGCCTTGTTATTAATTTGGAGATTGAATGTGGTTTAAAGAGATGCATATATATGCCAGATTGACAAGGGCTGGACTTGGATGGAGGATTATAAATGCCACCACCTGAATGGATTTAGGGATATCTAGATAGCTGATAAAGTCTTAATTATTCTCAGTATTTCTAGGAACTAAGCTCATCCCTCTTCTGCGCGAGTGAGATCCAGGTGTTTTTTGTGTTAGTCTAGAATGACTAAATGGCTGCCCCAGGTAAATCTGTGTGGGTGTTTCCAGGAGAGATGTTGGGTAAGTTGGTGGGTGGAGTGAGGAAAGATCTGCCCTCAAGGTGGTAGAGCTCTATCCAATGGGCTGGTGACCCAGATGGGACAAAAAGGCATAGGAGGGATGAATTCTTGCTCTCTCTTCTGAAGCCAGGACACACTTTCTTGCCCTTGGGCATCAGAACTCTAGGTTCTCTAGCTTTTAGGTTTAGGACTTGTGCCAATGGTTCCCGGGGTATTAAGCTCTTGGCCTTGGACTGAGAATTATACCATTGACATCGTTGGTTCTGAAACCTCAGACTTGGACTGAGCCATGCTATTGGATTCCCTAGTTCTCCAGCTTGGAGCTAGCCTATTGTGGGATTTCTTAGTCTCATCATTATGTGAGCCAATTCTCCTGATAAATCCCCTCTTCTGTATCCATATGCATGTCCTGATGGTTCTGTCTCTCTGGAGAATCCTCCCTGAAAGAAACACTAGATATTACAATGCAGAAACTCACCTCTCCATTTCCTTACTTAAATCATACAGGCAAAATTCAGTCAGAAGGTCTATCTAAAATATCAGAACTGAGCATGGCACTCTGCCACATAAGAGACCTCAGTATTTCTCAATGTATTTCTTCAGCTAATATGAATGTCGAGTGACTACCAAGTGCCAGGCATCAAGTTAGTTCTGTTCCTGTTCTGTGTGCTTCTGATTGATTTAGTATAAGTTGGGACTGAGACTTCCCACCCCCCCAAAGAATAAGTAAGCCGATTACAATGCTGGTGCTCCATGCTAGATGAGCTAAGTGGTTGAGAGAGAAAAAAAATCATTAAAACTGGCTTTCTGATTCTGCCTTGTTCACATTGAATCAGTGAGTCAGATGAAGAATTGAAGAATACCTGTGGGGTGGGCATTTAGTGCAGCAGTTAAGTTGCTGCTTGGGATGCCCATTTTGGAGTTCTGGGTTTGAGTCCCAGCTCTGTTCCTGATCCAGCTTCTTGCTAATGTGTGCCCTTGAAGGCAGCAGGTGATGGATCAAGCACTTGGGTCCCTGCCACCTACATGGGAGACCTGGATTGACTTCCTGGCTCCTGGCTTTGGATCGTCCCAGCCCCAGGTGTTGTGGGCTTCTGGAGAGTAACCCAGGAGATGGACGATAACTCTCTCTCTCTCTCTCTCTCTCTCTCTCCCTCTCCCTCTCCCTCTCCCTCTCCCTCTCCCTCTCCCCCTGCATGTCAAATAAATAAAAATTAAATGCAGAATACCCATTATGTTTCTGAATGCTACAAAGCTGGGAGAAAGAGCTAATGCACTGAATGACAGAATGGAGACACGTCAGGGTTACCCAAGTTAATGCTGGCTGCATATTGGGACCCCCGAGGGCACTGGAAGGGCACCATCTGAGTCAGGCTCTTTGGGGAGACGGGCCTTGAGACTGTACCTGGACAGTTTCTTACGTTCTGAGTGCTCCCTGCCTTTCCTTATGCCATTCTTCCCCCACCTTCATCCTCAGATTTGATCATCAGTTGGCAGCATCAGTGTCAACTGGAAACTGTCAGTAATACAGATTCTCAGCCCACTGCAGCTCACTCAGAGAAAGGATGTGAGGAGGACCAAGAAGTCTGTTCTTTAACAAACTCTCAGGCGATTTAGACCCATCTCATGTTTGACAACTGCTGCCCTAGAAATCTTTCTCCCCTGACTAGTGATCATCTTTGGAGACTTCATGCTGCCTCCTCTGTAAAGGCTTCTGCATCCTCCACTGCCTGCCCACCTGTCTGTCCCAGCACTTAGGCCAGTGATGGCATGTGTCTGTATCTTGGCTAGACTGTGGGTTCCCTAAGGCAGGGATTGCTTTCCTAATCATCCTTATAGTCTGGAGCCTAAAATAGTACCTGAAGCATAGCAAGGACTTCAATTAAACCAGTCTTTGTTTTCTTAGTCGGTGAAGAGAGGAGTTCTGGATGCAGGATTTGGAGATGCTCAGACCAGCAGCCAGTTCTGACTTGGGGCTTACTGCCCTCTTGCCCTCACTTGCTGCTGGAGCCTCTGCATGCCTGGATTCAGAAGTGGAAGCTGGGCCAGCTTGCTCATAAATAAGGAGCACACCTGCACTCTGGAGGCACAGGTTCAGGACCAAATCTCTGAGCATGCAACATGTTCACATTCGGTGTCTCAGGTCCTAAACCAGCAAAGGCATGAGGAGGAATCCCAACACATAGCTATGGATTTTTAGGACATAAGGCTAAATAAAATCTGTTTTTTTTTTTTCCTTTGACTTGTCTTCTATAAGTCATATGCTTCAGATGAGGAGTAGGTTACAATTTGGTTATTTGTATAATAAGCACCAAAATACTGAAAACTTGATTCTGACTTCCTTTTCCCTCTTAAACATGGATTAATGCTGTGCTTTCTCTTGCTGGATGCTGTGGTTCTCCCCCTTAACTGTTGATCTCATGTTATTTAACCCACTGCTTCTGTTAAAATTGATGACAGTGGCCGGCGCCATGGCTCAATAGGCTAATCCTCCGCGTTGCGGTGCCGGCACACCGGGTTCTAGTCCTGGTTGGGGCACCGGATTCTGTCCTGGTTGCCCCTCTTCCAGGCCAGCTCTCTGCTGTGGCCTGGGAATGCAGTGGAGGATGGCCCAAGTCCTTGGGCCCTGCACCCGCATGGGAGACCAGGAGAAGCACCTGGCTCCTGCCTTTGGATCAGCGCAGTACGCCGGCTGCAGCGGCCATTGGAGGGTGAACCAACAGCAAAAGGAAGACCTTTCTCTCTGTCTTTCTCTCACTGTCCACTCTGCCTGTCAAAAAAAAATTGATGACAGTTTTATTTATAGTGCAAATGTTTGTAACATTGGAAAGGATACTAGAAAGGAATACATGTTTACTGAGCACATACTATACGCTGACACTATTTTAGGTAATTTTGCATAAATTGTCTTATTTAGAGATCATTCTACCTTTAAGATGAGTAGCACATTTATTCAATGTTAAAAAAAAACTTCAGAATTAGTGGATCTAAGGCAATGGTTTAGGTCAGAGAGGCAACAGTATACTTATTAAATATTTATTTAGAACTTAGATCTGCTTGCTTTCTATTGAGGGCTTTTCTCATGTTTCAGACTTATTTGTAGGAGGAATATGAAATAGAAATTTTCAATTCTAGGTTATTAGCACTTACGTCTTTCTGTAACAATTTTTTTAAAGATTTTTATTTATTTATTTGACAGGTAGAGTTGCAGACAGCGAGAGAGAGAGAGAGAGACAGAGAGAAAGGTCTTCCATCTGCTGGGTCACTCCCCAGCTGCCCACAACAGCTAGGGCTGGACCAGGCTGCCTCTGGGAGCTGGTAACTCAGTCCAGGTCTCCCACTTGGTGGCAGGGACCCAGTCACTTGAGCTATCAACTACTGTCTCCTAGGGTGCACATTAGCACAAGCTAGAATTGGGAGCAGAACCAGTATGGGAACCCAGGCACTCTATGCTATATGATATGGGATGTGTGTATTCCAAGCAGTTTATTTCTTTTTTTAAAAAAATATTTATTTATTTATTTATTTATTTGAAAGGCAGTTACAGGGAGGCAGAGACAGAGAGACTGAGAGAGAGAGATTGATCTTCTATCCATTGGTTCACTCCCCAAATAGCCGCCATGGCAGGAGCTGGGCCAATCCAAAGCCAGGAACCAGGAGCCTCTTCCAGGCCTCTGCAACATGGGTACAAGGGCCCAAAGATTTGGGCCATCTTCTACTGCTTTCTCAGGCCATAGCAGAGAGCTGGATGGGAAGTGGAGCAGCCAAGACTTGAACTGGAACCGATATGGGATGTTGGCACTGCAGGGAGTGGCTTTATTTACTATGCCACTGCTCTGGTCCCCCAAGCACTTTCTTAACAGCTAGGTCAAATAAATGCTCACCCCACGAAATTGTTTCTAATGATTTTTAGGAAAAATAATGATGTGACATGTTGTAATTTAAGTCCAACTTTCTTTTAAATCTGGTGGTAAGAAATTCTTGAATTCTAAACACGAAAGTTGTGCCAAGAAAAATTACTTCTTAATGTCCTGTTTATTTAGGTCTTAACTAAAGCCAGAATTTGCCAGATATATTCTATTTGTTTTTCTTAACTAATAAGCAAAAAATTACTAGCAAAGATCACATTTTCAGGGTTGTCTGACCACGCTACAATTGAATCATAAGTTGAGCTTGACTCCCAACATCTCGGTCCAGAGTTGAGTTCCACACGATGTGCGGTGCATGATTGGGCATTTGGGGATACTCTTCAGCTTTCTTGTTTGCTTACTCATGAGTACAGGTAGAGAAAGAGAAAGAGAGAGAGAGATAGAGAGAGAGAGAGAGGTCTTCCATCCGCTGGTTCACTCCCCAGATGACTGCAACGGCCGAAGCTGTGCCAATCGGAAGCCAGGAGCCAGGAGTTTCTTCCGGGTCTCCCAGGAAGGTGCAAGGGCCCAAGGACTTGGGCCATCTTCTACTGCTTCCCCAGGCCATAGCAGAGAGCTGGATCAGAAGTGAAGCAGCCAGGGCTCAAACCGGCGCCCATATGGGATGCTGGCACTACAGGTGGCGACTTGACTCACTATGCCACAGCGCCAGCCCCTATGGGTAGTTTTTTCATAGTACATATTATCACATGGACTAGGAACATGCTAGAGTAGTATGGAATAGCATTTTTCCAGCCTTCCAGTCTGTCCTAATTATGAGCTGCTAAAGAGCAAAAAATCAACAAATATTTGTTGACTGTTTACTCTCCCATCATGGTCACTAATGTAAGGAATACAGAACAAGAATGTCCCTAGGCACTGCAGACTTAGCGCTAAGAGATTAATTGGTCCATTATCCTTGTCTTGTAGAAGAGCAAACTGAGAAGAAACTCAGTTAATTGTACAAGCTTATAAAATTATTTATTGTAAGAATTAAGTAGACACATCTTCTGATATAATAATAACTCTCCAACACCTTCAAGGTTTAAATTAATACGTCTTCATTAATAACTACAAAATAATTAAAAATAATTAAGTGTCTATAAATCTAATAGTAGGCTAGAGAGAAGGGTCAGAGCAAGCCAGAGGTGATTTCATGGAAGACTTTCCGTGGACCAGAATGGGGAGGGGCTGGCAAGGTGGAGAAGAGGCCGGGCATGTCAAGACCAAAGGGAAGGTGGACAGATCATTATGTGGTCAGAGGCCAGGGAAGGGATCAGTTTGACCATTTCAGACACAGTTAGAGAGCAGTGAACACACAGTTCGGGAAGTTTCAGTGGAACCATACCAGAAAGCCCATGAGCTAGTTTCTTGGTGACCTAATTTGCTATGCATAGACAGCATGGAAATTTATGAAATGTTAAATTTGCATTAGTTTGTATTTCTACAGTAATCTGTATATACTTCTTTTGATATGACACACCTTTTAATTAGTTGGCTTCCCCTCCCTCACCCTTCCCCACCCCATGTTTAAACCTGTTTGTCCTTTCAAGAAGTCTGGGGGGCTTCCTGAAGATGGAGAGCATGTCTCTCAGATCTTCACTCGTCCAGTGCCTGCATGGACTAATTACTGAAGGGGTTCTTTAAGGAGTGAGCAGGTGTGAAGGTTTTGGAGGTTTTGGAAAGAAGATGAACTGGTACAACTGAGTGTGGATCTGTCTGTCAAGCTTTATAGGATGTATGAGGGTGGTGGTGGGGCCAAGTCCAGGATAAGGAACAGCCAGGAGAGGAAAAGGCAGACAGTCATGTAGGCAGGTGAGCAGCGTGCCTGGGCAGGTGTGTCAGGGTGGCAGGTGTCAGGAAGCACTAGGGAGTCCAGAGAATGTGGTACTGGACCAGGATGACTTTCCTCAAGTCAACTTCCTGTCTCACGCAGAGAGGAGGCCAGATCTTCCAGGGGTCTCCTACCCATCCCTGTGTGCACCTTGTGTTTCCCCTTTCCCCATGCCTCCCCTGGTTCCTCCCCTCTTCCTTTTGCTTCCTGTGCTGGCAAGGGTGGCCTCATTGCCACTGCGAGAACCTGCCAGGGCAACCTTTTTCCCGTGCTGTTCTCTGCCTTCCCCAAGCCTGCAGGCTTGTCCCACATGTGTCTACAAATCTGTGTGCATCCTTCACCTTCTGCCCTAAGGTCTCTGGTTTATGTCTCATCTGCAGCCTGCTCCAGCCATTCTATAAATCAGTGGCAACACCTCCTTATCAGGCCTATATGTTTTTCAATATGTACCATATAACATGCCAGCATTTTTCCCCCTATCTCTGTCTCCTGTCTTTGTCTTCTTGGAGCATGCATTCATTGTTTTGTCTTCAGTATTGAAGACAATATGTTGTATACAATATGAACTCAAAACAATTTTGTTGAATGAAAGGATGAATGAAAAGTTTTTATACCTTCCTATTTAAATACCTGTTCAATTTATGCAGTCTATAGGATTGTTCTGTCTGACTTTCTTTGGAGAACGGGTCTTGGGAACAGGCAGCATTGGACAGGACAGCCAGTTCACAGGCCTGGTTTGGGAGCACTGGCCTTGTTACAGGACACAGGAGGCTGCAGAGGCGCCATTGAGAAGCTGAGTTATGGATGGACAATGAGCTCATGTAGTCATGAGAACCTACGAGTATTTGGGGACATCCTGTAGGTCATTGTACAGATTTTGTCATTTATATCAAGTTAAATGAGAGCCACCAGGGGTTTGACCAGGAGTGGCATTATCTGACTGGATTCAGAAAGGCTCCCACACGGTTGTGTGTTGAAACTGGCTTGCAGAGAGGTAAGAGTGGGCCAGGGACCCATGGTGGCCTGCCCTGGTGGGAATGGAGGTGGAGGTGGTGAGATGTGCCCAGTGTGAGGGCCCAGAGGTATTCTGAAGGTGAAACCTATGTGATTTGGTGATCTTGTGGGTATGGGGTGTGAGACAAAAGAGGTGGCAAGAACAACAACAAGAGTTTTGATGTAAGCGCCTGGGGCAACAATCAGACAGGGTGGTGGATGATGCTGTGGTGAAGCTGGGCTGTGAAGAATCCTGTTGCCTTATAAGAATGTTCTGGAAAGAGTGCGAATGAGACAGGGGCACACCTCAAGTAGCAGGGAAAGTGACCCAAGGGTCCTGGCTGCCTGTGAGAAGTAAAGGAAGAGAAGGATGTGGACAGACACCTGGTCCGACAACTTGGGGGGGGCAGGGTGGAGAGTGGGAGAGGTGTTGGGGGACAGGCTGTAGGGAAGAGACCAAGCAGCACTGTGAGGGACGCAGGTGCTGGTGGAAGAGCTGATGGGCTGCCTCGGGCCAGGCAGAGTCTCAGGGAGACAGGGGGCTGCAGAGCCATGTGGGACAAGGGCCCAGTGGAGAGGGCAAGCAAGCCAGGGTTGTAGCCACAGTCAGACAGCACTGGCGCCCTCAGCTCCCAGGTCAGGGTGCTGTTTCAGTCCCTGCTGGTGCCTCTATGCAGGTGCAGTACTGCCCCAGCTCCTCCCAGCTCCCTGCACACATGGTGGGGCTTCCCTTCCTTACAGATCCACTAGTCCCTCTCAGGTGCAAAAAAGAACCCAACTCGCTGTCATTCCTCTGTGAGGTGCTGAAACATGGTCAACACCACATACGTGTATTTTATGGACAGATGACACAAATATCGGGGCACTCGTGATGGAGTGATTTGTAAATGCATTCTGTACACTTTATCAATAACCTTGACGATTCTAATGGGCATGACAGATGCCCCTCCTGAGTCCCCGCACTATGATGTAGCCAAGCACACAAAGGTCCCTGTGATTAACACTCACAGGATGGTGGTTGGGGCTGTTAAGCCCTGTTCTAAAGCAGCAGGAAGGTATTTTACCTTTTCTTTTAGGGTAGTATCTTTCTAATCTTTGCCATTTGTTGAGGTGGATTCGTTCTGAGAGGAGGAGTGTGGTGGGGGGCAAGAGGCACGGAGTCACCACACAGACCCCGGGAGTCAGGTGGAAAGCAGGCCAGCAGTGAGCAGCCTGCAGACTCGTTTATTTCAGTTGGTATAGCAGCTTATATAGCCAAGTCAGCCAATCCAGTCAAGGGGCAGTCTATGCCCTAACCAATCACAGCCTGTTCCAGGCAGGCTCCATTGCCAGCAGCCATCTTGGCATAGCCTTCTCATTACACCATAACCATTGGCTCATTGAAATCTTCCGTATTCTTTTATCCTTTTGTCTTTTCCAGGTTGTCAGGTGGCATTGTAGAAATTAGTATTACCCTACATGTTCCTACCCTAAACTTTTTTTTTTCTAAGAATTTTTTTTTTGTTTTATTTGAAAGTTAGAGAGATGGGGGTGGGGTGATGAGAGACAGAAGGAGAGATAGAGAGGAGGGAGAGAGAGAGCGGCTGACAGAGATACAGAGAGCTCCTTTCCACTGGTTTACTCCCTGAATGCCCACAACAGCTGGGGCTTGGCTGGGTCCAAACCATGAGCTAGGAACACAATCCATATCTCCAACATGGACGGTAGGAACCCAATTACTCAAGTCATCAGCACTGCCTCCTAGGATCTGCATTAAGAGGAGTCTGGAGTCAGGCACCAGAGCTAGGAATCAAATCCACGTGTTCTGACGTGAGACTTGAGCATCTTATCCGCTGGGCAAAACACCTACTTCTACCTAAACCTTTGACAGAATAACTTTCCCAGTTGCCACCTTAAAGGGTTTCTGTTTCTACTTTACTAATCTGACCACTGTCTCTCCTTGTAAAAATTTTCTCTGTGGAGGGAATAGCATGAAAGTACTAACTTGAGCTTCAGCTTAGAGTGCCACCAATAGCAGTGGTCTGGGGTAAATTACTGCCCACTTTGGGCTTCATGTGCCAAGTTGAGGGTTAGACCAGTTTAGGGGTTTCAGATTATGCTCCCTGAAGTCCTAGAGGTTTCCTGGAGGAGTCTCTGTGGCTGCCTTGAGAGCTTGAAGGTGAGATGCTGAGTGCGTGGGGGCTCTGTGTACATTAAATTCTCCCAGGGAGAATCTGACTTTGGACGTGGGGCATCCTGGGACCCCTGATAGGTTTTACTCAAAGGGTTCAGCTGCTAAAAGTAAATGGACATGTAGCATGTAATTGTAAAGGATTGTTCCTCTTCTGAAGTTTGGATGTGAAGTCTAAGCCTCTCTAAATCTTACAAATGTGCTTTAGTTTTGCAATCTGAGGGTATTGAGAATATTAGGCCAGAAAAGAAGGCCTCATGAAAGAAAATGTGATTTACTAGTAGGAGCATAAAGGCCTCATTAAGTGTAAGGAGATATTCGCAGTTTATGCAAATGAAGATGCTTTCACATTGAGAAAAATTTTCTGGTAGAATAGTTTAAATATACTTCTTATTTTAAATTCATAATCTGTTTCATATTTTGCATATAGCAGTGACTTTTTTGTAATTAGGCGAGTCAGCTAAAACAAACCATCCCTGACTTCTGGATTTTCTGATAATCTCTGAACAAGATATGTTGGAAAGAGACATGAAACTATTTTGCAAGCTGGCTTCCTTAGTCAGAATCACAGAGGAAATCAGAATAGTACTAGCAGTAGCAGTGGGGATCGTCACTCCAAGGAAAATATTCCTGAAACTCAGTAGCTTCACCATGTAGGCATTTTGATGCTTAAGAAAAACTGTGCTCGAGAAATTCTCATGACAGTGAATTACATGTCAATGTCAGTACTTCCTGCTGTAGCACCTAAGTCCTGCTCCATTCACTTGACACTTAGTTCAATTCAAGCTTGTCATAAAATGAGTGTGTATTGGAGAGAGAGAGAGAGCACAAAGAGGTGAGTTAGTTTGTGCAATAGAAAGGAAACTTCCTTCCTTAATGAAGATAAATAAGATATAATTAATTATATAGATAATTATCTAATTATATAGATTAGGATAATTTCTCTCCTTTAGTAAATGGCTCTTAGTTAATACTGAATAAAAACAATGGCAATTAAATTGTATGTTATTAGAGGTTGGCTACTGATTAAGTTTAAATTCATTTATAAAAATATAGGTATAGGAGCTCGTCTTGTGGCACAGTGGGTTAAGTCACTGTTTGCAATGCCAGCATCCCATATCAGAGAGCCATTTTGAGTCCTGGCTATTCCACTTCTGAGCCAGCTTCCTGCTAACGTGCCTGATTCATTTTCCAAGTGGCTGCAACAGCTGGGGCTGGACCAGGCCGAAGCCAGGAGCCAGGAGCTTCTTCCAGATTTCCTACGTGGGCCAGGGGCCTTCCAAAATGCTGTAGCAGGGCTAGATCAGAAGTGGAATGGCCACGACCCAAAATGGCACTCATATGGGATGTTGGCACTGCCGGTTGCAGCTTAACTAGCTATGCCATAATGTTGGCTCCCAACATTTCTATCTCATTTTTAAAATTTTATTTGTTATACAGGTTTCATGTATTTCATATATACAGATTTAGGAACATAGGGACACCTCCAACCCTACCCTCCTTCCCACCCACATTCCAACCCTTCTTCCTTCTCCCTCGCACATTCCCACTCTTAATTTTTACAAAGATCTATTTTCAGTTTACTTAGTGATCATATAATTAACCCTACACTAAGTCAAAGAGTTCAACAAATAGTATGAAGAGGAAAAAAATACACTGTTCCTCTATGGAAGAGACTAGCGCTGTAAACAATCATGGAATCTCAGAATGTCTATTTTTTCATCATGGTAAAATGCACACAATGTGACATTTAACATCTTAACCAGGTTTAAGTGTACAGTTGAATGGCAGTAAGTACAGTCTCACTGTTGTACAATCATCATCACCATCCCTCTCCCCATTTCACCCTCCCAAACTGAGATCTTGTACACATCAAACACTAGCTTTGCAGTTTCTCCATCCTGTAATCCCCAGCAATCACCATTCTATTCTGTGTCTTTGTGAATTTTCATATGCTAGGGACATCATTTAAAGAGGAACCATACCATATTTTCCTTTAGTGACAGGCTTATTCCACTTACAATGTCTTCAAGATTCATTTGAAGTGTAGAATGTGTTAGCATTTCTTTCTTTTTAAAGGCAGCATGATATTCTGTTGTATGCATATACCACGTATTGCTTATACATTCACCCAGTAGTGGAATTTGAGTTGCTTCTGCCTTTTAGGTGTTGTGAATAGTGCTGCTATATACATGGGTGTGCAAATATGTATTGGAATCCATGCTTTTATTTCTTTTTTTTTCTTTTAGGGACTGTTCATTTCAAACATTGCTATAAAGTGATATATTATAATTATATACATTTATGAGTACAAAGTGGCATTATGATACATAATGCAGTGTGGAATGATTAAATCACATGCTTTTATTTCTTTGGAGCATATATTCACAGGTGGGATTGCTGGATTATATGGTAATTCTATGTTTATTTTTTAAGAAATTGGGGTGCGGGGCTGGCGCTGTGGCGCAGCAGGTTAATGCCCTGGCCTGAAGTGCCAGCATCCCATATGAGCGCTGGTTCAAGTCCCAGCTGCTCCTCTTCTGATCCAGCTCTTTGCTATGGCCTGGGAAAGCAGAAGAGGATGGCCCAAGTCCTTGGGCCCCTGCACCCATGTGGGAGACCTGGAAGAAGCTCCTGGCTCCTGGCTTCGGATTGGCGCAGCTTCAGCAGTTGCGGCCAGTTGGGGAGTGAACCAGTGGATGGAAGATCTCTCTCTCTCTCTGCTTCTCTTCTCTCTGTGTAACTCTGACTTTCAAATAAATAAAATAAATCTTTATATATATATAAAAGGGGCCGGTGCCGCGGCTCAATAGGCTAATCCTCCGCCTAGCAGCGCCGGCACACCGGGTTCTAGTCCCGGTCGGGGCGCCGGATTCTGTCCCGGTTGCCCCTCTTCCAGGCCAGCTCTCTGCTGTGACCAGGGAGTGCAGTGGAGGATGGCCCAAGTGCTTGGGCCCTGCACCCACATGGGAGACCAGGAGAAGCACCTGGCTCCTGGCTTCGGATCAGCGCGGTGCGCCGGCTGCAGCGCAGCAGCCGCGGCGGCCATTGGAAGGTGAACCAATGGCCAAAGGAAGACCTATCTCTCTATTTCTCTCTCTCACTGTCCACTCTGCCTGTAAAAAAAAAAAAAAAAAAAAAAAAGGAATTGTGGTGCAACTGGCTAAACTGCCACCCATGACACTGGCTTCTGATATCAGGGTGTTTGTTCAAGTCCTGGCTGCTTTGCTTCCTATCTGGCTCCCTGCGGATTGCCCTGGGAAAGCAGTGGGAGATGGCCAAGTATTTGGGCCTCTGCCACCCAAGTGGGAGACCAGGATGGCATTCCTGGTCCCTGGTTTTGTCCAGGCCCTTACTTGGCTTTGTTTGTTTGTTTGTTTAAAGATTTATTGATTTGTTTGAAAGGCAGAGTTACAGAGAGGCAGAGGCAGAGAGAGCGAGAGCAAGAGCGAGAGAGAGTCTTCTTCCATCCACTGGTTCACTCCCCAAATAGCTACAATGGCTGGAGCTATTGATCCAAAGCCAGGAGCCAGGAGTTTCCTACAGGTCTCCCACAAGGGTGCAGGGGCCCAAGGACTGGGGCCATCTTCCATTGCTTTCCCAGGCCATGGCAGAGAGCTGATCGGAAGTGGAGCTGGGATGCCGGCATTGCAGGTGTCGGCTTTACCTGCTGTGCCACAGTGTCAGCCCCCACACTTGACTCTTATGGCCAGTTGGGGAGTGAATCAGACAGGTGAAAGAGTCTCTCTCTCTCCCTCCCCTGTTGCTCTGCCTTTCAGATAATAAATATATAAATAAATCTTAATTTCTTTAAGGAATCACCATACTCTTCCCAAAGCTGCTGTACAAGTTTACATTCCTACCAGCAATGTACAAGGATTCCAGTTTCTACATATTGTTGCCAATTTCTATTATTTTCTTTTTCTTCCATTTCTTTTTTCCTCTTCCTCCCCCTCTTTTTCTTCCTTCTTGTTTTTTTTTTTTTTTTTTAATAATATTTGTCTTGGATGCATCTCATTGTGTTTCTTTTAATGCTTACTTTCATCTACTTGAAAGGCAGGGAGGCTGGGGGAAAGAGAGACAGAAACATGGAGAGAGAGAGAGAGAGAAAGAGAGAGAGAGAGGGATCTTCCATCCTCAGGCCCATTCCCCAAGTGCCCACCATAACCAGGACTGGGCCAGGATGAAGTCAGGAGCCAGGAATGCTACCCAAGTCTTCCATGTGGGCAGGAGGGGTCCAAGCACGTGCCTCCCAGGATGTATCAGCAGGAAGCTGGATCAGAAGCAGAGCAGCAGGACTTGAACCAGCACACTGATATGGGGTGTAGTTGTCTCAAGTGGAGGCTTAATCCCTTGCACCACAGTGCTCATCCCTCATTGAGGTTTTGACTTGCATTTCCCTAATGACTAGTGATGTTGAACATCATTTAATTAGCTCATTTTAAGGTTGATTTGGTTTTCTGTTGTTGAATTGTAGGAGTTTTAAAATACATTTTGGGTATCAATCTCTTATTAGATACATGATTTACAAATATTTCCTTCCACCCCACTCAGATAATACTGTCCTTTGATGCACCAAAGCGTTTAATTTTCATTAAGCCCAGTTTACCTATTTCTTTTCTGTTGTAGCTTGTGCTTTTGGTATCAGATCCAAGAAATCATTACCATATGCAACGTTATGAAATTTTTCTTCCATGTTTTCTTCCAAAATGTTAGCTCTTCCATTTAGTTTTTTTGTCTGTTTAAAGTTCACTTTCATATATAGTATAAGGTAATGGTCCAGTTTCATTCTTTTGCCTGTGCATATCCAGTTTTCCCAACACCATTTTTTTGTCCTTTCTTCAGATAATAATGTTGCTATCCTTGTTGAAAATCATTCGACCTTATATGTGGGGGTTGATTCCTGTATTCTTTGCCACTACAACAGTGTTTTGACTACGGTAGCCTTTTAGTAAATTTTGAAACTGAGAAGTGTGATTCCCTCAACTTTGTTCATTTTGAAGATTGTTTCTGCTATCCTGAGTTCCTTGAAGATGCTATATGAATTTTAGGGCTTTCATCTAATCTGCAGATTGCTTAGGGTATTATTGACATCTAACAATATTGAGTCTTCCAATCTATGAACATTTGGGGCTTTGGGGCGTCTTTCCATTTTCTCATGTCTTCTTTCAGCAGTATCTTATAGTTTTCAGTGACTGGGCAAGTCTTTTGCTTCCTTGGCTAAGTTTTTTTTTTTTTTTTTTTATTCCCAAGTATTTTATTTTTGATGCTATTGTCAGTGGAATTGTTTGCTTATTTTCTTTTTTATATTGTTTGTTGTTAGTGTTTGGAATGCAACTGATTTTTGTGTGCAATTTCCAATGTACTAACTTTGATGTGTTTTATTTCCCAGGTATCAGTGGAGTTTCTAAGGAAATGTGATCTCGTTAGCAGAGTAGTTGGGGAAAGCTCACCTGGGAGTGTTCATTCACCTGTTGTTTGTCAGATGATCAACTGTGTGCTGAGCACAGGAAGAGGAATAGGGTAAAGTCCTAGTTCTTGGGGAACTCACAGACAAGTTGCAGTAGGGGAGGGGAAGCACACATTAAAGCAGTTACCCCCAAAGGAGTAAAAATATGTGCTGGAGGTATGAAGACAAAAGCACGGGGACTTGGCAGAAGGTGGTGCCTTCTGAAAAGCTGCCCTGGAGGCATATGTTGCAAGCTAAACTGAAATTTTCTATGCAGTGGAAGGAGGAGAAGGGGAGCCACAGAGATCCCAGATCCACACAGGAGTGGAGGGGGATAGGTGCTGGGCCGCTGTGGGCCATTCTGAGGCCAAGGAGAAGGCTGGGAAGGAGGAAGGGGCGTGGGGAGGACTTGGGGACAGCCTTTGTTCAGGCTTCGCAGGGTGCACTTTATTCTGGAGGTGATCACGCTCGTGTCTGTAACAGACAGCTCGGAGTTTACAGTCGGTTTCTGTAGCCAGCAGCCCTTGGGAGCTCAGTGACAGCTTGTCTCACAGGCATCACTGAGGGTTTGGAGAGGTGGGAATTAACTGGCAGGGCTTGATTTCTCATTTTCTTGTGAGTCATAAGGCTGAAGGCGATGTTGAGGCTGAAGGGCCACGGTAGAGGAGTGGGGAAAGAGGAGAAAGGCAGGTGGGAGAAGGAGCAGTGTTTGGAGATTGATGTGGACGATAGCAAGTCTGGCTTCAGCCTGCTGTGTTTGCTGGCAAAGGTTTTTAGGGCATGTTGGAGACTCACTCTTGGCAAACACACACGAAAGGCACACAGTCCTTATCGTCAAGGAACTTGTACCTCCTTAGGGGAGGAGGTTGACATATATGAAGTAAATATGAATATACACCTATTGTATTTGAGTGTTACATGGTATGCTATACAGTATAAGGAACTGGATTTCTTTAAATAGGTTACCTTGAAGATGTAAATGCATAGAAGCCCTTCTTAGAAATCAAATTCAGTAGTGAAATAAGCCAGTTCCCAAAAGACAAATATCATGTTTTTCCTGAATTGTGATAATTAATATACTGAGTACAAAACTGTAAAGTATATGAGTGAAATTGACATTTTGAGATTGATTATTGTTTATAGCCCTTGTCTATACCATTGAGGAACAGTGGTTTTTCTACTTACTACCTACTGAATTTTTATTTAGTGGAGGCTTAAGCTTGTGATTATAAAAAAATTGAAATTATGTTATTTAAAAATTAAAAGAAAAATAAGAAGAAGGGAGGGTGGGGTGAGTATCATTTTACTCTTAAAACTGTGTATATCAGATACATGAAATTTATTCCCTATTTATAAATTTAAAAATTTTTAAAAAGAAATCAAATGCCTTTGTAAAATAGAATCTCCTAATCGGCTTGCTTCAAAATGCATTAAGAAATGGACATCATACTTACAAATTTCCTGATCCACAAATTAATAGTAATGGTGTGTAAAATACTTGGGAAATATTATTCCTGGTGTGCACTGAAAAGAAATGACAACTAATATTACTTTCATGTCTAGATGAGAATCTGTAATTTTGGCAAAATTTTCTAAAAATGTTCGCTGGCTTAATGTTGCCCTTTTTTTCTATGGTATGTAGCTAAAATGTGCAACCTTTTCTGAGATCCTAGTAATGTGTCTTAGTTGTGTTACATTTCATTAACTATTCATTGGTGAGCTTAGTAAAAATTCACTCCCAACAGGAGTTCTGCCAAGTCAGGCACGCTGGGAGCCCGTATCAGAACTTCATCTTTTAATTACAGAAATGTTAAAGAAATAGTCACTCAGGTAGCACAGATTGGCTTTTCAGCTGCTATTTTATAGAGCTGTTAACCCAGAGACACCATTACTTAAATGTAATTTTTATTATTACAATTAAAGACTGATTTGATTTTATGAGATCATGCATTTTTATTTTATGAAAGTTTTATAGTTAAATTCAATTTAAAATATGACTCTATATTTAAAATAAAACACAAGCATGCACAGTATTAAAATCGTGCTGTACCTCTCCAGCAAACCTGATGCGAAAATTTCCACACAGTTGATTACTTTGGTAGAAACAAATGTTTCCTGATAGAACGATATGATAACTAAAGAAAAGCAAACTGGGCTCATTCTGTTTGTGAAGTTACAAGCGGTTGTTTGCTTATTAAATACATCAAGTCTAATTAAGTTTATTGTCACTTTTTGGGGAACATAAACGTTGATTTTTCTTTCAGTTAATTCTCACAGGAAGGAATTTCTTTGGGTCAAAGCAAGCTTTCATTGTTTTATTGTTTGTGCAGTGCAGACTTGTAAAAATTGAGACTAGCCACTTAACATGCCCACTTTTCTTCCTAGGGCTTCACCACAAGGGGCGGAAGTTCAGGGAGCTCACCGAGGCATGCTTGTGCAGCTAAGGTACAGCCATCGCGTTGCTGTGCAGGCCGCCTTGGGACTCTGGAAGTTTCCATGTGATTTTTCTGAAGGTCGTTTTGCTTTGCTTTGTTTCTTGATGGAGGAAAAGAATGTGAACGAGTATTTGCTCGAAATAGATTAAGCTGTTAGTAAACATGTCCCCTTTAAATTAACTGACGGTAAGGACAAAGAAAGTGCTTTGTGCCTGTCAGGGGATTTGTCCTAAGTCTCAGAAACAAACAAGTGAAGGATCAGACACTCTGTAACTACCTAATGGGAAAGCTGAGGTGCGGTCTGGAGGGGTTTGTGAAGTGAATTCGATTCTTCCTTTTATTTTGGCCAAAGCTTGCTCTTCTTTTTCTCTCTGGCCTTTTTTTTTTTTTTTAGGAGGGAAATCTGGTTTTTCCAAAATCAAATTAGCATAGGAATAAACATTATGACCCAGGAATGTGAGTCCTTTTCAAGGGTCTTAGCACTTGTGATGAATAAGTGCTTGCTTGCTAAGTGGCTGAGGACACATCCCTGTGGCAGCCCCAGCCTCTGGCTTGGCTAGGCTGGAGGATAATTAATCTCACTATCAGCACTGCTGAACAGAGAGAGCTTGTTCAGTGTTTGCCGATGGGGCTGTTGGGTGGGCTGGGCCCCTTCGCAGAGGCTGCTCTGGAATCAGGCACTCAATTCCTGTTGCTTTAGTCACTTGCACCTTCACTCATTAAAAAAAAAGGGGGTGGGAGGAAGAAGAAAAGAAAAGAAAAAGAAAGGATAGTAGGCTTATAAGGGACTTTGTTGGGAATCTTTTGGTCCTGGGAAGGGAATGCAAAGCACAAAGGAATTCCAAAGGAGGAGGGATGGCTGGAGACCCAAGGGAAAAGGCGATGACCTGACTTAGGAGTGCTCAGGTTATTGTTTGAGTCATTTTAGTTTCCAAAATACCAGTGTTTGATTTATTTTAAAAGTGGCATGTGTTGGATAAGAGCAAAAGAGCCAGGACTGACATTTAAGATTGGGCAGTGGCATTCTTCACTCAATAGTTGTTTTTAAAGGACCAGTTACTTCTGCTAACTCAAGTGAAGTTAGGGTTGTGTTTCCTGTTAGAAGCAGGGAGAGTTCATGAACGAAAGTTAAGTGATGGTGGGCAGGGGTCCTGGACACAGTTTTCAAACAAGGTCTTAACTTTTCCTTTAGGAATCCTCCAAAGTAACTCTGTTGCATAAAAATTCTGGTCAGAGATCCACAGGGATCTCTTATATGGGAGGGTACCTTAAAAGTTGGAAAAAGGAATTAAAATATAAGCTTATTTTGGTACAAAAAACCCTTTGAAATCCTTGCATACAAAGGGTCTTTAAAGAATTCATAGAAACATATATTATGGAAAATGTATGCATGGGTTTCAAGATTTTTTTGCACCAAAATAAACTTACCTTTAAATTAATTTTCCATAAACTTTTTGAACCTCCCTGGAATAAAGGGATTGTCCAGATAAGGTACAGTTGAGGTGGCATCCATGATGCTTCCCCTTCAAAGTTATCAGCAGTTTGTGGAGTATCTTTGTTGTCTTGCATCTTGTTAAGACCACAAGTAGTGGGTCACAGTTAGTACACTGCAGGTAGACACACTTACTGGTTTGGAGGCCTTGGCTTGAGTGTTTAATTTATGAGCTCAATTTGTGGGTCAGCTGTAATCCCCTAACTAGAGTGGAAGGGCATAGACAACGTAGGCTGTTATATCTTATTCTTCTTCTGTGGATTCCAGGACTTTTCTAGCCTTGGGTTCCTCGCTCCTAACACTGGCATGCCAATACTGAATTTACAGAGTGGTTTTGAGTATTAAATGATAGAACAATAATAAAAAATATAGCATAAAGCACAGTACATTATAGGAGATTATTAAATACAGCCCGTTCTCTTTTCTCACTACTAGAATTAGTGAGAAATTTTCCGATGCCTTTGCCCTATTGTTCTCGCCCTTGCCTAACTCCTGGAGTTATACTGACAAACTGCGCGGGGCTTGTTATAATTTTACATTGGCCTTACATCTTGACCCTGGTGACTCAGGCTGAGAGTGTGAAACCCGTCACCTCTCACTAAAGCTTGGTGATTGCATCGCAACACCCGGTGATGATTAGGGCACAGGAAGGGTCTCTGCGCACAGCACAGCCCCTTGTCACTGTTTCACTGCTGTCACATAGAGTGCCACGTCCCTGGACAGCTCTGACAGCTTTTAAAGCCTGGCTAATGATGACAGGGGTGGCACCGTTGACCAGCTGTAGCTGTTTCCTCCCTGGGCATTTTCCCTTCATCCAGTTTTAACCAATAGAATTGGAACAGGAGTGATGTGGCTGCTTCTAGTCTGGCCGTGGAAACTCCTCTTGGGCACTCCATTCGCTCGTCTCCATCTGCTAGCTCGGCATGGACAACTGGGAATTCTTGGAAACCACAGGCTGAAGATGGCAGTGCCTCCCTGGCCCTGGGTTTCTGAGTGACTGTGTGGGGCACAGCTGCCCCCAACCCACTCCTCAATGAGCAGCCAAGAGCAGAACACCCATGTTGCACTGGCAGTTGACAGAGAAATGTAATTTTATTTTGTTAAGCCATTGAATTTTGGGAATTGTTTGATGCAGATACCAATATTTTCTGAACCCAGTAGAGGGTTTCTTGATAAAACAGTGGCATCACCGTCCCCTAATCCTTAACCAGAAAACATAAGTAATGATGTTAGTGCTTTCTTTATTCTCATTTCCATGCCAGCTCCAAAGTCTGGCTTTTTTTTTTTTAACTTTTACTTTGAGATGATTTTAGACTTAAAGAAGAGTTATAAAATACTAGAAAATTACCATATGTTCTTTTTTTTTTTTTTTGACAGGCAGAGTGGACAGTGAGAGAGAGAGACAGAGAGAAAGGTCTTCCTTTTTGCCGTTGGTTCACCCTCCAATGGCCACCGCGGCTGGTGCGCTGCGGCCGGTGCACCGTGCTGATCCGGAGGCAGGAGCCAGGTGCTTTTCCTGGTCTCCCATGGGGTGCAGGGCCCAAGCACTTGGGCCATCCTCCACTGCACTCCCAGGCCACAGCAGAGAGCTGGCCTGGGAGAGGGGCAACCGGGACAGAATCCGGCACCCTGACCAGGACTAGAACCCGGGGTGTCGGCACCGCAAGGCAGAGGAATAGCCTATTGAGCCGTGGCGCCGGCACCATATGTTCTTTTTTAAAAAATTATGTATTTATTTGGAAGACAGAGCTGCAGAGAGAAAGAGAGAGAGAGAGAGAGAGAGAGAGCAAGCTTCCATCTGCTGGTTCACTCCCCAGATGGCTGCAATAGTTGGGCCTGAGCCAGGCCAAAGCCAGGTACCAGGAGCCTCTTCCAGGTTTCCCACATGGATGCAGGAGCCCAAGTACTTGAGCCGTATTCTGTTTTCTTCTGCATCAGTAGGGAGCTGGATTGGAAATGGAACAGCCAGGACTTGAACCTGTGCCCACACGGGATGCCAGTGTTGCAGGCAGTGGCTTAACCTGCCATGCTGTGACACTGGCCCCTGTCATACACTTTTCACCTAAGTTTTTCTAATGTTAAAATCTTATATAACCATCACAGAATAGTCAACACTCTGATAAAAACCTAGGAACTTAACACTATTAATTAATACTATTAATTAACACAATACTATTAATTAACTAGCAGACCTGTTGGATTTTAGTAGTGTAGGAACCGGGTGAGATTTGTAAGAACAAAATTTTAGCTTTCTTCATTTGAATTACTGAAACAAAATATGGTTATATAAATCTATTTTCCACGGCTTCAGCAAAGTACCTGAGGCTGGGCAATGTATAAAGAAAAAAAGGTTTATTTAGCTCACAGTTTTGGAGGCTGAAACTCAAACAGCATGGCACTGGCACTTGGTAGGGCCCCTTGACTGCATCGTGTCCGACTGGGTAGCCCTATGGTAGGAATATAAGTGAGAAGGAGAGATCACATGGTGAGATAGGAAGCCAGAGAGACTCTGGCTTGGGGCCGAGCTTGCTGTTTGATAAGACCCCCTTGTGAGAGTGGCTGATGTCCCATAAGAATCACATCCATTCCTCTGAAGCAGAGTCTTCAACGGTCTCATTCTTCTTACTAATTTACTTCTTAAAGGTGCCACACTGTGAGAACCAAGATCTCAGCATGTGAACCCTCTCGGGACAGTGTCACACCATAGCCATGGTTTTCATACAATTGGGAGACAGCCAACTGCCTTTGTGTAATCACAAAAGAAAGAATATGGGATACAGGCAGCACAGAGTCAGAAACATATTCTCATATTGTATTGAATTGATATGAAAGTAGGAGTAACTACCAGTGTGCATCTAAGTTACTCTCCAAGACAGAGGACAGTGGAAGACTGTCCAGAAGGAGATGTTAGTTGAGAACCTTGGAGAAGGCAAGAGAACAAGCAAAGGATTAAGAATTTTGGTATGATTTAAAATATTTATAAACTTCAGGGTTTTGCAGAAATGTATGTATCCAAGCACAACGTAGGGTACATGTAGGGTGTGTGTCCAAGCACAGTTGTTGGGTACAAGGCCTGTTGCTCCACCGATGACAGATCAACGAAAGCATTAGGAGTGAGTGCTACAGCTGTATGCCCGTCTACCTTGCTCATTCTCCTATGGCTGCATTGTATAAACCTGAGCTGGGAAAGGCAACTCTCCCTCTCCTGCTAACTTGAATGAGTCGGCTCGGCATCAGAGCAAGCTAGGAATCCTGTTGTTTGATTTTACCTTCTCTCCTCACCATTGTTCAGAAGGGTTAGGTCCGTCCTGCCTGGTAGGGGTGTAGGGAGTCAGTGTGAGAGAACTACATTCTCTGTATTGCCTCACTGAATAGCAAAATGCCTGCTACTCCACTCTGATTGGTTTATCATATATTCAGATGTGAGTTGTACATCCAGGGTAGGTAGGTGGAGGTGGAGGATGGGGAAAGTCTGCTATAACGTGCAGGGGACAGTGTGAGTGGGAAGACCTGTCCTCAGAGTTTTCTCAGATTGTGAGAGGAAGAGCGAGACCAGCAGGGGAGGTGCACGCATGTTAGAGAGGACCCTCAGTTGACATTTCTCTTGACTGCCCGTGTCTTGGTCAGCTTGGACTGATGTAATAAACCCACAACCTGGGTGGAGTTTAAGCAATAGACATTTATTTTCTCACAGCCTTAGAGGCTGGAAGTTCAAGATCAAGGTGTCAGTGGGGCTGGTTTCTTCTGAGACCTGTCTCTGGCTAACAGACAGCTGTCTTCTCCCTGTGTCCTCATGTGATCTTCCCTCCGGGAACGTCTGTGTCCTAATCTCCTTTTCTTGGAAGGACACCAGTCGTATTGACTGGGACTCACTTATGTTTATGCTCTCACTTTTACTTAATTATCCCTTTGAAGATCCTATCACTAAATAAAGTCACGTGAGAGGGTTAGAACTTAAACATGTGAGGGGGTGGGGTGACAGTTCAGTCCATAACAGCCTGCCTGGACTATAACCATCTATACATTGGAGCCATTTAGCCTGATATAATCAGTTTTAAGTAAGAATGGGAGACTCTCTTGCCTACTACAAAAACACAATTGTCCTTTGATCCCTGAAGGCTTAGATGCTAGAACAAACACAGAAATCAATAATGACCTCACCCAAAGCATAGTCTTTATATGCTCAAAGTATTCAAAAATCTGACCCGGAGTTACACTCTCAGCATTTTCATTTTAGTCTGGAGACAGCACATCAGAAGGGAAAGCACAAGTTCCCGGCCTTGGATCTGCCCCAGTCCAGGTTTATAACTGCACTATTCCCACCTAATTACTGTTTTGACCTGTAGTTTCTTGAAACCTGGTTATTAATTATATCTGCCCTTCTTACCTCATAGATTTTCATGAGCATTGAATAAGAGTATATAGTGAAACCCTTGGCCATTATTCGACTTTAATAACTTGGTTGAGCTCTTCCGATGTGTGGATATTTATTGAGAGCTTCTTTATCCTCCAGTAGACATCAAGGATATAAAGTTGAAGAAGATGAAACTTCAAGAAGAGGGGAAGACAGAGTCAAGATGACCTCATAGAAAAAGTATTTCAGAAAGGCAGGTATAGGCACACTGTGCTGCCCGGGCATCAAGGAACGGTGCAGACCTCAGCCTGGCTGAAGGTAGAGGAAGTCAGAGAATTCTGGTGGCCTGCAATCTAAGTGAAGTCTGTTGGAAGTGTAATTCTTATAGGTTCCTTTAAGAAAACACAGTCAGTGTGACTAGAAAATAGTTCAGGTATTATATTTAGTGTATTCAGATATTAAATTGAATAGTATACATAAAATTCTGAAAGAATCTACAGATAAACGATTAGAATTAATAGATAACAGTTTTCAAATTTTCAGGATACATAGTTAAGAATAATTGCAATTCTATATAGTAATTCAATAATTATAAATAAAATTTTAATAAGATTACTGCCAGCAGACATGAAATACCCAGGAGTAAAGTAGTGAAATATGATGAGATCTCTGTACTGAAAATTATAAGACACTGTGGAAATAAATGAAAGAAGATCCTCATGTATGGACAGACTTGGTATGTATATGAATGGGGGGACACTTTGTTGTATAAATTTCATGATCTTCAAATGCGTCTATAGAGTCAATGTAATTCTAATAGAAACCCCAGCCATATTTTCTGGAAACTGATAGATTCTGAAATTATATGAAAATATTAATTAAGGGTCAAGAATAGCAAAGGCCATTTTGAAAAAGAAAGACAGTTGAAGGATGGCCCCTTTTGTGAACATCCAAAGTCATCCTAGATTAAGATGCCGAAGAATTTCATGCAGCCCATGTTGTGAAGCACATCATCCAGTCTCGTGATTTTCCTCTTTGTTACTCTGCTTTCACTAGTCAGCTCAGGCTGCCCGAGCAGAACACCGCAGACGAGGGGGTTTAGACAACAGGTTCAGAAGCTGGAGGTCCAAGGTCAGGAGGCAGCACACTAGGCTCGCAGTGAGGGCTGTCCCCTGGGTTGCAGGCTGTCACCTTTTCACCGTCTCCTCACGTTGCCTATGTGTGGTGCTCAAGGCAGAGAGAGTGAGCTGAGCTCTGTGACATCTCTTCTTATGAAGACACTAACCCTATCAGATTGGGACCCCACCTTATGACCTCATTAGCCTGAATGACTTCTTAAGAGGCCCCATCTCCATATACAGCCACATTGGGCTTAGTGCTTTAACATAGGAAATTTAGGATCCCACCAACATATAGTCCACACTACTTTCCCAAGTGTAAACTGGATTCCTGGCTCATTAAACTTTAAATATTTTCTTCTCATCCATGCACATAAAGGCTAAATATTTCCTCTCAGGTAGTATGAGAGTTAGTTTTCTAAAATTTTGGTGTATACTGTTTTCATTATCATTTGGTTCTAAATTTGTAGTTTACCTGCAAAGTGATGTCAGTTGTCAGAAACCTATCTCATTCAGCTGTTTGGAAGCAGCAGTGGGACAGATCAAATGTGGGGTTTAAGCATCACATTTTAAAGAGTGGGCTATGGGTGCCAGCATCCCATATGGACGTGGATTTGTGTCCCAGCTGCTCCTCTTCCAATCCAGCTCCCTGCTAATGTGCCTGGGACGCAGTAGAAGATGGCCGAAGTGCTTGGGCCCCTGCACCCATGTAGGAGACCCAGAATAAGCTACTGATTTCTGGCTTCTGATCGGCTCAGCTCCAGCCATGGTGGCCATTTGGAGAGTGAATCAGTGGATGGGAGACTTTTCTTTTTTTTTTTTTTTAACTTTTATTTAATGAATATAAATTTCCAAAGTACGACTTATGGATTACAATGGCTTCCCCCCCATACCGTCCCTCCCACCCACAACCCTCCCCTTTCCCACTCCCTCTCCCCTTCCATTCACATCAAGATTCATTTTCGATTATCTTAATATACAGAAGATCAGCTTAGTATACATTAAGTAAGGATTTCAACAGTTTGCTCCCACACAGAAACATAAAGTGAAAAATAATAGATGATTTTTTTAAATGATGATGAAATCAGATCAGACCTATTGTCATGTTTAATCCCAGTGAGAGTCAAGTTGGGAATTGATAATTTCTTTTTTTTTTTTTTTACAGAAGATCAGTTTAGTATGCATTAAGTAAAGATTTCAACAGTTTGCACCCCCATAGAAACACAAAGTGAAATATATTGTTTGAGTACTCGTTATAGCATTAAATCTCAATGTACAGCACATTAAGGACAGAGATCCTACATGAGGAGTAAGTGCACAGTGACTCCTGTTGTTGACTTTACCAATTGACACTCCTGTTTATGGCATCAGTAATCTCCCTATGCACCAGTCATGAGTTTCCAAGGCTATGGAAGCCCTCTGAGTTCTCCGATTCTTATCTTGTTTAGACAAGGTCATAGTCAAAGTGGAGGTTCTCTCCTCCCTTCAGAGAAAGGTACCTCCTTCTTTGAAGACCTGTTCTTTCCACTGGGATCTCACTCACAGAGATCTTTTTGCCAGAGTGTCTTGGCTTTCCATGCCTGAAATACTCTCATGGGCTTTTCAGCCAGATCCGAATGCCTTTAGGGCTGATTCTGAGGCCAGAGTGCTATTTAGGACATCCGCCATTCTATGAGTCTGCTGAGTATCTCGCTTCCCATGTTGGATCACTCTCCCCTTTATTTATTCTATTGGTTAGTATTAGCAGGTACTAGACTTGTTTATGTGCTCCCTTTGACTCTTAGTCCTTTCATTATGATCAATTGTGAACTGAAATTGATCACTTGGACTAGTGAGATGGCATTGGTACATGCCACCTTGATGGGATTGAATTGGAATCCCCTGGTATGTTTCTAACTCTACCATTTGGGGCAAGTCAGCTTGAGCATGTCCCAAATTATACATCTCTTCCCTCCCTTATTGATGGGAGACTTTTCTATCTCTTCCTCTCTCTGTCTGTAACTCTACCTCTCTAATAAAAAAAAAAAAAAGACCAGACTAGCCATATTGTCTGGTCTCACACACCAGCTTCATTACTTACTTGCTCTTTGATGATTGATAACTTACACAATTCCTCTCTGATTCACTTTCGTAAACTCCAAAATGCAAAACATAAGGTGAGTATTATGGGGGCGTGAGGGTTGTATGTGTGTGTGTGGCATTTCCATCTGTCCCAGCTTTCGGATTCCCCATTGAGAGTGTTCTGGTTGCCGCTTTTGGTCCATGCTGACCTGCAGTGGTCCTCATCTGAACAGCAAGGTCACTCCCTGCGTGGAGACCCTGCTCTCTGCAGGCCTTGCACATTCACACTGCAGCAGAATTGGCAATGCTGTACATTATAGCTGGGGTTTTACCTCCCAAATGCTGGAGAGACAGCTAGTATCTCTGCCCTGCCTGTCCACAGGTTCTCCATTTTGTGGTTCTCCCTTTTTTCTGCAGAGCTAAATCCAGCTCCCTTCCTTTGGTGTGGGCTACACAATCCGAAGCTGTGTCAGCCCTGAAATTCCAGTCCCCTGTGCCAGACTTTGGGGTCTTCAAAGGATTAGATCCCACTCCTACTCCTGGCTTGTCTTTTTTACCCTCGGCATCTGGACTTTCTGTTGAGTTAAGCTAATTTTTTTTAATACTTTATTTTAAACTAGTTTTTCTGTGATTTTAGTGGGGAGGAACTATTTGCAGTTCAGGACCCATATTCCTGGAAATAGGTCACAATATTCATTCTCATCAGGGCTTTTGTTCAAGCACAATTTTTGTTTTATTAAGTAAGTGACACTGTTTTAACTGGGTGGGAAGGAGTGAGTCTGGACTCACAAAGCAAATCAGTTTATGCAGTTCATTCAGTTTATGCTTCCTGCAATGAAATATTGAGCTGCAGCAAAGTCATTGGCGTTTGTCATCTTTTTACTCTTTCACACCCAAGCTGCTGCTCAGGCATGAGCCGTTTCCACATTGGTCTCACTTGGAGAGGGTCCGGCTGGCAGAGCTTTTCCTCCCCATTGGGCAGTGTCGGGCCATAAGCATTATAAACTTGATTATATAACTACTTATAAGACTTATTTGTTTGAAAGAGTTACACACACACACACACACACACACACACACTGATTTGCTGATTCACCAATTCACTTCCCAAATGGACACAGTGGCCTAGGTTGGGCCAGGCTGAAGCCAGGAGCCCAGAACTCCATCCGGGTTTCCCACATGGGTAGCAGGGGTCCAAGCTTGCCTTCCCTGACACAGTAGCCGGGAGCTGGATTGGATGTACAGTAGCCAGGATTTGAACAGACACTCATTTGGGATGCTGGTTTTGCAGGTGGTGGCTTAACCCACTGGTGCCATAATGCCAGCCCCCACTATAAATTTTTGTGTATTTTGTCTGTTAATGTAATAGTTCCCATCCCCCATTCCTAAGACTCTTTAATTTTTTTTAATGCATTTAAAAGTCTGAGTAACAGAGAGAGAGAGGGAGAGGGAGACAGAGATGAGAGAGATCTTCTGTCCACAGGTTCACTTCACAAATGCCCACAACAGCTAGGGCTGAGTCAAATCCAAGTTAGGAACCAGGAACTCCATCAGGGTCTCCTGTGTTGGTGGCAGGGACCCAAGTATTTGGACCATCACCTGATGCCTCCCAGGTGCATTAGCAAGAAGCTGGATTGGAAGCAGAATAGCCAGGACTGAAACTGTCTGTAACTCTACCTCTGCTGATATGGGATGTGGGCATCCCAAGCTGTGCCGCCAATACCTACCCCACTATGGATCCTTTTTAAGTCTGTTGATCCTTCATGCAGTTCCTCTGCTTTCTTTAATAAGTTGGGTAAATTGAAGATTCATCATGGGCTACATTTGTTTTCAGCATTACTAAAATGTAAAGATGTCTCATAAATTCTTCAGTAACAAATGGATGACTGCATGGAAGTATATCCATGGGTATTGTGAATAATGTCAAAAAAAGTGTTATTGGGCCTCTAAAACTATTTGCATCTTCTTCCCACTTTGTTTTGTTGAATTTCATCAAAAGCTTAAATTATAAAAATGAAGCAACTATCTTGCACTTTGGCTGCCTGCCTGGATCTGTTTTAAATTGGATCTTATAAATATTCCATAAAGTCATATGTAATGGGACTGCTTTTTCCTGGCAGTTAGCCTGTGTGGATGGCTTCTTAAACATTTATGCTATTTTTGCAAAACTTGACAAAAACATTTCAGGCATTAATCGTTTTGTTAATAAATTACTCAGCACCAAAATAATGCATTATTTAAGAAAATTCTTGAAACCAATCAGTCTGCTGTTTCACTTTGGACACTTGGCAAGATACTGCTAGCCTGCAAAATAGCAATTTAGCACTGCACCTCAACTGGAGCATTTACAAAAATATCCAGTACAATATCGCTAGGCTATCTTCCCAGTAAGGAGGAGCAACCAATAAAACAGCACTATTGACTTCTTTTGAAGGTCTCATTTCATTCTGCAATGCTGTGAAGCATTTTAATCAGATGATTCTCCTGTACGTGACCACTCAGGACTATCAGAGTAGCAAGGCAGTGTGTGTTAACAGGGCTGGACGTGTGAATCATATGAAGTTTAAACTGTTTATAAAAGTAGAGGTAAAAATAATGTGCTCTAATCGCAGTATATTCCATATTTTAACACACTGGGAAATACTAAACCATTAAGAGATGAATTTGTATTTCCAAATTAATTTCTCCAGGGAGGATTTTATTTTATTTTATTTTTTTTTATTTTTTTTTGTGGTTTTAAGACGGAAGCATTTATTTTTATTCATCCAGACGGGGGGAATGCAACATGTCAGGGCATCCATACAAACTGCAGCCGACGGACCAGCGGGTCAGAGTCTCTGGCAGAGTCCAACACGGCGCGAGGGAGCCGCAGCGGGGGCGCCGCCTGCACGGCTGGCAGCAGGGCTTCCTGTGCGGGCCGGCCAGGCATCTCCAGGCGAGGCACTGAGAGCCACTCCCGCGGGCTGCAGCTCCAGCCACGCCCAGGGTGAAAGTCAGAGTCCTACTGAAGCCCTGCCCCGGGGGACATCCACGGTGGTCGCGTTTCCAGTGGTCAACACAATACAGAACAAAGTTATTGCCAAGGACCTTGCGCTGTGAATTATACTATTTACACTTACATACTCAGAAAAACACAGTAGATAGATATAGGTAAGAGAGATTTCTAAAAACGAGCTTGGCCATTACCAGACCAGAGCGAGTTACAGCGAGGCGGCCGGTGTGCGGTGCGAAGTGGTGCACAGGGGAAGCTTCTCCACCCACAACTAGGCTCGGCCTGCGCCCGCAGCCAGGGCTTCAGGTCTACACTGGCTGGTAAGCCCTACCTGTCCAAAAGGGCTGCACACACCACGGCGGGTAGAACAAGATGCACAGCACAGGGGCTGTGGGGCTGGGGTCTGAGCCCTCCCCCAGAGCCCCCTGCCAAAAGCACCCTTGGGATCAAGCCCATGAGCCTCCCTGCTCCTGGAAGTGCACTAGCCCTAATGGCGGTACCTCAGGAGCCCGGCTTCTAAAGGAAGTGGCTACTTACAGACACCAAAGGTTCGGCCCAGCAGGTCTGGGGGAAAGGCCTGAGTTCAGAGGTGCTCTGGGGAAGACAGATAAACACCACTAGAGGCTGAAGTGTGTGTCTGCTCAGAGAAGAGGACGCCGCGGGGTCCCCACGTGGCCCACGCAGGCCCTGGTGTGCTGGGAGGGAAGTCCACCTGGAGGCAGCACAGAGCCACAGCCAGCCCGGATTCCTGCGAGACAGAGTGGGACTGGGGAGGAGGAGCCTGCAAGATGCCTGCCAGTCAAGCAGCCTGTCCCGCCCCTCCCACTGCTGCAAAGCCACCGTATTAAGTGAGCCTGGGAAAGAGGGGTGCGGAGTGAACTCCACATGACTGTGCAGGGCCAACCTGAGCATGCGTGATGACCCAGGGAGCACTTCCGGCTCTATGGCAGGTAGTAACAGAGGTATTTTTGCAACTAGAGCTTGCCTGGCTAACTTTCAAATCCTACCTCACGCACAGGCCACTGGCCAGAGGAAGCCGGCGCGTGGGCCAAGAGATGCGCGCACCCGGACAGTGGGCCCTGCCGGAGGGCTGAGCGGTGCTCGGCCTGATTGGAGGCGGACAGCACGAGCCACCTGAAGAGGGGAAGGGGGCTGGACAGCTGAGACGCAACGTTCCGTCACGGCGGGCGAAGGAGCTTCCGAGCTGGCCTTTCTCCCATCCCTATTCTTGATCCATCTCCATGAACCATAAAAAGGAAAAACCGATTCTGATTCCCAGAATGGCAGAAACCTTTCAGTTAGAGTTAAAAAAAAAAAAAAAAGCCTTTGTGACCATGTTTCCCTAAGCAGGAAGCAAGGCAGATGGCACGGAGCCTGGCACGGGCGGAGCAGGGGTGGCCTGGGCGGGACTCCAGTTCGGTCGGGGCCTGAGGTGCCAGCAGACAAGAGCCTGCACGTAGGCGGGAGAGGGGACCAGAGCTGACCACACTAGCTGTGTGCCGGGGCAGAATGCATCCCATTCACCAACGCCAAGGCCGGGCTCGTTTGTCCTTTCCCCCTCCAGGAACCCAAGAACTTCTCCAGGAGATGGGAGAGTGCTCTGCAGATGCGGCTGCACGCGCTGCCGTGAGAGGCTCAGGCAGCACACGTGGCCCCGGGAAGAGCAGCCAGCAAAGCCCCGGGGCACGGCCCCTCCTCGAGAGAAGGCCACAGACCAGAGACTGCGCCACCATGGCCCACAGGCCAGTTCCATGACTGCCTGCCAGAAATCCGATTCACAATTTCACTGAGGGCGAGCGGCACCCAGCTAGGTTTTCACCGCTACTCTGCGAACCGTGGCTTCCTTCGGCCACCCACGAAACCCGTGACGCCGGGTTCGGCCGCAGCAGCCACGGTACTGGGCAGGCCCAGTCTAACTCCCCCCAGGTCTGCTGCTCCCTGTGGGGCCAGCCCCGGGTCTGACTCCCCCCAGGGAGGATTTTAAAATAAAGATGATTTTACCATTTGGAGACATATATTTGAACTCCTTTATAATTTTATCATTAATTTGAAAAGTTTTAACTCCATAATTTTATTTTTTTGTAATTTAGGCCTGCAATTCCCACTCTCATCAAATTCTCTAGATGATGTTACTATGTATATAATGCATATATGTTTATGTAACTTTGTTCCATATTTCTGGCACAGTCAAGGGCAAGGCAAGGTCAAGAGTGTTTCCTTGGCGTATGGAGTAGTGAGAGCCCAATGGTCATGTGAATGATGACAAGTGAATATGCATCTCATCATCTTGGTAAATGTAGGTTATCTCTCCTATGCCTGGGACTTCTTTTCTCACTTTTATAGTTTCCTTCTCATCCTCTTTCAAACTTCTGGATTGATTTGAAGGTAATTTGAGACTACAAAGTGAAAGATTAAAAACTCATTACTGATTTCAACTATATAAGGAGATGTTCAACCAAAACAAAATGCCAGAGTTAATGGGATGTAGAAGCTGAGATAATTGCAGATGTAACTAGGAATGTTGGGCTTTGGGTGCTCATCAAAATTTATTTCTGTTTTCATTGTTTTCTTTTATAATAGCATCATTAATATATATATATATATAATTTAAGCTTCATATACTTCCAATATGTGATCACTTTTGTTTTGTATATTGAGGTTTCATGCTCATCTTTTTCCAAAAAGATATTTGAAAAATAAAGATATCTGCTATTAAAGATATTTGAAAACTGTTAGTGTGACAGGACATATGTGTGAACTCAGGGGGATCTGAGTTTGCATTTTGGCTCTGAAACTTACTAGGCTGATGACATGTGCCCAGTTACCTAACATCTCTGAGGCTCAGTTTATTTATGGATTTAATCGAGTCTTGTCTTCTTTTATACACTCTACATTCTCTCTCTTGTAATTGGTGTATCTGGTCCATTCATATTTAAAATTATTGTTAATTATAGTGAATCAGTATCTACCATATTTGTAACTTTTTTGTTTGTTGAACTTGTTCTTCGTCTTTTGTTCCTGCCTCATTTTATGACATCTCTGGTTTAAATTGAACATTTTATATACTCTCATTTTTCTCTTCTTCCTTGGCATGTCAGTTGTACTTCTAGTTTTTTTCTTAGTGATTATCCTATAATTTGCAATATATGTTTATAAGTAATCCAAATTCACTTCCAAATACCACTAAACCATCTGGTGAATAGTACGATTACCTTGTAACGAATTATTACCAGTCTCTCCTGTGCACCCCTTACAACAACACTGGGATCCTTTTCACTTCTCTATATGCTATAATCACTCCATATGTTCCTGTTATCACTTTCAACAGTTTGGTCAATCAAAGCGAAGAAAAAGCTTTATTTTACCTTTTCTATTCTTTTTCTAGTGTTCTTCCTTTTTCTTTAAGAGTTACTTATTTATTGGAAAGGCAGAATTACAGAGAGGCAGAGGCAGAAGCAGAGAGAGAGAGAGAGTGAGAGAGGGAGAGAGGGAGGGAGGGGAAGAGAAGGGAAGGGAAGGGAAGGGAAGGGAAGAGAGAGAGAGAGAGAGAGAGAGAGTTGTCTTCCATCCGCTAGTTCACTCCCCAGATGGCTGCAATGGCTGGAACTGTGCCAATTTGAAGCCAGGAGCCAGGAGTTTCCTCAAGGTCTCCCACATGGGTGCAGGGGCCCAAGGACTTGGGCCATCTGCCACTGTCTTCCCAGGCCATCGCAGAGAGCTGGATCAGAAGTGTAGCAGCTGGGGCTTGAACTGGTGCCCACACAGGATGCCAGCACCACAGGCGGCAGCTTCACCTGCTACACCCAGCGCCAGCCCCGCTCTTCCTTTCTTTGGGTAGACTGTGTTATTTTTCTTAGGTGAGACAGGAGACTAAGGGGCTGGAAATGTGTAGTGGGAGGTGCCGCAAACCCCTGGAAAATCTTTTGTCCTTGTAGAGTTGGATGCTCTGCATGTTTCCAAATGGCTGTTTTTCTTCTTCCGGCCCAAAACAAGGGTGAGATTTTTCTCTGCTCCTTATTTGGGAATCTGATGGGGTTCCTGGAGGTAAAACTAGAGTATATCCCCTCTCTCCAAGCAAGCCTGCAAGCAACCTCCTCAGAACTATGGCCCAGTATTTGCCATATTTAACAACACAGAGTGACTGACACAAAGCAGGCCCACAGAATCTGTTCAGTTGACTGCTCCAGCCCTCTGCTCCAGAGAGTCCTCATCCTCCGACGGATCCCAGAAAGGTCCCTGATCTTCACTTTTTTCTCCTTGGAGGTTCAGGAGGCACAACTTCTGAGTTCTTCACACACCAGAGTAGTAACAATTACTAAGTGGCTAAGACATCATTTTAAAGTTCCATAAATTTGTCTATTTTTTCACATAATTTAGTAATTTTTTCTTTGAAATATAGTTTATTTTTTTTAAAGATCTGTTTATTTATTTGAAAAGAAGAATGAGAGAAAGAGGAAAGGAGGAAGGGAGGGAGGGAGAGAGAGAATCATCTGTCCACTGGTTCACTTCCTAAATGGCATCAACAGCCAGGGTTGGTCCAGGCTGAAGCCAGGCTACAGGATCTCCATCTGGATCTTCTGTATGGTGGTGGCAGGGACTCAAGTACTTGAGCTACTTCCCAGGTGCATTAGCAGGAAGCTGTATTGTAAATGGAGCAGCCGGGACTTAAAGTTCCAAATGGTTGCTTAACCTGCTGTGCCACAACACTGGCCCCTCAGCAGGGCCAGTGCCCTGTGTTCTGATTCTTTAAATTCCCTCCTCATGAAGCTTAGCACACTTGTGTTTTTAATCACCAACAGTTTGTGTCACAGTCACTGGACAAAAAAATGAATGAGAAAGAAATAACCCCTCTCCCGTGGGACTTAGGCATAGCACATCCATCAGAGGACAGTGTTTAGAAAACCATCCAGGGGCCAGTGCTGTGGCATAGTAAGCTAAGCCTCCACCCTGCAGTGCCGACATCCCATATGGGTGCTGGTTTGTGTCCTGGCTGCTCCTCTTCAATCCAGCTCTCTGTGGCCTGGGAAAGCAGTAGATGATGGGCCAAGTATTTGGGCTCTCTGCACCTGCATGGGAGACCCAGAAGAAGCTCCTGGCTCCTGGCTTCAGATAGGCCCAGCTCCAGCCATTGAGGCCATTTGGGGAGTGAACCAGCCAATGGAAGACCTTTCTCTCTCTGTCTCTCCCTCTCTCTGTAACTCCACCTCTCAAATAAATAAATAAAAATCAAAAAAAAGAGAAAAACATCCAAATCATTATTAAAGTTGAGATAAATATATGAAGAAAAATAGTATTTGCCATATTTAGCCACATAGAATGACTTACACAGAGTGGGTCAACAGAATTTGTTTATCCCAAATGAGCTGTGTCTGTGGACATACGCTTGTGCCAGAGGTATGATTTCCAGGGCCATCGCAGCCTCACTCACCTTGGTGCACAATGCAGGAGACGTTTTTCAGGAACAAGCTTCTCTCTCTTACCAGTGGTGTGGTTCAGCAAATGCACCAGCCCCAGAAGTCACAGATGTATCGCCACAAAATTTCATTTGCTTTGTATAGACTGCGGGTACAGTGTGGTTCCCATTAGCGTTATTAGGGCTTGTGTGGTTGAATGCCATTTCACCTTTCCAAAATCAGCAAGTGATGCCTGGGAGGCACAACTCTGGGAACCCGGCTGGGGCGCTATCGACTGTCGTCAAGACACTGCGGTTTGCTGCTGCCATTACTGTTGTTTGTGTTTGACTGCAGATACCCGCAGTTGAATTCATATGGACCTGGAGGTTTTGAAACATCAAAAGAAAAAAGAAGACATTTTACCTGATTCTGTTTCTTGTTTTCAGAGTTGTTCAGTAGTACATAAAAATTAACTTTTAGGTTTCTTAGTCCAATGCCAAGGCTTACTAATAAGAGAAGTTTTAAATGGAGCTTTTAATCTTTCCTCTGTCCACATGTATGCTGCTATGTCCTAAGGTTGTGGGTAGAAGTTTCTGTTGTTGCATCCAGCTCGTGATCAATTTGCAAAATCCTTTCTAGTTCTTGACCATTGAATGTCTTATAAATATTGTCATTTAATTTTACTTGTTGCACCAGTTCTGTCAGGTGTAGCACAATTGAGTATTTTTGTGAAGTGAATTGGCCAGACGTTGGTGTTCTCTGTGAATCAAGAAGCTGAGGATTACAGAAGACACCCACCGGAACATTCTATATAGAAAGCAACTCGGGGGCCAACAATGTGGTGCAGTGGGTTGAGCTGCCACTTGCCATGCTGGTATCCCATTTCTGAGTACTGGTTTGCATCCTGACTGCTCTGCTTCCAGTTCAGCTCTCTGCTAATGTGCCTGGGAAGGCAGCGGAAGATGGCCCAAGTACCTGGGCTCCAGCCATCCATGTGATATACCCGATGGAGTTCCTGGCTCAGCCTTTGGTGAGTGGACCAGTGATTGAAGATCCTCACCCCACTGTCCCTCTCTTTCTCATTCTGCTTTTCAAATAAATAAATCTTAAAAAATAAAAATAGCTTAAAAATATAATTAGGAGAGCCAATCTCAAATCTAGATCTTAAAATTTAAGGACTTTGTGTGTCTGTGTATGAGTGTGTGTAGTGTATATATGTGTGATATGTATTGTGTGTTTGCGTGAATGGTGTGTGTGCAGTATATATGAGTGCTATATGGAATATGGTACGTGTGGTATGTATGAGTGTGTGTGTGGTGTATATTGTATATGTGTGGTATATATTGTGTATATTATATGCATATAATGTGTGTGTATGTGAAATGTGGGGTGTGTACACAAAAGTGTGTGTTTTATATGTGTGTTTCATGTGTGAGTGTGTATTTGTGGTATGTATTCTGTATATGTTGTGTATGTGTGGTGCATGTGTGTGTATGTGGTGTGTATTTTGTGTTGTGTGTGTGGTGATGTGTGAGTATGGGTGTATGTAGTTTGTGGTATGTTTGTGTTATTTATTATCTGTTTCCTGAAACTACCAGACTGAGTGGCTAATACTGAAGAAACAGATTTTCTCAGGGTTCTAAAGACTGGAGGTCTAAGATCCAGGTGCCAGCAGAGTTGTCCCTGATGAGGCTTTCCTTCCTGTCATCTCACATGGCGTTTCTTCGGCATGCGCTGGCGTGTGTGTGTGTGTGTGTGTGTGAGCACGTGCACATACATGGTGGGGGGAGAGTAGGGAAGGTGATATCTCTGGTGTCTCTTGTAAGTGTATCAGTCCTGTTATAGGAGGCCTCACTCTTGGGATCTCATTCAACTTAAGGATGCGATGTCTGCACATGAATTCTGGGGGGGACCCAAACATTCAGTCTGAAACAGGTTGGCCATGTTCTCTCACCATTGTGTGTGTGACTTCCTCCCTCCTTGCTCCTGCTCATGTCACCTCAGTTCCGGCTTCTGTTCCCTGCCGTGGACAGAGCCTGCTGACCCTCTGTCTCCACACCGTGGTAGTCAGTCCTGAGTGTGCTTTCTCTGGGTGGGTAGGGGGCCTGCCTCCTACTGTGGTCTCTGGGCTTCCTGGGGATTGGTTCATGGTTGCCTCTCTGTAGTTCTCCTTCCCAATTGAATTCCTGGAATTTGCACTCTGTGGATATTGCCAAGTGAATTATCTTTGTTAAACACATGAATACATAAGGTGTTTTTAGAAGGTCAAAGACCTAAATTAACTGTTTTTTGGTAAGGTCCATATCTGTCTTTAGGACAAGTTTGGGAAAGCAATTTCTTTTATTCCTTTTTTATGATATACATTTTCTGTGAACTTTTCTTTCTTTCCTTTTTTTAAAGATTTATTTATTTATTTGAATGGAAGAGTTACAGAGAGGGAGAGACAGAGAAAGGTCTTCCATCCACTAGTTCACTCCCCAAATGGCTGCAATGGCTGTATCTGGACTGATCTGAAGCCAGGAGCCAGGAGCTTCTTCCAGGTCCCATGTGGGTGCAGGGGCCAAAGCACTTGGGTCATCTTCCACTGGGCTCCCATATCATAAGCAGAGGGCTGGGTTGAAGAGGAGCAGCCAGGACACAAACCAGAGTCCATATGGGAAGCTGGTGCTGCACTTAGAGGCTTAACCCAGTGCGCTGCAGCTCAGGCCCCTATTTCTTTTCTTTTTAAAAATTTATTTTTTTGGGAGATGAGAGAGAGAGAGAGAGAGAGAGAGAGAGAGACAACGTGAGTCTGAGGTGGCTCACTCTCCGAATGCCCAAAACCCAAAACAGCTGAAACTGACCTGGGCTGAAGCCAGAAGCCAGGAATTCAATCCAGGTCTCCACTGTGGGTGTCCAGAACCAATCGTGTTGGTCATCAACACTGTGTCCTAGGGTCTGTACTTACAAGTAGAGTTAGGTATTGAACCCAGGGCCTCTGATATAGACCATGGGCATCTTAAACACTAGGCCAAGTACCCACCCCTGGGAAAGCAGTTCCTTGGGAAAAGATATGCTTATGAGAAGCACTGGATGATCTGGGGCTAGTAATGCCTGTTTGGTCCTTGGCCTGGCAGACTTCACACATTTCTTCTGGTGGAAAGCTACAAGCTCTCCCCCTTCACTTTAAAGAAGGTCTCTCTTGTTTTTCAAGTTCTTGCATTTCCTATCCAGTGTTCAAGATCAAATTCCTAGTTTCTTGATTAATGACTAATTTGGATGATACACACATGATTAATTTCTTTTAAATGAAAAACGTGATTAATATTCCCCAGGTCCTGAATTTTGTCCCATTCCTTCCCGCTACCAGTCTCCCTCAGAATATTCTAGACTATCTCTACACAACCGTGTTCTGTGTGTCCCACATTGTCCACAGCCCATCTGTTTCAGGCATGGCTGTTTTTACTCTCAAGTCACGCTTCTGTGTCTGCCCCTTCAACACCCTAGGCTCCTTCATAACAGAGGCTAGGGTTCTGGCACGGTTTTGAGCACTTTAATGCACACCATATCATTTAGTCACCATGAATGAGATGTGCAGTGTCATTGTGCTCACCTTACAAGCAGTTATAAATAAGGCATATGAAGACTATGTGACTTCAAGAACCCATAGTTGGCCAGCGGTTCATCTAGGGTTGAACCATCCAACCAGAGCCTGCCACATCTGCCATACTACACAGCCCTTGGAGACGTTGACAGATAATGTGTGATGAGTGCTGGGAAGGAATCAGCAATGAAGCCCATTGTCCTGTCTTTCTGACCAGTCGTGTTTTTCCCACGTGATGTTGCTGAATCAGTGTCAGATGCAATTGAAGCTGACAGGTGAACACCAAGTTGGGAGGAGAAAGTGCTCAGGATTGAGATGTATCCTCCCTTTGTCGTTGGAAGATGTTGTAAAGGAAAGAGATTCAGGGCCAAAAGATGTGTCAGCGCTGCAAGGGGGCAGCAGTGGAAGCCAGGGATAAGCTATTCCTGGTTGTGTGGCTTCTGAACATTGTTGAGGCCAAGTATATTGAGATCTGAACAACTTTTTTTTTGACCTTCATTGTCCGTTGGAAAGATGTCAAGCTTTTTCCCTCTTGAGTTTCCCCTTTTGACATTTCATCTTTAATAGGTTAGTAGTGCAGACAGCTAGCCCTACAAATCTGACTTGCTATTATTACCACATTGACAGTACAATGCAATAATAGTCACCAAAGAGGACGATCTAGTAAAGGCATGTCTGTCTTGGACTCTGTCCAAGGAGCTTAGTTCCTTAAGTATAAGAACTTCCATATAAGATGGCCTTAATAATAAAGAAGATGAACTTGCCTGCTAACAGTCGCTTACATTTTGTAAATGTTTTAGCTTTGTGAAGCCTCCAGGCAGACCCTGTTGTCTCTACTTAGAAAATAAGGAAACAGTGCAGAGAAGTTAGCTGACTTGTCCAAAGCTGGAAAACAAAGGGAGAATAGCACTGAGGTTAGGAGCTAGGTGTGCTGATGCCCTTTTCTTTGTTTGCCAGTCTTCCTCAGTCAATGCCTTCTGGAATATTCTAAGTGGAGAAGCCTCAAATTGTGAGACTGAGTCATGTTATGTGTGTGTATGTATGCAAAATTGAGATCATTTTACATACAGTCAAATGCACAGCTCTTACATGTTCAATTTGAGCTTTAACTCCTGAGTATCCATGTACCCTTGCCTCAAACAAGATAGAGAGCATTTTCGTCATCCCAAGAAGGTGCCTTCATGACCCTTTCAGTCACTCCTCATCCCCTCTCCCGTAAATAAGGCAACCACTTTCTGAATTCTATCACCCTAGATTAATGTTGCCTGTTGTTAGAGTTCAGATACATGGGCAAACACAGTGAAGACTCTCTTGGGTCTGACTTCTTTAATTTAACTTTATCCACTTGAAACTGATCCCCGGTATTCCTTTTTCATTTCTGAGTAGTTCTCCATGGCATGAATATATCAGAATTTAAAAAGTATGAATTGCTTTTGACTTTTTTCCTATTGTATTTCATATTCTACATTGATACTATGGTAAGTGTAGACCTCAAGATTGCATACTTTGCTATCATATCTCCTACTTGAACCTCTAATTTCCTTAGTCTTTCATCAATTTAATAATTAATTAATCAACCCAATCGCCAATTCACTCATTCAACTGTGCCAGGCACTATTCTAGGCCTTGCAGGTACAGCAATAAACAAATTGTCCAAATTCCTGTTCCACAGAGCTTACCATCTGACATGGATACAGACAGCTAACAGCAAGATGAGTCAATAAAATATACAGTATATGCTGGGTAGTAAATCAGATTAAGGAGGGAAATAAGTTGTGAAGAGAAATAGGAAGTAGTGGGGGCAGTGTGCAATTTCAGAGTGAGTCACCATGGAGATGCACAGGAGAAAATACCTGAAGAGGACCAGGGAATTAATCTCTGAGGTATCTGGGGGAAGTGTGTTCCAGATGGAAGGAAAACCAGGTGCAAAGGCCTCAGGCAGGAGTAAACCTTGTGAGTTCAGGAGCCATCTGTGTAGTGTGGCCAGCGTGGGCTGGGCGTGGGGGAGAGAAAATGGGAGAGAAGTCTGGAAGCTCAGTGCAGTCTTCCCTTTTTTTTTTTTTTTTTTGACAGGCAGAGTGGACAGTGAGAGAGAGGGACAGAGAGAAAGGTCTTCCTTTGCCGTTGGTTCACCCTCCAATGGCCGCCGCGGCCGGCGCACCGCGCTGATCCGATGGCAGGAGCCAGGTGCTTCTCCTGGTCTCCCATGGGGTGCAGGGCCCAAGGACTTGGGCCATCCTCCACTGCACTCCCTGGCCACAGCAGAGAGCTGGCCTGGAAGAGGGGCATCCGGGACAGAATCCGGCACCCCGACCGGGACTAGAACCCGGTGTGCCAGCACCGCAAGGCGGAGGATTAGCCTAGAGAGCCACGGCGCCGGCCGAGTCTTCCCTTTTAAGGCAAGACCAGCTTTGAAGAACACCCGCCCTTAACGTGTGTGTGTGAGACAGAGCTCACAAATCAGACTTGTGTGTGTGAGTCAGAGCTGCATCACTGATGTCATCCCTTTGAAGGAGATAAACGTATTGGGGTACCTGTGAAATCGAGAAGTCTCATGTTTGCTTACATAAGCAAGAAATGAAAGCCAAGAAAACATGATTTTCAGAAGCAAAGTACATTTCATTCTGGTCTTTTGGGCACCTCAAGGAATCTTTCTTGGGTTCAGCAGGGGATATTGGACTCAGTGCCCCTGCATGGAAGCTGGTGCCTTTGTGCTTAGACACATCTAAGCATCTGTCCTTTCACTCAAGGCAGGGAAAGACTCGGGCAGGGTGGGTCTAGAAAGATTTGGGGAGGCTGGAATCATATACAGTTTGGGAACCTTTTTAAGTAGACGTACATAAAATTAGAGATACAAGTTGCTAATACAATACAGAGCCCTGTGTGAGTGAAGGGCGCTGGGTGTAAGTTCCTTCACTTCAGGGTGAATGTGTCTCTGAGCATAAATGGTGGAGGGCACTGGATCCTATAGGGTGAACAAAACCTGAATCCCAGCTCTAAAAGAAATGTATATGTTCTTCTCACTGTCCTGGTGCTATTCACATTAATGCAAAGTTGTGAAATTACCCCCTTTTTCATTTTTTCTTCCTTGGTTCATTTTATGACTTTTTGCACTTAGGGTGTTTTCTGGAAATTAAAAAAAAACGTATTGAGGTGAAATCCACATAATGTAAAATGAACCATTTTAACACAGACAATTCATTGGCATTTGGTACATTCATAATGGTAAGTGACCACCACCTCTCTCTAATTCCAAAACATTCCCCAAGGAAACCCTGTACACAGTCACCCTCAATTTACCTCCCCCCAAGCCCCTGGAAAACATCGACGTCCTCTGTATCTATAGATTTTATCTCTTCAGAATATTTCATATAAATGGAGTCATACAATACATGACCTTTTTGTCTGGCTTCCTTCACTCAGTGTATTTTTGAGGTTTGTCCATGTTGTAACATGTGTCGACACTTCTTTTCTTCATGTATCTGAGTAATTTTTCAGATGGATTGCATTTTAAAAAAATCCATTGGTCAGTTGTTGGGCTTGGGTTATTTCCACATTTTGGCTGTTGTGTATAGTGTTGTGTCAAGGGCATTTTTGATATTTTAAAATTTGATTTCACTTGTAGAGGGAAGCAAATATTTAGGATGAGCAAGCAGATTTATCTTGGGCCCCCTCACCCTTCCATGCCTTGGTTCTATTCCTTCCACTGCTCAGATTCAGGCAGACTATGTAATGAGCAGTCAATACCAGTGACAATGACAGACTTTGCCACCTGGTTCTCAGAGTTCAATTCTGAGCACTGTTGATACTGCAAAGGATATTTATGTGAACATCTGTTGCCAATTCCTAAGTACTTTCTACTTTTGGCTCATATCAACTTCATTCCGTATGGTTTTTTTTTTTTTTCCTCTCCTTAACCTTTCCTTGATTCAACCTTTACCCGAGTCTATTTAATTAGATTTCATCTTTCCTGCTGACCAGACGGTTCTCATACCTTTGACCTTCTCTGTGGGACTCTTGTCTTCATCTCCTGTCGGCTCGTTCCCAGGAATCTAGCCACTGAGAATCACTTATTTTCCCCTCAGGGCCCCTGCTTTTCACCACACTAAGATCTTCTTCTTCTCCATGGATGGCATCTCAGGTAGGTTAGATAGTCAATTTAAAATATCCTTACAGGCTCAGGGTGTTAAAAAATAGTCCGGTGCAACTGCAATAAAAATTGCCCTTGCAAGTCTAAGGCAGGTCTTTTCTCTCTCCTAGGCCAGGACAGCTCCTCCTTGAAACACTCTGTCCCTTATCTACTGCGAACTCACATTCTCTCGATTTTGTGCACTCTAGCAGGTTATTTCTTCTCAGAGGGTCCCTCCTCTAGTAGCCTCCAATCTGTAGTTCTCAGTGCCGTGTCCTAGGACCTCTGCTCTTGTCTCTTGAAGTCTCTTCCCAGTGACCTTGTCATTCCTGTGGGTTCTTGTGTTAACTGTATCTCTGATTCCCAAATTGCTATTTACAGTGCACACCTCTCTCCAGGGTTCCAGGAGTGTATATCCATCTGTCTGCTTGTCGCTTAGTTGTCTCAGCATCTTTAATTAACATGACTTGAATCTAATTATTGATTTCTCTCCATCTTAACCTGTAATTATATCAATTTTCCCCATCTCAGTAAATATTATCACTGTCCCTCCTGTGCTAAAAGCAGAAAGTGAGAAGACATGGTTAGAATAGCAGGCAGAAATATCTAATGGGAACTGAAAGTGGAGTGTAGAAGGAAGAGGCATATTTTAGGTATCTAATAATCTTCTAGAACATTCCAAAAAAAAAAAAAAGAATAGAACCTTCCACTATACAAGTACTTGAACTTCCCTTGTTACAACATTTGCCACAGATATTATTTGTGATTGCTTACTTTTTACTTACTCGTTGGATTGAAATCTTTTATCGGAAGACTCATGTCTCTAAGACACCATTATATCTCAGTACCCAGCATAGTATCAGCAACTCATGCCTATATAAATATTTGTTGAATGAATAAAGTAGTGGTTTAATAACTATTAAATACCTACTATGTGTTCAGCAATAAGAATAATAAATAAACTTGAGTGTAGATATTTACTTGAAAGAGTTAATTGGAGGAGACACCAAACAAAACAAAATGATAATAATCATGTAACAATATAGGTCTATACTTATTCAATATATGATAGGGATGATAACTTTGATAAGATTTTAGAGAAGAGAGTAGCCAAGGAACATCTTACCACAGTCAAAGAAAGTTTTATGGAAAAGCCAAAAGTTGATGATGAACTTGGATACTGGATTGACCAGAGATGAAATAAAGTGACTAAATCATGTGTAGCCATAAGTGTTTGAACTTTAATGTGCAATGAAGAGGACTTTTGGGGGGTATATTTTTGAGTGGTAGAGTTTCATAACCAAGATTACCTCTTTAGGAAGATGAATCTATTTTTTATACATGTTGTCAAGACTTGTCAGGGAGAAGTAAGGTGTTATCACAGAGGCTCAAGTGTGAGGTGGTAAGTCCTGGGCCAGTGTGGGGTTGACTTCACGAGAGAGGGACGGAAGGTCAGGAGCAACTTGTCAAGAGACAAAGGCCTAAGTGTTGAGCTTTGATGTAAGTAAAGAAAGAAAGGAAGGGCCACAAAAGTGTCCACAGGTGTAAGCAGGCCACCAAGGGTGACAGAGGGAGGCAAGGAGGCAGGGCTGGCAGGAGGTTTGATGATTGTAGCTGGGACATACCAAGATGGAGTTGTAAATGAGTGGGAAGAAGCAAAGGTAAGGCTCAGTGTCATGGGAACTAGGAGGAGGGGTTTAGGAAGGATCAAATGGATGTCTGTCAGGTTAAATGCTCAGGGAATTGAAGAATGATGATTGAAACATGGTGATAGAATTTGGCAAGAAAAAGGTCACAGCATTGTCAGGGGAGCTGAGTGTGTAGCGTGTTAGGGTGGAAGGCAGCCCGATGGACCGCTCATGAAGAGAGGCTCGTGTTCCGGCAGTGATGGTACATTAGGGAGGAGGAGAGGTCAGAGAACTAATGAGGCTGTGGTGCCCTTCACTGCCACGTGAACAATAGGTAGCCTGGAAACAAAACAGACTTGGAATTTATGGAAAGAGACCGATAAAGGAAAGTCTGTAGGTGAGTAGGCAGATTCGGGTCAGTGTGGATGCTGGCACCTGCGGGGTGCTCAATATTTATTAACAAATGAGTGCACCCAGCGTGCTGGGGGCAGTGCTGGGTCTCTCCTGTGGTTTTGGTTGACTGAATTTCCTAGAGCAGAGCTTGCTCTCTTCCAGAAAAAAAAAAAAAAAAAAAGTGGGAGGAATGAAGTCAGAGGATAACAAGTAGGGACTGCAGGAGGATACAGTTCTCCTGGGCTGTGTTGTTCTGAGCTGTGGCTCTCTGCCAGCCCAGTGGCACCAGGAGATGAGAACGGGCCTGGTTCTTTCTTCTCTTCTCTGGTGGGTCTCAGTTGCCCTCTTGCCTCCCAGTTGTTTGCTACCTGTGTATCCTTCCTCTCCTTGTCCCCTACCTCTTTCAGCTTTTCCTTTCATTTTGAACAGTCTCCAACTTACTTCTATTTCCTCAATATTGGTTGACTTAAAAATTTGAATCTATGGGCTGGTGTTGTGGCCTACTAGGTAAATCCACCGCCTACAATGCTAGCATCCAGTATGGTTGCTGGTTTGTGTCCTGGTTGCTCCATTTCTGATCCAGCTTCATGCTAATGGCCTGGGAAAGGCCGTGGGAGATGGCCCAGGTGCTTGGGCTCCTACTATCCTTGTGGGAGACCTGGAAGAAGTTCCTGGCTCCTAGTTTCAGTCTGCTGTTGCAGCGATCTAAGGGATGAATCAGAAGATGGAAGATGTCTTTCTCTGTTTCTCCCTCTCTCTCTGTATCTGTGACTTTGAAATAAATGAATCTTAAAAAAATTTGAAGCTAACTCTTACAAGGAGGATATTGCTTTGGAGTAGTAGAAGTGATAATAAATAAAGACTTTCAAATGTATAGCAAATATATAAGACTCTTGGAATCTAAAACCAATAAAAATGAGTCTATGTGATATTCATACAGTTACAGAAATAAGAATGTAAAGTAATTGGGAGAAACTGATGAGGGACAGAAAGAAGCTAATTACAACAAAATGGGGTATACAGCAGTAATCAATCTGAACACATTTTAATTTTAATTTCTTATGTATATCCAAGTGGGCAATAGCAAGACCAGCAATTGGTCATATTATTTTCTGTGTAACTCTTTTATTTGCACTTTATGGAAAGACAAATCCATGATGAAAGGACATGTATTTGCCTCCTGATAAAAGGTAGAAACAGTGAATTCTTTTTTTTTTTTTTTTTAATTTGACAGGTAGAGTTATAGACAATGAGAGAGAGAGATAGAGAGAAAGGTCTTCTCTCCGTTGGCTCACTCCCCAAATGGCCGCCATGGCTGGTGCTGTGCCAATCTGAAGCCAGGAGCCAGATGCCCCTTCCTGGTCTCCCATGCAGGTGCAGGGGCCTAAGGACCTGGGCCATCCTCCACTACCCTCCTGGGCCACAGCAGAGAGCTGGACCGGAAGAGGAGCAACTGGGACTAGAACCTGGCACCCACATTGGATGCTGGTGTTGCAGGCAAAGGATTAACCAAGTGAGTCATGGCGCTGGCTTCCGAAACAGTGAATTCTGAAATTTTCTTTGTAGATAGTTTTATAAATAGATGCTAGTGATAATCTTCTGACAATCCATTCTCCCATGAGGTGGGAATGAAAAAGTCTTCTTTGCATCTGAAAAAATTAGTAGCAGCTCTTTAATTGGAGCCTTCACCTCTCCAGTCATTTACTACTATATTGCCTTTTGGATTTCAGACAGTTTCAGATTTGGGAATTTTTTTTTTTTGTTTTTCCACATGGCCTTTACTTTTCTTTTCTACATTGTCTTTTCTTGCCTTCCTCCTTTCCTAATCTGAAGTCCTTTGAATTGAACCCTAAGAAAAGATTTATGAGACTATTTGGTAAAAAACAAAAAACAAAGGCAAACAAACAAAACCTGTTTTTTTAATGCTCTATGTGATTTTAGAATTGCTTCTTTTATAAGACGTAAGTAGTCATGTGAAACTTTTGACATTTAACAAGGCTGATCATTATAACCACATTGAGTAGTGATTTTGCATTCTGATAGATTACTTAATAATAATTATATTGAGCTTGCCATGTAATTAGGTGTTTATTTGCCAGGCAACTTTTGTATTTCATCAAAATGGTATGATTTATACAGCAGATAATTATCCTAAGATTATGACTCTGTGACCTTGAACTATACCTTAATAATTAGTTATAGTTTCTGATGTAATTAAATTGTTGAGCCAGATCTTGCTAGGTGAGTGGGTAAATAACTGCATGAAAATGAGTATTCAAATCCATAGGAGTTATGATAAAGAATGATGACTTATCTTACTAATGAAACATTAATGAGTGGGACTTACGACTGCCACCCTCTATCCTGAGAACGTGAGCTCTGACAGGTTATCATGCTGTCGTGTGTGTGACCTTTGTCTTGCCCAAACTTGTTCTGTACCTTAAAAACATGAACCCATTGCATATCATACTCCAAAGTATCAACACTTTGATGTGGACTTGACTGATCCAACAGCAATTCTAGAAGCCTTTCTACTAATTAGTTTAGAATAGGGATATGACCTGATTTTGGAAAATTTGTTTATTTTATTTGAAAGGCACACATATGCACACACACACACACAGAAATTTCCTTCTGCTGGTTCATTCCTCAAATGCCCACGACACCTGGGGCTGAGCCAGGTTGAAGTCAGGAACTTGGTACTCAATCTGGGTGGAAAATACCAAAGTGCTGAGATATCACCCCCCGGCCCCCTGGATGCACATTAGTAGGAACTGGAATGGGAGCAGAGCCAGGACTCAAACTAGGAACTCTAATACAGGATGCGGGCATCCCAAGTGGCGGCTTATTGGTTGTGCCCATCGCTAACCCAACCCAATATTGACAAATGAGATTTAGGAGAAATTTATTGGAGGCTTTAAAGAAAGTTCTTTCTTGGTGGCTGGCACTGTGGCTCACTTGGTTAATCCTCCGCCTGCAGTGCTGGCATCCCATATAGGCGCTGGTTCTAGTCCCAGTTGCTCCTCTTCCAGTCCAGCTCTCTGCTGTGGCCCAGGAAGGCAGTGGAGGATGGCCCAAGTGCTTGGGCCCCTGCATCTGCCTGGGAGACCAGGAAGAAGCACCTGGCTCCTGGCTTTGGATCGGCATAGCTCCGTTAGTAGCGGCCGTTTGGGGGGTGAACCAACGGAAGGAAGACCTTTCTCTCAGTCTCTCTCTCACTGTCTAACTCTATCTGTAAAATAAATTTTTTTTAAAAAAAGAAAGTTCTTTCTTACTTTTAAGAGTCATGAAAAAAAATCTCCTCTTCCATATGTGAAGAAGCATGTAGCCAAGATCACTGCCAGGACCCATGTTACAACCACAAGAAAAACAGCTTCAGGAGGTCAGTAGCATGGCTGGCCGACTCCCAGGAAGGAAATAATTTGGGTTTGTGAATTTGTTGTTGAACCACTGGATTAACCATGGAACCCAAATGTCTCTGAACTTGCTTTTATGTGATCTAATATTTTTCTTCTTCTTAATGCAATGCTGTTTGAATTTTCTGTTACTTGAAGGCAAAGGTATATTATGAGTAACTGAGGTACGTGGCGGCATTCAGCCTTTTCGCCTGGCAACTTTCCATGGGTAAAAACATACCTTGTGTGGACAGCCTCTTCAACAAATGGTGCTGGGAAAACTGGATGTCCACATGTCGAAGTATGAAGCAAGACCCCTACCTTACACCTTATACAAAAATCCACTCAACATGGATCAAAGAACTAGAGATGTGCCACAACACTGTGAAACTAATTGAGAGCATAGGGGAAACCCTTCAAGATATTGGAACAGGCGAAGAATTCCTGGAGAAGACCCCAAAGGCATGAGTAATCAAAGATAAAATAAACAAATGGGATTACCTCAAATTGAAGAGTTTCTTTATAGCAAAGGAAACAGTCAGGAAAGTGAAGAGGCAACCAACAGAATGGGAGATGTTATTCGCAAACTACACAACAGATAAAGGATTAACAACTAGAATCTACAAAATGATCAAAAAACACCACAAAATCAAAACAAACAACCCAATAAAAAAATGGGCCAAGGACCTTAACAGACATTTTTCAAAAGAGGAAATCCAAATGGCCAACAGACACATGAAAAAATGCTCAGGATCCCTACCCATCAGGGAAATGCAAATCAAAACCACAATGAGGTTTCACCTCACTCCGGTTACATTGGCTTACATACAGAAGTCAACCAACAACAGATGCTGGTGAGGATGGGGGGAAAAAGGGACACTAATCCACTGTTGGTGGGAATGCAAACTGGTAAAGCCACTATGGAAGACAGTTTGGAGAGTCCTCAGAAACCTGAATATAGCACTACCACAGGACCCAGCCATCCCACTCCTTGGAATTTACCCAAATGGAATTAAAGGGGAGAAAAAAAGAGCCATTTGCACCTCAATATTTGTTGCAGCTCAATTCACAATAGCTAAGACATGGAAGCAACCTAAATGTCCATCAACGGATGACTGGATAAAGAAACTATGGGATATGTATTCTATGGAACACTATATAGCCGTAAAAAAAAAAAAAAAAAACAATGAAATCCGGGCATTTACAACAAAATGGAGGAAGCTGGAAAACATCATGCTGAGTGAAATAAGCCAGTCCAAAAGGGACGAATATCATATGTTCTCCTTGATCAATGGCAACTAAATGAGCATCTAAAATGATACCCAGTGAAGTGAAATGGACACTATGAGAGACAATGACATGATCAGCCCTTATCTAGACTGTGGAGGAACAACTTACTATTTTATTCCTTTTAGTATTTTTGTTGTTGTTGTTGCTCGATTTGCTCTACACAAGACCACTGGTTGAACTCTGCAATCAATGCACAACCATTCTTAGGCGTTTAAAATTAACAGAAAAGTGACCTCTGTTAAACATAGGAGTGGGAATAAGAGAGGGAGGAGATATATAGGTTGGCACATGCTCACTTGGACTTACCTCCAATGATGGAACTAGAAATGTGCCAGGGGATTTCAACTCAATCTTACCAAGGAGGCAGGTACCAATGCCAGCGCACTTGGTAAAGTGATAAGTATAAATACACAACCTATCAAAAAGATAGGGTATGTGTCGATGAGATTTCACAAATAAGACCAGTGTAAGCAAATAATGAAGGATGGAATTAAAAGGGAGAGAATGATCCTGTGGGGGAAACAGGACACACAGCAGACTCATAGAATGGCAGCACTCCTGCCTCAGAATCAACCCTTGGGACATTCGGATCTGGCTAAAAGGTCCATGAGAGTCTCACAGGCATGGGAACCATGACATGGTGGCAAAAAAACAATCTAAATGAAAGATCCTGGTGAACAAGACCCCAGCAGAAGGAACAGGCTATCAAGGAGAGAGGCGCCTTTCTCTGAAGGGAGGAAGGAACCTCCACTGTGATACAGCCTTGACTAAACAAGTTCAGAGTCGGTGAACTCAAGGGGCTTCCATAGCAAGAGTCTCAGGTGATTGCTGACGTCATAAATAAGAGTGCCAGTTGTTAAATCAACAACGGGAGTCACTGGGTACATGCTCCCCACGTAGGATCTCTGTCCTTAATGTGTTTTATTATGAAACTTAAAAAACAACACTACTAGTCGAACAATACCCTATACCTTGTGCGGTTGTGTGAGTGCAGCCTGTTGAAATCCTTGCTTAGTATATACTAAGTTGATCTTCAGTATATGAAGGTAATTGAAAATGAAACTCAATGAAGGGCGGGATGGGAGAGGGAGTGGGAGAGGGGAGGGCCGCGGGAAGGAGGGAGGTTGGGGGGAGAAGCCACAACAATACAAAAGTTGCACTTTGTAAATTCACATTTATTAAATAAAAAAAAACTATATAGCAAAAAAAAAAGAAAAAGAAAAAAAAGAACTTAATACTTTACCCTTTTAGTATTTTTTATGTTCTACTTAAAACTATTGGTTGAACTCTGTAATTAATACACAGTTACTCTTAGGTGTTTAATTAATGCTATAACTAGTACTCAAATAGTACTTTACACTTTGTGTTTCTGTGTGGGTGCAAACTGTTGAAATCTTTACTTAATATATGCTAAATTGATCTTCTGTATATAAAGATAATTGAAAATTAATCTTGATGTGAGTGGAAGGGGAGAGGAAGTGGGAGAGGGGAGTGTTGTGGGTGGGAGGGAAGTTATGGGGGGGGAGCTATTGTAATCCATAAACTGTACTTTGGAAATTTATGTTCATTAAATAAAATAAAATATAAATATGAAAAAACCAAAACATACCTTTTGTTTTTTTCCTTTTAAGGGTTATTTTATTTATTTGAAGGGCAGAGTTACAGAGAGAGAGCGAGAGATCTTCCATCTTTTGGTTCACTCTCCAAATGGCCACAATGGCCAAGGTTGGGCCAGGCTGAAACCAGGAGCCAGGAGCTTCTTCAGGATCTCCCGCATGGGTGGTAGGGGCCCAAGTACTTGGGCCATCCTCTGTGGCTTTTCCAGGCACACGAACAGAAAGCTGGATTGGAAGTGGAGCAGCCGGACTGCAACCAGAGCTATATGAGATGCCGGTGCCACAGGTGGCAGCTTTACACGCTGTGCCTGCAGCACCAGCCACACCATTTCTTTTTAAACCTCCATATTCACTCTGCTTGATTTTGTGTGATTTCTGGCCTGTCCTATGATAAAAGGAAAGAGATTGGGCATCACTGAAACTATCAAATCAGATGAATTTCTGAAAGATATTTAAAAAATATTTCAATACGGCCCAGGGTGAAACACATGTGTAAGTGTATGTGTGGTTATGTATGTGAGTTTACTCATTACTGTCCATTGCCAAATAAAACTAATTTATCTCGGTATACATCAGACTTGGTTAAAACATTCTCAATGCAATTGGGTCAGAAAACATGAAAGATATCAGAATTTTCCCCAAAGATATTCAAGGATCTCTCACATTTCAGTGGAAAAAATGTTACCTACCAGTTTGATGTGGTGGTGAACTCTATTTTTTGTTAAGAAAATTTGGCATTTTTTACATTTTTCACATATATTCATTTTAAACTTTAACTACTAATTTCAATTTAGCTTATATATATTCTTTGGTCTTTCCAACTGCTGATACTAAAGGAAACTTGAATCCTCACCAGAATTTACTTGTTTGTAATTACTTGTAGTTTATGTTTCCAAATTCATGAAGACATTGTGGCCCATCTGTTTGATTAGGCTCATTCTTGTGATTATAATATTGCTAAAAAGGTTAATTTACTAAATATATGATTTGATGCCTTTAATTGATAACATGCCTTGGTGTGAAGCAGAGTGACGTAACCTAATGGTCAGGACATACAATTTATGAACTATTAATTGCCCATTAACTCATCCACTCACATGACCTGTAGATCTATCAGCTTGATTGAGAGCAGAGACCTCAATGATCCTGAAAGACATCTTATATAACTTTCAAAGAAATTCCACGAAAAGTTGATCCTTGGATGAAAAAGAGGGCAAGGAAAAAAAGCTCATTCATGTTCAGTGCGTGTTTCTGCATTCCTCTCCCAAGCAGGCAGATTTGCGCTTGAATAGCATTGTACTTTTCTTATTATTCCCCGACTAACACTGTCTAAGTGACGTGAGTAACTCTTCTTTCTCCTTATCCTTAAAGAAAAACGGGGGTGGGGGGGTGGTATCAAAAATGATTTTTGCAGATCCTTGGAATGCATGATATCCAGCATAAATTTTAATTGGGCTTCATTTACTAAGTGCTGCATTACCTCATCCTTTAGTTTTAACTATGGATTTTCTATAAATCTTTATATAGCTAAACATGATAAACTGCTCAACATATCACAGAACAAGGCAGTGCTTATTAGCACTTGAGAAGTTATTGATTCTTTGTCCTGATTAATCTTTTATGGGTCTCTGTAGTGTTAATTCTAGAGAAAAGACTGTAGGTTCTACTGCAACAGAGCTCATTCATAGTTTCTACTTCAATTACAACATTTTTGATACCACTGCTATTAGCCTAAATACGACTTTTCTGGCTCAGATTTTTTGTGTCTCTATTTATCAACTATGAGCACTTTTAAATTAACTTTAAGCTATGTCAATAATACATAGCCAAAAGATGTGTTTTATAATTAAGGGTAAAATGAATTTTTATTTGTGTTTTAAATTAAGTTTATTATTCTTGATTTTTTAAATTTAAAATACACACATACATGGTTTTTGGTGAATTGACTTTTTAACATGAGAGATCAGTTTTATTCTATCTTATTGAACAACTTAGGATATATGGGTGCTGACTTCCCTCTTGATTTTGCTTGAACACTGTCAGTGTTGTGAAATCATGAGTGTGGAAATTCTAGTGTTCTACAAATGGCCCTGACGGTGCAATGGGGGCGGTCCAAGGGCTGCACCTGGTCCAAGAGGAAGCCGCCTGGGTTTATGGAGAATTTGGGGAAATGATCTTGAAGCTCTTAATGGAGAGGAGTCCTGGTATAGTACAGGGGACGGAAAGGGTCCCACATTTCTAGGTCATCAGTGCCTTAGGAATAGATGGTTGGTCCCACAGCGGGCTGGCAGGGCTCTAGCTCCAGTGTTTACCATCCCACCTCCTCAGAGAAAAGTGCTCTTCACAAGTTTCCAATAAAGTGCTCGTCTCTTCTGGTTGGGGCTGGGCCTTAAGTCCATTAATTAACACCCAGCACCCAATACATGTTTATTTGATTCCGCTGAACCAACAGCTGAACTGATTCAGCTGAACGAGTTTCCAGCTGGTTAATGAGGTAACACTTTCAGGACAGCAAAGTTAGGGTGGAGGCTAATGCGGAACAGAAGAGAGCAATGGGGCACTTTGGTGGGGGAGGCAAAGCTCACTGCCAAGTTGAAAGGGTGCCGGGATCCTCAGGCAGCTCTCAAGTACAGCCTTGGATTTCAGATGTTAAAGGTGATAAGACTTAACAACAGGCTCATCTGTACTAGATGTTCAATGTAAGTATCCAAACGCTGTTTGTCACTGTTGTTTCCAACTTCCATTAAGCCCCATAGGCTCAAGAGAGGGGTCTTTTTGAAAGGAATTTGTAGGTAATCATGTTTGCTAACCGGTGTGTAAATATCACAGGTCTGAAGCCCCTTTTCTCTCTGCTGTCACTTTATCCATCACGACAAGATGAAAAATCTGTGTTCTACATTTTGATCTTGGGTTGGAAAGGCAAGTCATTATGTCTGTTCACAATGCAGATTTTGTTTTCAGCTCAGTTAAAGTAGTTGGTTTACTTGAGGTCATAGGTTTGGAGACTGCATGTCATGTTGAATGAATATTCTGATGAATTGAAAGCTTACAAATACAGATCATTCTTTTTTAACTTTTATCGTTTTAACTTTTATCTGAAATCAGAAAGATCTGTATTTGGAAACCAGTTTCATCATTTACTTTTTTGAACTCAGGCAAATTACTTAATCTCTGCCTCAAAGCGTTCTTGTCAGGATGAAATTAGATAAAATATATCCTAACACAAAAGAGATGCTCAAAAAACTGGTAGCTATTATTATTTAATGGCCTGGAGTTTTAGCAAAAGCTTTACTGTGATGTAATAAGAGTAATTGAATTCTTCAATAATGCCTGATTTTGAATTAATTAGCTAATATCTGTGTGCCAGGAATTGATACAATAAAGATGAAAAAGTTCTCACACTTTGAGAACCCACAATCTGCAGGTAATTTTCTCAAGTGGTGATTTCCAGACTGAATCTCTTTGTTCAGCATTAAAGATATAGATTGTGAAGTGGAAGGCTGGCTCTGGATGGCCAAGCAGATTAGGATTTTGGGATTTCTGTTCCCGTTGAAATATCCTATCTGTGTTTGATAAAGGTTATGCAAATAAAAAATATTTATATTGACGCAGGAATCTGGTCATGTGAGTTTCATTCATCACAGTTTTGGCTTTTGATGGTAGCATTGTGATGAAATGTGACAAACATAATTCCTGAGAGAAGTTGGCACCTCACATAAATGAGCATGTGACCGGCGAATTATTAAGCCACTATTTTGTGCAAAATTTGTGCAAAATTTGCTGCCAGGTACTCTAGGGAGCTTCAAGAAATCACATACATGGTCTTTGTGCTCTGGGAGCTTACAACACAATGAAAGGAAGTCATAAATAGGGAGCAAATTATACTCAAGAGTTCCATGATGATGTAAGATCCTCAGATCTCTAGTATGGAGAGGGGATGGTAGGCCAGGATAGAAGTCTTTGTGGAGGAGGCTGGTGCCGCAGCTCACTGGGCTAATCCTCCGCCTGTGGCGCCGGCACCGGCACCCTGGGTTCTAGTCCTGGTCGGGGCACCAGATTCTGTCCCGGTTGCTCTTCTTCCAGGCCAACTCTCTGCTGTGGCCTGGGAAGGCAGTGGAGGATGACCCAAGTGCTTGGGCCCTGCACCCACGTGGGAAACCAGGAGGAAGCACCTGGCTCCTGGCTTCGGATGGGCGCAGCAACCCGGCCGTGGCGACTATTTGGGGGGTGAACCAACGGAAGGAAGACCTTTCTCTCTGTCTTTCTCTCTCTCTCACTAACTCTGTCAAAAAAAAAAAAAAAAAAAAAGTCTTTGTGGAGGTAGGAGAATGGCCGGCTGTTTGGATATGTGTTGTGCGGAGAGATGGCAATGCAGAGTGACAGGCATTCTGGGTGGAGGAGGCTGTGGCAGAAAAGGCACAGAGGTGTGAATTTTCAGGATGTGTTTATGGTTTGCAAATGAACAACAAATTTCACAGTGATGTATAAGCTAAAAGAGAAGAGTGTGAATGGCTTGCGTTGTATCAATGATGCATTTCAGGGCCACTCAGAAGTAGTCAGGTGAGATGGTAGAATTGTACCTAACAAAACAAATATTCTGCAAGCTGTTCCTTCCTCCCTCTTTCCCTCCCTCCCTTCCTTACTCTGCTTTTTCCTTCCTTCCTTTGACCCTGTTCAATGTACCAGGACACAATCCAAATTCTCCTGTGAGTCATACTCTAGTGGAAAACAGAAAAAATAATCAGGTCGTAGTAAATGCCATAATGTCAACATGCAATAGGAAGTGACCAGGAACTACTTACCCCGGCTACTCAAGGAAGGTCTCTCTCTCGAGAGATGTTAGCTGACAACTAAATGACAGGAACATGCAGCAGGAGGAAGCTGTTTTCTGTCCCGTATAATGGGTTTCATTTGCTTCCCCAAAGCATAGCCTCTCATCCCTGTCTCCACAGTTTGTTCCTTTTGTTTTTTATGAGAGAAGAAGATCCTCTCTCTTTCTGTGTACTTTCTAGTAAAATCTTGCCTATGGGAACACAGACTGTGGAATTAATGCCAATCAGCATCTACAAAGGGTAAGTATATCCCTGCTTCTTTTATTAGCCACTCACGGCTTGGGTGTGATGGGTTTATCCCAATCAGTCTTAAATCTGTTTCCAGCTTCCATTACCCCTGGGAGGGAAGGCGTTTCATCAGTGAATTGCCTATTAGGCAGAATAAGAAAGTGCTAAATAGGAGGAATGCAGCAACATTTTTGGGGGGAGGGGCTAGGGATGCACACCCCCAGTTTCTATACACAAAAAACGTGGAATACAATTTTCTAGGACAAGCAATTATTTTTGATCAAGCTTACCGATTCCCTCCTCTCAGTTCTGACAGTTCTGAAAGCCCCTTGGCATTTCTAAATTTTTGAAGATCATGAGTGTGAGTGACGAAGACAGTTATCACTACTTAGTTATGCACTGCTGCTGAGTGTAGAGTTGGTAAGAGCGCCCCAGAAGTCCTCATGCATGAGGACTTGTTGTTTAAAAAGGCAGATAGGGCCTGCGCCGCGGCTCACTGGGCTAATCTTCCGCCTGCGGCGCCAGCACCCCCGATTCTAGTCCCGGTCGGGGTGCCGGATTCTGTCCCGGTTGCCCCTCTTCCAGTCCAGGTGTCTGCTGTGGCCCGGGAGGGCAGTGGAGGATGGCCCAAGTGCATGGGCCCTGTACCCGCATGGGAGACCAGGAGAAGCACCTGGCTCCTGACTTTGGATTAGCGCAGCTCCGGCGGTAGCAGCCATCTAGGGGGTGAACCAACGGAAGGAAGACCTTTCTCTCTGTCTTTCTCTCTCTCTCACTGTCTAACTCTGCCTGTCCAAAAAAAAAAAAAAAAAAAAAAAAAAAAAAAAGAAGTTAAACAAATGCTCATAATTGTAATCAAATAAGTAAAAGAAATTCCTCCATCTTAAAACACATTAGGGTAAATCGTTAGTTCAAAAATAAATATATTTTTGGGGAAATATTTAAGGAAAATTATTGAAGTAGATACATGTTGAAGTATTTATTTCATCCTTAAACCAACTACTTTCTCTGAGACCTGACCCATCAAACTGGTCTGGATAATGGCTGGGTTCAGTTTAGGTAGCCTGATCACCCCATGGCCACGGCTGATTAGACCAGGGTGGCTACTGATCTGGGCTGAGCCAATCAGATTCTCTAAGAGATTTGAAATTTGGGCTTGCCAAGCCTCCGAAAGTTGGTTGTTGTCTGTTTCTGTCTGGACATGTAGAAAAATCTCATGGGCTGCTGAATGGCTGAGCAAAGGAGGTCAAGGAAACAAAGGAGCAGTTTTGAAAAATAGGTTGAGGATCAAAAGGGAATCAGCTGAGTTTTGTGATTCCCAGTGTTGTTTCTGCCATGGAGTCAGCTTTCGTGTTAGGACAATTAAAAGAGTATGGTTCCTCCATTCACAAGCATTATACATATATTATACATTATTATATATATAACATATATACATTATTATAACATATATACTATATTATACATACAGCATACACTATACATATATATATATATACACATGTCGTTTATATGTGGAGTGCTCTTTTCATAAGAAAGAACTTGAGTTAGATTAGAGTGGTGTTACCTATGGATGTGTGTAATTAATTTTCACCTGAAAGGGCAACCCATAATTCCCACAAGCCTTGGTTGAGTTTAATGTTTTCCTGTCTTCTAATGGACAGTAATTGAAATGGATTTATTATCTAAATTATTCCTTAGTTCAGGATATCGCTTAGAAAAGTGGGCCTATAAAATGAGATATTCACGGTCAAAAAGCAATCTGTAGGAGCCTGTGAGTGTTAAGGAAAGATTCTTCTAGCCTAAGTCTTCCATGTAGAATATAAAGTAGTTTTTCAAATTTGGAAAATGTATTGTATTATATTATAATATAAATTGGGTTTAATATCTTTCTTTATCCGATTTAGAAACACTGTTGAGAGAAAATGTCTGATTTTATAGGCAGTTTCAGACTTAGGTGCTTTTACAAGTGAATAGGTGCCCAGGAAGGCTGTCCTGGTGACTGTCCCTGGCATGGGTGCCCAGGAAGGCTGTCCTGGTGACTGTCCCTGGCATTTTCTTTCCCTTCTGGCAGTCATACTTGAGACTTTTCTTCCTTCCCTTTCCTTCCCCGGATCTCACTGAGACCTGGAGTTAGTCCCCTCCCCCACTCTCATCTTTACTTCTCCCTTCATACTCACGGCTTCATGAGGGTCCAGGGAGAGATAGGTCTGGTGGGAAGAAGAGAGGAGAGAACACAGTGCTTCCTGCTTCCCTATGGCTCCAGCTTCTCGGCAGGAAGCATCTTCAGACCCCACTCCACCTTTCCCCACATTCTTAGCACTACGCAGAAAGACCCAGAAGATTCACTGCAGTGTTTTCCTCTTGCACATGGATACACTGACTTCATATTTGATAAATATCTATAGTGTGTATTTAGTAGGCTCTAAGTCCCAGGAATATAAAAGTTAAAGTCATGAAATCATTCATCTCTGTGAACTTCTGGTCTGGGGAGATGGGTAGATGAAATGTTCTAAGAATATCACTGTTACGTAGGAGACAGAGACCAAGCAGTGGAGACACTAAGGAAGGAGCTCCCGGTTGGCCTGAGGGTTGGAGGGTTGGCTGCAACAAAGAGGAGGCAACATTACCCAAACTTGAAGGCTGAGTGAGCTAATGAAGCGAAGACTGGAGGTAGGTAGTTCAGGAAGCCAAAGGCACAGAGGCATGCTTGGGACTAAGGCTGTGTGTGTGTCTGTGTGACAGCGTGCCTGGGGATGGGCAGGGTACAGAGAGTTGAGAATTTATGAAAAGTACAGTGCAAGAAATATGGTGCCTGAGGCCGGGGAGCTAGGCTGAGCCTTTCAGGCCACATAAAGGAGGATGGACTTAATCCTGGAGAGAGAAGTTAAACATTCTCCCAGGCAATTGGCAATATTACAGTGGTTGTCAATGGAAGTTCAGCTGCACTGGAGGATGGCATTGTGATTTCTTGGGATTCAGGGCCTAACCTAACCTTAAAGTCTTATAAGTCTCAGGAACAAATTTATCCTAGATAAACTCAGGATATATATGTATATATATATATGTATATACTTATATACACATACATATATATTTGTATACACACATATATGCATATTTTCATATATATGAAACCATACTGTTTATAATGTAAGCAAACAGTGGAGTATCTAAGAATACTACAAGAGTATAGAAGGAGAGCATATTTGCTCCCTGTGGGACACCTGCTGAACTGTAGTTGGAAGGATGGTGAGTAAACTCCAAGAGGGAATTAGGTGAGTGCTGTCTGCAGTGGCTTTGTTAGCATTCAGGATGGATTATCTTAGCATTAGGATGAGAACACTGGAAGATTATCACCAATGACCCCAGCACCCACCTTCTCATAGGGGTACTTTTACTAAGAGATCTGGGATTCTCAAAGGCTTTCAGAGGCAAATTTTGTTTCACTTTTTATGTGGATTTTTTAAAGATTTATTTATTTGAAAGAGTTGCACAGAGAGAGAAGGAGAGGCAGAGAGAGGTCTTCCATCCACTGGTTCACTCCCCAATTGGCTGCAACGGCCTGAGCTGTGCTGAACTGAAGCCAGGAGCCAGGAGCCTCTTCCGTGTCTCCCACAGGGGTGCAGGGGTCCAAGGACTTGGACCATCCTCCACTGTTGTCCCGGGCCACAGCAGAGAGCTGGATCAGAAGCGGAGTAGCCGGGACTCAAACCAGTGCCTATATGCAATGCCGGCACTGCAGGCTGCAGCCTCACCTGCTACGCCACAGTGGTGGCTGGGTTATGTGGATTTCAAGGTCAGCCAAGCTTGTAGATTTCAAGATTCTTCCTTTAGGCATGCTATTGGGTTGTATTAGTCAATTTTCTGCTGCCATATCAGAATACCAGAGACTGGGTGATTTATAAACAGCATGTTTGGGGCCAGCGCCGTGGCTCACTTGGTTAACCCCCTGCCTGCGGCGCTGGCATCCCATATGGGTGCCGGGTTCTAGTCCCAGTTGCCCCTCTTCCAGGCCAGCTCTCTGCTTTGGCCTGGGAGTGCAGTGGAGGATGGCTCAAGTCCCTGGGTCCTGCACCCCATGGGAGACCAGGAGAAGTACCTGGCTCCTGGCTTCAGATCAGCATAGTGCCGGCTGTGGCGGCCATTTCGGGAGTGAACCAACGGAAGGAAGATATTTCTCTCTGTCTCTTTCTTTGTCTATAACTCTACCTGTCAAATAAAACAAACAAACAAACAAGGTGAGAGATTTCGTGCTGCAGCATAACATGACGGCAGGGAAAGTGAGCATATGCAAGGACAGAGAGGAGAAAATGAGGCTGACTCCCCCCTTTCCCATCTTCTCAATAATGACCTTAACCTGTCTACAAGGGCATTGCCTCTTAAAGGCCCCTCCTCTTACTGTCATCAAAGTGTCAATTAGATTTCAGCAGAAGTTTTGGAGGGGATTTCAAATCATAGCAGATGTTCTGTGAAGTTGTAGTTGGACTTGGTTAACGTGGGAGGCATTTTCTCCCCCAGATAACATCAGTTACCTTTCCTGGACAAGAAGGCCAGGAATGGGCCTGACTGCTGATAGACCTAAAGGACAGCCTTCCAGGATTTACAGATGTGAGCTAGGATCCTGCGTCTGCCTGTTGCTGCCTGTTGATAGTTCCCAATAGGGAAAATTGTAGGGATTAAGTTGTTCCAAAAGCAAGTAATTTGTGCACTGGAGTGGTCCTCTGTTTTGAGCACATCTCCCTCTTGCTGGACAGGATATCCTCTCTTCCCACACAGACCCTCTCCCCGTCTTGCTCCAGACCTATTCACCTGCCCCAGGCTCATTACGCCAGAAGCAGGGACTCAGGTTTTATTGACTTTTTTTACCCCAAAAGATCTAATCAGTGGAATGGGAATGTATTTAATGGCTACTTTATCTCATTTGAGGACTCAAGTTTAAAAGTAAGCTGGCACGGTGGCTCACTAGGCTAATCCTCCACCTGCAGAGCCAGCACTCCGGGTTCTAGTTCTGGTTGGGGTGCCAGCTCTGTCCAGGTTTCTCCTCTTTCAGTCCCGCTCTCTGCTGTGGCCTGGGAAGTCAGTGGAGGATGGCCCAAGTGCTTGGGCCCTGCACCCCATGGGAGACCAGGAGGAAGCACCTGGCTCTTGGCTTCGGATCAGCGCAGTGCGCAGCCCTAGCAGCCATTTGGGGGGTGAACCAAAGGAAGGAAAACCTTTCTCTCTGTCTCTCTCTCTCACTAACTCTGCCTGTCAAAAAAAAAAAGTTTAAAAGTGATAAAATTCAAAACATTCTTTTGGGGCAGGTGTTTGGCTTCACAGTTAAACCACAGGTTAAGACACCTGTCGCTCATATTGGAGAACGTAGATTCTATATGTAGTTCCACTTCCTGCCAATGCAGACCTTGGAAGGCAGTGGTGATGTCTAAAATGACTAAGCTCCTGCTGCCCATTTGGGAGACCTAGGTTGGATTTTTGGCATCTAGTTTTGACCCCTGGCCTTGCCAGGAGCTGTTTTGGGCATTGCAGGAATGAACTGTGGATGGGGGCTTTCTCTCTCTCTGCTTTTTGAATAAGTAATTATAAAACAATAACAACAACAAAAACAAACCTTGTGATCAAGTCATGCTGACTCTGCAGTTCTGACACATCAGTGTTATCACCTTTGATTCTGTTTTTCCAAGAAGGCAAAAATCATTTTCTTCTGTAGGAAATAGACTCAAATGCGAGCTGGAGTCTTTTTAATTTTATTCTCCAAGAATGGATGATCATGAACAGAATTTTAATCATCATTAAAAAGTTGGCATAATATGTGCTAAAGAATTCTGAAATAGTTTTGTGAATAAAAGCTTTATACCCAAGATTTATTTCCTTCTGTATTCCTTAGAATTTACTTATTTCTTTTCTTTGCATTGACTTTAACATTGTCTAATGCCTTCTCCCTGCTTAAGTATGCGTCCTCAGTGACGATGATGTCACAGCTCATTAATCAGGCAGCAAGCCAGCTTGAATGAGATCAGAGTGTGAGATGATGCCAGTGTTCTTGGGGGCTGAATCACCAGGTGTTTTCATCAGTGTGGGCACAAAGCATGAATAGGGGTAGATTATGGGCCTATTGCTAAATGTCAAATGTTTTATAGTATTAATTTTTTATGGAGTCAGTGTTGGAAAGGCAAGGACTGAAGAATATTCTTTAATATCCTTAAATATATAACTAAAAATTTGGATTAAAATTTATGAGTATTATTAAAAGGTCACATAGTAGAGACAGCTTTAAACCAAAATGTAAAGATCACTCATACTAATCACTAATAATAATTATTATCATTTTGGTAAAAATCTTTCCAGAAATTTTTTTGCAATAAAAACCTGTAAACATACTCTCAAAGGAAATATGACCTGACTTTTACATATTATATTATATTTTGAACATATTTCTATATAGATTTTTATCATCATTATTGACTGTCCATCAGTCACTCTATTGTGTGAATATAACAAATGTATTTTAACTTTATTTTAATATTTGCTATATTATTTGACATTGTTTTTAATTTTAGTTTTGCAAATATAAGTGACTTAAAAATGTGACGTATGCCTCAGTACACATGAAGGCTTGGTTCCAGGACTCCCCTGTGGGTAACAAAACCTGTGGATGCTCAAGTTCCTAAAATGAAATGGTAGCATGTCTGCCTGTAAGCTATGCGCATCCTCTGGTATGCTTTAAATCATCTCTAGATTATTTACAATGTAAATACTTCGTAAGTAGTTGTCTTACTATATTGTTTAGGCAATAACTGGAAGAAAAAGCCTATACATATTCTGTCTACATTCAATCTTTTTTTCCAAGTATTTTTGATGTGAGGTTGGTTGAATCTGTAACTGTGGAACTCACAGAAGGCCAGCAGTATTGTTAAATTTACCTCAAAAATTTTTCTATGATTTGAATTCCTTCCACAACATACACGAATGCTTATTTCTTCAAAGTCTTTCCTGCACTAGGCATTACTATTTGTTTAGATCTTTGTCAATCTGATATACCAATCTGACATCTTTGCTGTGACAAAAGATCACAATGATTTTGTCCTATACTTTCTTCTATAAGAATCATGGTTTTAGTTTAATATGTATCTGTAATTCATTTTTTAAAAAGATTTATTTTTATTTATTTGAAAGTCAGAGTTACACAGAGAAGAGGCAGAGAGAGAGAGAGAGAGAGAGAGGTCTTCCATCTGATGGTTCACTCCCCAATTGGCCTCAAGTGCCGGAGCTGCGCTGATCCGAAGCCAGGAGCCTCCCCTGGATCTCCCATGCCAGGTCAGGGGCCCAAGAACTTGGGCCATCTTCTACTGCTATCTCAGGCCATAGCAGAGAGCTAGATAGTAAGTGGAGCAGCCGGGACTCGAACCAGTGCCCATATGGGATGCTGGTGCTTCAGGCCAGGGCTTTAACCCATTGCGCCACAGTGCCCTCCCCTGTAATTCATTTTGAATTAATTTTTATGAGGGAGATAATGTCAGAAATCTGGTTATTCTAGCATTGTGTCTTAAAAAGTTTTTTGTTTATTGAATTACCCTTAACATGTTGGTTGAAAAACCAATCAATCATGTAAGTGGGGTCTATTTCTGAATTATGTTTCATTGATCTGCATATTTATTCTGTCATTACCATACTGTCTTGATTATTATAGCTTTGTCACTTGTTTCTTCTTTTGTTAAATAGATCCTTTATATTTCTTCATAAATTTTAGAATTAGTTTGGCAATTAAAAATGGGATTTTGGTTGAAATTATGTTAAATGTACTAATCAATTGCACTCTTAATATTAAGTCTTTCAATCCATGGACATGGTATAGCATTTTACTTATTTTGCTTTTCTTTACATTCTCATTTATGTCTTAGAACTTTCAAAGCACAGGTCTTGCACTGATTAGTCTGTAAATATTTCCAATTTTTAGAAGTATTTTTAAACACCATTTAAAATTTTTAAAATTTTCAGTTGTATGTAGAGATATAATTTATTTTTGCATGTTGATCTTGTATTCTGAAAGCTTGCTGAACTCACTAATCTCACTAGTTTTCTTTATAGATGCCTTATGGTTTCTTACATACACAGTAATGCCATCTGAAATTTCTTTATTTCTAATCTGTATGCCTTTTATTTCTCTTTCTTGCCCACTTGAATTGTCTTAAACTTCCAGTATGATGTTAATTAGGGGTGGTGAGACTGGTTTCCTTGCCTGTCTCCCAGTCTTATGAAGGAAAATATTCAGTTTTACACCATTAATTATGATAACTGGAGGGTTTACCTGGACATGTCTTCTCAGGCTTATGAAATACCTTCCTATTTCTAGTTTATTAAGAGTTTATTACTAATATTGATTTTGAGAAATAGTGTTCTCTCTCTCTTTTTCACAATCTTTTATATTGCTGGATTAGATTAACTAGTATTTGGCTAAACATTTGTTACACCTACATTCTCTAGGGATATAATGTGTATTTTTTCATATTTGGCAATATCTGATTTATTATTTCAAGGTCTCAGAAAAATAATTGGGGATGTGGTCCTTCCTATTCTATTTACTTTTTTAAAGATCCAATAGAGTTTTCCACTGAAGACCTTTGAGTTTAGGAAAATTTAAATTATTAACTAAATATCTTTTATTTTTTAGATATCTTTACATTTTTAATTTTATTTATTTTGTGCTTCACAGAGTTTTTCATTTTTTTTTAAACTTTGGATCATTGTCATAGGTGGTTCATAATACTCCCTTATTGCCTTTTTAACATCTGTAATATGTATTGTAAAGTCATGTCATTTATTCATAATATTGTGTTTTCTCTATTTCTACCTCAAATTAACCAATTTTACTGATCTTTGTAAAAATCGTTGATTTTTTCCCCTTTGTTTTCTATTTGATTTCAGCTCTTCCTTCCTTCAAATATTTTTTGGGTTCAATTTGATTCATATTCCATGGTCACCCAAAATAATTTGTTTTCTGATTACATCATAATATAACACTGTAAGACATTTTCACTATAAAACATTCAAGTGAAATTCAAGGAGAAAGTAAGGTTCCTCTAAATTTGTACCAGCCCATGATAACAAGCATCAGTATTTAGCATATAACCAAACCCATACAATTTTCAACAGATGGAGTCATTTCATAATACTTTTAATTTTTCTTATATTCCCTGCTTATTTCACATCTCAATATCCCTCTGAAGTTCTCTCTCAGCCCCGTATGAAGATTAGCTAAAAGTATGGTATGTACAATTTTATATTGTTTTCCATGCATTCTTGACAGTTTGCAAATAAGCTGGCATGAATATTTTTGAATTCATTGTTTTATGTAACTATATTCATATCATATACATTACCACAAACAATTTTTTTACTTATATATTTTTCTTATAAGACATTCAGACTAAGCAATAAATTAACATTAATAAACTGACACAGAAATCCCTCCAAACTCATTGCAAAAGCTTTATCTTATTCTTTTGAATGGATTCCATCTCATTGTGTCACAATTTGTTTACCTTCACTCATATTCATTTTGTTTTCCTTTTTTTTTGGCCATTGGAAACTGGTTTTAATAAGAACCTTGTGTATGTACATATTGCTGCTTTTAGCTCTTTGATATAGGAGTAGATAGAAAGGTAGATAATTTGCTATGTACTGCCAGATTTACTGAAAAAAAGAAGTAACAACTCATTCTTTTACCAGAAGTATATGAGATTACGCCCTTTCCTGAAGTCTTTAATGTAATATTGTGTTTTTATAAAACCTTGCTTTTTATAGCATTGTGCAATTACTATATTTTAGCAATTTGGACAATATCTTTCAATCTCCTGATATGATTGATGAGGATTTAATTTCTTTTATCACTCATGCCTTCCCTTCCAATATAGTTATATTACTATTTGCGTTTTAATCAATAAACAGTATTTCCTTTTTGGCATGTAGACATTTCACATTTTTATGTCAACCAATATTTATAGTTTCTACTTTTATGACTGTCTTAGAGAGCCCTTTCCGCTTATAGATTATAGAAATAGTCATATAATTATTTCTATTATCTTTTATAGTCTTATTCTCCCCACCCCCATTTCAACTTTAGTCTTCCTATAATTTATTTTAATTTGAGGGGTGAGGTAAGGATCAGGCATATTTTTTTTTCCAAATGGTGATCCCATTGTCCTAAGTACTATTTCTTGAATGGGCCTCTTTATTATGGTGATTTAAAATGCTCCCTTTAGTGGTTTGTTTGGGCTAGTCATTAAGATATTGGTTAAGAGTACTTTGGTTCAGTCTGCAGCCCTGGTTCAACTTCCTGCTAATGTAGACCCTGAGAGGCAGTGGTAGTAGCTTAAATGGGGATACTGCCACCCAAGTAGGAGACATGGATTGAGTTTCCTGTTCTGGCTTCAGCACCTCTGGCCATTGTAGGCATTTGGGGAGTGAACCAGCAGATGGGAATTGTTGCTCTGTGTCTCAGATAAATGAAGGAGGGAAGGAAGGAAGGAAGGAAGGAGGGAAGGAAGGAAGGAGGGAAGGAGGGAAGGAAGGCATTTAGGGAGTAAACCAGAGCATGAAGGCTAGCTCTCTAATAAATTAATTTTTAAAATGTAAGAAATAAATAAAATATATCCTTTATTATATATTAAATTCCCATATATACTAGGGTCTACTTTGTTTCATTGATACATGTGAGAAGTAAAGGCATTTGGCTCATTTTCAAAGTAACGTGTTTAACTGTGAGTGGACAACCAGCGAGCGTAACAGCTTACAGATTTGTGGAAAGTTACAAGTGGCAAGCTAGCATAACAGCTAGGTCACATACATCTGGAGACTTCTTAGGCAGACAGGGTGTTAGGAGTGGTCAAAACAGCTGAAGCAAATGCCAGGAAGATTGTAGTCCCACAGTCCTCAGCCAGTAAGAAACTTGGGGAGGGACCTGTGTGCTAGAGAATGAATGGTTTGCTGTAAACTGCCCTGAGTGTGCCTGCCTGCCTACAGGGTGCCTGCTTTTGCAAGATTGTTAATAAAGTCTTGCTTGGGGCCGCTGCCATGGCTCACTTGGTTAATCCTCCGCCTGTGACACCAGCATCCCATATGGGCGCCGGTTCTAGTCCCGGTTGCTCCTCTTCCACTCCAGCTCTCTGCTGTGGCCTGGGAGTGCAGTGGAGGATGGCCCAAGTGCTTGGGCCCTGCACCCACACGGGAGACCAGGAGGAGGCACCTGGCTCCTGGCTTCGGATCCGTGTGGCTCCTGCCCTAGCAGCCTTTTGGGGAGTGAACCAATGGAAGGAAGATCTTTCTCTCTGTCTCTCTCTCTCTGCCTGTCAAATAAATAAAAATAAATAAATAAAGTCTTGCTTTTACTACACTTCCTAAGTCCAACTCCATCCTTTGGATGAGTGAGGCTTTTTCTCACAATGTACCTATTTCCCCCACTTGTCCTAGACTGATGTAATTACTTGTTTGTTTGTGTTACTACCTGGTAGCATAAGTTGCCCTAATTCTTTTTATGCATATATAATTCCCAATAAATTATAAAACCTATTTTGTCTCAAACTACTAAAATAACCTCATTAATATGTAGATGAAAATTTTGTTATTAGCTTAGGAGAACTGAGTGACATTTTATAATACTAAAACTTTCCATGTAGGCACAAAAGTTGTATTCTCTCTCGTTTTTATATTTATTTATTTATTTATTTATTTATTTATTTATTTTTACAGGCAGAGTGGACAGTGAGAGAGAGAGACAGAGAGAAAGGTCTTCCTTTTGCCATTGGTTCACCCTCCAATGGCTGCTGCGGCCGGTGCACTGCGGCCGGTGCACCGCGCTGATCTGATGGCAGGAGCCAGGTGCTTCTTCTGGTCTCCCATGGGGTGCAGGACCCAAGCACTTGGGCCATCCTCCACTGCACTCCTGGGCCATAGCAGAGAGCTGGCCTGGAAGAGGGGCAACCGGGACAGAATCCGGCCCCCCAACCGGGACTAGAACCCGGTGTGCCAGCGCCACAAGGCGGAGGATTAGCCTAGTGAGCCGCGGCGCCGGCCCTCTCTCATTTTCAAAAATTTATTTATAGATTTATTTGAGTCAGAGTTACAGAATGAGAGAGAGAGAGAGGCCTTTCATCTGCTGGTTCACTCCCCAGTAGGCCACAACAGCGGGAGCTGCACTGGTCCGAAGCCAGGAGCCCTAGGAGCTTCTTCCAGGTCTCCCACGCAGGTGCAGGGGCCCAAGGAGTTGGGCCAAAAAGATGTATTCTCTTACTCAAGTCTTCTTTTATGTCCATGGATGGCATTTTTTGTGTAATGAAGTGCCTCAATGTGGGAGGCTTATCACCAGAGCTTAGGAGTGTGTGTGTGTGTGTGTGTGTGTGTGTGTGTGTGAGAGAGAGAGAGAGAGAGAGAGAGAGAGAGAGAGAAAGAATGAGTCTTTGCTAGTTGCTTTTTGCTATGGATTGGTGCAGGAGATACCTTGAGGAAATCCTTTTTGCTCCATAAATTGATATGTCTTGGTTATACCCTTACTTGGCAAACTTATATCACAGGATCTTCATTCGATATTCCTGGAATTTAAGATTTGGGGAAGGGCATGTGCCATATTGCAGAAGGAGTGCACAGTCTTCTGGGAGCAAATGAATGCATCAGGCTGTTCCTTCCTGGATTTGGATCCAGGGAAATTTGAGAGGGCTGATCAGGCTGGAGCTGTAGTCGAGCAAGGATCTGAAGAGTCAAGACCCTGAAATAGCTTTGATGGCAGAGAGGAGAGGGTGATAGGCAGGCAGACAGACAGAGAGGAGAGCAGTAGACAGACTTACAGTGGCCTAGGAGGAAGAGAAGAGGAATAGTGGCTGTGAGTCTTTGAAGAGCTAAAAACCAGCATGTGCCCAGTCCAGCCCTCCTCAGGCAAACGCGCCTCCTTGGGAAGAGCTATGAGCTGTGGAAAGAGAGGTGAGCCTACTCTGCAGTGCTCTGGGTTACCTTTCTCAACCTCTGTTCAAATTTCTTATATTTTGGAGAGATCAAATAGTTCAAAGTACACATCTAAAACACTTGTGCTATTCCGTATGGCCATGTGACTGAATGTGGGCCACCAAGATAAGCAGAAGTGACAATTTCAGATTTCCTGGATACTCTTGGCCTTATGCCTGGTTAGGAAATGCAGACAGCTGCAGCTGCTTCTTCTTCTTCTTCTTCTTCTTCTTCTTCTTCTTTTTGACAGGCAGAGTGGACAGTGAGAGAGAGAGAGACAGAGAGAAAGGTCTTCCTTTTCCATTGGTTCACCCACCAATGGCCACTGTAGCCGGCGCGCTGCAGCCGACGCACCACAGTGATCCGAAGCCAGGAGCCAGGTGCTTCTCCTGGTCTCCCATGCAGGTGCAGGGTCCAAGGACTTGGACCATCCTCCACTGCACTCCCGGGCCACAGCAGAGAGCTAGACCTGCAGCTTCTTATCCAGAGTTCCTTACACACTGAGCACAGGTCAGCTGTCTTGCAAACCTGGGCCTCAGCTGACTTCGTGTTGGTCATCACATACCTGTGGGCTACCTCTGGTTGGTGACATGAGAGTGACGTAAGTTTCTATCCTATTATAGCACTGTACTTTGAGTCAGTAAGCTCGTTCATTCTAATAACCAAATTTGAGCCTGCAAATGGTGTCTTCTATAACGAAATTCTGAATTATGTATATGTGTTGGCTGAATGGTTAGGAATAAGCATGAAGAAACAGATGTTGTGGACTGTAAATATGATGACACTGTAGGCCACAGCAAAATGTTTAGTAAAATTTCCTGCAACTATGAAAAGCAGACTGGGCTATGGAGCCTAGGGCTCTAAGGGAAGGAGTTTCATAAAAAAGAAAAGTTTTGGTGAGCCTTGGTGCTTTCTTGTTATTTCCAGCCTAATACTGGGAGAGAAAGATTCTCAGGAGAACTATTTGCTCCTCAGCGGCTTCCTCCCAGAGGGTGCATAAGCAGGAAGCTGGATTGGAAGCAGAGCCAAGACTTAACTCAAATACTCTGTCTTCTCTGCTTTGCCAAATGCCCATTCCGCTGCCCTCCAAATTCAGCTTTAAGTTAATCGTACGTCATGTACTGCCGATGTGCTAATCTGGGGGCAGATTTTTGCAGTCATGCTGCAAGGGAAGACTGGCGCACGACTTTCTTCTCGTGTTGGCGTCCTCTGTTTCTTACCACGTCCTGCTGGCTGTATTAGACGTGTCTGGTGTTCCCCTTGTGTGAGCCCTCCTTTCCCTGTATCTCAGGGATGCTGGGTCACTGTTAACATGCTCTGTTTCCAGAACAAGCTTCCAGCAGACCCGGGGCTTCAGTCCCACACTCAGCTTTCATTCTTGTATCACCTTGGGAACACAGAATTCTTTAGCTAATTTTGAGCTTGATTATGTTGTTATTTTGTGTGTGTGTTTGCTTGGTAGGTGTTTGTGATGGTACCCCAGAAACAGACTTTATTTTGACTTCATGACAAGAAGTCCCCAAGAGAGTATTTTTTTTTTTTATGTTGTAAACTTTTTTGTTTGGTAGAAGTTCAAACACAAAGGTAAGTTTGAAGAATGCTGTGAGGGATTCTCAGCTTCCCTCTTCATAGATTAATCACTTGTTAGCACTTTTTATTATTATTATTTTTTATTTTTGACAGGCAGAGTGGACAGTGAGAGAGAGAGACAGAGAGAAAGGTCTTCCTTTGCCGTCGGTTCACCCTCCAATGGCCGCCGCGGCCGGCGCACTGCGACTGGTGCACTGCAGTGATCCTGAAGGCAGGAGCCAGGTGCTTCTCCTGGTCTCCCATGGGGTGCAGGGCCCAAGCACCTGGGCCATCCTCCACTGCACTCGCGGGCCACAGCAGAGAGCTGGCCTGGAAGAGGAGCAACCGGGACAGAATCCGGCGCCCCGACTGGGACTAGAACACGGTGTGCCGGTGCCACTAGGTGGAGGATTAGCCTATTGAGTCGTGGCGCCGGCACTTGTTAGCACTTTTGCCATTATTGCATTTATCCCACTCCATAAATATATAACTTATCTTAAACTGTTGAAAATTAATTTCAGACTTTATATCACTTCATTTTTTAAAAAGGATTTATTTATTTGAAAGACAGATTTACAGAGAGAGTTAGAGACAGAGAGAGAGAGAGATCTTCCATCTGCAGGTTCACTCCCCAGTTAGCCACAGTGGCCAGAGCTGTGCCAATCAGAAGCCAGGAGCCAGGAGCTTCTTCCAGGTCTCCCACGTGGGTGCAGAGGCCCAAGGCCCTGGGCCATCTTCCGCTGCTTTCCCAGGCCATAGCAGAGAGCTGGATTGGAAGTGGAGCAGCCGGGACTTGAACTGGCAACCCATATGGGATGGCGGCACTACAGGTGGTGGCTTTACCTGCTACACCACAGTGCCAGCCCCATATCACTTCATTTTTAATATGCCATAATGCATTTTAAATGATTTTTGTTAATATAAGGTGAAGAAATTTCATATACATGTGTGTATGTGTGTGTGTGAGTATTCACAGATTTAGGAGCACAGTAATATTTTCCACTCTCCCTTCCCTTCTACCCACACTCCACCCTCCTTCTTCCTTCCTTTCTTATTCTTTTAATTTTTACAATGACATACTTTAAATCTACTTTATAATCATAAGATTAACACTCTACTAAGTGAAGAATTCAAGAAATAGTAAGAAGAAAAAAATCACTGTTTCACAACAGTAGAGACAAGGGCTGTAAACAATAATCGATTTTCAAAATGTGAATTTTGCTTATACATTACATTTTTTGTACTCTATTAGCACAGATCAAGGTATTTGTTTTTTTGGGACTGGCTTGTTTCACTAAGTATAGTGATTTCCAGTTGCATAACACAGGCGTTCATTTGTTTTTATGGCTTAGTAATATTCCATATTTTATGTATACCACATTTTCTTTATCTAGTTATTTGATGGGCATCTGTGTTGATTCTATATCTTAGATTTTGTGAATTAAGCTTCAATAAACGTGAGGGTACAGATCACTTTTTCATTATGCTGATTTCATTTTCCTTGGGTAAATTCCTAGGAGTGGGATTTCTGGGTCATATGGTAGATATGTTTTTAGCTTTCTGAGGAATCTCCATACCATCTTCCACAATGGCTATACTAGTTTACTTTCCCGTCAGCAGTGGATTAGGGAATGGTTCCCCCTACATCCTCACCAGTATTTATTGTTTTTTGATTTCTGTATGAGAGCCATTTTTACTGGGGTGAGGTGAAACCTGATTGTGATTTTGATTTGCGTTTCTCTGATGGCTAGTGATCCTGAGAATCTTGTTATCTGTCTGTTGATCATTTGAATTTCCTCTTTTGAAAAATACCTGTTCAAGTACTTTGCCCATTTCTTAACTGGATTGTTTGTTTTGTTGTTGAGTTTCTTGAGGTCCTTATAGATTCTGGATATCAACCCTTTATCAGTTGCATAGTTTGCAAATATTTTCTCCTACAGAATACATTTTAATGAGAATCTTTTTGAGCTTTGAAAACTGCTTGATTACAGATATATTTTTGCAGCCCTCAAATTTTCATCCTCATTATTATGACCTATAAATATTTCTTTAAAAAAAAGATTTATTTATTTATTTGAAAGAGAGAGAGAGAGACAGAGGGAGAGACACTACTCAAATGGCTGCAACTGCCAGGGGTGAGCCAGGCCGAAGCCAGGAGCCAGGAGTTTTTTCTGGGTCTTCCATGTGGGTGGCAGGAGCCCAAGTACTTGGGCCATCTTCTGCTGCTTTCCCCAGGCCATTAGCAGGGAGCTGGATCAGAAGGGCATTAGCCAGGACTTGAACCTGCACTCATATGGGATGCCAACATTGCAAGTAGTGGTTTTACTCACTACACCTCATCACTGGTCCCTTGAAATATAAGTTTACTCCAAATTATTGACTGATATATTTCTAAGTCTCTCACATGTAGGTTTATATTCTAAAGTTCTCCATGCAAAGGAATTTCTAATTGTTTTGCTTCAGATTACAAATCTATCTCTTTTCTTATTCACTTGCATTCTGAATATCTGTTTTGGAAGAGTGGTTGGATGAAACCTGTATTTAATTTATGTGTCTTTTCTGGTAGTCCACATAATAAGGAGGGAGCCTCTTTGATGATTTAATGCATAGGTGCCCATCTGGCCTGGTGTAATCACCAGCAGGCAGTGAATGTTCTCAGACCTGAGTTCAAACGTGGTAGGAAGCTGTTGAACGAGTTCAGTGAATCTGGCCTAGCACCAAGTCTTGCTCAGAGGTAGTCAAAACAAATACTTATTAAATTAAATAAGTGGATTCTAGTTGGGTTGGAGTGTTTACTGGGTGTGGAACAATGGAAACAAAAATCAGGTTCTCTCCCTTTCCATTTGCTTTCCCTTTGTGTCTTGTGATAGATGACATGCTTGCCCTCTGTATTCCTCTCCAGACCCTATGGTTGTCACATCACTTTGTACATGTGGCTCTGCACTGACTCCTGCTGAAAAGGTGGTGTAGATGTTCCTGCCCCTTCGCTTTGGGGCCAGCTGTGTGACTTTGGCTAAAAAAAGGAGGCCGGTGTGCTGTGCACCATCGCAAGCCTTGCACTTAGAGGCTTTGCTGGTTTTGCTCACGCTCTTGTACGCCTACCCTTGCCTTGGGAACTTGCCCAGGATAAGCCACTGTGGAGAGGCACAAGGAGCAGAGGTGAGCTAGTGTAGCTGATCCCAGCCTACCTCAGCTCACCTGCAGCTGACCTTCAGATGTTGGAGACACAGAAGTACTTTCTGGGTATTGCTGAGGTATTGCAGTTGTTGGTTACGTAGCATTATTGTGCATAAAGATAATTATTTGTCAAGGAACGTTTGAGGCATTAGGCCCTGCCTCCTTCTTAGAACGATACAGACTGTAGTAATGATGACACGTTTTCTGCTTCCTTCTGATTGTGTTTCTAATAAGCATAATCTAAAAACTATAAATATAAAAATATTCCTATGGTCAACTTCAGACTGAAGGCCTTTATTTTACACATGTGACACGTTTACACATGAGTCAGTGATGCACAGAGCTTGGGTTAGAACCTTGGCCTCTGGACTTACGGTTCAGTGCTCTTCCTGTTACATTCTTACACAATGGGGAAAAAACTATATGGCTATATATTTGTGTGTTGTATATACTAAATGATAAGTTAAAAAAAAAACCACAACCTCTGTTACTGGGATTGATGCCTATACAGAGGCAGTGTTAACACTTGAAAGCCATTTCAGTCCTTCAACTGTGCCTAATTGGCTGTGTGCTGATTCACCAGGGTGCAGATTTTGACTGAGACGAGGCAGGGCTGCTGCTAATTCATGTGTTCCTAGGCACAAGATGTCACTATTGTGCTTACTGTGAAGATAACATTCTTGTTGAAATTTTAATGCCTTTAATGGTTTGCCTTTTTAGCCCAGAGTGAACTAATCAGACAGCCTGTGCCGAGACATAAATCATAGAATATTCCTGGGGAACCTCAGGTGAAATAAATCAAGGAATTTTTTTTCCAATCAGCTCTTCAATCACTCTTTTTAGTCACGTAGAAAATATGGTCCATGCTGTATTTACAGTTTGATGGTAAGGAGATGTTTAACATCACTGTAGGAGATTAAAAATGACAAGTTATATGGTGAAGAGTGTGAAAAGGTGTTTACACTGACATGCAATATCTAAGTTGATCTACAACCCAATAATAGATATCATAAATCTAACAGCAGGCCCGTGAGACTGTGCCCTGGATAAGTTAATATGGTGAGTCTACATGCTGTCCCAGACGTAGGAAGGCGATGGCACTGACCAGCTGTCAGTCTGACATGCATTTTGAGCTGCTGTTGCCCTTTTGTTCTGGATGTGGGCCCCCAGCTCTCACAACTCTCCCCACTCATTCCAAACTCAGAATTTCTGATGTATGTGTTTGGGTGTCTGATGCCCATTAACCCACGCAGTCTGTCCTTTCAAAGAATTAAAACATGTTTTCTTGTTTATATGTCAGATAAATGAGCCCAAGAAAATAATGCTTTTCTCCTACATCTGGTCCCAAGCATATTCCAGTCCCTTTTTGTTCATTTATATCAACCAAACAAAAAACTTTACTAAGAGTATAGTTATTTATTTTTCATAGAAGTACATTTATTTTTATTTGAAAAAAATATTTGTGTATATTTGTGGGGTACAGTGTGGTGTTTTGACCAATGTATGCATTGTGGAAAGATTCAGTCATTCTAATAAATATATCCATCATCTTGACAATTTAACACTTTTTTGTGATGAGAACATTAAAAATCTATTCTTTTAGCAGTTGTGAAGTATAAAAGGCATTATTGACTGTGGTCACCATGGAGTGCAATAGATCACCAAGTCATCCCTTCAGTTTAGCTGAGACTTTGCGTCTTTTGATCAACGTGTTCCTTTTACTCCACTCTCTCCCTCCTCCCCAGCCTCTGGTGACTACCATTCCACTCTCTGTTTTATCACCTTTTAACGATTCCACAGGTACGTCTGATCATGCAGGTTTTGTCTTTTTGTCCCTGGCTTGTTTCATTTAGTATATATGTCCCATAGTTCAATCTATATTGTTGCAAATGGCAGAATTTTCTTCTGTTTAAAGATAGTATAGTGTCCCATTGTGTGCAGACACCACATTTTCTTTATCATTCATCGATTGATGACCATTTAGGTTGCTTCCATATTTTGCTTATTGTGAATAATGTTGCAATGGACGTAGAAGTGCAAATGTCTCTTTGACATAGTGATTTCGATTCCTTTGGATATATACCCAGAAGTTGGATTGCTGGAAGTATTTATGAGATAATGACCCAGGTTAGTATTGGGTTCCCTGAGCATCAATAACCTTTTACAATTTTTGATCATATTTAATAATGCCTATCATAGACATAGCAAAATAATATCTGCTATGAAGAATATATAAGAAATATAAACTATGGTTATTGTTCCAAGACAATTTTACCCTAACTGGAAAAGCAAGATACATATAATGCAAATTAAGTCATGTTATAACCACTTTAATCTGCTAAACCCTATCTGCAAAAGAAAAATGTTTGAAAGAAAGGGTTTTAACTGAAAGCATTATTATGTTTTAAAGTCTGTTTCAAAATAATATATAAAGTAAAGATTTTTGATGCAGAGTAATTATTTCCACAGTGCATCATTTTAATCCTTTCCAATCTGTTCTTCACCCTGAAATTTCAGTTAGGGTGACTGAGTTGGTGGTGCTGCTATAATCCTGCGCACTGATTTCCTGCATTAACTCTCTTGCCTGGCCTTCCACACTGCTAGCCTACATCATCACTTTGGCAAGAAGCCCCATCCTTGCTTCTGACTTCCTGTTTTACACAGCTGGTACGAGAAACTGGGTTTCCGGGGTTGCTGATCCCATGTATACAGAGAACTGGGGCACTTCCCATCTGCCTCATCGTCTGCCTCTACTTCTCTTCCTCATCTCCCTAATCATGATGCCGTCTCAGGTTTAGGAGCTGCCTGTCTTATTTTGTTCAACCTATGCTATATTAACACTATTCATCTAAGTTTCTGAAACATTTGTGGTACCATTTCCTAATTTCCTAATTAGTACTTAGTGAAACAGAGGAAATTCTGTTAAAAAAAACATGAAAAACTGCAAATTCCTACTTATCAGATTATTATTTAATGTTATTCTAAAAATTAAGGCAATTTCAAAATTTACATGATAATCAAAATGAATATTTAAGATAGAGGGAAAAAGGAATAATTATTTTAAGGACTGAGAATTCTAAAAAAATTATGTTAAAAACAATTAAATTTGATAAGTTGCTAGATATGTAATAAATACACAAAGTCATGATTATTACTATATACAGGAATAACTTATGGATGATATAATGAAAAATGAGCTTGCTTATTATAATAAATTTATGCACAATATCTAAGAATACTATTAGACATGACAATTGTTTCCTGGTCTTTATATTGCACTTCTAGAGATCTTGCGGGCTTTGCCCATTGTCCTAGAAGGAGAAGTCCTACATATTAAATGATCATCATGCTCCTTTGTTCTTCCCATGCGTCACCCTCATGTCTCAGACATTCCTGATGGGTCCAGGAGTGAAACAGCTAACCCAAACCAACTGCTCACTAGCCAACACACATCAACTTTATCTCTTATAAATTTGAATTAAGAGACACAGAGACTATAGGTTTAATTGATGAAGGGGAGTAGAGGCAAAGCTTCACGCAGAGTTTGTGGTGGAAATGGGCCAAGACAAACTAGTTACAGATCAACTAATATTATAGAGAAACAAAAACCGTAAATAATTAGAGATATTGTGCTGTAGAGAGAGAAGCAGAGGAGTGGAGCAGATTCATAGAGACCAGCTGAGCTGAGAAATTGTGAGAAAAGGGAGACGGAGGGGGAGGGGAAGGAGGGGAGAGGTGGAGGGGGGAAGGAGAGAGAAAGAGAGAGATGAGAGAGGAAGAGAGGAAGAGTTTTCATTCTTGACTGTCTTATTTCAGTCCCTGCGTTGTGTGTTTATATTGTATTTTCCATCTTTGAAGTTTGAGATTTTTTTTACATTTTTAATTTATTTGTATGTGTCTCGTAAATACAACATTTGGAACATATATTCTTATAATTACATCTCTCTTTTTTTTTCTTATTAGCTTGAGTGGTATTTCTGCTTTTTGAAGCCAATGGCTTCACCTAAAACAATAGTGTTAAAATGGAAAGTATGGAAGAGCTGTCATTTATCTTATTGAAAGATAGAAACAGATCTTAAATGGAGAAGCATTTCATGGTGATTCATACTGAGAGTAAATACTGTGGAGATATCATTTTGCCAAAAATTAGTTGTCAGGGATAAAATAATGAAAATTGGATTGAATGCTTCATTTCTTTCAACTTGCCAAAAATTCTTTTAAAGTTCAGGTGATGAAGCCATCTACTAAGCAGTGACACTGATAAGAACAACTAACATTTAAAAAATTTTTTTATTTAAGGTAAGCAAATTTCATGTAAATCATATATAAAGATTTAGGAGGCTGGTGCCGCGGCTCAATAGGCTATTCCTCTGCCTGTGGCGCCAGCACACCGGGTTCTAGTCCTGGTCGGGGCACCTCATTCTGTCCCGGTTGCCCCTCTTCCAGTCCAGCTCTCTGCTGTGGCCCGGGAGTGCAGTGGAGGATGGCCCAAGTCCTTAGGTCCTGCACCCGCATGGGAGACCAGGAGAAGCACCTGGCTCCTGCCTTCGGATCAGTGTGGTACGCCGGCTGCAGCGCGCCAGCCGTGGCGGCCATTGGAGGGTGAATCAATGGTAAAGGGCGACCTTTCTCTCTGTCTCTACCTCTCTCACTGTCCACTCTGCCTGTCAAAAAATATTTAAAAAAATTTAGGAACACAGTGATATTTCCTACCCTATTTATTTACTGATTACTACATGCCAGGTTCTTTTGAACTCATTTTATGAATTCAGAAAAGAATATAAAGTTTTTAAAAAGAAATAGTAGCAGAGGAAATTGGTGCTACAGAATATTAAAATATGCTATACAGTCATTGAAACAATTGTGATACTCAATCAAAAATCTGAAAATTCATAAAATTTCAAATGTATTAATTTTGTTAGAAAGCTTTTATTTAATAAATATAAATTTCATAGGTACAGCTTTTGGAATATAGTGGTTCTACCCCCTATACCTGCTCTCCCACACCCACTTCTGTCTCACCTCCTACTCCCTCTCCCTACCCATTCTTCATTAAGATTCATTTTTAATATTCTGTATATATAGAAGATCAATTCTATACTAAGATTTCAACAGTTTGCACCCACACAGACACACAAAGTATAAAGTACTATTTGAAGACAAGTTTTACTGTTTTTTTTTAAAGATTTATTTTATTTATTTGAAAGAGTTACAGAGAGAGGTAGAGACAGAGAGGTCTTCCATCTGCTGGTTCACTCCCCAGATGGCTGCAGCAGCCAGAGCTGCACTGATCTAAAGCCAGGAGTCAGGAGCTTCCTCCAGGTTTCCCATGTGCATGCAGGGGCTGAAGGACTTGGGCCATCTTCTACTGCTTTCTCAGGCCATAGCAGAGAACTGGATTGGAAGAGGAGCAGACGGGACTAGAACTGGTGCCCATAGGGGATGCCGGCACTCAGGCCATGGCTTTAACCTGCTGCCCCACAGCACCAGCCCCAACGAGTTTTACTGTTAATTCTCAGTACAACTCATTAAGGACAGAGGTCCTACATGGGGAGCAAATGCACAGTGAGTCCTGTTATTGATTTAACAATTGACACTCTTATTTATGACATCAGTGATCACCCAAGGCTCTTGTCATGAGCTGCCAAGGCTATGGAAGTCTTTTTGAGTCCACAAACTCCATAAATATTTAGACAGGGCCATAAGCAAACTGGAAGTTCTCTCCTCCCCTGAGAGAAAGATATCTCCTTCTTTGATGGCCCCTTCTTTCCACTGGGATCTCACTCTCAGAGATCTTTCATGTAGGCCATTTTTGCCAGTGTCTTGGCTTTCCATGCCTGAAATGCTCTCATGGACTTTTTATCCAGATCCAAATGCCTTAAGGGCTGATTCTGAGGCCAGAGTGCTGTTTAGGGTGTTTATCATTCTATGAGTCTGCTATGTGGCCTGCTTCCCATATTGGATAATTCTCTCCTTTTTAATTCTATCTATTATTATTAACAGACACATGGTCTTATTTATGTGATCCCATTGACACTTATTCCTATCTTTATGATCAGTTATGCACTTAAAATTATCACTTTAACTAGTAAGATGGCATTAGTGCTTGCCAACTTAATGGGACTTGGAGTCCCATGGCAAGGTTTTAGCTTTACCCTTAGGGGTAAGTCTGTGGGAAGGTGTGCCAAAATGTACATCTCCTCCCTCTCTTATTACCACTCTTATTTTTTACAGCGATCAATTTTCAATTGGATTTAAACACCCAAGAATAATTCTGTGTTAAGTAAAGAGTTCAACCATGGTATTAAGTAGAAAAAGAAAATAGTAAAAAGGATAAAATAATCTGTTCCTTGACAGGACAAAGGCTGAGACGACATTGCTTCTCATAGTGTCAATTTCACTTCTACAGGTTTCCTTTTAGGTGCTCAATTAGTTGTTACAGATCAGGGAGAACATATGATATTTGTCCCTTTGGGGCTGGCTTATACTCAGTATGATGTTTTCCAGATGCCTCCATTTTGCTGCAAATGACCAGATTTCATTTTTTTAACCATTGTGTAGTATTCTATAGGGTACATATCCTATAATTTCTTTATTCAGTCTTCTGTTGATAGGCATTTAGATTGATTCCATGTCTAAGTATTCTGAAATGAGCTGCAATAAACAACGGAGGTTCAGATAACTCTTTTATTTGCCTATTTCATTTCCCTTGTGTAAATTCTGAGGAGTGGGATGGATGGGTCATATGGTAGGGCTATGTTCAGATTTCTGAGGTGTCTCCAAACTGTCTTCCACAGTGGCTTTACCAGTTTTCATTCCCACCAACAGTGGATTAGTGTGCCTTTTCCCCACATCCTCATCAGCATTTGTTGTTTGTTGATTTCTGTACGAAAGCCTTTCTAACTGGGGTGAGGTGAAACCTCATTGTGGTTTTGATTTGCATTTCTCTGATGGCTAGTGATCCTGAATATTTTTTCAAGTGTCTGTTGGCCATTTGGATTTCTTCTTTTGAAAAATACCTGTTTAAGTCCTTGGCTGATCTCTTAACTGAGTTATTTGTTTTGTTGTTGTGCAATTTCTTGATCTATTTGTAGATTCTGGTTATTAATTTTTTATCAGTTGCATAATTTGTGAATAATTTGTCCCATTCTGTCAGATGCCTCTTCACTTTTCTGACAGTTTCTTTTGCTGTACAGAAACTTCTCAGTTTGATGTAATCCCAGTTGTTAATTTTGGCTTTGGCTGCCTGTGCCTCTGTGGTCTTTTCCAATAAGTCTTTTACTGTGCCAATATCTTTCAGGGTTTCTCAGATGTTCTCTAATAATTTGGTGGTGTTGGGTCGTAGATTTAGGTCTTTAATCCATGTTGAGTGGATTTTTGTGTAAGATGTAAGGTAGGAATCTTGCTTCATACTTCTGCATATGGAAATCCAGTTTTCCCAGAACCATTTGTTGAACAGAATGTCCTTTCTCCAGGGATTGGCTTTAGCTGCTTGATCAAGTATAAGTTGGTTGTAGATGTTTGGATTGATTTCTGGTGTTTCTATTCTGTTCCATTGGTCTATCCATCTGTTTTTGTACCAGTGCCAGGCTGTTTTGATTATAACTGCCCTATAGTATGTCTTGAAATCTGGTATTGTGATGCCTTTTGTTTTGGTTGTTGTAGATTGCTTTAGCTATTCGAGTTCTCCTGTACCTCCAAATGAATTTTACCATCATTTTTCCTAGATCTAAGAATAATATCTTTGGTATTTTGATTGATATTGCATTGAATCTATAAATTGCTTTTGGAAGAATGGTCATTTTGATATCGATACTTCCAATCCATGAACAAGGAACATTTTCTATTTGTTGTTATCTTTTTCTATTTCTTTCTTTAATGTTTTGTAATTCTCATCATGGAGATCTTTGACATCCTTGGTTAAATTTATTCCAAGGTATTTGATTTTTTTGTAGCTATTGTGAATGGAATTGATCTTAAAGTTCTTTCTCAGCCTTGGCATTGTCTGTTTATACAAAGGCTGTTGATTTTTGTGTGTATTGATTTTATATCCTGCTACTTTACCAAACTCTTCTATGAGTTCCAATAGTCTCTTAGTGGAGTTTTTTGGATCCCCTATATAAAGAATCATGTTGTCTGTAAGTAGGGATAGTTTGACAATCCTTGGGCACCCCAGGCTCTCAGGGCAACCGCTAGACCACATGTCACCTGCATGTTTGCCATTAATGTAGGAGTGGACGCAGAATTCAGGCTCTGGATTCCAACACCTGTAAAAAGGCTTCTGCTAACCAAGGGTCAAGGATATGCTTGTGTCTTTCCAGAGAATGTGGGACAGCCCATTTGGGTACCAGCCAGAAACATCAAGCCTGCAACTGACAGCCAACCAGAAACAGCTGAACAAGACTGAGAGCCCGCCTTGTTAGCAGATACACCTGCCCTATCATACTACCCTGAGAAACTGCCCATAGCCACATCCGCTATGTTTTATACCCCACTAGCTCTGTTCAACCACTCAAATGGCCCGCAGCCTGTGTGCAGTCATGCCATTCCTGATTACCATTGTTCCTCATTCTTACCCCCATCTGAGCAAGCACTCCTATGGTCTCCCGTTTTGAGCGCTGGTTAGTCAATGATGGGTAAGATCCCCTGGGGGACAACCTAAGACAGGCACAGCCACATATGGAGACCACATGGAAATGAGGTCAACAATGGTGTGGCCAAGAATCATGCCTCCCGTTGCTCAAAAATAAACAAAAAGGGGGAAATATGGTGGAATGAGAAGGCAATGCCAAGATGGCCAAGATGGCAAGTGAGTGTCAGTTACTCAGAATGGCTTTGAAACCCACCTGGCAACAGAGCCTGCCTGACAACAGGCTGTGATTGGATGGCTTGGGAAACCACATGGCAACTGAGCCTGCCTAGCAACAGGCTGTGATTGGATGGCTTCAGATATTGTCTGGCAACAGGCTGTGATTGGCTAGGGCATAAACCGCCCCTTGACCGGATTGGCTGTCTTGGCTATTTAAGCTGCTGTACCAACTTAAATAAAAGAGTCTGTGGGCTGCTCACCTCTGGCCTGCTTTCACCTGACTCCCAGGGTCTGTGTGGTGACTCCGTGCCTCTTGCCCCCACTATGCTCCTCCTCTCAGAACGAATCCACAGCAACACTTTTCCAATTTGTATCCCTTTGTTTTGTTTTATTTGTCTAATGGCTCTGGCTAAAACTTCCAGTACTATATTGAATAGCAATGGTGAGAGTGGGCATCCTTCTCTGGTACTGGATCTCAGTGGGAATGCTTCCAACTATTCTTCACTGAATATGATGCTGGCCATAGGTTTATTCCAAATTACCTTGATAGTGCTGAGGAATGTTCCTTCTATACCCAATTCACTTAGAGTTTTCATCATGAAAGGGTGTTGTATTTTTATCAATGCTTTCTCTGCATCTATTGAGAAAATCATATGGTTTTTCTTCTTTAGTTGTGATGTATCACATTTGTTGATTTGTGAATGTTGAACCATCTCTGCATACCAGGGATAAATCCCACTTGGTCTGGGTGGATGATCTTTCTGATGTGTTGTTGGATTTGATTGGCTAGAATTTTGTTGAGGATTTTTGTGTCTATGTTCATCAGGGAAATTGGTCTGTAATTCTCTTTCTCTGTTACATCTTTTTCAGGTTTAGGAATTAAGGTGATGCTGGCTTCGTAGAAAATATTTGGGAGGATTCTCTCTCTTTCAGTTGTTTTGAATAACTTGGGAAGAATTGGAGTTAGTTCTTCTTTAAATGTCTGGTAGAATTCAGCATTGAAATCATCTGGTTCTGGGCTTTTCTTTGTTGGGAGAGTCTTTATTACTCATTCAATTTCTGTCTTGGTTATGGGTCTGTTTAGGTTTTCTATGGCTTCTTGGCTCAATTTAGGTAGGTTTTATGTGTCCAGGAATCTATCCATTTCTTCTAGGTTTCCCAGTTTCTTGGCATACAGCTCTTTGTCATAATTTCTGGTGATTCTTTTTATTTCTGTGTTGTCTGTTGTTATATTTACTTTTTCATCTCTAATTTTATTGATTTGGGTCTTCTCTATCCTGTTTTTTTTTTGTTAGTTGGGCCAATGGTGTGTCAATTTTGTTTTTTTTTTTTTTTTTTCAAAAAAACTATTTTGCTATCTTTTGTATTTTTTGGATTCGATTTGTTGATTTCTTCTGTAATCTTAATTATTTATTTTCTCCTATTAGTTTTGGGTTTGACTTGCTGTTTTTTTCTAGATCCTTGAGATTCATCAATAACTCATTTATTTAGTGCCTTTCCAGTTTCTTGATGTAGGCACCAATTGCTATAAACTTTCCTCTTCACACTGGCTTTGCTGTATCCCATAAGTTTTGATATGTTGTATTGTCATTTTCATTTGTTTCCAAAAAGTTTTTGATTTATCTTTTGATTTCTTCTATGACCCACTGTTCTTTCAGGAGCATGTTGTTCAGTCTCCATGTCTTTGCATATGCTCTAGGGATTCCTGAGTTGCTGATTTCCAGCTTCATTCCGTTGTGGTCCAAGTAGATGCATGGTATGATTTAGATTTTTTTTTTAATTTTCTGAGACTTGCTTTATGGCATACTGTGTGCTCAATCCTAGAGAAAGTTCCATGCACTGCTGAGAAGAATGTTTATTCTGAAACTGTAGGATGAAAAGTTCTGTAGATATCTGTTAGGTCCATTTGGTCTATAGTGTCAATTAGATCTGCTGTTTCCTTGTTGATTTTCTGTCTGGTTGATCTGTCCATTGCTGAAAGTGGAGTATTGAAGTCCTTCAATGCTGTTGTGTTGGAGTCTAAGTCTCCCTTTAAGTCCCTTAACATTTCTTTTAAATAGCCAGGTGCCCTGTAATTAGATGCAGATATGTTTACAATAGTTACATATTCCTATTAAATTGATCCCTTAATCACTATATAGTGCCTTCTTTTTCTCTTTTAACAATTTTTTGTTAAAGTCTATTTTGTCTGCTATTAAAATGGCTACACTAGCTCTTTTTTGGTTTCTGTTGGCCTGGAATATCTTTTTCCATCCTTTTGCTTGCAGTCTGTGTGTTTTTGTTGGTTGTTTGTGTTTCTTATAGGCAGCAAATAGATGGATTTTGTTTTTTCATTTATTCAGCCAGTCTGTGTCTTTTAACTGGGGGGAGTTGAGGCCATTTACAGTCAAGGTGACTTTTGATATGTAATGACTTTTCTCTTGCCATTTTTCCTAAAATTTTCCTAATTTATGCTTGGAACTTTGGTCTTTTACTGAGAGATTTTTTTATTTTTCATTCTTTCATAGTGATGACCATGTTTCTTTGTTTCTGTGTGCAATGTATCCTTAAGCATCATTTGTAGGGCTGGACAGGTGGTGACAAAGTCTTTCAATTTCTGTTTGTAATAGGTCTTTATTTCATCTTCATTCACAAATGAGAGCTTTGCAGGGTATAATATTTTGGGATGACAGTTTTTTTTTTTTTTCTTAAGACTTGGACTATGTCTCACCATTCTCTCCTAGTCTGGCCACATCATAAAGAAACTCTTCAACTATGTTAATGACTTAAGATAAGATTTTGATCTGCTTTATATAGTTAAATGTCTTTGAATTAGCATCCTACTTGGAAAATGGAAAATGGTTTGTCGATAGATTATACTGGATCACACAGACCAACTAGGAAGCTGTTGGAGTAGTCAAAAAATGTGATGGTGGCTTGGATTAAGTTTTGGATTGTGATCCAATTGATAAGTATTCAAGAGTTTATGATTGATGAGACCTAGGGGTCTAGAAGCACTGGGAGATGGCTGCGCTATCTATCAAGATAGAAAGATTGTAAAAAAAAAAAAAAAAAGCAGGCTGGAGGGAGAAATTCACAAGTTTATTCTGAGATATTCTCTGAAACTTGGAGGTGGTGACACATGGTAGACACACATGTGTGTTTGGGTTTCAATTGAACAGTTTGAAGGGAAATACAGGCTTTGAGTTATTGCTCTATAAATAATAATTGACACTTGGGAGTGTCAGCTGAATGACACTTGAGTGGTCGTGGTGGAGATGAATAGAAGAGGAACCTACAGATTTGGGCTCCCCACCCCCTGACACACACAGTACAGCTTTAGACTTGGAAGATAATAACTACTGTGGAGGGCACAGTGACATACATGGAGGCTACTCAGGGTTCAATAGCAGGGACTCCCGTTTGCCAGCTAATTTAATGACTGCATCTCTGAATTCAACCAGTTCAGCAACTAAAGTCATTGGCAAGTCCCCGAGATAGCATTCGTCAAGACCATCTGCCCATGTGGGGGCAGATTCACTCCACAAGCTGCCTTCTGTTGTGAAGGGACAGCAGTTCGAGCCCCCAGTATTGCTGTTCAGTTCCAGATGTTGGTTTGGTTTTCCTGCTGCAGAGCTTCAACCAACACCATCATCTGAGTGTCTGGCTTCAGCCAATGCTATGATGTGAATGTCTGATCTGGAGGCAGGAATCCCAGGTGATCGCGGAGGATCATAGTGAAGGCACAGAAGGGGCCATGGGATCACTAAGAGCATCACATACCGCCTTGTCTATGTGATGGAGTGCTGTGTGCAGCTGAGGTGCAGCTGAAGCCCCACTTGGAGGTAGCATTCTGTATGGTTTTGGTCTGTGCACTGAATCACGCCACTTTCTGGTTCTGTGTCCTCACAGGAAACCCAGGAGCCACAGATAGAGGCAGGGATAACCCCAATTACAATCCTTTGACCCAGTGACCTTCTGGAAGATTCCGTGCTTCCTGTCCTTGCCACGCTGGGCTCTTTGAGGGTAATACTGGTTCCTCAGGAGTTAGGACTATTACCAGACATCTCTGCTGGGACCTACTGAATTATAGGCCAACTGCCACCTGGGTGTCTTGGATTCCTTGTATCTGGGCACTGCAGACTGTGTGTGTGCCACCATGTCGGTAAGTGTAGTTGGCAGTGGCTTGGAGGATGCAGGGTTGCTGGGGCACACAGAAGCAGGGAGGAGCATCTCTGCTAGTGAAGGGGTTCACTTGGGACCCTTGTGGTATGCTTGTGCCTAATTCTGATTTGAGAAGGGATGAGGTCTGGGGGCACCACCAAAAAGTCAGCAGACCTGCTGGACTTACAGCTGAGTGGGGATTTAGAATGAGCACTGGAAGAGAAAGATGACTTCCAGTAACTCCATGAGGCTGACAGTATGACAGGGCAGTGGCTGTGCTCAGTAGTCTCTCTCTTCTAAGTCTCCATTCTGGAGACGATGATCGGAGTAGCTGTGTGACAGTTGCTTTTGAACATGGATGGAGAAGTGAGTCTGCCAGCTCCTGGGCTGGATGTGGTGGGCATGGATTTGCATCACTCAGGTTTGCCTCTCAGGGAATGAGAGCATGATGCACCCTTTGGCTGCTGTGTCTTGGAGATCTGCCTCTTCTGGTGGAGGCCTTTCTCTGGCCACCCCAGGTCTGGCTACCCCCAGTCTGATATAGGTATTGGGGCTAGACGTTTCTGTCCAACACTAGACTCTTCTGTGGTCTGTCTGTGCCCTCAGAACCACACCACAGCCAAGGCCTGCCTTCCATTGACCTTTAGGAGGTGTCAGGCCTGCATTTGGTGCTATTTGGTCTGAAGGCTCCACCCACCTCCTCCTATTCTCCCTTATCCACGTATATTTCCCTAGGCTCTTCTATTTCTTTCTTCTCTTCTCTTCTCTTCTCTTCTCTTCTCTTCTCTTCTCTTCTCTTCTCTTCTCTTCTCTTCTTTTTTTTTTTTTTGGACAGGCAGAGTGGACAGTGAGAGAGAGAGACAGAGAGATAGGTCTTCCTTTTCCATTGGTTCACCCCCTAAATGGCCGCTGTAGCTGGTGCGCTGTGGCCGGCGCACTGTACTAATCTGAAGCCAGGAGCCAGGTGCTTCTCCTGGTCTCCCATGGGTTGCAGGGCCCAAGGACCTGGGCCATCCTCCACTGCACTCCCTGGCCACCGCAGAGAGCTGGACTGGAAGAGGAGCACCCGGGACAGAATCTGGCACCCCGACAGGGACTAGAACCCAGGGTGCCGGCGCTGCAGGTGGAGGATTAGCCTATTGAGCAGTGGCGCTGGCCAGTCTCTTATATTTCAAGCTCTACTTTGGCAATAGCTTTACCGAAGGTGAGAGATGACATGACTGGATAAGTTGACACTGGGGAGACCATTTTGGATTTCTGAGATATTCTGAAATTGAAGAATTGCTTTGAGTAACCTGGAAATATTATGTACCAAAAATTTGAGATCAAATAATGGGAAGATTTTGGACATTTCATTAAAGAAAGGATATAGAGAGCAGAAATGTTAGGAAAAAAAAAAAACCTCATTAGAATGAATCTCACTAAAGCAAAAACAGGCTAAAATCCTACAGACGTCCAAGTAGTGTAGAGACAGCCTCTACACAACGTTGTTTGGAGGTGCATGCGTGGGGCTGTTTAATCATGAAGCATTATCTTAGTCCCATCCAGAGACTTGGTCTGGTTTTATAGCTAGAAGGGATTCGAGGCATCCTTGAACCAAAAATACTTCCATCAAAATGTTGCCTCTACTTTTGGATTTCTGCTCCAGTAAGTCACAAGTGTTCATAACCTTTAGACTTCGTCTACATCCTTGTGTTTTAGAATTTGTGGGTCAGGGTACTCTCTTCACAAAGGCCATGACTCCAGGGAAGTGGAGCAGCAAGGGGTCTGTGTGTATGGTTGCCTGAAGAATGTCCTGGGAGACTCCTGAAGAGTGCTAATTAAATTATAGCATTAGGTACATTTTATATTTTCAACAATTTCTGATGGAAATGCAAAAGTATTTCTAGAAATAAAGCTGATATGTGCTAACACTTGGGGAAGGACTTAGGAGGACAAAGGTGTGGTGATGGTGGGCAGTGGACAGGAAAGATATAAAAGTCAAAGATTACCAACTTCACACTCTCCATCTTCCATCTGAGGCTTTGCACCACTGAGTAAACTTTAAGCCTCTTTTCTTTCTTTTTGACAGGCAGAGTGGACAGTGAGAGAGAGAGACAGAGAGAAAGGTCTTCCTTTTTCCGTTGGTTCACCCACCAATGGCCACTGCGGCTGGCGCGCTGTGGCCGGTGCACCACGCTGATCCGAAGCCAGGAGCCAGGTGCTTCTCCTGGTCTCCCATGCGGGTGCAGGACCTAAGGACTTGGGCCATCCTCCACTGCACTCCCGGGCCACAGCAGAGAGCTGGCCTGGAAGAGGAGCAACCGGGACAGAATTCGGTGCCCCAACTGGGACTAGAACCCGGTGTGCCGGTGCCGCAGGCAGAGGATTATCCTAGTGAGCCGCGGAGCCTGCCAAGCCTCTTTTCAACACTGAAGATACTAAAATGTGAACTTCAAAAATAGACTTGACCAACTCTACTTTTATCCTTCCTTTGAGAAGTTCAAAGTCTCTCCTAGATTAATTGAATCTGTCCTTACTTTTATGAAGTGGAATGTGATGACATATTATCCCCATTTATAGTTGAGGAAATCAAGACACAAAGACATGAAATGATTCTTTGGTGTCTTGAATTCTACCTGATGCTCTCTCCACTAGGTGATGCTGTCTTGTCACATGTTCAAACTCTAACACCCAGAAGGAAACACATCTAAAATAAAAGAATAAAGCAATGTGGCAAAGGGAAAATATGAGAGTTCTGGAATGGCGTAGAATACATTTTGCGCAGATTAGGAGAATTCTCTGTTAATGAGGGGAATTCCAGTCATGCCCAGGAAACATCTTTCATAACCTGCGTTTATGTTTGGTCTCATGGGAAGTTTTGTTTTGGTGCCAGAGCATTTTCTAGTGTCAATGCCAACTCTAATGAAGTTAGTCTCAGGTCTGAGGACTTTGATGGTTGATGAGTCTTTCTGATGGGAACCCAAAGGCAGAGCCATTCGGAAAACCCTCAACACAAGTGAAGGGAAATAGCACATCTTTCTCTAAATTGCTTCATCGTATTTGGAGCATAAATACCTTAGTAGTTCTTAAAAGATTGGTAAAGAGTTCATAGGGAAATCAGAAATCTGAATCTCATTGCTTTAAACAAAAATCTTTTTACCTACTAAATTGAGCATGATTTTCCCCAAAGAGATTTTTTTTTTTGGCTTAGAAGTAGTAGCTTCGTTATTCCACCAAGTTACCAGGCTTATTTGATTTTTTTAAAAAAAGATTTATTTATTTATTTAAAAGGCAGCATTACACAGAGAGAGAAGGAGAGGCAGGGAGAGAGAGAGGTCTTCCATCTGCTGGTTCGCTCCCAAATTGGCCACAATGGACGTGGGTGTCTCTCCCTGTAATGGAACCATGTGGAGATATGGGGCTGAGAAGACTGTCTTGGTGACTGTTTCTTGTTGCTCAGTGTCCTGTATTTTTTCAGGAATAAGGTCATGGAGTCCATCTGGCCTTGGGGGAACTGTGGATTTCTCTGTGCTTTCTGTAAGAGAAACAATGAAACTTGAGGACATCATTTTGAAAAGGGAGACAATGGATGTCTGAGACATCATCTTCTAGGACTGATCTTTTTATTCTGTTAGTGCTTTGTTTTTTATAATACTAGGGATTTAGTTTTTTTTATTTAAAGATTTATTTATTTATTTGAAAGGCAGAGTTACAGAGCCGCAGAGAGAGAGAGAGAGAGAGAGAGAGAGAGAGAGACAAAGGTCTTCCATCTACTGCTTCACTTCCCAGATGGCTGCAAAGGCTGGAGCTGAGTCAATTCAAAGCCAGGAGCCAGGAGCTTCTTCTGGGTGCATGGGCCAAAGGACTTGGGCCATCTTTTAGTGCCTTCCAAAGTCTTAACCGAGAGCTGGATTGGAAGTGGAGCAGCTGGGATTCAAACTGGCGCCCATATGGGATGCTAGCACTGTAGGTGGAGGCTTACCCACTATGCCACAGTGTCAGCCCCTCTGTTAGTGTTTTCAGTTGATAAGGTCTACAGTGCATTTTGCCAACTTTTTATTAAATGTTGAAACTCTGACTTATTTGTAATGAAGTAATAAGAACAAGGCCTGTTGATTGGAACTCACTATTTGATGAACTCGTTTCCATATTTCCCTTTATTATTTTTGTCCTAGTTAGGGTTCAGTGGGCAAATGAAACAATTTTAAGAAGTGACTACCTTCAGATAGGTGGGCAAAGTTAGGGAAGAAATGCTAGAAGTAGACACATGCAAGGTCCAGCAACAGAGGAGGCTCATGATGTGCAGTGCTGGACCGTGGCATGGACAAGACTCTGGAGGGCCCTGGCAAGGTATTTGGTGTTAGAGAGATGTGGCCAAATAGTTTCTTGCTGCCTGTATCTCCCAATAAAACCCAAAAGCTGGAAGTCATGGTAGTTATGTGGGGCCGGCTTAGGGATCCAGGGCAGTGTAGAGAAGGGGCCCTTGAGTGTGAGGCCCTGGAGCTGACAAGGAGGTTGTGGTGGCCTCAGGAGTAGAGATGGCCCAAGGGGTTATCTCCCTGGGTTCCTTTGTGTATGCACCTTGTGTGCATTTGCCTCCATGAATAAACACTTACACTCTGCCTGAAGAAGCAGAATTCTCAACTTCAAAAGAATTTTGCCTGAACTTCAATGTTTCTTCTTGTTTTCAAATCTCTGATATGCCAAAATTCAAGTCCCAGAGCGCTTATAAAACAAGATTCTTCGGCCGGTGCCGTGGCTCACTTGGTTAATCCTCCTCCTGCGGTGTTGGCATCCCATTTGGGCGTCGGTTTTTAGTCCCAGTTGCTCCTCTTCCTGTCCAACTCTCTGCTGTGGCCCGGGAGTGCAGTGGAGGATGGCCCGGGTGCTTGGCCCCTGCACCCGTGTGGGAGACCAGGAGAAGCTGCTGGCTCCTGGCTTCAGATCAGCGCAGCATCAGCCATAGTGGCCATTTGGGGGGTGAACCAATGGAAGGAAGACCTTTCTCTCTGTCTCTCTCTCTCACTGTCTAACTCTACCTGTCAAATAAATTAAAAAAAAAAAAAAAACAAACACAAAACAAAACACAAGATTTTTAGCTTACCCTGGTCCTACAGCAGTGCGAGCTGAGTGTCAAGGATCTGCATATGATAGCCGGTGAGCACCTTGGAGTTGAGATGCAGCCCGCCCCATCTTTCAGCACTACCTCAGGCCACCGTGGTAAGCAAGGCCCTGGAAGGGGAAATGACTACCATGTAGAAAACCATCAAGGCATTTCTAGTTTCACCAAGGGCTAAATGATTATGACAAATGAAAACTTGTGATTTACTTGGAAATATTTAGAGATTTTTAGTTCTCACATACACTTATGTGTAATTAAATAGAAAAGTCTCTTATGACTACTTCCAATGAGAGAAAACAATAAATTCGACTGATACTTTAAGATATTAAAAAAAATATGGCTAGAACTATAAAAATAAATGTGGAGTTGGGGAGAGCCATTCTCATCTCAGTTTTTTTCTCCTTACATTCCCAAGGTGTCTAAACCCCCACATAGCTTGTCTACTCAGGCTGGTGCATCAAGTCTCCAAATGATGGAAAGCATCAGTTGGTTGGGATAGCATAGCCTTAGTTTTGTGTAAATTTTGGAAGGAACAGACTGAGACCAGTGTGCCTCATTTGAGGAATGTGAGCATTGTGGGTTGAAACTGCATGCTCTCCTGAAACTCCTACGTTGAAGCTGTCACCCACAATGTGGCTGTGTTTGGAGATGGGTCTGTGGGCAGGTGATGAAGGTTGATGAAGTCATGGGGGTGGGGCCCATGTCGATGGGACTGTTGCCCTGAGAGCGAGTTCTCTGTCATGAGAGATGTGGTGAGAGGGTGGCCGAGGAGGGTGCTCTCACCAGGCCACAGCCCTGCTGGCAACTCCAGCACTGCCAACAGACAACGCCTATGGTTTAAACCATGCACTGTGGGGTGCTTTGTTGTGACAGTGCAAGCTGTCTAGGACAGAAAGTCGGAGAAGTTCCTAGAATGCTGTGAGTGCTGGCAGAGTAGAGTAGAAGAGGGGGATGGGTATGGGCAGCAGGTTCCACAGGCCAAGCACAGGTGCTTACGCACAGTGTTTTTTGTTTTTGTTTTTGACAGGCAGAGTGGACAGTGAGATAGAGAGACAGAGAGAAAGGTCTTCCTTTGCCGTTGGTTCACCCTCCAATGGCTGCTGTGGCTGGCGCACCGTGCTGATCTGATGGCAGGAGCCAGGTGCTTCTTCTGGTCTCCCATGGGGTGCAGGGCCCAAGCACTTGGGCCATCCTCCACTGCACTCCTGGGCCACAGCAGAGAGCTGGCCTGGAAGAGGGGCAACCGAGACAGAATCCGGCGCCCCGACCGGGACTAGAACCTGGTGTGCCGGCGCCGCTAGGCAGAGGATTAGCCTAGTGAGCCGCGGCGCCGGCCCTGCGCACAGTGTTACACAGAAGCCCGTTCATTGCTCATCCCTGACTGCCTGTCTCAGCAGCAGGGCCCAGTCTCATCGTCCTTTCTGCAGCTGGCTTCCTGGTCTAGAGGAGGAGGAGCAGCACTGTGGCTTCCCGGTCTCCCTGTGCTCAGTACTTCCATCAGCTTCAGTGGTCACACACCCTAAGCCACCCCAAACAGGGCTAGCTGTGTTTACCTCTGAGATTCTTCACAGTTTATTAGATTAATAATGCAAACTATTACTGGATGTGTGTATAGTGTAGACCTTAATGCCAAGAATCCAGAGCTTCTGTGCCTCAGTTTACCCCCTCCGTTTGCTCAGGTCTTCCTGCTATGTGATGATTTGTGTCTCCTCTTCTCACCCCACCCCAATTCGTTACCCAGGCCCATATGTTGTTGTATCAGCTTCCAGGATGTGATTGTACTCAGAGGTGGGTGGGGCCTGTACAGAGGTCTAATCTGAGCAGTATTCTTAAAAGAGAAGATTAGGACACAGCCACACAAGAAGAAGATCATGTGAGGACCCAGAGAGAAGATGGCGTCTACAACCAGCAAGAGAGAGACCTCAAAGGAGCCAGCCCTGCTGATACCTTTGTCTCAGATTCCCAGCCCCCAGAACAGAGAGAGAACACACTTCTGCTGTTGGAGCTGCTCTGTCCATGGTTTTGTGTGGCAGCCCAGCCAGCGAAGGCACTCTGGAATGACAGCCATCAGGAAAAGTGCTGTGCCATGTGGACCCTGGAGACTCCCTGTCCTTGGGAAGAACCCAGGCTTGCTCATTTAACAATCATTCAACAAATAGCCGCTATATTTCCAGTTTCCGAGAATTTACAGTGAAACTTATATAAAGGAAACACAATTTTAAACCTGTTATTTTGTGCAGCTTATGAGATAGACTTGTAATTATCTATACTCCATTAAGAAAAATTGATCTTTAGTCATCCATTATTTCCTTTTACATTATTATTTTAAAAATAAAGCTGTATTCAGGTTTATACATGCATCTTTCATTTTAATTTATTTTATTTGTTTGAAAGGCAGAGAGACAGGCCGGCGTCGTGGCTCAATAGGCTAATCCTCCACCTTGCGGCGCCGGCACACCGGGTTCTAGTCCCGGTTGGGGCGCCGGATTCTGTCCCGGTTGCCCCTCTTCCAGGCCAGCTCTCTGCTATGGCCAGGGAGTGCAGTGGAGGATGGCCCAGGTGCTTGGGCCCTGCACCCCATGGGAGACCAGGAAAAGCACCTGGATCCTGGCTCCTGCCATCGGATCAGCGCGGTGCGCCAGCTGCAGCGGCGGCCATTGGAGGGTGAACCAACGGCAAAGGAAGACCTTTCTCTCTCTGTCTCTCTCTCTCACTGTCCACTCTGCCTGTCAAAAAAAAAAAAAAAGGCAGAGAGACAGAAAGAAAGAGATCTCTCATCTGCTGGTTTACTTCTCAAATGCCTGTAACAGCAGTGGTTAAACCAGGACAAATCCAGGAGCTGGGAACTCAATCCAGGACTTCAACATGGGTGGCAGGGATCCAAGTACTTGGGTTACTCCCCTGCTACCTCTCTGGGTGCATATTAGCAGGAGGCTGGAAGCACACCCGGAGCCAGTATTCAAACCCAGGAACTCTAATGTGGGATGCAGGCATCTCGACCACTGTCAAATGCCCATCCCTAGCAGAATGTTTTAAATGGATCTTTGGGCATATTGCAAACTTTAACCAGCCATGAAATATAATTCCTGTAAAATACTATGGCTCCTTCATTCTGTCTTGTATGAGATTTTCTAGTTAGTGCTGTTAATAGGTCAAGTAACAAGATTGAATTGATGCAAGCTAAGAGGGAGATACAGAGCATAAAGCAAGAGGCCAGAGTTCGTGTGAAATGCTCAAGCCACATCTGGAGGTGGGAGCCTAGTAGCATTGTTGAACAGCATTGTGAAGCTGGGAAGAGTCAGCAAGGAAAGATGTGGAGGCAACAGGCAAGTCTGAAGTTTAAAAGTCTTAAACTGGAGGACCAAGCAGAGGCTGCAGGCAGAGGGCAAGGCTGGCCAGCGTCCATCCTCATGGACAGCATTATTGGCATTGGCACTGGTTCAGAAGGCTTCTGAAATGCCACTGTCAAGGGCATGCCTTTGTCTGCCGTGAAGGTGTTGCTGCCTCAGATCTGTGGCTGACACAGTTTAGAGACTGACCAGAAAGGAGACTCTGTGTATCCAGATTCTAGCAGAACTGTTCATGATTCCTTATGCACTGTACAAATAATATAAGAAGCTTAGAAATGTACAGCTCCTTTTGATCATTCTAGCAACGCAACTAATTGCAGTAGCTGGCAGGGTTACTCCCATGATTAATACATAATAGTACCCACAAAATGTGTGATAGACATTATTGGTGGACTGCTTTATTATTATTTATTACTGTATTCTATTATGAAAATATTTGAGCATTAAAAATAAGACAGTGGACTCCCATATAGAACCACCACTTCCTGTCAATGGTCTTTAACACATTGCCTTAACGTTTTTGTTTCAACATTTTTGCTGAAAGGAAATTTCAGATTTTATAGACATCAGGACCCTTTATCCTCAGAGCTGCAGCCTGTGTCCCTCCAAAATAAGGAAATTTTCCAAGGTAAACATACTGCTATTATCATGCCAAACAGAATTAACAACTATCTAATACTTCATATTTTGTCAATTGTTCTTTCACTTTGATAGATGACTTCAATCCTGCCTCTACTGGTGTGTCTTTTGACTTGTTCCTTGGGCCTCATTATTTTTTCCCTCTACTTACTAAACAGATGTCCTAGTTTTCTTTTAAACAATTTTTATTTTTATTTTTGAGAGAGAGAAAGGGAGAGAGAGAGTGAGCGAGTGAGCAAAAGAGAAATTCTTCCATTTATTGGTTCACTCCCCAAATGCCCACAACACCCAGGCTGGGCTAGGCCAGACCAAAGCCGGAAGCTGCAAACTCAATCCGGGTCTCCCCTGTGGGTGGCAGGACCCAAGTACGTGACCATCACCTGCTGCCTCCAAGGATACACATTAGCAGGAGGCTGGTGTAGGATGTGAACATCCCACATGGCATCTTAACCAGTACTCTAAATACCCAGCCCAATTCCTTTGTTTTTTGTCTTACAGGAATTTTGTGAGAATAAGAAAAAAATAAATATGGAATTCCTTGGGGAGACAAAGCATTATATGAGGGTAATTTTAAAAGTTCTCAGAAAATGGAACTAAAATATAAGATTTTTGTGCAAATCATTTTGAAATGCATAGTTTTTCTGTTTAAAAATATTTCTTTATTTGGCCAGCACCGCAGCTCACTTGGCTAATCCTCCTCCTGCAGCGCCAGCACCCCGGGTTCTAGTCCTGGTTGGGGCGCCGGATTCTGTCCCGGTTGCTCCTCTTCCAGTCCAGCTCTCTGCTGTGGCCCAGGAAGGCATTGGAGGATGGCCCAAGTGCTTGGGCCCTGCACCCGCATGGGAGACCAGGAGGAAACACCTGGCTCCTGGCTTCGGATAGGCACAGCGTGCCAGCCACAGCGCGCCGGCCGTGGCGGCCATTTGGGGGGGTGAACCAATGGAAAAAGGAAAACCTATCTCTCTGTCTCTCTCTCTCTCACTAACTCTGCCTGTCAAAAAAAAGAGATTATTTATTTGAAAGAGTTACACAGAGAGATGGAGAGGCAGAGAGAGAGAGAGAGGTCTTCCATCCATTGGTTCACTCCCCAGTTGGCCACAATGGCTAGAGCTGCACCGATCCGAAGCCAGGAGCCAGGAGCTTCTTCCGGGTCTCCCACACAGATGCAGGGGCCCAAGGACTTGGGCCATCTTCTACTGCTTTCCCAGGCCATAGCAGACAGCTGGATCTGAAGTGGAGCAGCCAGGTCTCGAACCAGCACTCATATGGGATGCTGGCACTTCAGGTCAGGGTGTTAACCTGCTGTGCCACAGTGCCGTCCCCAAAATGCATAGTTTTTCATGATATGCATTTCCATGAAACTGTGGAAGGTCCCTTATACTAACTTTAAGGATTATCATGTGAAGAAGAGATTTCTCTGAGATGAAGAAGGTAGATATTCTCATACTATCAATGCAGTGGAAATAGTCTGTGGTTAAGAGAGCCCATGTGTTTGGGGAACTCTGAAGGCAGGCAACCCATATTGCTTCACAGAAAATGATCCACTGTGTTGGAAGGGCCCAAAAATGGAAGCCAAGAAGGAAAACCACAGCTTCACAAACGGCTCACGGCCTGGTCTGATGACCATCACCCTGGATGAGCCAGGGAGTTCTGCTGGGAGACAGTTGAGCTTTCTACCCTTTTGCTCAGTGCCAGTCTTCAGGAGCATCTCCCAGCAGGGGAAGGCTCCACTTCAGACCAAGCAGAACTTACATGCTGAACTCAGAAATATGGCATGTACCATAAAATTATACCTCCTAAAGTCGGGCACAGCTTGACCTCTGTGTTTTTTAAAATGTTGTGGGGTTGGATTTCTACTGTGGACAGTGCACATTCTTCAGTAAGCACTCTTGATGCTGCAGAAGGCCACCATGACTTGATGGATAGATGCCAGTTTGTCATGACTACTGCTCGGCAGTTGGGAAAACCCTCACTTGTCCTTCGCTTCAGGACAGTGAGTGGAGAATGAGCAGGAGTGCCAATCTTATAATTCTGATTAATTGAGCCCTTAAAAGAAAAACATAAGGCTTTTTAAAGATAAAATTTATGGCATAAGCACTTGGCTTCTTTTTTTCGCCATTCTGGGAAATATGTTGCAACTTTTACTTCCTTGAAGCATATGATTTTAAAGATGAGGGGCATTAATAAGATAGGGGCCAGAAGTCTTGGTGGACGGCCTCCCTTCCCCCACCACTGGCATGGTTTCAGAGGAGGAGGAGCCTGGCCAGGCAGAAATGCAAGATTCAGGCAAAACCAAAGTCTTTTAATGATTAACTCAGCCAAACAGCGCACTTAAAGTGGAATCTGAACCTAACCCCAAGCCAGGGCAACACCTCTTCCTTGTTTTTGAGCAGCTTTTCCTGATGCTTTCTTCTTGTGTCACTCCTCAGCCATTATCATTCCCTTTTACAGAGTATGGAATGTGAAAGACAGCTTCACATTCATGTACGATGCTTAGGTTATTGGGTTCGGTTTGACTATCTGCCCCACTCTTACTGACCTTGGGCAATCTTAATTAGGCTCAATTTCCTCAGAAACGGGGGATAATGAGAATAAATCTGTTGCAGATTGCTGGATGGTTAAATGAGATAATGTAGGTGAAATGTTTAGAGTAATGCTTGGCACATAGTAAGCGCTCAGTGTACGTTCTCTGCTTTTGTTATTAACGTGTGCGTGCCTCCAGTGCTTCAGCAAATGTTGGTGGCATCGCGTTGGGTATGCGTTCAGTTCAGAGTGGCCTAAGTAACCATCAGATAAAGGTGCTCTGATGGATGTGGCAAGGTTAATGTTCAAGGAGGACGAGACCGTTAACTATGAGTTCCAGTCTGGGACCCCAGTGATACCTGGTTCCATTTGCATCATTTTAGAAGAAGGAGAACACATTTGATGAGCGGTTCCCAGATGTTTTCTTTGGAACATGAAGCCTGCAGTATGCTCCTTTGCCAAAGAAGCTCCGATTAAGACTGTGGTGGATAAATGTGAGAAACACTGAATGGTTTTCTTCCCTCTGGGAGAATCACAGTGTCTTTAAGTGCCCCCAATTAAAGAAGCCTGCGTAATCTGATTAAGCTCAGAATTTCCCCCCACCTCTTTGGAGAGAATGTGTGAGATCCTTTAACACCTTGTGAGTCTAATGTCTCCCAAACCATACTCTAGAACTTTCTGGACTAGATGATCCTTAAAATTCCTTTGAAAAATTATCTTTTTAAGTAATATACTGGGTTAACATTTCTTCTTTATCTCCCTAAAATTTCTTTTTCTGATTTTCTCAGATCAGTGTGTCCCTCTCAGCACCCGTTTCTTCACCTCAACCTCAGGTTAAACCATGTTTCTAGAAAGCTGAGTCATTCCATCCTTTAATCTCTTGTTTGGATTTTGCAAAAGTGTGTGTAATATCAAGCCTTCTACTTCATAGGCTAAAACAGAATCATAAAGCCATTTTGATAAATACATAGAATTATTAATATTCCATGAAAGAGATGAGATTGGGAACACGAAATTAGTATCTGTAAACATCCTGAAAGTCTACTTGTAAGTCCTGCTATATGGCAATTTAGAACAACAATGGATAATCATAATAATACATATTTGTTCTTAGGGGTAAGAACTTCAAGGGGGAGAGAAAGCAATGAATCTAGTTACTAATAACTTTCTTTAGCTGGAGATACAGTTTTTAATGTTAAGGTTTGACTAGGAAACTTACTTCGCCGTCTTATTATTTTTATTTTTATTTTATTTTATTTGACGGGTAGAGTTACAGACAATGAGAGAGAAAGACAGAGAGAAAGGTCTTCCTTCCGTTGGTTCACTCCCCAAATGGCTGAAACGGCTGGAGCTATGCCGATCCGAAGTGCCAATCCGAAGCCAGGTGCCTCTTCCTGGTCTTCCAAGTGGGTGCAGGGCCCAAGGAGTTGGGCCATCCTCCACTGCCTTCCTGGGCCACAGCAGAGAGCTGGCCTGGAAGAGGAGCAACCAGGACTAGAACCCGGTGCCCATATGGGATGCCGGTGCTGCAGGCAGAGGATTAACCAAGTGAGCCACAGTGCCGGCCCCACCGTCTTTAAAAATTTGTGGGCCACCAGAGTCTACTGGAGAGTGAAATGATTCTAATTTTTACAAAATACAATGAGGGAGAAGCTTGCAAACTTAATAATGACACTTAATGTGGGAGTCCAGTGCTCAGGGCATTTGTTACCACGAAATCTTGTTGAATTAGAGCACAAGAAATGTTCCACTTCATTCTATCTGCTGGTGATCTGAGGGCCGACTGGAAACCCTGCTTTTCTTCCTCAGTTGTAAAAGTCTTTCCCAGAAGTATGAACTGTACTGTTTGTTGTTTTTGTGGTCGCAAACAACAGCCAGTGAACAAAATTCAGTCTTTCCTGTGTGACTGAGGATCTTGTAGTTTGGCTGGGTTATGATTCTGGAAGAAGTTTTTGCTGTTTCTCTAAGGTTGCCATAGTGCAGAGGCTGGACCAAGTGTTTGGGGGCAGTGTGGCCAAAGTGGAGGAACGGAGCCCTCACTTGGCCACTGGGTAGATGTGTGAGCTGCCAACCTTCAAAGCCTCGGTTTACCTGAATGGAAGGTAGAGAAAATCAAATACTTCCCCAGTAGCCCGGCTCTATGGCTCCGCATGGTGAGCATGCACAGGTCTTCACTCTGCGCTTGGCAAACACAATCAGTAAATGCTAATTATTGTTATTATAAACTCAGAGGAATTAAAATATATCATGTCACATTACTTTGCTGTGCAGAGGCTTGCTTCTCCCAAGTACAAATGGAGGTCTCTGATTATGTTTGATATACTTGCTTATTTGAATCCTGTTGTTCTACCTAAGGAGAAATCAGTGGTGTCCCTGCCTTAATAAAGATGAATAAAAAAAGAGCATTTTTCTTTTAGCTTCGAGATACAAACCAAGGAGTATCTGGTGAAGAATGTCCTATGGACCCCTCAAAATACTGTCAGAGTCCTGTCTTTCGCTGTTCAGAAGCCTTGCTCTAGGACAGGTGGCTCTGTGAAAGGCAGAATTAAGCTAACGCTATCCACCCTCAAGTTTATGTGTTGAAGTCCTAGGCCCTAATACTTCAGAATGTGACCTTAGTTTGGAAATAGGCTTGTTGCAGAAGTAACAAGTTAAGGTTTTCAGGATGGGCCTTAATCCAATAGGACTGATATCCTTCCAAAAAAGGGCATTTTGGGCAAAGACACATGGGGAGAACACCAGGTGAAGACAAAGACAGCCACTGACAAGCCAAGGAGACGCTTGGACAAAGCTTCCCCCATAGCCTCGGAAGGAATCAGCCTTGTCTCTACCTTGACTTTGGCCTCTCAACCTTCAGAACTACGACAGAATATTATTCTCTTGTTTAAGTCCCAAAGTTTCTGGTGCTTTGCTATGGCAGCCCTAGCAAACTCATATACTTAACTAAAGTATATTTTTATTTCTGTCTTGAAATTTAGTTTCAGTTGTCAGAGGCCTGATGTGAATCACCTTACTTATTTTCCCCTGAATTTGCTCAAATATTTTTGCCCCTGTAAAATTTCTCTCAGTATTTCCTTTTTTTCTTTTAAAGATTTATTTATTTATTCGAAGATCAGAGTTACACAGAGGAGAGGCAGAGAGAGAGAGAGAGAGAAAGAGAGAGGTCTTCCATCCGCTGGTTCTCTTCCCAGATGGCCGCAACGGTTGGAGCTGCGCCAATCCGAAGCCAGGAGCCAGGAGCTTCCTCCAGGTCTCCCACGTGGTGCAGGGGCCCAAGGTCTTGGACCATCTTCCACTGCTTTCCCAGGCCACAGCAGAGAGCTGGACTGGAAGAGGAGCAGCCAGGACTAGAACTGACGTCCATATGGGATGCTGGCGCTTCAGGGTAGGGTGTTAACCTGTTGTGCCACAGTGCCGGCCCCTCAGTATTTCTTACACAGGATTGTCCAAGCTTTGTTTTTCACCAGTCCAAGTTCCATTTACTCTTTTTTTTTTTTTTTGACAGGCAGAGTGCACAGTGAGAGAGAGAGAGGCAGAGAGAAAGGTCTTCCTTTGCTGTTGGTTCACCCTCCAATGGCCGGTGCAGCCGGCACACTGTGCTGATCCGATGGCAGGAGCCAGGTACTTATCCTGGTCTCCCATGGGGTGCAGGGCCCAAGCTCTTGGGCCATCCTCCACTGCACTCCTGGGCCATAGCAGAGAGCTGGCCTGGAAGAGGAGCAACTGGGACAGAATCCGGCACCCTGACCAGGACTAAAACCCGGTGTGCCAGCGCTGCAGGTGGAGGATTAGCCTATTGAGACGCAGTGCCAGCCCCATTTACTCTTTAGGTCTGTTCAAGAGCCAATTTCTTGGCACAGTTTTTCTTGACCGTACTACCCTTCTTTCCCTCCCTCTCTCCTTCCTTCCTTCCCTCTCTCCTTCCTTCCTTCTTTCCACCATCTACCTTTCCACTCACACACCCACTCACTTTTTAAACGAAAATTTGTTTGGAAGGCAGAGTGATAGAGATATCTTCCACCTGCTGGTTCACTCTCCAAAATGGCTGTAACATCCGAGACAGGGTCTGGCTAAAGCCAGGAGCCTGGAACTCTGTTCTGGTCTCTCAGGGTTTCCCACATGGGAGGGGGGCCCAAGCACTTTGTTCATCTTCTGCTGCCTTTCCTGGCACATTAGCAGGGAGTTGGATTGGAAGTGGAGCAGTCAGAATTCTTTCACTGGCACGCCAATATGTGACACTGGCACCACGAGTGGTAACTTAACCTCCTACTTCACAAGCTGGCCCCTCACACACCCAGTCACAGTATAGTAACCACGTTAATGCAATGCTTGCAATGTATGCAAACTCAGAACTAGTTGATGGCCTCTAGTTGCCTGCAGCAAAGGAGGCGTCACCATTTGTTGTATGGATCACTCCATCTCTGTCAGGTAGTTAGTGATGTGCAAAATGAATGCCTGCATGTAAAAGAAGAACACACAGTGAAAAGAGGGACATGCTTTTTAGAATAAAATGCACCCTTAATTCATCTGTGATGTGAGTGACGATGCTTTCTGCTTCCTGTCTTGGGTTACTGTAAAACAAACAACCCCTGAAGGGAATTTAGTGCCTAAAGAAGACAGAATATTTCCTTTAAATTGCCAATATTCTTTTTTTTAAATTTATTTGACAGATAGAGTTAGACAGTGAGAGAGAGAGAGAGAGAGAGAGAGAGAGAGAGAGAAAGATCTTCCTTCTGTTAGTTCATCCCCCCCAATGGCCGCTACGGCTGGCACTGTGCCAATCTGAAGCCAGGAGCCAGGTGCCTCTTCCTGGTCTCCCATGTGGGTGCAGGGGCCCATCCTCCACTGCCTTCCCTGGCCACAGCAGAGAGCTGGACTGGAAGAGGAGCAACCGGCACTAGAACCCGGCTCCCATATGGGATGCTGGCACCGCAGGCAGAGGATTAACCAAGTGAGCCACGGCGTCAGCCACCAATATTCTTTTTATTTATTTATTTATTTTTATTTTTTTGACAGGCAGAGTGGACAGTGAGAGAGAGAGAGACAGAGAGAAAGGTCTTCCTTTGCCATTGGTTCACCCTCCAATGGCCGCCACGGCTGGCGCGCTGCGGCCGGCACACCGCGCTGATCCTAAGGCAGGAGCCAGGTGCTTCTCCTGGTCTCCCATGGGGTGCAGGGCCCAAGCACTTGGGCCATCCTCCACTGCACTCGCGGGCCACAGCAGAGAGCTGGCCTGGAAGAGGGGCAACCAGGACAGAATCCGGTGCCCCGACTGGGACTAGAACCCGGTGTGCCGGCGCCGCAAAGCGGAGGATTAGTCTAGTGAGCCGCGGCGCTGGCCACCAATATTCTTAATTTCTGATTTGGCACTCATACTGGTTCAAAGTGCCAAGGATGCCAGGGATGGGATGACATTTCTGTAATTTCCATGCAAATTGTGCATGTAGAGACGAGTTGTGGTGTAGTAAGCAGAGGGAAGCACCCGTGCTATGTTTTGGGTTTCAGACTGTGACCTTTGAGGCACCTTCTGCTGAGGGACTGTTGTGTATTGCAAATACAGATATTTGATGGGCGCAGTTTACATGATTGCTGTCCCTGCTCCTATCATGCATAAATTGGATTTAATCTGTTTTCTTTAAGAAAACTACCCTCTCTTGGAGTTTCTCTCCTGCTTGGGTCGGTGGCTGAGTGGGTCACTGTCTGCCTCACTGCTCATCTTTTATTTCAGAAAATGGGTCTCTGGCTCTTTCTGAAAGGAGAACAGAGTACAGTCATGCGGCTGCCTGATTTGTGGAAGTGACATTGAGGAAAGAAAGCTCACAACCTCTCAGGCTGTGCTTCCGGTCGGCTTCTGCCCTTTGCCTCGGTTTGCTCTTTGTTTCCTCCACCTTTGAGGATGCTTATGATTCTTGCAGAACTTCTCTTCCATCATTTTTGCCTCTTTTTGTCTTTCTCTGCTCATTGTTCTAGTTCGCTCAAGTTCATTAACCCCCAAGTATATACTGAACTTAGGGTCAGGCACTATCTGAGGATATTAGGAGTCTCTTTCTGACTATTTATAAGTAAGCCGGAGCGTAACAAATATAAATGAACTAATTAATGAGAAGTACGTCACACTATATAATCAAGTCATAGAAACTGCACAGCATTGTCTCCACCAAAACTGGGTTGGGAGAAAGTCAGTAAGCATTGTCTGGTGATAGAAGACATAAAATAAAAATGCCTAAATTCGGTTTCACTCATTTTGGCACTGGGGAGGAGGAGGAATGATTAAAGTTAAATTTTGACATTCTACCTCCAGGTGAAGAAGGAGAAAAAAACCTAGGAGAGGCCTTTCAAAGTCCTGTAGCAAGTGTGGGTTTGCTTCCATTACAAAAGTCATTGTCTCCCTACTTCTCAGATGCCAGTCATGAGTTCAGGAAAGACCGAAACGCAGGCCAGGGCAGGGCTTGCCTGTTCTCAGCCAGCCTTGTTACACAAATAGTAATTTTGGCTGCTCCTAGGCCACCTTGCAGTCTCACCCTCCAGGACGACCCAAGCCTACAAATATGATGGCTTATGTACCCTGCAGTGCAAGGCATACTTTAAAAACTGCATTTGCATTCATGTTACTTGATGTGCTTACAATTTATTCTGTGTCATTTAAAGACAACGTGGTCATTGAAGCAGGCTTCATCAGTCACCCAGCACTGGGGACCTCTCTTCCCCACCGTGGAGAAAGCCTTTCTTTTTATTAATTAATTAATTAATTAATTTTTAAACATGCATTTATTTATTTGAAAGGTAGAATTACAGAGAGGGGGAGAGACATAGTGATCATCCATCTACTGGTGCACTTCCCAAATGGCCATAATAGCTGGGATTGGGTCAGGCGGTACCTGGGGTTGGGTCAGGCAAAAGCTAGGAGTCAGGAGCTTCATCCAGGTCTCCCTCATGGTTGTCAGGGGCCCAAGAACTTGAGCCATTTTCTGCTGTTCTTCCAGGTGCATTAGCAGGAAGGTGGATTGGAAACAGAGCAACTGGGACTTGAATGGACATTCATATGGGATGCCAGCATCGTAGTGGCAGCTTAACCTACTGTACCAAAGCACTGGCCCCCTATTTTGTTATTTTTGAGGTTATCAACCCACATCTTTTAGGAAATGACTGTTGACTTTCATGTCGTTGAACCTAGTCAGAAGTACTCCAGGAAATGTTAGTTAAAAGGATGTACTCAAGTAGTTTACTAACCTCAAAAGGTTCATCTGTTGTTGAATGAGATAATCTATTTGAGCACATTTGAAAATCTGAAGAAATATGCAAAAATCAACACTGACCCAGCACTGACTACGTGCTATGCACTGTTCCAAGATCACCACTTAAATCTTACTCAGCCACTTAGATCTTATTCACACAACTACTGTCCATTCCATACGAGGAAGCACATGGATAAGAAAAAGAAAACTTATACAAGGTGCAATTTTTATTTCTTAGAATTTCTGATTTTCTACAAATATAATTTTTTTGTAAGGGAAAGAGTTTACTGAGGGAAACCTGACAGACTGCAGGGAAAGGGCGAAGAAGGAAAAGAGGGAGAAGGAGAGCATAAGGGAGAAAGAGACAGAGATCAGGAGGCAGAGAGAGAGAGAGTGCCATGTGTTCAGGAGCAGGGCCTTTTAAAACTTTGCCGGGGGATGGGAAGGGAAATAGGAGCAGCGAATCCCATTAGGATGGGGGTGGGGCTGACACCAGTGGTTGGCCTTGTGGCCACCTGGCTTCCAGCAATGGCGGCGGGGACTAGAGCCTTGGATGGTGTCAGGGTGTAGATCGTACCATAGATAAAACTGCACCATTTTACTAACATTTCCCCCTTTTGTTTTTTATAAAGCAAGAGTTGTATGGGATTACATTAGTCCCTAAAGTCCAGGAGGGGCAGAGCGATGATGATACGGTCTGTCTTTAGAGCTACTTCCTGCTGACATGGGGCGTCGAGGTATTCTTCACTGGCATGTGGCGATGTCTCATGCTGCTGTCTCTCTCTTTTTTTTTTTTTTTTTTTTTATCTTTTATTTAATGAATATAAATTTCCAAAGTACGACTCATGGGTTACAATGGCTTTCCCCCCCATACCGTCCCTCCCACCCACAACCCTCCCCTTTCCCACTCCCTCTCCCCTTCCATTCACATCAAGATTCATTTTTGATTATCTTAATATACAGAAGATCAGCTTAGTATACCTTAAGTAAGGATTTCAACAGTTTGTTCCCACACAGAAACATAAAGTGAAAAATAATAGATGATTTTTTTTAAATGATGATGAAATCAGATCAGACCTATTGTCATGTTTAATCCCAGTGAGAGTCAAGTTGGGAATTGATAATTTTTTTTTTTTTTTTTTACAGAAGATCGGTTTAGTGTACGTTAAGTAAAGATTTCAATCGTTTGCACCCCCATAGAAACACAAAGTGAAATATACTGTTTGAGTACTCGTTATAGCATTAAGCCTCAGTGTACAGCACATTAAGGACAGAGATCCTACATGAGGAGTAAGTGCACAGTGACTCCTGTTGTTGACTTTACAAATTGACACTCCTGTTTATGGCATCAGTAATCTCCCTATGCACCAGTCATGAGTTTCCAAGGCTATGGCATGCTGCTGTCTCTTGAGTGGGGAGCCGAGTATATCCCTGTAGCAGCATTTTATTGACCGCCTGGTTGCTGAATGCCTTGGTTCATTCCATTATCAACTCCTGTAAATACTTAACCAGACACGGTAGTATAAAAAAAGGGTGAGAATAACAACCAATGATTCTAAGAGTGGCATTAACCAGGTAATGAAAGGATTTCATAGAGGAGAGGAAATGAGAGGGGTCTCTGGACCCTTGTGAAGACTGTTTGATGGATGTGGTTTAAAACTGATCCCAAACAAGACCGGGAGAAAGGCCACTCAACTTTTGTGGGTAGAGGACTTTGTCTATAGAGAAAATCCTGAACAATCATACAACATTAAGTGGGAGAGGACCATCAATACACACAAGTTGGGAGTAGAGCCATCAATGTTAGAGTAGAGGCTATGATTACGAAGGAATCAGGCCCCAGATGGGCTAGACAGGGTCTAGAACAAAAGACAGAGTGATTATTAGAGGACCTAAGAAAGGTGCTGTCTAAGCCACGAGTAAGTTCTCTGGTTGAGAGGCAAATAAAAACACAGAAGGGCCCTGACAATCATCTGGTGGGCCTTAAGGCCTTGTCAGTTAGGAGGCCCAGACCTATCTATCTCTTCACATGAGGTACATTCTAAGGGAGGTGTGAACCTTCTTGGGGAAGGCACCCCGTTGACTTCCATTACCTAACTGGCCTGGGAGGAGAGCTGGCCAGGTAAAGGCAGGTGGCATCTTCTGCCTGCCTGTTACTGACCCTACTTGGCCATCCCCTCCGCAGCGGAGGTCACATTGAAAGCTGGGCCGAGTGAAGGGTTTTTCAGCTTGGAGCCAGCAAGATCTGTGACCCTGACCTGGGCGTCCTTCGAGTCCAGGGCAGTTCCATTTCCAGTGATCCAACTCTTGGCTGGCAGAGCTGCCAGGGCTCTTCATAAGCTGACGTCTACAAATATAATTGTAAGAAGGCAGTCATCATTCTGATTCAAGCTCTATCAAGGCTAACTACATTCTTGAGAGGTTTGATATAATTTTCTTTATTGTTAATTAACATTTTACATATTTATTAATTTCCCACAAATTATAGTTTGACCTTTTTAGCATTTATTGCTCTTGAGACAACTTTCTATTTGAAAGCCTTTCCTGAAGTAATGGATTTATTTATGGGATTGTCCCTATCTTTATTTCTGGACATTAAGGGGAAAAAAGTTAAAACTTCTTTGTGGTGTTGGTTCTTTTGAAAGTCAGTGCTGGGGCCAGCCAGTGTTGTGGTACAGCAGGTTAATCTGCTGCCTGTGAAACCAGCATCCTTTATCGGTCCTCCAGGTGGGGCCTCAGCTGCTCTACTTCTGATCCAGTGTCCTGCTAAAGTGTCTGGGAAGGCAGCAGAAGATGGCCCAAGATGGCCCCTGCCACCCACATGGGAGACCTGGATGGAGTTCTAGGCTCCGGGCTTCTGCTTGGCCCAGCTCTGGCCATGGTGGCCATTTGGAGAGTAAACTATAGGATGGAAGATTTCTCTCTCTCTGTCACTCTACCTTTCAAATAAATGAAATAAATCTTAAAAAAAAAAAAAAGACAGGGCTGCAGAAAGTTCAGATGTATTGTTTGGTAATATTTGGGGGAGTATAAATTTAACAGTGTATGATGCCTGGTGGATCAAAATTCTGTGAAAGCTTCAAGGGATTTCATTTGAGTTTCTGTCCCTGTTCCTTGAGCTGTCTTGAACAGATAGAACATTCAGCTGCACATGGAATGAAACTCTACGCCCTAACATAAGGATTTACTGCTGTCAAGATACTTTGAAAGGGCATAGGATTACTTTTTATTTATAACTCTGTCATCAGGCAGATGATAAACTCTCTTGATATATTTCTATTAGACTGACATTTTTGTTTTTAACCAGGATGGAAAAGAATGAGTTTATCTAAAGATAGGATTGTTTTAGCTTTCATATCTTTGCATTTTCCTGTAATATAAGGTATTGGAGAGTTGGTGACTTTACATCTGATTTTTCATTAATGACACCATTTGGCCAATAATCAAAGAAAATTCTGCTATGAATTTTTTTACGGTGAATATAATGAAGACTTTGGTTTTGAACATAAGGTCAAGAAGTGTCAAGTACAGATCGTCAAATTAAACATAACTAAATCAATAGCATTAAGAAGCTAAAAATACTTCTACTTGATACGGAAAACTAATAGGTCTATGAAGGCAGAAGATTAAAAAAAGTGTTAACATAATGGGACAAATTTCAAATAATTCAAAGCACAGATGAGAATGGCAAGTACAAAAGAGGGGTAAATCTTGCATTTATGTCAGAAGCTAATAGAAGAAATTTATAGAAACATCCTTTCCTTTGTGACAACCCTAGAAAATATAATAGTGGAAGTTATTAATGTAAATAGGAAATATACTGACACTGTTTTCCACATCACCTTGGGAGATTTAGGCACCCTTTTACCTCCAAACTCTGTGTGATTGATGTCAGAGCTTATCTCTGAGGCCCGCATTTACAGGTACCCTGTACCTCCTGTCTAACCCAAGGGGTTTCCTGCAGATGCGGAGAGAATCGCCACACACACTAATTTTGCTGTGGCCAAATCAGCCATCTCCTCTTCCGCTCTCCCTTCTCAGGACCAGAGCTTGAGGATTAGGAGAGCCTCAGTTCCTGGACAGGAGTTTAACTGCTGTAGTCTTCCTCGCCTCTTGTGTAAAGTGGGAGTGTTACTCCCTAGATCGTTCTGGGGAATGTGAAAGGACGTAGGTAGGAGTCACCTACCTAGTTAAGCACATGTTTAGTGCTCCATGACTTTGCATTGTCACGTGGATGTTTTCCTGCCTGCCTAAGGCCCTTACTGCATGTTCTCCCTGCCTTCACTATCGTGTTCTCCCACTCCTTATTACGATGTCCATCTAGCTGCTCACTACCTTGACCTCCAGGTCCTGTGATGTCCTCCCAGTCCGTACTGTGAAATCCCTTGCTAACTGGTCCTTCATTTCTCAAACTACCAAAGAGTAGTATTTCTCAAACTGTGCTCTGTGGAGAGGAGTGTTCTGTGAGAGGCTGATAGGTGTTTTGTGAAAGTGACTATGCAAGAGGGATGATTGAAAAAATTTGTGATGAATAAAATATATTTGTAAGAAAATTAAGACAAACATTAAATGCATTTCTATTGTTCTAATTATTACTCAGTGATCAGGTGAAAACAGAGAAACAAAATCAAGGGTACTCCAAACATAAAAATGCCAGGATACCACATGAGAAATCACCTATTCCCATACAGCCGTCCCAGTAGCATACCATTTAGGCAAAACAGTGGAATTGCTATGCAAGTCCGGTTCCTATTAATCCCACAGTCACCACTTTCAATCCCTCCTGTCTCCCAGTCCTGTATGTAGAAATTCTCGAGCCCTTTTTTGTTGTTTTCTGGTTTTCTCTGGCTTTGCATGAATTCCAACACCAAAGAATTAAAAACAACTGTTATGCTTATAATATTGAAAGTCAGGAATGGGCAGGGCACAGCAGGGTGACTGGTCTCTGCTGCATGGCTACTGGATGCCCAGCAGGGGAGGCTTGAACAGCTGGAGACTGACTGATGTTGGGGATGACTCCAGTGGGGTCATTTGTTGGGGCTTTGCTTATGGATGTTGGCCATCTTTTTGATTCTTCTTGAATTGATTCTGTGGGGGCTGGAAGGGACTGTAATACCCCAGATGACCAGGGTGGTTGGGGGCTGTCCAGGCACCTTGTTCCATCCAGTCTCTTCACTGGGCTAGCTTGGGCTTCTCCCAAACAGTAGTCTCTGCTCATAGTTCTCATACTGCTTGGCTTCCCTTAGCACAGGTGTGTGATTTATTTATTTATTTACTTGCTTATTTATTTATTTAGTCACTTTTTAAAGGTTTGGCCACTGTTTTTTTTTAAGATTTATTTTATTTATTTGAGAGATAGAGTTATAGAGGGAGGTAGAGACTCAGAGAGAGAGAGAGAGAGAGAGAGAGGTCCTCCATCTGCTGGTTGACTCCCCAAATGGCCATGACAGGCAGAGCTGGACAGAACCCAGGAGCCAGGAGCTTCTTCTGGGTCTCCCACACGGGTGCAGGAGCCCAAGCACTTAGGCCATCTTCAACTGCTTTCTCAGGCCATAGCAGACAGTTGGATTGGAAGAGGAGCAACCTGGACTCAAATTGGTGCCCATATGGGATGCTGGCGCTGCAAGCTGGGGCTTGAACCTGCTGTGCCGCAGCGTCAGCCCCAGCACAAGTGTTTTAAGAGAGGAAAGAGGCTGCTGCCATTCTCCTAAAGCCTAGATATAGACATGGGTTTAAGGTCACCTGTCTTTTCCTATTGGTCATGCAGTCATAGAACCTGCCCACCCTCAGAAGGGACAGAGAATGCTTGTCATGGTGAGATGTTGGTCAAAGATTTTTGTGGTCATTATAAATATATACAGGTTTTAAAATTTTTTCTTAGTGTATATTTTTATTTGGTGTCATTGTATGTGTATTCACAGTTAATCAAATTTCATAACTTCCTACAACAATCGCTTCATTATTAAACCCATTTTTGCTGATTATTTTCACTGAAAAATTCATTATGCCTCATAAGTTCCTCTTGGGTTTCCATTAGTATATAACATTTTAGACATTGTTCCATGGTCTGCACATGTTGAGCTATTCTGGCTTAATGCATACTCCTACTGCTTCATTTTTACCTTGTCTTAACCTGTAGCAGTAAATAATTAATTTCTCACCTTGTGTCAGGCTGAGGTAGAAATCATTTAAAGGGTGAGATTTTCAGCTTTGTCTAGTCACAGCACTTGGAATGATGGTTATGTGCTGGTGAGCAGAGATGGCTGTGGCTGGTACTAAGGCATTTAGTAAAAATGCATCTTACAGCTACGCTCAGCTCTATGCAGCAAGCAGATATGAATGAGTGAGGTCTTTTTCCTTACTACTGTCCCCTCCTTGTTCCTACCCCTACCCAAGGGTTTTGCTGCATTTCTTGCCCCTCAGTCCTATGGCTTATAGGGACTGACAATTCAGTGCAAACAGCCTGTTGTGCTGACTTGGGGTTCTACTTGAGTGTGCTTTTCTCTTAAGGCTGTCCCTGTTGGGGTGGACAAAGTAGCCTCAGAACCAAGAGACCTGAGTATCCTGGGCAGGGCATGGCAGTGCAGAGAGAGAGGGAGAGAGAGAGAGAGAGAGAATCTTTTTTTTCTCTTGATTTCCATGACACAAAGGAGCGAACACTCCTGGAGGAAGAGCCACAGCCACGTGGGATTCTTCATTCTAACCCGTGACTTCATAGTCTCAGATGCCATGCCGGCTTCCCCTGGTAGAAAGAGCAGATTCGTGAGTGGGGTTTCTGTGACCCACGCTCCACACATCCTGTACTTGTCTGCACTAGAGGTTACAGAGGGCAGGGAGGTGGGAACATGTGTTGTATCCTTCATGGTGACGAACACTTAACCTGAAATTTATTGTGTTAGCAAGTTGTTAGCTGAAGACAGTGGACATTATGACACTTGTAACATTACAAAAAGAGTGAAGGATTTATTGGGAAGTTACAGAGGATTCCCAAGTTTGACTAGAAGCTAAAAGAGCAGACATAGGAAGACCCTACTGGGGCCTAGGAAGTCTGATGGAGAAAGCCGGGGAGGGGTGTGGGGAGCAACCCGGACTGGACTGAGTTACTGGAATTAAGACTTATTCTATGCATCTGCTTTCCCACAATATGGCGCTGGGAGAGGAGAAAACAGCTTCTACGCAGCTGCCTCCAGTTCAACCAATAAACTGTAGGACCTACTCCTGATTGGAGGAGAGCAGCGTACTCGGCGTGTGGGCAGCCGAGTTGGGATTGGCAGAGGAGGACTATAAAGGAGGAGAGAGACGGCATGCACCAGGAACATCTAAGGGGAACATCTAAGGGAAACACCTGTGCAGCCCCCGAGAGAGCCGGCCGGCGGTGTGCCGCTCCCCTGCGGAAGTGGGGAAAGTGGCCAGGGGGAACCGCCCTTCCACGGAGGTGGAAGGGACAGTAGCCAACCCGGGAAGAACCAGCAGCAAACCCGGGGAGGGCCGAGCAGACGAAAGAACAGCGCAGGGTCCTGTGTTGCTCCTCCACGAAGAGGGGGAGCGACAGAGGGGCCCCATGCAGTGGTGGAGTTAGACCATGACCTTGGCCATTGCAGGACCACAGCCTCTCTCCTCTCCCATAGGCAGAATCCTCCAGGACGGCACCCACTTGGTGAGCCTCAATCACACAGCCATTGTCTGCTGGGCAGGGGGAGGTCAGGATGCCAGACAGGAGCAGAATACCTGCTGTTCATTACGATGTGCTCACAGTGTTCTTAAGCTTCGTCGTAAAGATAGGCTATCAGACATCAGACAGCTCTGCTTTGCAAAAATCAAGTCTTGATTTCTGAAAAGAACACAAATCACTCCCTTTCTACTTCGAGGCCCATTTTCCTCTCACTCCAGAATTATGCTTTGTTAGGATGGAGAAGGCAACCAGATATTTTGGCTTTCAAATCCTATGGAGGTGTAGATCTGCAGTAAAAAGCAAGTAAGTGGAAACTGTTTTTAAAAGAGGACTGTATAGTAATATTAATGACTGCATTGGTGTTCTTCCCACAATTAACGTCAAATAGGAATGTAGACAAAATGGGTAATGCTAAACTAACTAACAAGCAAATGTAAGGATTTAGAGTCTGGTTGCTGCCACCTTAAATGACTTACTGTTATATAGCATAAATCAATGCCAAGAAAAAAAGACTTGTTAAAACAGCATTTTCTGGGCTTCTGCTTGTCCAAGTTTTCCTGGTCTAGGCACCAGAATCTAAACAGAAAAAGTCATCTAGGGCCTGGAGTCTACAACAGTACTATTAATGAGGAACTTCATGTGGTGGTGAAGGTACTCAGGATGGGTGAACATACACAGTGACGTGAGAATGCCATAGGTGGGTGTAAGCATAAACAACAATTATCACATTAGTTGGTGATATTTAAGGGACACTAACCATGTGCCACGCCTGTTCAAGGCACATAAGATACATCACAGCCACCTAAGGGAGATACGTACTATTGTTCTCTCTGTTTCTTAGGGAGAAACTGAATGGAGTCAGACTGATTCCTGAGATTACACAGGAAAGCCAGAGGAAACGTTGAGGCAGGTGGTGGCCTCCAGGGCTTATGTCATACAGGCTGTGTGCAGGCTCGCCCTTGTAGCACACTGCAAGGAGTGTCAGTGTGAGGTCCGAATGTGAATTTGCGGTTCTTCTCCACTGTGGCCTGGTGACAGTGTCCCTTAGGTGCAGGGGAAGACTTCCTGCCCTGATCCTGGGGCTTCTTGTTTGGTTGGGCTTTTGTCAGCCTCCTTTTTGAAGCTGCCTTTGGCTCTGCTGGTGTGTTGTGTGAGGAGCTGTCTTCCACTGGGACTCATGAAACCCTAAGTCTGATGCTAACTTCTCCTGCCCATTCTTTACCTTGACCTTGGTGGCTTTTGTGGGACAGACTAAGCTTTAATGTTTATAAGGCTCCTTATAGAACATACGTAGTTTGAAGGAATCCAGCTCATTTTTCAATTTTCTAAACCTTACCATCCCAAGCACTTTTTTTCCTCTAAATTATTTAACCAACAAAAATAAGCACCCTGGGAATGATTTCCTGGGAAAGCAAATGAAATAGAAAAAAAATGTGTTCATTTGGGGAAAACATCTGGAGCACAAACTTAAATGTTATTTACGTGAAAGAAGCAAACCAGAGAGATTTGGGATGGCTGGAAATGTGCTTCTGTGTTCTTAACTTAGTCCTGCGTTTCCTACCTGTCGTTGGAAACTCTATAATCTTTTAACTGGAGGCCGTGGCCTCTCTCTACTCTGGAAGTTATTACGGCACTGCCCTCCACTTGAGGAGTTGATAGTTCTTTAGAAGCAACAAATCCTCGCATCTGAAATACTGAGATGTATGGCAATGGTAGACAGTAGTACATGCTCTGGACTTTCTGAGGATGGGAAAATCTTCCTAATGGAGGGAGGTATTGATCCAGACCTGGAAGGATGGGAATTGTTTGGCTCGTAAGTGAGGAGACATTACAAGACAGACATTACAAGAAAAGAGAATAGCCGGGGTTGGCTGTGAAGATGCCTGGAGAGAATCCTGGTCTGTGTGGGACAGTGGGGCCACTCCTCTGTGATGGGAAGAGGGTTGGCTGATTTAGAAGATTGATATGAAGTTCGAATCTCGTGTTCACGGCTCGAGTAGGATGAGGCAAGCCTCTGAACACAAAGACCAGCATGTGTACAATAACCTGTGCTGTAATTCAAGTGTGAGACACATCAGAGGCAAGACAGGAGGAGCGGAAGGGGAAGGAAGCAATAAACAACACAGACAGTTGACAGGAACACACCACAGAGTGACTGGCTACCGAGCTGAAGGTAAGGTATTTTAATTCAAAAAGTATTTGTTGATTGCTGACGATGTGCAAAGCCCTGTGTTAATTATGTTGAGATATGAGAAATGAGTAAGATTTGACCTCTTCCTTTAAAAATCTGCAGTCATGTCATTGGGATAAGGTAACTACACAATAAGCAAAAGTTTATGGACCCGAGTTGTGAATGTGGGTCACTGAAGGAAAGATGGCACTGCGGGTAGAAGCAGTGAGGGTAGTTGAGCTGGTGTGGGAGGAAGGTGCTCTGTTTAGTTTTGGACATTCTAAGCCCGGTGTGACAGAGAGTTCTGGAAGTGAATGTAGACATGAGGCTGGAAAGTGGGTGACAGTTTAAGAGCAGAGACAGAGGTTTGAAAGCCACCTTCAGGGAGGTGTTGGTGAGACGGCAGGAGTGGAGAAGTTCTTTGATCAAAAATTTATAGGGAGACAAGCTGAGGGCTGCACTTTGGGAATGGTCACAGCCCTGGGCTGTGGGGAAAGAAGAGGAGCCAGACAGAGTAAGGAAAGACGGGTTTGGAGAGTGCTTTGCTGCAGAGGCTGACGACAGGGACAGGGAGGTGTGTCAGGAATGAAAGTGGCCATTCGGACTCATCGTGGTCCGGGAGAAGTGATGAGAAGAGAGCTGGGACTGTAGGCACCTAGGAGCTCCTTCAAGACCAGACTGCAGGGGTGTCAGGAAAGAATCACATGAGAGACCTGAACCATTTGTTTGCAATCACTTATCACATGCCTTCTGTGTGCAAACTGTTGTTACAATATGGTTTGTTATAGGACGTAATTAATATAGCAGTTCCTCTGCAAGGGAAATGCAAACTATTCACACAGATAGCCATAATATACAGAATGCCATGAGCAGTAATATGGCAGGTTAAGTACAGATTGTTGTTGAAGTTCAGAGGAGGGAAATGTTGCTTCTCACTTGGGAAAATCAGAAAGTAGAGGTGGGAAGGAGAGCGAAGAGGATCAGAAAACCACAATATGGAGGAGATAGAATTGAGTTGTTCCTGATATATCACTAGGACTTGAATGTGAACAAATGGTGGAATAGAATGTTAAGCAACTGGATCATCAAGGGGGAATAATTTGCAGTTGACAAGAATATGATGTATCTGATTAACAAGTGAGTAGCCATGTGTAAGACAGTAATGGGAAAATAGGTGAAGATGAGATGGAGTCAGATTGTGGAGGCCTTTGGTGAGCAGCACAGGCATGCTCTACTGAGTAAGCAGTGTGGAATTGTTCTCTGTATTTCTCTCTCTCTCTCTCTCTCTCTCTCTCTCTCTTTCTCATACACACACACACACAAACACACACACACACACTCACAGACCTCGAAGCTTTATTGGTGAATCTTTATCATAAAATGCTTACACATCTCATTCAGAGTGTGCTATTCACTGGGGTTGGATAAATGTAAGTCATGCAGCTACCACAACAGTAATACTGTAGACAGCTTGTGTCATGCCCCAGGTCGCCTCGTGACCCTTTCCAGTCAATTCTCGTCCCTGCCCTACCTGTGACAACCGTAGTCTGCTTTTGCTATGTGCAGTTTTCCTTCCGTGGAACCTCATGTATGTAGGATCATACATACCTAGTTTTCTATGTATGACTTCTTTCAGGAGCATGATGGGATAGTGAGATTCTTCCCTGTTGCTGTATGAGTTAATAGTTCATTCATTTTTATTGCTGAATAATATTTCATTGCATTGATAAACTACTTTTTGTTTATTTACTGGTTGACGGACATTTGAGTTCTGTCCAGTGTTTGGCTATTATGAATAATGCTATCATGAGCATCCACATAAAAGTTTTTGTGTGGACATATTTCTTCATTTCTTGGGTAGATGCCTAGAAGTGATGGATCTGTTGGTAAGTGTATGTTTAACTTACTAGGAAATTGCCCAAATAGTTTTAATTTTCTATACCCAGAAGTAATGTATGTGTGTTATTCCATCAGGTTAACTAAAGGTTTATAAATTTTATTGATTTTTTCAAAGAACTACTTCATGGCTTCATTGATTTTTATTTATTGCTTGCCTATTGTCCATTTCATTGATTTTTGCACTATCTTAGTCATTTCTTTCCTTATTTTTTGTTTAATTTGTTTTTTTAATAAAAAATTCATTTATGTGTATTTATTTGAGAGGCAGAAAGAGAGAGAGAGAGAGAGAGAGAGAAAGAGAGCAAGAGTGAGTGCTGCAATTCACTCTTTCACTCCCCAAATGCCCAAGATGACTGGGCCTTTGTGGAGGCCAAAGCCAGAGGCAAGGCATTCAATGCAGTTCTCCCACATAAGTTGTAGGAATCCAATTACTTGTGCCATCATCATTGTTTGCCAGGGTGTGTACGAGGAGGAAGCTAGAGTGGGGAACTGGAGGCAGGTATCAAACCCAGACACGGCATCATGCGACATGGGCAAATTAACTCACTAGGCTACACACCTGCTCTATCCCGCCCCCCCCTTCCTAAACTTTATATCATTTACTATAGATTTTCCTCTTCTTAAATTAAAGCTTTTGGTTACTAAGCACTATATAAGCACTACACGTCACATTTTGACATGTTATATTTTCATTCTGTTTAAGATACATTTTCCTTCTGATTTCTCTTTTGACATGCTGGGTGTTTTAAAGTATCTTGTTTAATTTTCACATAAATGGGGGATTAATCATGGTATTTTTTTCTATTTTGATTCAAGAATTGAGGAGCCAGCATTGTGGCACAGTAGACTAAGCTGCTGTCTGTGACACCAGGAACCCACATGAGTTCTGGTTGATGTCCTGGCTACTCTGCTTCTGATCCAGCTCCCTGCTGTTGTCCCCAGGAAAACAGCAGGAGATGGTCCAAATGCTTGAGCCCCTGCCATCCACATGGGAGACCCAGATGGAGTTCCAGGCTCCTGGGTTCCACCTGGCCAGTGGATGGAAGATCGTCTCTGTCTGTCCTTCTCTCCCTCTCTCTTTGTAACTCTTGCCTTTCAAATAATAAATAAATCTTAATTTAAAATCTGATTACACTGTTGTCAGGGAACATCTTATTCATGATTTAAGTCTTTATTGAAATTTACTTTTTGGCTTAGCACGTGGTCTATCTTGTGATGTTTGAAAAGAATGTATGTTTTGCTGTTGTTGGTTGGAATGTTTCCTAGTTGTCAGCAGTATTGTCCAAATCTTCTATATCCTTCTGGTTTTCTTTCTACTTGATTTATGAATAATGGAAACAGGAATGGTAAAATAGTGATAATGATTTGTTTTTACTTTGAATTGTGTCTGTCTTTTATTTCATGTATTTAGAGCTCTATTTTAGGCAAACCTATTTGTATGCTATTATATTTTTTTGCCATATTAAGAATTTTATCATCATAAGATGTGATGTGCCTCTGTTAAAAGTAATATTCCTTAGCTTAAGAACTATATGTTTGGGGCTGGCATTGTGGCCTAGAGGTTTTAAAGTTGTTGCCATGACACTGGCATTCCGTATGTGTGCTGGTTTGTGTCCAGACTGCTCCACTTCTGATCTAGCTCCCTGTTAATGGCCTGGGAAAAGCAACAGAAGATGGTCCAAGTGGTTGGGCCCCTGACACCTGTGTGGGAGACCCAGAAGAATCTCCTGGCTCCTGACATTGGCGTGACCCTGCCCTGACTGTTGCAGCCTTTTGGGGAGAGAACCAGTGGGTGGAAGACCTCTCTCTCTCTCTCTCTCTCTCTCTCAAATAAATAAATACATCTTAAATAAAAAACTATCTGAGAGATTCCAAGATGGCAGAACAGGGAACAATGTACTGAGCTAGGCTAGGGGTAAAAAACAGTGTAGGAAACGCACTCTCAGGGGAGAATTACAGAGAAAACTGCCCTGGAAATTCTGTAAAAGGAAATGTAATGCCATGGACCTGTGTGGAAGGTGCAGACACCCAGCACAAACATGGACACAATATGTGATTGCAGCAAATGAGAGCCAAAGTGGGTGGCAGCTTGGAAATAGAGGTGAGGCCAGGCTGCAGCAACCCGAGGTGGTATAGCTGGAGGGAGAGTGTAGTGAGTCCAGACTGGAACCTAGGTGCTGTCGGTTACTAGTGGCTACCATGGACCCAGTGAAAGTAAAAGGGGCATGTTTATCTCACCCCAACAACCTCACAATAGCGCATGCTGCCCAGCTGAGAAAGGGCGGGTACCATTTTGGGCTTGGGCAGCAGCTAATGAAGCCTTTGTGTAGATGCACAATGACTGACTGAGACAGGGCGCCATCTTTTTGGTGGTACATGAGTCAGTAGTGTGGTGAGGGCAACATTTGGCCAGTGGCTCTTGTATGTGTGTGTGATCCAGAGATTCTAGCAGAGGGAAAAATCTGCAGTCCCCACTAACTTTGAGCCTGGCTGGGAGGATTGACAGGTGGCTGGGCACCTATGTAGGACTGTGAGGCACCCCCAGCCTCCCAACATACCACAGGCTACAGGGCTCAAGACACCTAGGCAGAGCTGGCTCAGGGAACATCTGCCTCTCTGTTGCTTAGACAGACTGGCAGGGCAGAGTGGATCCTCTGCACCCAGTCACTGTGGGTACCTTGTGTGCTGAGACTATGGGGACGCGATGGCTACACGAAAGGGTGCAGGGTGTAGCTGGATCTCTGGGCAGTCACTGGATGCAGTACCACATGCTTGGAGCTCCTTGGTTGCCTGAGGAAGGTCATTGCAGCAGGAACCAAGCTAAGAATGAGGACTGGGCAGATTATTTGTGCAGTTTCATGGCAGCTTGGATAATGGTTGAATCTATTGGGTGCTAACACTCAGACATTGCTCAGCTTGGAGAAGAGGAGGTGAGGGGGTGATCACACCAACAGAAATGACCATTCCTCCCCTTTAACAAGAGGAGAGCTACCACGCCCAACTTGGGTGTTACCCTGGATACTCACCCTGCCCTGGAGCACTGACCAGAGCTCCCTGGACATATCCAGCACATACCTCTTCACTAAAAGTACAGACATTCCACTAAGCCACAGAGGTACGGTTCAAACATAAAAGTCATCAGAGGAAAAAACAAACAAGTAACTCCCAAGAAAAAAGAATTAGAAACACATTATGAACCCCTCCAAAAGAACACAACAACATTTCAATATTAGCATGTGAAGATGAAGAGATTGATGAAATGCCAGAAATGGAATTCAAAATAGTAACCATAGAATTACTGAAAAGCAATCAGAAGCATATCTATGAACTAAAGAAAACCATACATGACATGAATGAAATTTTTCCCATGAAATTGAGATTTTAAAGAAAAATCAAAATGAAATATTAGGAATGAAGAATTCAATAGATCAAATAAAATATGCAGTGGAAAGCCCTAACAACAGACTTGGTGAAATAGAAGAAAGAATAACTGAGCTAGAAGACAAATCTTTGGAAATCTTTCAGTGAGACCAGAAAGTACATGGAGGAGGAGAAGGGGAAGGGGAAAGGGGAGGGGAAGAGGAGGAGGAGGAGGAAGAAGAGGAAGAAGAGGATGAATAAATTAGAAAACTTAAAAACAGTGTTGGAGATTTATGAGACACTATCAAATGACCCAACATACGGGTCTTAGGAGTCCCTGAAGGTGTGGAAAGAAAGAATGGATTAGAAGGCCATTTTAGTGAAATAATTACAGAAAACTTCCCCAGTTTGGAGAAAGAAAGGGATGTCCAAGTACAGGAAGCACATAGAACTCCTAACAGATGTGACAAGAAAAGATCTTCACCATAACATATTGTAGTCAAACTTTCTGTAGTAAAACATAAAGAAAAAGATCATGAAATGTGCACAATAGAAATGCCAGATTACTTTTAGAGGGTGCCAATTAGACTCACAGCTGACTTCTTATCAGAAACCCTACAGACTAAAAGAGAATGGTGAAATATAGTCCAAGTCTTAAAAAAAAAAACAAAACATGTCAACCCAAAATACTGTACCCTTCAAAACTTGTATTTATGAATGGAGGGGAAATAAAGACCATCTATAAGAAACAAAGATTGAATTTGTCACCACCCATACAGCCTTACAAAAGATGCTTGAGGATGTGCAACACATAGAAACATAGAAAGACAGCCATCATTATGAAAGAATGTGAAAGCAGAAATCCCCCAGTAAGAGTACAAAAGAAATACAAAGTAAACAATAGGAATATTTGTGGGAAAATGGCAGGGCCAAGTCATTACTTATCAATAGTCACCTTGAATATAAATGGCCTCAACTCTCCAATTAAAAGATACAGATTGGCTGAATGGATTAAAAAATAAGACCCATCTATTTGCTGCGTACAAGAAATATATCTCACCAATAAAGATACCTGCAGACTGAAAATGAAAAGATGGAAAAAGATATTCAATGGTAATGGAAAGCAAAAAAAAATGGGCAGGTGTAGCTAACCTAATATCACACAAAATGGCTTTTAGCAAAGAACTGTTAAGAGATGAATAAAAGCACAATGTAACAATTAAGGGATCAATTCAACAGGAAGATGTGACTATAATAAATGTATATGCACCAAATTACAGGGCACCTGGCTATTTAAAAGAAATGCTAGTGGATCTAAAGGAGGGTATAGACTCCAATACAGAAGTATCAGGGGACTTCAACACCCCAATTTCATCAGTGGACAGATCCAACAGACAGAAAATCAACAAAAAACAACAAAGCTAATCGACACTATGGACCAAATATACCTAACTGATATCTGCAGAACTTTTCACTCCACAGTTGCAGATTACACATTCTTCTCAGCAGTGCATGGAACTTTCTCTAGGATAAACCATATGGTAGGTCATAAAGCAAATATCAGCAAATTCAAAAATATCGAGATCATGCCATTCACCTTCTCTGACCACAATGGAATGAAGCTGGAAATCAACAACTCAAGAATCTCTAGAGCATATGCAAACACATGGAGACTGAACAACATGCTCCTGAATGAACAGTGGGTCATAGAAGAAAACAAAAGAGAAATAAAAAAATTTCTGGAAACAAATGAAAATGACAATATATCCCATTAAAACTTATGGGATATAGCAAAAGCAGTGTTAAGAGGGAGGGTTATAAAATTTGTGCCCTCATGAAGAAATTGGAAAGGTACCACATAAATGAGCTATCAGTGCATCTCAAGAGCCTTAAAAAACAATAAACCAAACCCCAAATGAGTAAAAAGAAAGAAATAATTAAAATTAGAGATGAAATAAATAAAATTGAAACAAAAAAGAATACAAAAGATCAGTGGAATAAAGAGCTGGGTTTTCAAAAAAATAAACAAAATTGACACACCATTGGCCCAACTAACAAAAAAAGGAGAGAGAAGACCAAAATTAAAATAATTAGAGATGAAAAAGGAGATGTAACAACAGACACCACAGAAATAAAAAGAATCATCAGAAATTACTACACAGAGCTTTATGCAAACAAACTGGGAAACCTAGAAGAAATTGATAGATTCCTGGACACATACAATCTACCAAAATTGAGTCATGAAGACACAGAAAACCTGAACAGACCAACAACCAAGGTGGAAATCCCTCCCAAAAAAGGAAATCCCAGGATTAGATGGCTTCATGGCTGAATTCTACCAGATATTTAAAGAAGACCTAATTCCAATTCTTCTCAAGCTATTCAAAGCAATAGGGAGCAAATCCTCACAAACTCTTATGAAACCAGTATCACCTTAATTCCTAAACCAGAAAAAGATATACCAGAGAAGTGAACTGTAGACCAATATCTCTGATGAACACTGATGTAATAATCCTCAACAAAATATTAGCTATTTGAATCCAAAAAGACATCAGAAACAACATTCACCTGGACCAAGTGGGATTTATCCCTGGGATGCAATGATGGTTCAAAATATAGAAATCAATAAATGTGATAAATCAAATTAATAAACCAAGGAACAAAATCATGTGGTTATCTCAACAGATGCAGAGAAAGCATTTGATAAAATACAACATGCTTTCATGATGAAAACCTTAAGCAAAATAGGTATAGAAAGAACATTCCTAAAAAAACAATCAAGGCAATTCATGACAAACCCATGGCCAGCATCTTATTGAATGGGGAACAATTGGAAGTATTCCCCCTAAGACCCAGAACCAGACAAGGTTACCCTCTCTCATCATTGCTATTCAATATATTCCTGGAAGTTTTAACCAGAACCATTAGACAAGAAAAGAAATCAAAGGGATACAAATTAGAAAAGAGGAAGTCAAACTATCCCTGTTTGTAGATGATGTGATTCTATACATTGAGAACTCAGAATGCTGCTCTTAGAGACTATTGGAACTCATGAGTTTGGTAAAGTAGTGGGATATAACATCAACAGAGAAAAATCAAGAGCCTTTGTATACAGTGAATGTCATGTCTGATAAAGAACTTTTAAGATCAATCCCATTCAATGTGGGGAAAAAGGGACACTAACCCACTGTTGGTGGGAATGCAAACTGGTTAAGCCACTATGGAAGTCAGTCTGGAGATTCCTCAGAAACCTGAATATAACCCTACCATACAACCCAGCCATCCCACTCCTTGGAATTTACACAAAGGAATTTAAATTGGCAAACAAAAAAGCGGTCTGCACATTAATGTTTATTGCAGCTCAATTCACAATAGCTAAGACCTGGAACCAACCCAAATGCCCATCAACAGTAGACTGGATAAAGAAATTATGGGACATGTATTCTATAGAATACTATACAGCAGTCAAAAACAATGAAACCTGGTCATTTGCAACAAGATGGAGGAATCTGGAAAACATCATGCTGAGTGAACTAAGCCAGTCCCAAAGGGACAAATATCATATGTTCTCCCTGATTGGTGACAACTAACTGAGCACCAAAGGGGAAACCTGTTGAAGTGAAATGGACACTATGAGAAACAGTGACTTGATCAGCTCTTGTCCTCACTGTTGATGTACAATGTAATACTTTATCCATTTTAGTATTATTTTTTGTTCCAGTACTATTGGTTGAACTCTGTAATTAACACACAATTATTCTTAGGTGTTTAAATTTTAACTGAAAAGTGATCCCTGTTAGGAATTTGGAAAACATTATGTTGAGTGAAATAAGCCAGTCCCAAAGGGACAAATATCATATGTTCTCCCTGATCGGTGACAACTAACCGAGCACCAAAAAGGAAACCTGTTAAAGTGAAATGAACACTATGAGAAATGGTGACTTGATCAGCCCTTGCCCTGACTGTTGATGAACAACTTAATACGTTATCCCTCTTAGTATTTTTTTTGTTTGTTCTACTTAATACTTTTGGTTGCATACTGTAATCAATACACAGTTATTCTCAAGTGTTGAAACTTAACTGAAAAGTGATCACTGTTAAATATAAGAGTGAGAATAAGAGAGGGAAGAGATGTGCATTTTGGGACATGCTCAAGCTAACTTGCCCCAAACGGTAGAGTTAGAAACATTCCAGGGGATTCCAATTCAATCCCATCAAGGTGGCATGTACCAATGCCATCTCACTAGTCTAAGTGATCAATTTCTGTTCACAATTGATCATAATCATAGGACTAAGAGCCAAAGGGATCACATAAACAAGACTAGTGTCTGCAAATACTAACTGATAGACTAAAAAAGGGAGAGAATGATCCAACGTGGGAAGCGAGATACACAGCAGACTCATAGAATGGCGGATGTCCTAAATAGCACTCTGGCCTCAGAATCAGCCCTTAAGGCATGCGGATCCAGCTGAAAAGCCCATGAGAGTATTTCAGGCATGGAAAGCCAAGACACTCTGGCAAAAAAAAAAAAAAAAATGACCTAAATGAAAGATCTCCGTGAGTGAGATCCCAGTGGAAAGAACAGGTCTTCAAAGAAGGAGGTACCTTTCTCTGAAGGGAGGAGAGAACTTCCACTCTGACTGCAAACTTGTCTAAATATGATCAGAGTCAGTGAACTCAAAAGACTTCCATAGCCTTGGCAACTCATGACAAGAGCCTAGGGTGGTTACTGATGCCATGAACAAGAGTGTCAATTTGTTGTCAACAACAGGAGTCACTGTGCACTTACTCCTCATGTAGGATCTCTGTCCTTAATGTGCTGTACATTGTGATTTAATGCTATAACTATTACTCACACAGTATTTTTCACTTTGTGTTTCTATGTGGGTGCAAACTGTTGAAATCTTTACTTAGTATATGCTAAACTGATCTTCTGTATATAAAGAGAATAGAAAATGAATCTTGATGTGAATGGAAGGGGAGAGGGAGCGGGAAGGGGAGGGTTGTGGGTGGGAGGGAAGTTATGGGGGGGGGAGCCATTGTAATCCATAAGCTGTACTTTGGAAATTTATATTCATTAAATAAAAGTTAAAAAAAAAAGATCAATCCCATTCAGAGTAGCTCCAAGAAGAATTAAATGCCTTGGAATACTTTTAACCAACAATGTCAAAGACCTCTATGATGACAATTAAAAAATTAAAGATAGAAGACATTAAAGAACTGAAAAATTTCCACGTTCATGGATTGTAAGAATGAATATCATCAAAAGCAATTTACAGATTAATTGTGATCCCAGTCAAAATACCAATGACATTCTTCTTAGATCCAGAAAAAAATGATGTCAAAGTTCATGTGAAAACAGAAGAGACTCCAAATAGGTAAAGCAATTTTATACAACAGAAACAAAGCTGGAGGCATCACAATACCTGATTTGAAGACATACTACAGGGCAGCTATAATTAAAACAGCCTGGTACTGGCACAAAACTAGACTTACAGACCAATGGAACATAGTAGAATCCCCAGAAATCATACTAAGCATACATAACCACCAACTTATGTTTCACAAAGGAGCTAAAATCAATCCCTGGAAAAGGACAGTCTCTTCAACAAATTTTTCTGGGAAAACTGGATCTGTGCAAGACCCCTACCTTACACCCTATACAAAAATCCACTCAAAATGGATCAAAGGCCTAAATCTATGACCCAAAACCATCAAATTACTAGAGAACATGGGGGAAACTCTGAAAGACATTGGCATAGGCAAAGACTTCTTAGAAAAGGCGCCGGAAGCGCAGGCATTCAAAGCCAGAATTGACAAATGGGATTACATCAAGCTGAGAAGCTTCTGCACCGCAGAAGAAACACCCAGCAAAGTAAAGAGGCAGCTGACAGAATGGGGGAAATATTTGCAGACTGCACAACTGATAAAGGGTTAATATCCAGACTATATAAAGAGCTCAATAAATTCAACAACAGCAAAACAAACAATCCAGTAAAGAAATGGGAAAAAAACTTAAATAGGCATTTCTTTTAAGGGAAAGGGTTTATTGGGGGAAAACCCAGCAGACTGGAGGGAAGGGGCAAAAAGGGAAAAGGAGGGTAAGAGAGAAAGAGGAGAGAGGGAAGTGAGAGGAGAAGAAGAGGCTAGAGAGAGCCACATATTCAGGAACAAGTCCTTTTAAAACTTTGCCGGAGGGCGGGCAGGGACGCAGAAGCAGCGAATTCCATTCGGATGGAGGTGGAGCTTGACAACAACAGTTGGACCATGTGGCCACCTGGCTTCCAGCAATGGTGGCGTGTGCTAGGGCCTAGGATGTAAATCCTGGTGTAGATTGCATAAACAGGCATTTTTCAAGAGAGGAAATTCAAATGGCACAGACACTTGAAAAAATACTCGGAATCACTAGTCATCAGGAAATGCAAATCAAAACCACAGTTATGTTTCATCTCACTCCTGTTAGAATGGTCTCATACAGAAATCAACAAAAAACAAATGCTAGCGAGGATGTGGGAAAAAAGGCACCCAGATCCATATATAATATGTATGTATGTATGTATGTATATTGACAATGTATATTGGCACCAGTTGGAGTCCTGGCTGCTCCAGTTCTGATCCAGCTCTCTGCTATGGCCTGGGAACACAGTAGAGAATGGCCCAAGTCTTTGGGCCCCTACACTCACTTGAGAGACCTGGAAGAAATTCCTGGCCCTTGACTTTGGGTCGGCCCACCTCCAGCCATTGTGGCCATTTGGGGCATGAACAATGGATGGAAGATCTCTCTCTTTCTCTCTCCCTCTCTCCCCCCGCCCCATGCCTCTTGCTCTCTGTAACTCTGTCTTTCAAATAAATAAATAAATCTTTAAAAAATACTTATGTAACCCCTAGAGCCACCATAAAATAAATTTAAAAGGAAATCACACTAAGAAATATAGCTAAGAAATCAATAGATATTGAGACGTTCTACTTAAATATTTAACACAAAAGAAAAAAGAAGAGAAGAGCAAAATGGCAAACATGAATTCAACCATATTAATAACTACATTAAATATAAATTTACTCACCTTTCCCATCAAAGGCATATCTAAAAGCAATATCTAACTCAATGCTACCTTCATTTTTTTTAAAATCAAAGATATAAAGAGAGTTAAGGGGAAAGGATATACAAACTGTATATGGGACAGCTGAAATGGCTACAGTAATATCAAATAAGTATTTTTAAATTTTATTTAAGTTATACAAGTTTCAGATATTTCACATATACAGATTTAGGAACATAGTGATACTTCCCATGAGACCCTCCCTCCCACCCATGCTCCAACCCTTCTTCCTCTTCTCTATCCCATTCCAATAATTTTTACAAAGATCTACTTTCATTTTACTTAACGATCATAAAGTTCACCCTACACAAAGTAAAACAGTTCAACAAACAATATGAAGAAAAAAAAAACACTTCCCCTCAACAGAAAATTCAAGGGCAGTAAACAATCACTGATTCTCAAAATGTCCATTTCATTCCAATATGTTACATTTTAGGTACTCTATAAGATACCTAGGATCAGGGAAAACATGGTATCTCACTAAGTATAATGGTTTCTAGTTGTGTCCATTTTGTTGCAAAAGGCAGTATTTCATTTTTTTTACAGCTGAGTGGTACTACGTTGTATATATAAACCATAATTTCTTTATCCAGTCAACGTTTGAGGGACATATGAGTTGATTCCATATCTTAGCTATTGTGAATTGTGCTGCAAAGTGGGGGTATAGATAACTCTTTCATATGCGGATTCATGTTGGTTTGGGTAAATCCCAGGAGTGGGACACCTGGGTCATATGGTAGGTCTTTCTTCAGACTACTGTGGTGTCTCCATACTGTCATCCACAGTGGCTGTAACAGTTTACATTCCTACCAACAGTGGACCAGGGCACCCTTTCCCCCACATCCTCGCTAGCATTTGTTTTTTGTTGATTTCTGTATGATAGTCATTCTAACTGGAGTGAGATGAAACATCATTGTGGTTTTTTTGATTTGCATTTCCTGATGACTAGTGATCCTGAATATTTTTTCAAGTGTCTGTTGGCCATTTGAATTTCCTTTCTTGAAAAATGCCTGTTTAAGTTTTTTGCCCATTTCTTTACTGGATTGTTTGTGTTGTTGTTGTTGAATTTCTTGAGCTCTTTATATAGTCTGGATATTAACCCTTTATCAGTTGTGCAGTCTGCAAATATTTTCCCCCATTCTGTCCGTTGCCTCTTTACTTTGCTGGGTGTTTCTTCTGCAGGCAGAAGCTTCTCAGCTTGATGTAATCCCATTTGTCAATTCTGGCTTTGAATGCCTGCGCTTCTGGTGCCTTTTCTAAGAAGTCTTTGCCTATGCCAATGTCTTTCAGAGTTTTCCCCATGTCCTCTAGTAATTTGATGGTTTTGGGTCATAGATTTAGGCCTTTGATCCATTTTGAGTGGATTTTGTCTAGAGTGTAAATTAGGGGTCTAATTTCATACTCCTGGGGCTGGCGCAGTGGCTCACTTGGCTAATCCTCTGCCTGTGGTGCCGGCATCCCATTTGGGCACCAGGTTCTAGTCCTGGTTGCTCCTCTTCCAGTCCAGCTCTCTGCTGTGGCCCAGGAGGGCAGTGGATGATGGCTCAAGTGCTTGGGCCTCTGCACCCGTGTGGGAGACCAGGAAGAAGCACCTGGCTCCTGGCTTTGGATTGGTGCAGCACCGGCCATAGTGGCCATTTTGGGGGTGAACCAATGGAAGGAAGACCTTTCTCTGTCTTTCCCTCTCACTGTCTAACTATACCTGTCAAATAAGTAAAAAAATAATAAATTTCATACTTCTGCACATGAAGATCCAGTTTTTCCAGCATCATTTGTTAAAGAGACTATCTCTGCTCTACAGATTGAGTTTAGCTCCTTTATCAAACATTAGTTCACTGTAGATGCATGAATTTATTTCTGGAGTTTCTATTCTGTTTCATTGGTCTATAAGTCTAGTTTTGTGCCAGTACCATGCTGTTTTGATTATAACTGCCTTGTAGTATTTCTTGAAATCAGGTATCGTGGTGCCTCCAGCTTTATGTTTATTGTGTAATATTGCTTTTGCAATTGGGGGTCTCTTGTGTTTTTGTATGAATTTCAGCATGGTTTTCTCTAGATTGGTGAAGAATGTCATTGGTTTTTTTTGATTAGGATCGCATTGAATCTGTAAATTGCTTTTGGTAGTATGGACAATTTGATTATGTTGATTCTTCCAATTCATGAACATTGAAAATTTTTCCATTTTCTAATGTCTTCTTCTATTTCTTTATTTAGTATTTTGTAGTTTGCATTGTAGGGTCTTTAACATCCTTGGTTAAATTTATTCCAAGGTATTTTATTCTTTTTGGAGCTATTGTGAATGTACTGATTTTAAAAGTTCTTTCTCAGCTATGATATTGTCTGTGTATAGAAAGGCTGCTGATTTTTGTTTGTTGATTTTGTATCCTGTCACTTTACCAAACTCTTTTATGAGTTCTAATAGTCTCTTAGTTTGGTCTTTTACATCCTCTGTATATAGGATCATGTCATCTGCAAATGAGGATAATCTTTCTCTTTTCTAATTCATATCTTTTTGATATCTTTTTTCTTGCCTAATGCCTCTAGCTAAATCTTCCTGGACTATATTGAATAGCAGTGGTAAGAGTGGACATCCTTGTCTGGTTCCAGGTCTTAGGGGGAATGCTTTCAGCTTTCCCCCATTCAATAGGATTCTAGCCATGGTTTGTCATATATTGCCTTGATTGTGTTGAGGAATGTTCCTTCTATACTCATTTTGCTTAAGGTTTTCATCATGAATGGGTGTTGTGTTTTATCAAATGTTTTCTCTGCATCTATTGAGATAATCATATGATTTTTGTTCAGTTTCTTAATGTGGTATATCACATTGATTGATTGTCAGGTCATAGATTTAGATCTGTAATCCATGTTGAGTAGATTTTTGTGTAAGGGGTAAGATAGTAGTCTTGCTTCATACTTTTGCATGTAAAAATCCAGTTTTCCCAGCACCATTTGTGAAAGAGACTGTCCTTGTTCCAGGGATTGGTTTTAGCTCCTTACTCAAGTATAAGTTAGTTGTAGATGTTTGGATTGATTTCTGGTGTTTCTATTCTGTTCCATTGGTCTATCCATCTGTTTTTGTACCAGCACCAGGCTGTTTTGATTATAACTGCCTTGTAGTATATCTTGAAATCTGGTATTGTGATGCCTCTGGCTTTGTTTTTGTTGTATAAGATTGCTTTTGCTATTTGAGGTCTCCTGTGCCTCCATATGAATTTCAGCATCATTTTTTTCTAGATCTGAGAAGAATATCTTTGATATTTTGATTGGTATCACATTGAATCTATAACTTGCTTTTGGAAGAATGGACATTTTGATGATACTGATTCTTCCAATCCATGAACATGGAAGATTTTTCCATTTTTTGTATTTTATTCTATTTATTTCTTTAATGTTTTGTAATTCTCATCATAGAGATCTTTGACATCCTTGGTTAAATTTATTCCAAGGTATTTGATTGTTTTTGTAGCTATTGTGAATGGGATTGATCTTAGAAGCTCAGTATCAGCTGTGGGATTTAGACATTCGTTTTGCCTCCTTTCTACTTTATATTTAGCATGATAGGAATCAGAATCTGATAGATTTTACTGCTCTGATGATTGTTTGTCTTATCCCACTGGACTGTGAGTTTCATGGGACTGGGGACATTGCTTGTGCTTGATTTCCAGGACTGGAACTTGCTAGCCTGTAATCAGTGCTCTGTAATGCATGTGGAACCATGAGCAAATCTGCTTCCTAACCTGGCATCAAGGCTGTCAGCTCCCTCAGCCCATCTGCACTGCCACGCAGTGAAAGGACGGACTGTTGCCCACATATGCCCAGTGCTGCCTGTCTTGCCCAGGCAAGTTGCTTGTCCTGCCTGCAAAACTCTGCCTCCTCATGTCTGCACATTCGACCTGCTTTCAACTTTCAGATCAAATCTCACTTCCTTGACGAAGCTGCCTCTAACCTCCACACACAGGTAGTGTTTTGTTCTCTAGGGTTTCCCTAGCCCCTTTTCTCCATGGCTGTGGTACTCACCAGCATCACATACCTGATCTCCTCAATTGGACTGTGAACTTCCCAAGCGCAGGACAAGGCTGCCTTGTTCTCCTGCCTTGTGCTGTGATACTCATGGCAGACACTCAATAGATGATGAATGGATGAATCTGTCTAATTGATTCAAAACAACAAAACCTGGAATATCTTTTGTGTGAAGCCATCTATGCCAGGGAGTTAATTTCTATGGGAGGAAAGGCCAAGATCAAGCCACAAGCATTCTATGTGCTCAAGATGCTGACAGTGAGAAATCAACAAATAGTGGATACACACTAAAGACTGAACAGTCTGGATAGATATTTAAATATATAGAGTATGTGTCATAAGGCACTGAATTACCATTGAGGAAGCCAGAGAGAATAAGGAGATAAAGAGAATGCCAGCTGAGGGAGAACTTCCGAGTACAAGAAGAACCTGAAGATGACTCGGCTCCCTTTCAAAGGCTGTAAAACATGCATGAAAAACACTCAGAGAGGAAGGAAGAGGGCTGGGCCAGATGCCGAGGCCCGCGTTAATGTGTAACTTCTCAGTGCAAGTCTGTGCAGGGCATCACAGGTCTGTACCAGGGTTGAATAATATGACACGCGGTTTGTTACTTATCAGGATTATTCCAGGGTTTAGGAGGCCTGCCAGGAGATCATGTGAGCTGACGAGAGGAGAGCATTCCTCTTGCCCAACCATGTGGAAAAGTATATATTTTTTCCATAGCCCGATGAACTGAAAGCAAATTCAGACTGAGTGTACATGAGATGATAAAAGGACAGATGGACCAATCATGTTGTTCTTGTAATGAGTTTGTCAACATGGGCCTGCAAACATCCAATCTGTTCTTAAAAGCTCAGGCCTCTGTGGAGACTGTCCCTCCACTGGGTGTAGCTACTGGGCAGTAAAAAGGAGGGCGAGCAAACCTCCCATTTGCTGGTGGGTGGCAAGCCCTATCTGGAATCCCAGCAAACACTCATCTAAAGCAAAATGGAGAGAAACTTTTCCCTGTGACAGCAGTATAGAATTGTTGAAGAAACTGTAAACTATGGACTGAGGGGCCAAGTAACTGCAAACTGAGCCAGTGGGAAAGAGGCAAGCCTAAGCACAGGGGTGTTTGCTCGTGCCTGATACTGTCATGGAGACAAAAGTTCCAAGAGGCCCCACCTAGCCCCCCATCTAGCTCGTTCACTGGTGCTTGTCCTTAGTACCTAGTGCAGAGTTGGACTCCGGAGGTGTTCAGTGGTAATTTTTGAGTAAATGCCTGGAAGGCAATCTGTAAAGAAGAGTTGTGGGAGGGCCTGGGCAGGTGACCTCCTTTCAATCAATAAGCATGAGGATTTTTGAAAACTTCATGTAAAATGCGCATTATGAAAAAAACTATACATGGATTTCAAAGCTTTGCACCAAAATAAATTTCTTATTTTATTCTATTTGTTTGAAATGGGGAAGAGAGAGAGAGAGAGAGAGAGAGAGAGAGAGAGAAAGAGAGAATGAATCTCCTATGTGCTGGGTCACTCCCCAAATGCCTACAATAGCCAGGACTGGCCCAGCCTATAGCCAGGATCTGAGAACTCTATCCAGGTCTTCCATGTGAGTGACAGGGACCAAATGAATTGAGCCATTACCTGCTGTCTTCCAGAGGGTGGATTAGCAGGAAGCTGGAAATGGGAGTGGTGCTGAGCCTGGAACACAGGCTCTCTGATAGGATATCTGCTGGGCCAAATACCTGCTCCTAATTCATCTTTTTTAAAAAAGATTTATTTATGTATTTGAGAGGCAGAGTTGTTACAGACAGAGAGAGGGAACAACAGAGAGAAAGAGAGAGAGAGATCTTCATCCACTAATTCACTCCCCAGATGGCTGCAACAGCTGGAGCTGGGTCCATCCAAAGCCAGGAGCCAGGATTTTCTTCCAGGTCTCCCACATGGTGCAGGGGCCCAAACACTTGGTCCATCTTCCACTGCTTTCCCAGGCCATTAGCCGAGAGCTGGATCGGAAAAGGAGCAACCTGGACACGAACCAGCACCCATATGGGTTGCTGGCACCGCAGGTGAAGGCTTAACCTACTATGCCACACAGCACCATCCCCCAATTCTTCTTTTATTTCCATTTTCCATAGACCCTTTAAAGTATCCTTAGTCACATTGCCTACAACATGGGCACAAAATGTTTGTCTTGTCCCTTTCCTCTCCAGGGCTCTTGTTGAAATTGGAGCCTACCAAGGAAGGGTGAAACAAAGGAGCATTGAGAGCAGTAGACTTAATGGGTCAGGTTCTAGGTCAGCAAGAATGATAGCTATCAGCTGAAATCTAAGATGCCCTGTTAGATTTAAATTTAAGTAACCATAATTCTTTTAAATAGAAGTATGCTTATGAAGTATTTGAAACACACTTATACTATAAAATTATTTGCTGGGTCTGGAATTCACATTCAACTGGGTATTGTGCATTTACTTCTTTATTTCTTTGCTGAGTCTTGCAACCCAACTTGCAATGTAACCCTTGTGTGTAACAGTAGTCTCACGTGGGTAGGTATGTGTTCCATGGCTGTGGGACTTCACTCCGATCTTCTGTTAGTGTGCTCACAAGCACCTGCAGTTGGAAAATGGTTATGGGCATCTGAGGGACAGCTGATCAGTCAGTGTAGCGTCGTCTTCACAGGATAGGGGCATGTTGTGAATGTGTTGGCAGACCCAGGAACATATCTAGTCCAGGCGGGAAAGGGGAAGACAGCCTCTGGATCTCTATTTCTACCATTCTGGCTTTCACATTTTGATTCCAGGCCCTAGATACCCCATGTGAATGCGCTTAGAGTCTAAGTTCTGGACTCTGACCTCGACCTTCTTGAGAATTGTGGGAGATGGAGTGATGACAGGTGGTTTGACCTGCTTCTCACCTATCAATGTAACTGTGAAGTTCCCTTATTTTGCAGATGGTAATTGTGACCAAGAAGGCTAAATGAAGTACTTAATTATGAATCTCACATTTCCTGTCCTCTCCCCATCTCCTTCCTTCTCAGTGTCAGAAGGATTGGCACTATTTGAACATAAGCAGAGTCTGGTTTTCTGTAGGATTAGAAGCTAGCTTTTGTAAAAAAAAAAAAATGCTACTTTGAAAAGATGTGGGAGAAGTGGAGCAGAAAGAGAAAACCAAACAGCACCTGTAGCTGTACTTGAGAAAAGGAATTGGCCTTTGTTATCGGACAGAGTTAAGATTGCCTTACAAGGTAGAGGGCAAACGAAATCAGCTACTTGAATGTTACTAAGTTAATCAAATAGGGAGAAATAAATTAGATTCTGACCTTCGCACTTCCCAAAATCCTGACAAAGTCAGGATTACTTGGAAAACCTTTAAGATTCCTAAGACTCCTAAAATCCCGTGGTTGGCATAGAGTAAAGGAATGGTTACTTGGTGAAACTGCCCATCTGAGACTAGAGGCTGCTCTACTTCCATCTTTCCTTGAACACTTTTGTTAGGAAAAGTCCATGCCTTGTTCTCCAAAGTGGCTTAATTTTTGTTCCAAGGCATAACAAGAATTTTGCTGAATTCCATTCATGGAGTCCGATGTATTTGTGGGGAGGAGGGAGAAAACAGTGTTAGCTACTTGATATCTTCTGTTTTGCATTCATACTTAGCTTAAGATGCCAGACTCTACAAGTTCCTTTTGGTGAAGACTAAAACATTTATTTCCTGTCTCAGGAAGACAAACTGGCACATCTGTGATGTGCTCCTTAGGATTTTACCTGGAAAACTCCATTGCATTTTCATACAATGAAATTTTCTTTTATACTTTAAAACAAGAATTGAGAATGTTGGAGTAACTTGGGGTTGTTTGCTGGGATATAAAACCTACATCAGAGGCCGGCGCCATGGCTCAGTAGGCTAATCCTCCGCCTTGCGGTGCTGGCACACCAGGTTCTAGTCCTGGTTGGGGCACTGGATTCTGTCCCAGTTGCCCCTCTTCCAGCCCAGCTCTCTGCTGTGGCCCGGGAGTGCAGTGGAGGATGGCCCAAGTGCTTGGGCCCTGCACCCCATGGGAGACCAGGAGAAGCACCTGGCTCCTGCCTTCAGATAGGCGCGGTGTGCTGGCTGCAGCATGCCAGCTGCAGCACGCCGGCCGCGGCGGCCATTGGAGGGTGAACCAATGGCAAAAGGAAGACCTTTCTCTCTGTCTCTCTCTCTCTCTCACTGTCCACTCTTCCTGTCAAAAAAAAAAAAAAAAAAAAAAAAAAAAAAAAAAAAAAAAACCTATATCAGGTAAGATGTGGTATTTGGTTGAAGCAGCAGCACAGACTGAGAAAAAGACTATATGATTTTGGATATGTTTTGTTTTCCTTTTTAAAGAAAATAATACATTTTATCCAACATGGTGTTGTTTGCACATTCCTTTTCTTGACAAAATAATAAAGTTCTCGATAATGCCATCTCTTTGGATTGTTTTATCATCCTCACTTAGAAAGGTTGAGAACCCATAGACTCTGCACTGGGATGCAGATGTGGCCAGTAGCTCCGTTGTTTTTGAACTCAACACACTTGACTGGAATTAGGAACAGTCACTGCTTATGGGGCAGACAGATAAGTGAATGGGACATTGGCTGGAATCTCAAGAAATTTACAATAGGGAGTTTGGTAGGAGGGAGCATGAACCAGGGCCAGAAAGAAGAAAAATGCAAAAACATTTGGATGGTTCCATGAGAGATGCATAAAGAAATGAATAAAAAGGAAGGTTGCAGCAGTTTTGACTCAGATGTTTGGGGCAGGCGCCTTAGAGGCCAGCATGAGGCCAAGATTCAACTATTACTCACATTTCTCTCCTCTCCTCATTGATTGTGAGATTTAAAAAGAAAATTGTTTTAGAGGGTTCTTGCTACTTACTTGGAGAAGACACTTCCCAGAGGCCAAAAAAGCAGCAGCAGTCCTTTCTGTTGGTCTAATGCATTATTATCACCATTAGCTTCCGCGTGACAGAGAGCAAGCTCACATTGATTCTTCTTATTGATTTACAAATAGGAAAGTGGTACCTGGAATTTTAGAAGCTTCTAAATAGATCTTACAGCAGCAGGCAGTATGTTCTTCCATCTTCCTCCCAAATAATCTTTAAAAAAGATTGAGATATTTGAGCTTAATTTCATAGGAAAACTCAGCCTTTATGGCCTCCTCATGTATTCATTTTGATGCAGCTGGGGTTTCATTTTGAAATTAAAGTTGATTTGAGACTTTTCAGCAGAATGTCTTGTTGCTTTACACAGACTCAGAGCCTACATTAATGAGGTTCTGTTTCCTTTTTACAGTAACTCTTTTAAGGCCAATTCTGGTTTTGGTAAAAGTATACATGGCCCATTATTTCTACTGTGTGTTGGGTAAGTAAGTTATGTTGTTTGCTCTGGGTTTACTTCCATTATTGAGGGAACAACGAAGAGTTTTGGTTGAGGACAGAGAGGTGGGATGGATTTGGGCAATTGATAGCAGAAGTCAGTTCATCATAAATCAAAACCCCAAACACTTTCAAAGAACAGAACTGTTTTCCAAGAGGACAAAAAATGACAAGATGGTGGCATAGTGTAGTGATAAACTTTTTATTAAGCCCACTGTGCTCACTCAGAATGGAGAGACATGCAGTGTTGAAATAATGTTATTTTGAAACAAGCCAGGTTTGAATTCTGGGCAAATGCTTCTCTGTCTTTTCAAAAGATCTTCATAATTGTAGTTATCAGGATGCTGGAACTCAACAGAGAAAAACATACAACAAAAGACTAAATGTGTAGATGCAAACAGTCAAGTGTCATGCAAAGATGTATTTAGGGCAATGTTTTCAAAAGAATGGAATGAAGCAAGCAGTTAAAAAAAAAGTGGAAAGAATGTGTAGGTAAGATACAGGTAGTGTGGGATGTGTGTGTTCTTGTGTGTTGCTCTGCGTCTGTGTGTCATGTGTGTATGGATGTGTTTCCCATACAGTCCACCCACCCCCTTCCCCAGGGAGCAATCTGCTGTTTGCAGCAAGGATTGTAGCGAGTGCTCATTATTTGGAGGAAGACTGTCAGCAGACACCACAGCAATCCGCACAAGCATCCACCTGCTCCAGGGGTGTCTTTTTAAAGCGAGTTCAGCTTACCTCTGCTCCTCTTAGTTTTCCTTTGCTTAATTGCAGGTGATGATTCAAAAAGAGCCTTCACCTGTTTTTGCCCGGCTTTCATCTTCCGCAGACAAAGCAGGCTGGGGCTGGGCCTTGATCTGTGGCGTGCTTAGGGTCTGGGTATTAAAGGGGCTGGATCACCCTCAGGCTTTTAAGGGTTTTTTTGGGTTAAATTGATGAGCATGTATAATAAATTGAAGCTTTGTTGTTTGGCAGATATTTTTTGTATTTGTTATTCTTTTATCGGTCGAGAGACTGTCCTCCCCCCTCTCCCACGGCCAAGATTTGCCTTGGGATTTGTAATTGACTGGGGAGCGCTTTGATAGTACAAATTTTGTTGTTATGTTTCTGTTTCCCAAAGAAGAGCCCCAGATCCAAGCTCCCAATGTCTCGATCCCTAGTGTTTAAAGTCGCAGCAGATTCCTGCTGGGCTTGGGGACGTGTCACCCTGTGTTCTGTGCCCGTTCTCTGCATCTCTGCAGTCCTCGACCACAGGACCTGCAGTCAGGCCACACCCATTCACACTCAGCCCCTCAGCTCCTTGCTCCCCTTGTACAAGGCAGAGGCCCAGCGAATTCTTCTTTGTTGGACATTGGGAGTTTATTCCTTTCTGTCTGTAGTTTTCTTCTGTTTGTTCATTTCTTAGGGATTTTAGTATCTTCAGAGCAGAACAAAATGAATTTACTGAATATACTGCTTGTTCTTGGGAGCCACTTACCTTGGAGAAGCCCCATATGTTAGAATGGCAAAGCATATACAGTACATAAACCCCTTTCTTTTCTTTTCTTTTTTTAGATTTACTCTTATTTACTTGAAAGGTAGAGTTAGAGAAAGGGAGAGACAGAGAACGAGCTTCTATATGCTGGGTCACTCCCCAATTGGCCACAACAGCCAAGGCTGGCCCAGGCTGAAGCCAAGAGCGTGGAAATTCATATGGGTTTCCCATATGGGTGCAGGGGCCCAAGGACCTTGGTCATCTTCCACTGCTTTCCCAGGCACATTAGCAGGGAGCTGGATAGGAAGTAGAGCAGCTGGGACCTGAACCAGAGTCCATATAGGATGCTGGCATCACAGGCAGCAGCTTACCGTGTTACACCACAACGCCAGGTGCACAATACATAAACTCTGAAGCCTACCAGTAGTCAGTGTCAGGCAAGTAATGCTGGAGTTGTAAATACAGTTGGTTATGATAAGATTGTCCAGCTCCTGTTCTCTGTATGGAAAGAAGTCTTGAATCCATCTCGATGTTCTATGACGTGCCAGAACATCAAAACACAGATAGACATGTTGTATGTGTTCATATATTCCTTTTGGGATGGGAGGGAGAGGATTTCCCTAATTTTTTTCTCTTTTTATTTCAGTAGTTCAACCTTTTAGCGCTTTAGTGGACAAAGCCATAGAACACAGAGGAAGGTTGTGTTGACCTTGTTTCAATCCTCTCCTCAGTTTGAGGTGATCGAACTCTGCCCGTACTTGCTAAAATGCTCAGCTCTCTCTGTTTACTTCTTTGTAAATAAAATGGAGTTCCTCTCCCCTCCCCCCAACAGTGGCTCCCTTCTGCAGTTTCATTCACTGCTACATTCAGTCTAATCATATCTCTTGGAAATAATATGAGAAAGTTATGCCGTTTTACTCCATCAGATTTAATAAGTTTGGATGCTTTCCAAGAACTAGGTATTAATCACACTTAAACCCAGGCCTTGATAGTTCATCCACCCAGAGTAGTCATGTCAGAGACATAAAACAATCTACTTTAATGCCCACAGTCCTCTTTAAATTGAGCACTTGCCTTGTGTTAATAAAACTTGCTTTGTACCAAGGGGCTGGGGTAAGGATGGGGGCGGGGCAGGGGGAGATTTTTATGTCATGTCAAGTGTTTCATGGGTGAGTTTTCATTTTTTGTGCATTCTAAACCCAGTCTTAAAATGTTGCAGAATTATATGAAAAAAATTATGATATAAGGTAATCTTACAGTAGGGCAAAATTAGTCACACCTTGCCAACACCTAGAGCTTGATTCACATTAAAGAAGAGAGAGAGTGTGGTCATTCTGTGCCAGCAGCTCTCCTTGTCTCGGGACTTCCGTTCTGGGGTAACAGTGGACTTGCACGCTGATATTTGCCTATTTTTCAGTAGGTGGGTATGATGAGCACAGGCTCTATGACTTGCTCTGAAGGGGGGCGGGGCTGAGTGGAAACATAGGTACAAACTGAGATTAAAAAAATACTTTGTTTCTCACCAGTGCCTGCTTGGTTTATGCCCTGATTCCTTTTAACTGGAGAGTTTCCTGCCTCTCCTCCACCCCCAGAAAAAAGATGCTTTTTAAAACATCTTTCTTTTTCTTTTGTCTTGGCATGAACATCTTCCTGTTGTAGCAGGGAATACATTTTTTTTAATATTTTAATCAGAGTGGCACTTATGTTTAGCTAAAGATTCTACCATTTCATGAAGAGAAGTTTGATGAGGTAGAGAACAAATGTCTTGAGAACACAGTCTGTGTCCACGGGTGGCATTTACTGATATAGGTGCTGACTGCTAACTTGCTCTTGATTCTCAGTCTATAGGATGTGGTCACTGCAGGTTGCCTACCAGGCTTTGAAGCAGCAATGTCTGTTAAGTCCATGTACTTCGTACTGCAATTCTCTACGCACTATAGGAGAGGTCTTGCTGGCACAGTCTCTAATGTAAGATGATTTAAATGCAAGATTTGGACATAAGACTTACATGCTAAATGCCATCCAAGGCAAGAGGGTGGTTGCTAAGTGGAATGATGCAGAAGTGAATGAAAAGGAACAGGCTAGCTCGGAGATGTCCGGCAGCTGGAAACGAGAAGGGAGCTGGAAGGAGCTGCTCCTCTTCCCTATCTGATTTCAGAGTCCTTGCCCTTCCCTCTTGGTTCACAATTTGTTGAACCTGCCACGCGCCTGATGCGGGGTCGTTGACTGGTTAATGTGTGCCCCTGCCACCAGGGGATTTTCTGGAAGCATGCCTGTGCATATTTTATTTCACTCGATGAAGATTTAAAGTGCAACTTCTAGCAGACATTGTACCTTAAGCTACCTGAGCTACAACAAACAACACACACATACCTAACAAACAACAAAGCCAGAACTCAAGAGAGGGCAACTGGCTAACATTAGGCAAGGTATAATATTGTATAGTTGTCTTTCTTCTTCTTTTTCATAATCCACACTGGAAAGGAGTCCATCTTTGGGAAAAATAAGGCTCAGATATATATGGTATTTATTTGCTTCCCTTGTGGGAACCACTACAAGTACCACAAGCTAGGTATTAATGTTCAGACTTAGACTTTGTTTAAGACTGCCTTTATCATCTGGTTATATTTGTTCATGTACAAATCTTTATTTGGGTTGCATATGCAAATCAGTGTGTTAGGATAAAGTTTGATGGCATGACTTATAATGCTGATGTTGATGCTGGGAGACAGCGCTTACATAGTCTAGGAAGCTTATGATTTTGTATGGTAATTGTAATCTTTCCTGGAAAATATCTTAATTCACATGACATCAGACTGTGTAATACACTGTGTGATATGATTCATTCCTTGAACATTAACTTAAGAAATATTTATTGGAGACCTGTTAGGAGCCAGGCAGTCTTCCAGAAGTTAGGGATGAAGGATGAGCCCACAGACCAAGTTCCTGTTCTCATGGAGCTTGTGTTTTACTAGGAAGGGGGAAAACAGAAAATAATAATTGAAAAAGAATCAACATGGTTAGGATTGACAAGTGCTGTGAAGAAACAAGTACATGGTAAGAAGACAGGGAACGATGGATGTGAGTCTGATGCTTAATGTGGTCAAAGAAGGCCCCTGCTGGTCAAGGACATTTGAACAGAGACCTGAGTGCAGTGTTGGAGTAAGCCTTGAGGGATCTGGGAGAGTGTGTTTGTGGAAGGAACAGTGAGTGCAGAGACCCTGAAGTAAGTGTGCTTGGTGTGTTCAGGGAACATCTGTTGCTTCCCTTCAGTGTATACTACCTATATATATTTTTTTAACTATATAAATTAGTTTTTAATGTAACCAAATTTTTATTTGTAAGTAAGTTGCTTTCCCAGCTGGACTTGTAACTATTTGAGGACAGAAACTATATCTTAAGTGTATCTTTTGCTTTCATAGTGTTCAACCAATGTGTTGAACCCATGATAGATACTCAACAAATATTTATTATACTTAATGGACTTAATAATTTAAAATATTAAATTTGTATTAACTTTAATGTAATGGATACATTGTTGACATGGAGCATTTTCCAAAGAAAAGGAAAGATCTAACTAATTCAAGCTTTCCATTGCAGTTACCTCTTGGATAAGATTTTATATAGTCTCATCAGGCTCAAATGAATAATTGAGTGGCTGAGGGAATGACTCAGTACTGGATTTTTGATAGAATTTTTTCTTACTATAGAATATCCGTAAGATAAAAGTTCTGTCTGCTAAGATTCTACAGTTAAACACAATCTACTGGTGATTATAACTCCTAATGTAGCACAGAAGACATAGTGAGTATTGTAATTTTGAGTCCACTATTATTTTTATTTACCATTTCTCAATGTATGTATATATATACACATACACACATATATATACATAAACATCATATAGTATACCTTAATATGTATAATTTTTATTAGGCAAGTCTACTACAATAACTCTAGGGGAAAAGAAAAAAAAGGTACATGTACATTTTACTAGAGATGTGCCCTGAAAATGAATGCATTTGATAATTGAAATGAGTATTTTTACTTTTGCATTTCATGAATATTTGGGGAGTTTGGGCTTAGAGGAAAAGTGTGGTATGTCATTGATAAAGCAAAGAGTCCTCATGTGAATATTCCAGCCCTAGTTTATATAGGATCAATGTGAGTGCATATGTGTGTTTCTCTGTATTATATAGTTACGATGTGTAGGAGAAAATGCCAAAAGGGCAGTAGATGCAAGGGTGTTTGGAGATGGGAGAAGAGAAATTGAGTTGTAGACCTTAATGTGTTACAATAGGTCGTCACATTTCCAAGATTGAGGGTAGGATGGAGGAGGCATTTGAGGAGGAGTACAGAAAAGTGAGGAGAGTTTCTTGATGTCTTAACTTCGAGTTTCCAAAGCATAGCCTCTGAGACAAGGATTTGGATGTAAGTACTTTACTAGCAAGGATGCTAGTAAGCCTCAGGAGGGTGGAAACCCATAAGCAGGACCACATGCATAATTTTCAGAGTCCAGAGCAAAATAAAACGCAAGACTGGACGTTGGCATTGTAGTACAGCAGGTTAAATTGCTGCTTACGAAGCTAGCATCCCATGTCAGAGTGCTGGTTCAATTCCTGATTGCTCCGCTTCTGATCCAGCTCCCTGCTAATGTGCCTGGGAAGTCAGTGGAAGATGAATCAAGTTCTTGGGCCCCTTCCACCCATGTAGGAGACCCAGATGGAGTTCCAGGCTCCTGGTTTCAGCTTGGCTCAGCTCCAGCCATTGCAGCCATTTGGGGAGTGGACCAGTGATGGAAGTTCTCTCTTCTCTTCTCTTCTCTTCTCTTCTCTTCTCTCTCTCTCTCTCTCTCTCTCTCTCTTTCTCTCTTTCTCTCTTTCTGTCTCTTTCTCCCTCCCACCCTACCTACCTCCTCCCTTCCTGCCTCTTCTTTTTCTCCCTCTCTGTAACTGTCTTTTAAAATTAAATAAATATTTTAAAAAATTTTGAAAAATGCAAGACCCCTTGTTGCAAAGTTATGAGATAATAACATCAGAACATTAAATAAGCCATAGGGCTTTTATTTTTAAAGATTTTCAAAGTTACAGAGAGGCAGAGGCAGAGGCAGAGGCAGAGGCAGAGAGAGAAGTCTTCCATCTGCTGGCTCACTCCCCAAATGGTTGCAAAGGCTGGAGCTGGTGTGATCTGAAGACAAGAGCCAGGAGCTTCCTCTGGGTCCCCTACTCAGGTGCAGGGGCCTAAGGGCTTGGGCTATCTTTCACTGTTCTCCCAGGCCACAGCAGAGAGCTGGATTGGAAGTGGAACAGCCGGGACCCGAACTGGTGCCCATATAGGATGCTGACACTATAGGCAGAAGCTTTACTTGCTACACCACAATGCTAGCCCCAGGCCTAGGGTTTTGTTCAGCTGCTCAAGTAGCAATCTCATAAAGCCGGCCCTACCAATGGGCCTGTGTTTATGAGTTGGTGTCTGCTGCAGGCAACTTAATCCCATGGAGACCCTGTGTGGAACACATCTCAGACAGTCCCCTTAAAGAGGGGACTTTAACAATAACTCCCATCTGAAGTCTTTGGGGCTTTAACCTCCTTGTGTTTCTGGCCTGCCCTGTGTATGTAGGCTAAGCATGCTGCAGGGGCTGCCAGATGTCTCAGACAGACAGACAGACAGACCCAGGAAGATGTGTTGATTGTGTACTGCCTGCGATGACCTCCATGATAGACTGAGGCAGGGCACCCCAGGCACTTCTGCCGACACCTGCCTTGATGCACCCCCTCTAAAGAAGCTACTTTGGTATAGGTTGTTCAGTAACACAGAAGCTTGCATTCCCATTCTTCTTTTGTACCAGTCTTCAGGCTGCCTGCATATTGCAGACTGTGTAGCATGAGGCAGGCAGCGTGGGTTCTGCTGGAGATCAGGCCTGAGGAAAACTTTTACTTAAAATCCAGATTGCCATCAGAAGGGACTGGAGATGACCAAAATGCTCACATGAATCTCTAGATAAGGTTCAGGGAGAAAGCCTGGCCGTGGAAACTGTGTGAAGAGAATGAACTCAAAATGTGAAAGACAAGTTACTGCAGTCCTAGTCTCTTGTTCAAGCACTCTTGGGAATGTTAACATTGCCCACCAAAATTTCATTTAATATATAACTATCACTTACAGCATATTAATAATTCATATGAAATTCATAACCCAATATTCTTGTGTCTCTTAGTCCTTAGTCATGGGGATATCCATTGTCTCAGTGTCTTGTCCTCCCTCAAAAGAGGCATATTCTCTCCTTACTTTACTTGGGGTTGAGGCAGTACATGTATTCATCTCTACTCCTTATTTTTAAAAAACTCTATTTTCATTTTTATTTGAAAGGTAGAGATATTGGGGGCCAGCGCTGTGGTGTAGTGGGTGGGCCGCCGCCTGCAGTGCTGGCATCCCATGTGGGTGCCGGTTCAAGTCCCAGCTGCTCTACTTCTGATCCAGACCTCTGCTGTGGCCTGGGAGGGCAAATGGAGGATGGCCCAAGTCCTTGGGCCCCTACAACCATGTGGGAGACCTGGAGGAGGCTCCTAGCTCCTGGCTTTGGGTCGGCACAGTTCCAGCCATTGCAGCCAGTTGGGGAGTGAACCATTGGATGGAAGACCTCTCTCTCTCTCTCTCTCTCTGTCTGACTCTCCTTCTCTCTCTGTGTAACTCTGACTTTCAAATAAACAAATAAATCTTTAAAATAAAAAGTCAGAGATAGAGATTGATCAATGTATCGATTGCTCATTCTTCCATCTGTTGGTGCATGCTGCAGATGCCCACACGTGTGTGTGTGTGTGTGTGTGTGTGTGTGTGTAAGGTGGGTAGGCTGAAGCCAGGATCCAGGAACTATGTGGGTGGCAGGGACCCAAATACTTCAGCTATCACCTACTGCCTCTCAAGGTGTATGTTAGCAGGAAGCTGGAACCAGAAAGGGCTCCAGATCTCAAACCCGGGAACTCTGATATGCGATGTGGATAACCTAAGTAGTATCTTAAGCTTCTTCACCAAATGCCTGTCCTCTATTCACCACTGCTAGGCACCTGGAAAGACAGTATTTCTCCGTTTCCCTTACAGTTAGTTTGGAGTCATGTGACTGAGTTCTGCCCTATGGGAACATGAGCAAAAGCAAGGCATCCTCTCTAATCGAATCACATAGAGCTGCTATGCTTCCCTTCACAATGGTTATGGAAACCACACTTCTGGAATCCTTATAAAATTCTGTCTCAGTGGAATCTTGCTATTCAAGACACTGTCTGAACCACACAGTGCCTTTTCATCATTACCAAAAATCCACTTACATACCTTCTGCATACACATATCTGTTCAAGAAATACTGATTGAGCACCCTCCTTGTGTATATAGTACTCTGGGTATTGAGGGATCTGGGACGGACAAGGTGAGCCTAACTCTCACAGAGCCCGTGTTGTCGTGGGGTTGGGGGACAGGCAATAAGCAAATGAATTGACAGCTGAGGACAGTGAGAGGGGCTATGAAAGAAATGAAAGATGTGTTGGAGAGACAAAGTTAGGACTGATTTAGATCGGGGAGTTAGAGAAGAACCCATGGGAGAGACACCATTTGAACTTAGATGAAGTGGTGAGAAGGAGCGAGCCAGTGAAGGTAAGGGCACAGAGAGACTGAGAGACGTCCAGGAGATGGGAGTAAAATGGTGAGGAGGCAGAGCAGTTTAGGTGCAAGAGGAAACTACAGTTATATAACTGAAGGATGGAATAAGGTCAGTGTCTTGAAGTGCAGAAGGAGACAGAGGGATCAAAGATGACACCTGTCCTTTGAATTTGAGCTGTGGGGTGGGAGTTGGTGCCAGCTGTTGAGATGGGAATACTGAGGGGTGGAGGTGGGAAGGAAATCTCTCATGATGGAGTTATCAGTAGGTTGAAATAGTTTTGTTGATTCAATACATTTTGAAAAAACTATTGTTGATAATTATCAGTGGAATAATAGACATTTAATTATAAAAAATAGCAAGTTTTCTTTTGGGGAGAAAACATTTTATGGTATTGTAGACCAAATTTTATACTAGTGTAACATTCAAGATTTTCTGATTTCTTAAAATTTAGAAAAAAATGTCTATTTTCTTGGAGATAACTTTGTAATTGGTATTTGAGGAGTAAATGATTTTAAGTGTGTGGTTATGTGATTGATGAAAAGTTACACATTGAGAGTTGCTGTTTTAAAATACAGCCTATAACCATTATCTAGGAAGGCTTTGGTTCAATATAAATTTAAACCTGTTGTACTTAATTAAATGGTATATTTTTGAGATAATCCTGCATATGAAACTATAGTATGAAAATGAGATACTTTTCTTATTAATCATAGCCAGAGTCAGATTTTTCTTTATAGCTGTTTAAGTTTTTCAAAGCTGTTAAAACAGGACAAAGAACAATAGGTGCTAACTTCCCAACTGACAGCAGGGGGCCAGTCAGTGAGGCTAAATGTGCTAAGGAATTGTGAAACCTGTTCTCAGATGCTCTCTTTATCACACCCTTTCAGTTTCTAAAGGGGATGCACACTGGGGGCTCAATGCTTCCTCTGGAGAAGGTAGGGGGACCTGTTAAGGGGAAGAATTCTCTTCTCACACACTCTTTCAGTGGCCAACTCTGGTTTTAGAGCCACTCTGCTAACTTGACATAAGTCAAACACCCCTGGCCAAGGGTACCACCTTACCCAGGGTTCCAAATTGTGGAGCGCCTCTAGGCCTTTAAAACTGTCCTTTAAGACCTACACTGGGCTACTTTCCTTCTTACATCACTGTTCTTTCTAATTCCTAGTTCTAATTGTAAAATACTGATTGCTTTAACTAATAGAAAAGAATCTGTCAAGAATCTTTCAAGACATTTCATAGAATTTATGTAGCTACCATCAACCTTTGACTCAATAGACAGAAATTGTTAATTGGGCAATTTGAATGATCTTAATATTGATTTAAGCTTTTAAATGGTGTTTTAGATGTTTTATCCTAATGCCATCTTGAGAATCAGAAGGGCAAAAATGATTTTCTAATTTATCAAATTCCTGTATCAAATGGCATAAACCAGCACTGAGGCTCAGCCCCTTTTAGCATATTTCTAAATTGTACTTTAACATTTCTACATGTTTTGGACAAATTGGGGGATTTTCCTGTTTGCATATAATCAGAACCCTACATTCCTGCTTCTGGAGTGATATCAAGGAATCCTTGATTTAGCAAATTCTGCCCAAGGACTTTGTCTAGATTGTAATTGCATCCAAATCCAAATAATCATTGTTGGTGATTTTCCTTTGGCATTTAGGAAATGATATCAAATACTTCTATTAAATAAATTTATGTACTCAGTGTTTCATTTTTATGTCATCTACTGGTATATATCATACAAGAAGGAGAATAAGGTTCTACAGTTGAATAAATGGGAACTTGGTGATACCACCCTTAACACTAATTAGATAATGCTCATTTGGCACAAAACTTTATAGCTTCAGGAAATCGCTGACACAGTTACAAAAACCAAGTCTACTTAAGGTTTCTCCTGGTTCTCATGTCCCTGCACAATGGTGTTGCCCTCTGTTTTGGCAAGTACATGAGTTAGGTTTCTTTGCTTTTTTAATAAAACAATCTTTGCCACCTACATGGCTGAAAATTGCTGAATTTGAAGAACCTTCCCTATAACTCTTTTTTTTTTTTTTTTTTTGACAGGCAGAGTGGACAGTGAGAGAGAGAGAGACAGAGAGAAAGGTCTTCCTTTGCCGTTGGTTCACCCTCCAATGGCCACCGCAGCCAGCGTGCTGCGCTGATCCGATGGCAGGAGCCAGGTGCTTCTCCTGGTCTCCCATGCGGGTGCAAGGCCCGAGCATTTGGGCCATCCTCCACTGCACTCCCAGGCCACAGCAGAGAGCTGGCCTGGAAGAGGGGCAACCGGGACAGAATCCGGCGCCCTGATCGGGACTAGAACTCGGGGTGCCAGCACCGCAAGGCAGAGGATTAGCCTAGTGAGCCGTGCCGCCGGCCACTATGACTCTTACGGATGCTTTGAATGAAATGATGATATATAAAGTATGCTTAAGGGAAGTCTAATTCCTCATCAATAGCACCATTTTTTAAGATAAATCAGGCTCTGTGACCTGAACCATACCATTCTGACCTTAGAGAAGTAACTGTACATAATTATGCTTTCATATTATGCCCACAAGGCCAATAAAGGAAACAAACATGCATAACTGGAATCTGCATGTTCAATAAAGCGTCCATTGATGGCACGCCTCAGAATCCCATTGCTCAGTGTCCCTCTTAGAACTGGTCAGGACCGGCAGAATAACTCACAAGAGCTGGTAAGCTTCCTTTGAATGAGGGCAAAGTAACTCAGCTCTAGAGGGACTTCCAGAAAGTTTCTTTAGAGCACAATTTTGTGCTTAATTTCTTCAATTTGTATTTACCTTTCTATCTGTCCATCCATCCATTCATCCATCTATAATCTACCATCGACCCATCCAGCTACCTATGTGCACAGATAGGGGAATAACAACCTTCCTTACCCCTTACTGCCAGTCTTCCTGACTTCCATCTTTTTCTCAGTGTTGATTAATTTTAGTCTTATTATGTCTGTACTGTCATAAATCATCTGGAATCCCATTAGGGCATAACCTATATGTGAAAGAGAACCTATTAGTGCCAAGTGTTGAAGCTTGATAGTGGCATCATATGCTAATAAGATCTTTGAAAATATATTTGAATTTTAATGTAGGCCTTAAATTCAAATGAATTACTAATATTGGGAAGTTGAAGTTCTAGTATTAAGTGATGGTGAAGTTGTTTAAGAGTAGGGGAAGCATTTCTGCCTGTCTCTAAGCAGATACCCTATTACAAGGGAGGGTAATGATATACACTCATGGGTTGCATGTAATTTTAGTAAACTAGATAAGAAATATGAGCTCTCACATAGTGTCTAAATTAGATTCCAAAAGCCTCTAGCTGTTAGCTTTTCCACGCCTGTTAATCATGTGCAATTGCCTCATTGATTTGACTAGTAAACAATTAACAGGCACATCATTAATTTTTATTATTTGATGCCTGCTGCGTCACTACTACATCCTGGACATCACTGGAGGTGATAGGAATATATTTGCAGACAACACTTATGTAGACCTTGCTCTCATGAACCTGTGGTCAAGTCATTAAGATGAAATATTGCTACTGTGGTGGAGAAGGAATGACTGCTGCATGGAAGCAGGGTACCTTCCTAACCTGCGGCATTTAGAAGTCCTATAGAGGGAGCGGAGGCTGTAGTGAGGAACCAGGAGTGGAGGCTGTAGTGAGGAACCAGGAGTGGAGGCTGTAGTGAGGACCAGGGAGTGGAGGCTGTAGTGATGGACCAGGGAGCGGAGGCTGTAGTGAGGAACCAGGAGTGGAGGATGTAGTGATGGACCAGGGAGCGGAGGCTGTAGTGAGGAACCAGGAGTGGAGGCTGTAGTGATGGACCAGGGAGCGGAGGCTGTAGTGAGGAACCAGGAGTGGAGGCTGTAGTGATGGACCAGGGAGTGGAGGATGTAGTGAGGAACCAGGAGTGGAGGCTGTAGTGAGGAACCAGGAGTGGAGGCTGTAGTGATGGACCAGGGAGTGGAGGCTGTAGTGAGGACCAGGGAGTGGAGGCTGTAGTGACGGACCAGGGAGTGGAGGCTGTAGTGAGGACCAGGGAGTGGTGGCTGTAGTGAGGAACCAGGGAGTGGAGGCTGTAGTGACGGACCAGGGAGTGGAGGATGTAGTGATGGACCAGGGAGTGGAGGCTGTAGTGAGGAACCAGGAGTGGAGGCTGTAGTGATGGACCAGGGAGCGGAGGCTGTAGTGAGGAACCAGGAGTGGAGGCTGTAGTGATGGACCAGGGAGTGGAGGCTGTAGTGAGGACCAGGGAGTGGAGGCTGTAGTGATGGACCAGGGAGTGGAGGCTGTAGTGAGGAACCAGGGAGTGGAGGCTGTAGTGAGGACCAGGGAGTGGAGGCTGTAGTGATGGACCAGGGAGTGGAGGCTGTAGTGAGGAACCAGGGAGTGGAGGCTGTAGTGACGGACCAGGGAGTGGAGGCTGTAGTGAGGACCAGGGAGTGGTGGCTGTAGTGAGGAACCAGGGAGTGGAGGCTGTAGTGACGGACCAGGGAGTGGAGGATGTAGTGATGGACCAGGGAGTGGAGGCTGTAGTGAGGACCAGGGAGTGGTGGCTGTAGTGAGGACCAGGGAGTGGAGGCTGTAGTGACGGACCAGGGAGTGGAGGATGTAGTGATGGACCAGGGAGTGGAGGCTGTAGTGGGGAACCAGGGAGTGGAGGCTGTAGTGAGGACCAGGGAGTGGAGGATGTAGTGAGGAACCAGGGAGTGGAGGCTGTAGTGAGGACCAGGGAGCAGAGGCTGTAGTGAGGAACCAGGGAGTGGAGGCTGTAGTGAGGAACCAGGGAGTGGAGGCTGTAGTGAGGAACCAGGAGCGGAGGCTGTAGTGGGGAACCAGGGAGTGGAGGCTGTAGTGAGGAACCAGGAGCGGAGGCTGTAGTGGGGAACCAGGGAGTGGAGGCTGTAGTGAGGAACCAGGGAGTGGAGGCTGTAGTGAGGACCAGGGAGCGGAGGCTGTAGTGAGGACCAGTGAGTGGAGGCTGTAGTGAGGAACCAGGGAGTGGAGGCTGTAGTGAGGACCAGGGAGCGGAGGCTGTAGTGAGGACCAGGGAGCGGAGGCTGTAGTGAGGACCAGGGAGTGGAGGCTGTAGTGATAGACCAGGGAGTGGAGGTTGTAGTGAGGAACCAGGGAGCAGAGGCTGTAGTGACGGACCAGGGAGTGGAGGCTGTAGTGAGGAACCAGGGAGTGGAGGCTGTAGTGAGGACCAGGGAGTGGAGGCTGTAGTGAGGACCAGGGAGCAGAGGCTGTAGTGAGGACCAGGGAGTGGAGGCTGTAGTGAGGACCAGGGAGTGGAGGCTGTAGTGAGGACCAGGGAGCAGAGGCTGTAGTGAGGACCAGGGAGCAGAGGCCATAGTGATGGACCAGGGAGTGGAGGCTGTAGTGATAGACCAGGGAGTGGAGGCTGTAGTGAGGAACCAGGGAGCAGAGGCTGTAGTGAGGAACCAGGGAGTGGAGGCTGTAGTGATGGACCAGGGAGTGGAGGCTGTAGTGAGGAACCAGGGAGCAGAGGCTGTAGTGACAGACCAGGGAGTGGAGGCTATAGTGAGGAACCAGGGAGTGGAGGCTGTAGTGAGGAACCAGGGAGCAGAAGCTGTAATGATGGACCAGGGAGCAGAGGCTGTAGTGAGGAAGCAGGGATGGAGGCTGTAGTGAGGAACCAGAGAGTGGAGGTTGTAGTGCTGAACCATGGAGCAGAGGCTGTAGTAAGGAACCAGAGAGTGGAGGTTGTAGTGAGGAACCAGGGTCAGTAAGGCATCTATGTAGAATCTGGACTTGATCCTAGATACATACTAAGAGGTTATGCTTAGGGAAGGGCAAGGTATACCCTTTGTCTAGCCTCTCCCCACCTGATTCCACACCAAACATGACTCTGTCTCCTTCCACAGAGCCCTTGCCCGTCTTTGGATTCCTACAGCATGGTACCCTGTGTTTATTATTTTTTAAAAAAGATTTTATTTATGTGTTTGAAGTCAGAGGGAGAGAGAGCAAGAACACACAAGAGTACTCAAGTACTAATCATCGCTGGCTTCCCATATGTGTCAGCAGGCCTCTTAGCTGGGTCAGAAGCAAAGTCGCCAGTACACAATCCAGGCACTTTGATATGGGATGTGGGTGCCCCAAGTTTAACCTACTCTTGGCTACACCCACCCCCTACCCTGTGTGCTTTCCCTGTTAATATTGTGTTAACTTTTGCTCTTCAAGTGGAAGGTTATTTCCATGATATTTGGAACAAGGCTTTAAAAATTTTATAAATTATTTTTTAAAATACTTTTATGACTTAAAAAATATTATGTAAGTAGCACGTGCTCCTGGTAGAAAATACAGATCAGCAAATAAGGTAAAATTCATCTACAACTTCATTATCAGGAGAGGAATACTTTAAAATTTAGGTGTAATAAATAAACTTTAAGGCTTCTGTTTTTCACCTAATTATTACTGTAATTATAACATAAATGTACATGTGTGTATATATGCAATCTGCTGTACCACAATGCCTTCTCCAAGACTTGGAAGTTTTTTTTTTTTTTTTTTTTTTTTTGACAGACAGAGTTAGTGAGAGAGAGACAGAGAGAAAGACAGAAAGGTCTTCCTTTTTCCATTGGTTCACTCCTCAATGGCCGGTGCTGATCTGAAGCCAGGAGCCAGGTGCCTCCCCAGGTCTCCCATACGGGTGCAGGGCCCAAGCACTTGGGCCATCCGCCACTGCACTCCCGGGCCAGAGCAGAGAGCTGGACTGGAAGAAGAGCAACCGGGATAGAACCGGTGCCCTGACCGGGACTAGAACCCGGTGTGCTGGCACCGCAGGCGGAGGATTAGCCTATTGAGCCGTGGCACTGGCCCAAGACTTGGAAGTTTTATAAAGGGAATTAAGAGCAATCATTATGTGGCCATTCAGATATAATTTTAATATCAAAATAATAGTTTTTGCATAATGAGTAGGTCATAATTTCTCTGAACACTAACCTATTGTTCAATATCAAATTCTTTTCATATTTGCTATTAAAATTAATGCTGGAATGAGCAGTCTTGTGGCTAAACCTTGCATACATCCTAAATTATTTCCTGAAAACAAATTCTTAGATGTAGAATTGCAGTGTCAAAGGGTATGCACAGCTGAAATTCTGATTTTGCAAGATTTCAAATTTCTTTCATCAAATTTTCTATCTGGGGGCTGGTTCTGTGGTGTAGTGGGTGAAGCCACCACCTGCAGTGCCAGCATCCCATGTGGGTGACAGTTAGTGTCCTGGCTGCCCCACTTCCAATCCGATCTCTGCTATGACCTGGGAGGGCAGTGGAGGAAGGCCCGGGTCCTTGGGCCCCTGCACCCATGTGGGAAACCTGGAGGAAGCTCCAGGCTCCTGGCTTGGGATTGGCACAGCTCTGGCTGTTGCAACCAACTGGGGAGTGAACCAGCAGATGGAAGACCTCTCTCTTTCTCTCTCTCTCTCTCTCTCTCTCTCTTCCTCTTCCTCTCCTTCTCTCTGTGTTAACTCTGACTTTCTATCTTTCTTTTCTATCTGAAAAAAATTTCTTTTCTATTTGAATGTTTTTACTAATTTATACCCTTCCATGTTTTATGAGCATGCTTATTCATGGCATTGGTTTTTTTTTCTTTTAAAATATGCATCAGTAGTTTTTTTCTGGTTACATAAACAATGAATTACTATAAAGTCATTTCTTTTACCTCCAAGTCTCAGAGATTTGGAAGCATAAAGACACCCAACTCCTAAAGAAGTAGGGTAGAGAGAAGTAGTGGGTCTCGAAGGACAGGTAGGCTTGTCAATTGGATGTGCTGCACTTTCTTGCGTACAGGGACATTTAATTTTAGGATTCTCTTCCTTCCTTCAAGCACATCACAGACCCTGTGTTTAAAATATCAGTTCAGATTAATCAGATGGAATCACTGTGTTTTCATCCCTGTGATGTCTCCCTGATACTGTCTTGGCTTTCCTTTGATCCTGTCAACATGTGGCACAGATTGAAATGCAACCGTGATAGAATGGCCACCATGGTCCTGACAGCACACCTGCACAGCAAGTACCAGCCTCTTTCTGGAATCATGAATCACACCCAGGTTAATGACAGGTTTCAGTGTTACAGAGCTGAAAAATACAAAAATTGAGATTTGAATCCAATATGGAGCTGAAAAACTGCCTACAGTTGTGCTTTAAGGAGCTGATAAATTTGATCCTGACTGAATTGATGAGTGTTTTGCAGCTTATTTTAGCAATGCAAAAATATTAGCACTAGATTATATTTTTCATTTCCTTTAGTCAGTGAAAAGAAAACGTAACCAGCTATCAGACAGATCTGTATATTTAGAAATGATAGACAATTTAGGAACATTTGAATTATTTGCAGTGGAAAAATTTTGCTTGAAGAAAATAAATGGAAAGAAAGATGGGAACTCAGTGTTCCATAGAACTTAAACCCCTTCTTTTTGTTTACAATTCTTTGCGATAAAAAGAAAATTATTTGGAGTTAGATTAGCCTTCATCTTATTCTTTATTTGGTCATGAATAGATATGTCGTGTTGTTTTACTTCCTTTCTTCCACATTTCTTGAACTTTGACTACTGAGTGGTTCTCAGTTTTGGCTGTATGTTAGAATCAGTTAGGATTTTTCTTTAGATTTCAAAGCCCAGGTCACATCCCACTCCAATTAAGTAAGACTTGCTGGGAGTGGGATTCTGGCATCATCATTAAAATATTCCTTGGGGCCAGCGCTGTGGGGCAGCAGATTAAAGCCCTAGCCTGCAGTGCTGGCATCCCGTATGGGTGCCAGTTCTAGTCCCAGCTGCTCCTCTTCTGATCCAGCTCTCTGCTGTGGCCTGGGATAGCAGTAGGAGATGGCCCAAGTGCTTGGGCCCCTGCACCCACATGGGAGACCCGGAGGAAGCTCCTGGCTTTGGATTGGTGCAGCTCCAACGTTTGTGGCCATATGGGGAGTGAACCAGCAGATGGAAAACCTCTCTTTCTCTCTCTCTGTCTCTACCTCTCTCTGTAACTCTGTCTTTCAAATAAATAAAATACATCTTAAAAAAAATAAAATGTCCCTTGAGTAATTCCAACCAGCAGCCGAGATGCAGACAACTGGTCTACATGTATTTCCTATTGATTATTTTCTCTCCAGAAAAGTTGGTTGCAATTTGAATTTTGAGGAATTCTAACATTTTATTATTATTTAATTCAAAATGTGTAAGAAGTATTACCTGTTATACTAAGTTTATAGTCTTGTGGTTTATGAAGGGATTAAAGTTGGTGTTTAAATGTTCTTGTTGTACTTTAAAAACTTTTTTTTTTTTTTGACAGGCAGAGTGGACAGTGAGAGAGACAGAGAAAAAGGTCTTCCTTTGCCGTTGGTTCACCTTCCAGTGGCCGCCGCGGCCGGTGCGCTGCGGCCAGCGCACCGCGCTGATCCGATGGCAGGAGCCAGGTACTTAGCCTGGTCTCCCATGGGGTGCAGGGACCAAGGACTTCGGCCATCCTCCACTGCACTCCCTGGCCACAGCAGAGAGCTGGCCTGGAAGAGGGGCAACCGGGACAGAATCCGGCGTCCCGACCGGGACTAGAACCCGGTGTGCCTGCGCCGCAAGGCGGAGGATTTAGCCTAGTGATCCGCAGTGCCCGGTGTACTTTAAAAACTTTTATGCTTATCCTCTGTCTGGGATTTTCTTTATTTTCATCGGTCTCTTTTTTCTCCAACTAGAGTTATCTCCTAGATAAAGTGCCTTCTGACATTCATTCACAGCCCTTGTATTTAACTTCCCTCCTTCTTTTATCTATGTGTTTGAATGAAATAAAGTCACACCATTCTACTCTTTTGGCTAGGCCTGTCTTACTCTTAGCTATGATTTATTATAGTCTGAAACTTGTAAATTCTGGGTCTAAGCTTCCATGAAGTGACCCAGTGTTTTTGTTTCCAGTCCACTGGTGATCAATTCTGAGGTTGTCTTCTGCCATGCTGCATCCCGTGGGGATGGGAGATAAGCTGTGGGCTGTGGAGTTGCTGGGGTATTGGAGTTCTGAAAGGACCCATGCGGGTGCTGTGCGCCTCTCCATTGGATAACTGAGGATGCTGAAGAGGGCTCAAGGAACTTGTCCAAGTTCATAAATCAGCCAGTGTTGTTACCTGAGAGTATATATCAAGCATTGATGGCAGAAAGGTTTGAAATTGAACTGGAATGAGGTTTCTGGATTACCCGTTGACTTCAATTACCTGATCTATCTCTTTCCTACTGTGGGACAGGTGTACTGTGACCTTATATAATAAAGATTCTTTTTGAAATGGGCTTGACTCAACAGCAAAATGGAAAAATGAGTAGCATACTAATGAATTCAGTGTTTTGTTTTTTTTTTTTTGTTTTTTTTTTGTGGCTCTAAATCAAATTTCAGATTTTGGTATCGTTATACAAGCTTGCTGTTTCTACTTCATAATTATTTTTCTTTTGCTCTAGTTTTAATCTTTTTAAGCTTGAAAAAAAGAAACTTGAGTAAAAAGAACAGTGATTTACAAATAGTAACTTAAATAGTCTGAAAGGAAAAGCCAGTTATGTCAAAATGAATTTTTAATACTACGTAAGTAATTTTTCAATTTACCAAAGGATAATCTATCTGTGCTCCAGCCTGGATACCTCATGGGTAGAGGAAGACTTTGAGAAATCAATAGAAGATGATATCTAACATTAATTGGATACTTAATATGTGTACTTAATCTGTTGCTGAGCTTTGTCTCATCTCAATTACCTACCTCACCTCATATCTTCCTAGGATTCTGGGAACTCACTCAGTCCCCTTGATGTTTTGGAACATGACAATTGTACTCCTGCCCTAGGGCCTTTGTACTTATGTCTCCTCACCATGTGGGAGTCTTTCTCAGGTTATGCTCCTGGTCTATCACTCATTTCCTTTGAGCCTCTCCTATTCCCTATAGAGTACTTCTTTCACTACACTAAATTTATATCATGTCCCACTTCTTCCACCTGTGCCATTTTCTATCCTAGAGAATGGCAAACCCTAACGAGTGAAATCCAGGCCATCTGATATTTCCCATAGCAAATGTACCACCAATTCCTTTTCATTCTATTCCCAGAATGCCTCTGGAATCCTTCTACCTCTTGCTGTTACCTTACTCCCACTTCTCAGCATCTCTCACTTAAGCCAAGCCAATTTTTACCTAGTTGGGTTTCATGCTTCCGTTTTATAGGTCTTTAAATAATTAAGAACTTCAGTTGTTACTGAATATAGCTGCGATCTCTTTGTTTTCCTGGTTGACTATCATTCCTTTGTGTGAATATGCTGCATTTGACATATTTACTCACCAATAGGCATTTGAGTTGTTCCATTTGCCATCACTAAGTGTCCTGCTGATGATATTTTTTTAACACTTCTCTTTAGGCACATGCATATGGGTTTCTCTGGGATACATACCCAGGAGTGAAATTCCTGGGTCACAGGCAAGTGCTTAACTTCATATTGTGGGAAGCAGCCCATTGGGCTAATGGCTTCCCAAACTTGGGCATTGCCAAGTTCTTAATTTTTGGTAGTAGAATAGGCATACACTGTGATCTTACTGTGTTCTCAGTTTACATGGATCTGATTGTCTTCAAAATTGATTAACTTTCCTTATGTTTGTTGGATTTTCTGTATACTTAATCGTATCTTCTGTAATTAACAGGTTCCATTTCCCCCATATTTTCATTTTTTTACTGTTCTGTTTCAAACTACAGGATTGGTGTTGGATGAAATGGTGAGGGCAGCCATCTGGTCTTCACCTGCTCAGATGGGAAGGCTGCTCCTCGGGTTTTCCCATGAAGAAAGGTGTTCACAGTAGGTATTTTATAATACTCTCTACCACATTAAAGAAGATTCCTTCTATTGCTAGCTTGAATACTGTTTAATTATATCACCCCTAACTATTGAGATAACCACATTATACTCTTCTTTAAACTGGTGATATGGTAAATGATACAGATTCACAAATATTAAAGTGCTCTTGCATTTTTTAAATAAATCAAACATGGCCATGGCATATTATATTTTCTTATTCATTGCTGAATCTAATTAGTAGTTTTTTTTTTTTAGGACTCTGGCTTGTGTCTTCGTGAGTGAGGTTGGTCTTGTCTAAAAAGAGGATAAGGAGTCTTTCATTCCCTAGAAGAATGAGATTCTTTAAGATTGGAATGATCTTTTTCCTAAAAATTTGTAAAAATCATCTTGTTTTGTATTTTCTTGATGGAAAATATTTACCTATTGCTTTGGTTTCTTTAATAACTAAAAGATTCTTTAGGCATTCTCTTTATTTTTGAGTTCTTTTAAGCTCTCTTGCTCCCTTTCTCTTTTTCTCTATCTAGCTATCTATCTATATATAATTGTCTACTTGTCCACATGTTTATATTTTTGGCATTATTTTAAGAACTATAGCTGGCATTATCTCTATTCATGATTACTATTACTTAGTCCTATCTTCTTTTGTATGTATCTGTTTCTCCAGAAATTTGCCCATTATTCTTCCCAAAGAAACACATTCTAGCATTGTTGATTGTCTTGATTCTTGGAGGCTTTAAAAAGTGAGGGAGTGAGTTTAGGAATTCACCAGCCTCAAGCCCACTGTGGATGAAATCCCCAAGGATGGAGGGCTCAAATCCATCTATGGGCTCTGCATCACCAGGACAGGACAGCTTCAAACATGGGCCAGGCCAGAGGACAAAAGCCAGTTGATGGCAGCATCAGTCAGTTACCCTATCTCTCATTCCCCTACTGTTTCCACCTCTGTTCCCACCTCCCCTAGCCTCCCCGACCCTTAATGCCAACAGTGGTGGCCTTAGGAACCTGTGAATGGGCCGTAAGAGGAGAAGCATCATGACATGCAGAACTGGAGCAGGGCTGGCATTAGTCATAGTGGCTACAGCAGGGGGATGGAGACTCGATTTTAAATCGGGAAAGAGTTGGTTCATTGTTGTTTTAAGATTTATTCATTTATTTACTTAAAAGGCAGAATGACAGAGAAGGAGGGAGTGAGAGAGAAAGAGATTGATCAACCTTCCATCTGCTAGTTCATTTACCAAGTGGCCACAACAGCCAGGTTTGCACCAGGCCAAATCCAGGAGCCAGGAACTCCATCCTGGTCTCCCATGTGGTGGTAAGGACATAAATACTTGAACCGTCGTCTGCTGCTTTCCCAGACGTTGGCAGGGAGCTGGATCGGAAGGGAGCAGCTGGGACTCCAACCAGCACTCTGATAGGAGATGCTGGTTTTCCAAGTAGTGACTTAACCCACTTTGCCTCAATGCCAGTCCCAAGGGCAGAGTTTCTGATGTCCAGATGAAACCGAACATTTGAAGTTGCTGATCTTGGACTGTATTTGTTGACTTTAAGAGACTGCAGAACGTATTGTTCCCTAAGACTGATGAGAAAGTTTTGGGCCTGCCTAGGTTTTCATTCAGGGACACAGATGATTCTCTGCCACGCAGGTTTAAAAGGCACAGTGGGCAGCAAAGACAAAAATGCTTTGGGTTTCATCTTATGCATTTGCTTGTTCAGTGTGCAGCTCATGAAGATGTCTTCACTTAATCACAAAATAACTGAGACTGGAGGTTTTCTTATAAGAAGGCAAGTGCTACGGGGTAGAAAACATAGGACTTCTTAACTTGGAGGTGTGATATCATCCGAAAATACTAGCAGCTAACTTAAAATGTGTAGTTGTTAGTATATGGGGGCTATACAGTTAAGTTATAAAGGGGTATGAGGAGCAGGTAGCTGTCACTGAGGGGAAGAATTGCATCTCCTTGGGACACTTCCTTGAAGGCAAAGGCAAGGCTTACATCCTTCGTCCTTCATGTGTATGTATAACATGGTATTTCCTCTAGTTTCTTTCATTAGTTAAATTGAATATACTGCATTTTTTCTATGAGTAATCTCATTTCTTTTTTCTTGTAACATTTATTTATTTTGAAAATCAGAGTTAGAGAGAGAGAGAGAGAGAGGGAGTTATCTTCCGTTCACTGGTTCACTCTCTAAATGACTGCAATAGCCAGGCCTGGGCCAGGAGCCAGGAGTCAGGAGCCTCCTCTGGGTCTCCCACATAGGTGGCAGAGGCTCAAACACTTGGGCCATCTTCCGCTGCTTTTCCCAGGCCATTAGTAGGAAGCTAGATGGGAAGTGGAGCTGCTGGAACACAAACTGGTGCCCATAGAGGATGGATGTTGCAGGTGGTTCCTTAACTTGCTATTACTACCACACCAGCTCCATCCCATTTCATTTCTAAGTGGGCTTTTACTATGGCCTCCTTTCTGAAAACTTAATCAATGCTGACCATGCACCATAACTATTAACGGCTGGGGGTCCTTGACTTGTGTGTACAAGCTGAACATTTGTAACCTAGTAGCTACATAGAACCCAGTTTATGTAAAAACTTTCCTGTTGTTATTTCATTCTCTGTGTTACTGAATTTTAGAACTCCTGGTCCTAAATTAATAACAATAAGAGAGCATATGAATGCTAGTATCCAGGCGAAAAAGTAGTCAAAGACCATCTCCAAATTGTCCTGTAGATTCTGTTCATTGCCTTCTGTCATCCTTTTCCCAGAAGGTTCTCCTGTAACTTTCTGTGCTATTATTTGGAAGAATATGTCCCAGAAAGTGTATTGGGAATTTGCAACTCAGCTCTTCTTCTGCCATCTCGGAACCTCTTGTGTCTGGAGACAGAGTTTGTTGGGTGTTATTTGGGGTTGGGATTTCCCTGTTGAGAACTCCATGTCTCTGATAACTTTCAAAGTGGCATCCCCTTGACATCCGAATGCACACACTCTCCCACATGCATTGTTGTGACATTCAAAGTGCTCAATATTTGACTACAAGCTTCAGTGAATTAAATGCTTCAGCCAGCTATTCCTCTCCACTCTTTCCTGTCTTTCTCTTTCTTCCTCTCTCTTTTATTTCTTTTCTCTCTCTCCCTCTTTTTGAAATAGAGCAGCCATTATGCCTCCACTTTCCCGAGATAGTCTCATTTAAAATACTGTCCATAATGGCTGCATGTGATTACTTACTCGTGGATGATATTGCTAAATCTTTTGCTTCAAGGAAAATGTTAACTCACGTTACAGTGCTAATGATACAGGTCTTATGTTCTTAAAAATAATTATGGATCAATAAATTATGGGGTAAATTAGAAAAACCTATAAAGTAATTTACTATAGTGTTCCTTTAGATATTGGTATTATGATTGATTTAATTTAGAACATTTTGATTTCTCCTCCTCTTTTTGTAACTACTGAGTAAAGCAGCAGTAGCGGTCATGATGGTAAGTATTGTATTTAGTCCAGTTATGTTCAATGATACATTTGATCAATCACTATGTGGGTATCAAGAAAACATTATTTGCCTGGCAATCACTGTCCTGCTCTGAGAAGGACAATTTGAGTGTTATTGTATCAGTTTTGGATTTATGTAGACTGATTATTGCATTTAGACCCTGGAAAAACACATGTGATAGAACAGAAAAACAGAGCTGATATGGAAAATGTGTTAAACTCACAGGAGTATGGGTATATGTAGATGGCACCTAAAGACTGTCTGATTCACAGCCCAGCCCCAGAACACATAGGTTGACACATGTAGCCAAGTTGTGCAAAGTTTCTTTCTAGAAGACATCATACCTGAATTGAAAGAAACCTTTGACTTTCCTATGCAAAGTCAAAGAGCAATGCCTTCCCAAACGGAGTTCAGTATATGGCGGGCTTGGGTGATGGGAATGAGGTGGAGCAGAGCTGGATGTCCTACTAAATCCCTCCTGCTGGACACAGCAACCCATAGCCCTGCTCTGTTCTCAGGAAGCAGCACATTGTAGCTAGTTCCTCTAGGTAACTCCCTTGTATCAGAGTTTAGTAGGAAAGAGGTTTTCTGTGCTTGAGGTCTGCATGAAAAAGGTATTTGTCCAATAAGGGCTGTTATCAGTGGTGGAGAGATCAACTCGTTAGCTTTTTCCAGCGCAGTAGCCCAAGGTTCTGTTTCTGTTTTATGTGCCTGTTTACAGATGTAGTTAGATTTCCCGTGGTTATTATTCAGAACTAGTATCAGGGGGCTAATTAATATTAATGTTATGAAACTTGCAGCAAAAGAGGCTGGATCCCTCAGTGTATTCCAAAAGGAGTTGTGGTTTGTTTGTTTGTTTGTTTATTTATTTATTTATTTTTTTGACAGGCAGAGTTAGACAGTGAGAGAGAGACAGAGAGAAAGGTCTTCCTTCCGCTGGTTCACCCCAAAATGGCCACCATGGCCAGTGCACCGTGCCCATTGGAAGCCAGAAGCCAGGTGCTTCCCCCTGGTCTCCTACGCAGGTGCAGGGCCCAAACTCCTGGGCCATCCTCCACTGCCTTCCCGGGCCACAGCAGAGAGCTGGCCTGGAAGAGGAGCAACCAGGACAGAACCGGTGCCCCAACCGGGACTAGAACCTGGAGTGCCGGTGCCACAGGTGGAGGATTAGCCTAGTGAGCTACGGCGCCAGCCCAAAAGGAGCTTTCAAAAGAGCGGATCCACTGTTGGGCTCTCTTAGAAACTCCTCAATTCTAAAATAAAAGTTGGAAGAAAAAAGTGTTAATTATATTTAGTTCTTATAAATTTCAAAGTAAATAGAATTTTTCCTACTTTCTTTATTGAGGTCAAATTCACATAATATAGAAAACATTTAAGCATTAATCAGAATTAGAGATTTTAAAGTGAACAATTCAGTGGCATTTAGTACATTCACACTGTACAACTACCACCTCCACCACCTCTAGTTCTAAAACATTTTCCTCACCCCAAAAGAAACTCCCTACCTATTAAACTGTTGCGCCCTCATCAGCCTCTGACAACCACACATCTATTTTCTGTGTCTTTGGATTTACCTATTCTGGACATAACCTATATGTAGGATCTCACAATATGTCGCCTCTTATGTCTGGCTTTGATTAACCTGAGTGTACATAAAATTCATTAATGCATCATTTCTTTTTTTGGGGCAAATAGTATTCCATCTTATGGATAGACCACATTTTGTTTCTCCATTCATCCTTTGATGGACTTTTGGGTTCTTTCCATCATTTGGCTATTATAAATAATGTTGCTGTAAATGTGTGCATTTTTTGAACACTTGTTTTCATTTCTTTTATGTGGATACCTAACTGTGGATTATATGGTTAATTCTATGGTTAACTTTTTTAGAAACTAATGAACTGATTTCCATAGCAGCTGTACCATTTTACAGTCTTGCCCGCCATGTGTGAAGGCTCATTCTCCACATTCTCACCAACATTTGTTATTTCCCATCTTAAAAATTATAGCTGCCCTAGTGAGTATGAGGTAACTCGAGGTACTTTTGATTTGCATTTTCATAATAAACAATGATATTGAGCATTTTAAAATATATTTTAAATATATATTTTAATATCAAAATAAATAAGAACCATAGATACAGTTTTCCAATCTATATGATTCTCTCTCTCTCTCCACACACACACACACACACACACACCCTCGTATCTAGAGCTCCTGACTAGAGGCTCTGCAGGAATTGTTTAATTCATTCCCTTGGCTTAAGATGCATTTGTTGATGATGTATTTGTTGGATGCTGGGCACTGCGGTAAACAGAGAAACAAGATAGATAAGTAGGTTTATCTTCACAAATTGTCTGGTTGTGAAGGGAAAGGACAATTTGAGACCCTGCCTGCTTAAGAGCTCAGAGACATCATTTTTTTTTAAATTTGTTTATCTGAAAAACAGAGATACAGAGAGTGAAGGAGATAGAGAGAGAGAGAGAAAGAGAGAGAGAGAGAGAGATCTTCCATCCACTGGTTAATTCTCCAAATGGCCACAATGGCCAGGAGTGGGCCAAACTAAAGCCATGAGCCAGGAGCTTCTTCTGGGTCTCCCACATAGGGGCAGGTGCCCAAGCACTTGGACCATCTTCTGCTGCTTTCCTAGGCACACTAGCAGGGAGCTGGACTGGAAGTGGAGCAGCTGGGACTTGAACTGGTGCTCCTATGGGATGCTGGCACTGCAGGTGAAGGTTAACCTCCTACATCGCAGCATAAGCCCCTCAGAGAAGTCTTACCCAGAGGGTGGCTGTCAAGAGAGACAGGGAGTGAGCCAGGTGGAGCATGTGGAACTTGGTGTGTCAGGTACTGGTCAGAGCAGGCAGCAGGTCCTGAGGCCGGAGGCTCACCAGTTCCTGTGCCAAAGTCAACCAAGTTTGGCAGGGAGGATACATAGGTGCTAGAGGGGGCAGTCATGTGGTTGGCCCCTGTAGTGATGAGGCCAGAGAAGAAGGAACTAGAAGCTAGGGACAGAGGTGCTGACATGAACTAATCTTTCAGCAGTGAAGAGTTCTGGCGAGGTGTCCAGCCTGTCTGCTGCTCAACACCAGCTCATCTCCCTGTGGCCTTCCTGCAGTCCCCTCCACCCAAAAGCCAGCACTCGCTGAGTTCCTGAGCCCTGGTCCCGAGTCCTGGCCTGTGGAAGCCCAGGTGAGCTCCTCAGCTCTCTGTGCCTCAGTTTCTGCATTGGAGGACAAAGAAGGCTGTTTAGGATTCTTACGAGTCTTCCCAGTCTAACATTTGAAAAGCCCTGAGCTCATCAACTAAGCATCATTAACAAACAGGAGACTTTCTTGTCCCTTCCTTTTATTCTTCCTTCTACCCCAAAGGCAATTCTTACCTGCTTCTGGGAGGAGCTGGCTTTTGGCCAAGTCCTCTCAGAAGAGAATGAATCTACCTAGCAGAGGAAGGGGCAGGCACTGCCGACTGACATATCACAGGCCCCAAGCTGTGGAAGTCGGCGAGGCCAGGCAGCCCTGAAGGAATTGAGCTTGTTCCTTTTGGGGCATCAAAGGCTCTGCAGATGAGACAAGAGCTGGTGCTGAGCTTGAAAGGGAGGTGAGGAGTAGACAGAATTTCAGCAGGTGCAGGGGGTAGCAATGCTGGAGAACTCGGGCACTGCACGGCCTGCCCTATTTCCACCGCTGCGTGCTTGAAATGTGCCTTTGTGGAATGCCCATCCCGCGTGATTATGTAACTACTGTCAATAAATATTGGTCGTTGTCATTGGGCACCGTGGGAAATGTTTAGTATGTAAATCTATAAAACAGCTCCTCTACTGAATGATCTCATGGGAAAATGAGATATAATTCAAAGTGGAGAAATAAAAATGTGAACTCTATGTAGAAAGTCTCAAATCAATGATGTAGAAGCTGTCTACACACATTCAGGACCGTGGAGAAGAACACAACTTGGAAATGTTGTAGAAAGTGTTTGTGGAAGAAATGAGACTTGCACAGGAACCTGAAGCATTAGATTATGGGGATAGGGGAGAATGTTCTAGAAAGGCAGAATACTAGGTGAGAATGCTTGTGATATAGTTGGAAGCCACTTTGTATACCAGTTGGCTGAAATGCTGGGCTGAGGTGGAGGACTGTCAGGTGAACTGCTGAGAGAAAGGAGGAAATCTAGTGTTGAAGACCTCATCCCTAAGCAGATGACTTGGCAGCTGTTTGTGTGACAGACTGAGGTGAAGAAGAAATTAGAAGCAAAGATAAGCCATGTGAAGCAAACCCTGTGTGTTTCGCCATGACTGCCTCACTAAGTGACTTCTCTCCATGAATGGGTCAGATTCCTTGGGCATAAGCAGTGATATGTGTCCCCAGCACCAGTAGAGCCTGGCTCACAAGGCATTGGAGGCTGCAAGGGCAGGCGTTTTACACAAACATATTTGTGGGTAGATAAAACTACAAAACAATGCTTATGTTTGGGGAAGTAAAAGTAAGCTGGGTTCTGAGATCTTTGCTACTTTATTTTCCATAATTATTTTGAAGAATCAAAAATTTTAGTTTTCTCTTTTTCAATTTAAAAATAGATTATATATATATATATGTGTGTGTGTGTGTGTGTGTGACTTCAAATAATCCCTTTTAGGGAGAATATTATCTTGTTTTTCAGTAGCAATGTTCAAAAAAGATTATACTTGTGCTATGCACATCTACGACAAAGTTCACCAGGCATCTCCACTTGGAAAATATATCGCTCATTTAAAAATATGTGCACACAGAAAGAGTTAGTAAATGTTAATATATTGTAAGAATTCAAGGTTGATATTAGCAAGAACTTCAATATTTTCTCCCAAAAGAAGATCATTGTTGGCAAAACTATGAATAGTTTCCAAGTTCATTTTCAGACTGTATTTGTTTTTATTAGCACTTCAGGATTTTATGTGGTGAGACAATTGTGTTTTCTTAATGTGCATCACGTCAGCTAACAAAGAGTTAGTTCTTCATGCTGGACTCAATTAACTTTCTCTGTGTAGACACCAGGTGGCGCCAAGTTGCAAATTCTTAAAACATATTAGCTTATTATTTTAGAAATGAATCTGGGCATTATGGCTGCTTGTAGTCTATGCTGACTAAAATTTGTTTAATGTTGCAAATTGTGGAAAAGAGATTCAAAGGCTATATTCAATATATTTTGTCCAGTATCCATTCTCATCAGTTCTTGCAGTTCAAAGACTGCCTTCTCCCCCACATGTTGACTTTTAAAAGAGGTAGGGGGAGAGCGACTTCACACTTAGCCTCTCCTTGACAACACTGGGATACCTGGGAGCCCCCCTCTCCATTTTCCTGCTCTCATTCCTGTTGGTGGCGGGGAGCATCTGGCCCATGGCTGTACACAACTTGCTAAATCATTTGGTCTGGCCCTGCCAAGGCAACTGCAGGTGGCACTTGAAATTCAGTACATCCACGGCAGGCTAATTTTTAAGTTGATAATTTTTTATGGCCTGCAAATGATGTGAATATCCAAATGGCCCTTGGCAGAAAAAAAAGGTTCCCTACCCTTGCAACCTGTAGAAGTTACTTACTAAGAGTAACTTACACTAAAGTGTTAGTGACTCACTGCACTAGGAGAGATAATGCAGAAAATATCATTTGAGCAGAGAATTGGATTGCTTATGAATTTTCAGATCTCATTAACAAACCAGCTCAGAAAATGTCTAAAATGCACATTTAATGTTACCAATATTCCTTTTCTCTGGATAGATAATCAAAACATATGTCATTCAGTAGGATGAATTTTTTTTAATCAAAGCAAATTTGGTTTTCCTTGTTTTCACAAGAATATTAAAATTAAGAATGGCCACCCCAAGTTTACAAATAACAAAAGTATATTTTTGGAGCTCAGATTTGAACTCTATGAGGAAGAGTGTAAAAAATGGAACAGGAAAAGACATCTGAATATCCAGGAACACTCTAATTGATGTATTTGAATCTGAAAACACTATTTATCATGGCAGCTAATGCAGAATAATATATAGTGCTGATGCTTCAAACGAACAGGATGGATTCCACTGTTGAAATTACAGCTTCTATTGTCTGTTCTTGCAGGTTATCCTTTATTTTTATAAAAATATTCCTCCTGCGGAACATGTATTTTGAGATTAAGAAGTGTCTTCTTTTTCAGAGAAGAATGTGTCTCACCGCTCAGCCCTGAAAACAGACTAGTGCTTAGAAAGTGATTCTGTAGTCCTGTAAAGGAGGAAAGACAAAGAGAAGCAACCAGAGCCAGGGGATAATTTTATTCATTTAGCCACTCACTCAAAGATGGGTCAGTGAGTGCCTACTGTGTGTCAGGCATGGTGCCAGCAGTGAGGACTTGCACAGTTAATGAGGAGAGAGGCGTGGTTGAATTAGGGGAAACTGGAGCACAGGGTGGGCCAGGTTCAAGGGTGTTTCGGAAGTAGAATTCACAGAACATGTGGATCTTTTGGGAATAGGGGTTAGAGCTGCAGATGAGTCCATGACATCCTTGTGGATTTCTCCCTTTCCTAAGGTTTAAAATTCTAAAGAACGAAATTGGTCAGGAGCACATGCATAGAGCCTGCCCCCGTGAGCTCCTCTACTTCCCTTGGGTTCTTTTTTCCCATCTCAAGTCTTGGCACAAGGGACATGGGCAAGTGTTTCTGACCGTCCCGGACCCCATTTTCTCATTCCACAATTAGATTAGTATAGGATTATCAACTTTTTAAAAAAAAAAAATTTCAGTCAACTAACCATTGGGATGAATAGTTAAGAAAGGCAAACTCAATAGAGTGCTGATAGGTTTGCATGGTGGGAATATTATGTAAATGCATTTGCATATTAATTATATTCACATAGAGGCCGTGTCTTTAGCATGACAAAATCTTAAAGCATTAATATCTGGTCTCTATTACTCCCCCATTACAGTGGAATAAAGGCCTGCGTTTTTCATAGTACAGGAAGAGAAACAGTCCTTTATTATATTATTTGACATTTATTGACTCAATCAATCATTGAAGGAGTGTTGATTAAGTGTGCTCCAAGTTTGTTGTGGGCTAGGTCTTCTGCTATGTGCATTAAACAATCCCTACCCTTTAGAATCTTGCCTAGCTGTGCTACCTGCTAGCCTCAGGACCTTGGGCATTTTCTGACCCCTTCATTTCCATCTGTAAAGATAAAATATACAAGGTGCTTGGAGTTTATGGTGCACAGTAGGAACCTAATTAATATTAGTTCCTTTTATTCATATGCTGTAAACAGGCCAGTTACTAGAATAAAAGAGAAACAGGAATAGAGGAGGCACACCTTGAGTCCTGGCTGTTAAAGTGAGAAGAGCCCCTGGAACGGGAATCTCAAGCCAGGTTTCAGCTTCTTTGCTTCCGTCTTCTTTTTCTCAGGGCATTCAGGACACGGGTATTGGTTTGAAAGCTTCTGACAGTAAGAGCCAAATGGCTTGTCTGTACCTTATGGGATGGGAAGTGATGAGTGATGGTCAAAGAGGGCTGTCTTTTTCTCAGGGAGGTGCAGAGGGAAGGAGAGAAGAAAGAGATGGCCCATGTTGCAAAGGAGGAATTTGTACATATTATGTTTATGCTCTTGTTGGTGTTTTCTTACCTTTGCAGGAAAAGACACAGAGACACACCATGGCAGGTTCCAGCCATTCCTCTGTGATCTCATGTCCCGCTGCCTTCCTCTCGTTAATCACAGAAAATAAAATAAAGATAGACAAGGGGCCTAAAGTTTCCCCCTCCCTGTTCCTCCTCCCACTCCCTCTTTAAGAATTTAAAACCAGCAGGCTGTCTAAAGCAGTGAATGCATTGTAAGTAAGTGTGGACAGGAATGGTACACACAGTAAGCACTGTGGTAATTTAATGAGCAGTCAGTGGCATTTGGAACCTGCTGGACAACAGTGATGCAGAGTCAGAATTGACAAGGCTCATGGAGACGGGGACTCCCGTGTGCCTGTATGCATGGACAGGGCCCTAGCATCATGTCCAGCCTCTTTACCTGTTTTCAGAGCCGTGAGTTCTGGGGGGCTTTTCTGCTGGATTTTGAGTTAGAGAACACCCAAAGAAGCCCAGAGAACCTTTCTTTGGTGGACTACTCCCATCCAATGCGCTTTTTTTTTTTTTTTTTTTTGACAGGCAGAGTGGACAGTGAGAGAGAGAGACAGAGAGAAAGGTCTTCCTTTGCCGTTGGTTCACCCTCCAATGGCCGCCGCGGCCGGCACCGCGCTGATCCGATGGCAGGAACCAGGTGCTTCTCCTGGTCTCCCATGGGGTGCAGGGCCCAAGCACTTGGGCCATCCTCCACTGCCTTCCCGGGCCACAGCAGAGAGCTGGCCTGGAAGAGGGGCAACCGGGACAGAATCTGTTGCCCCGACAGACAGGGACTAGAACCCGGTGTGCCAGCGCCGCAAGGTGGAGGATTAGCCTAGTGAGCCATGGCACCGGCTGCCAATGCACATTTATAAGCAGCTCTCACATGCCACTATGCCGAAAAAGAAACCAAGTCATGCTCACTTTGGCAGCACGTATTCTAAAAAGCAACCCAGTCACAGTGATTGAAAGCATTTTTAAATGATTTCTGTGGGTTTTCCCCATTGTTCACCTGGCTTCAGCCATTCAGCCGCGGAGACTTTTTGGTGCATGGATCTATGGTCCCAGCACACTGAAACCCAGGATAGGGAAAATTTTGATATTAGCATCCTTGTCTTATGAATCAGTCTGTTTTAGATGATCCCCCCCCCCCATAAAGTGATTTATCTTTATCAGAGAATGCCTAATCCTTGCTAGAAACCCTTATAGCTTTTTACTCTCTAAACTGGAAGAGACCAGAAAGCAGACAAATTGTTGCTGAGCTTGGCAATTTTTCTGTTCTGACTTTAGTTAGCCCCTCCCCACTTCAAGAATTTCAACCATTCCAGGCAGGAAAACCCACTTCAACTCCTAAGCTACAAACAACAAAGACACATAAAAAGCTGCCCTGGGAACTCAGAGAAGAAAAAGTTATTTGCATGAGGCCCCTTTTTTTCTCCTCTGAGTACAAAGTATTTCATTTTAATTACTAATTTATGGTCAGAATCAAGGGATCAATCCATTTCCCCTCTCTGTCTTACAGATCAGGAATGTGGTCTATAGCAGTGTTTGTCATAACAAAATTCCATTTTAAAGGACACTGTAGATTTTTTTTTTTTTTTTTTGCTTTACGTATAAGGATTTAGTCCATATAATGAGTTTCTTTATAAATGAGTTTAGAAAACAAAACACAGTAGCAGCTTTTGTCTCAAAGAGACTATAGGAATAATGAAATGTAGGCACTACTAAATTATGTCCTAGACTGAAGTATATTTTTACCATTAATTGGATCTAGGCCCTCTGACCTTTTTGCAGGAAGCAAACTAAAGGTATAATAATTTTTATAAAGATGAGCTTTCTGTACTTCCAGTAATTTTTTTCAGAATATTGAAATAATTTCTGGACATTGAAAGAAGTAGTCTGACTTTAGTGTTCTTGAGATAAATAGAGCTTCGATTTCCCTTGTTGTACCATTTTTTCTTTCTCTCTCTCCATATCCCTGCCTCCTCTCCCCAGATGAAGATAATATAGGTAAATGAACTCAAAAGACAATTCACATTCAGGAACAAAAATCTAATTGAATCAAATTTATATTTCTACTGATAAAGTTTTAAAATGACCTCATTTAGTCTTTTCCTAAAAATATCAAGCCAAACAGGAGCAAATGAAAACATTTCGCAAACCTATATTCCACAGAATTTTTCTTTTCTTTTGAGATTACGTGCTTTATACAAGATTCATAAAGCTCTGAAACTTAAGCATTGAAAAGAAGCTAAAAAATAGGAAATGTTTTCAGGGTATAGACTTGATAAACAAGTAGGAGTCATACTCAGGTTTAAGCTTGTTTGTTTCAGATTTCTGTATTTTTTCACATTTTGAGTGCTATTTTGCACGCTTTTTGCTCTACACATTTGGGCCAGTATTGCTCTTACTAGGTCTAGTACACACATTGTTAGTTAGTTCAAGATTTTTTACCATTTCTCCCTAAATTATATTTATAAGTCAACTGATAGACTTGAACAAATGCAGTGGGTTGATTCCCATTCTGTTATTACATGATAAAAAGAGTCACATTCTCTGTGTTTAACAATCGTGTGAACTGGTTAAGAGCCAAGTGTGTGTGTCAGAAGTGCTTAGTAAATGTCTGGTGGTGGTTCAGCACAGCTAAGGGGCACAGAGAGTAGAAGCTCTCAAGGTGCCTCCCGTCACATTATACCCATGCATGCAGACCAGGGCCACTTTGAACAATGTGACAGAGCTGATAAGATCATTGTCAGTTATCTTTTTGTACTTATAAGTTTAAATGAAAAAAAAAAAAGAAATAATTTAATCTTTAGGTATGAAATCATTTCCTCAAGAAACTAGTGTAGGATCTTATATTTAAGGATGATTATGGGAAAGGTTAAAGTGAATCATCTTGTTTTGCCATAAAATAATGTACAAAAAGTATGTATCTGTGCATACGCTCACATGCATGTAATTTTTAAAAAATAATTTCAGAGACACCAATGCATCTTTCTGTATGCCTTCTTTGTGCAGCTGTGGGAAGATAATTAGCAACACATATAGAGTATTTTGAAAGTAAAGACATGTGATAAGCAATTACTCATCTGTCTGCTTAACTGTCAAAGGTTGTTTGTAAGTGAGGTCAACAAGATGTTGACTACATGGTTGAATGCTTTATTTGAAGTAAAGATGTGTGATCTTTGAATGAAGTTATTAATGATGTGACAAAAATCTTGAAAACACTCATTTCAATGGGAAACTATAGTCAAAGCCTTGTACTAACAAGTCAGCTGCCAAGATCCAGCTTTGGAGAACATAATATCATGCTTGTGGATATTTGTTGCAACAATTCAAACTAGGAAGAGCAATAACTGTAATCTTCTCAATCTTTTTGCCTAGAACTTTTTCAGGATAATATATTACATAGCTAGTGGTTTTCCTAAGTTTTAAAAGGACCTGTTTCTGAACACGTGGCTCTTTCTCTCTGTCTCCTGATCTCTGTATATCTCTGTCTGTCTGTCTGTCTCTCTCTCTCTTATGCTCTCCTTCTCCCTCTTTTCCTTCTTCACCCCTTCCCTCCTGTCTGTTGGGTTTCCTCCAATAAACCCTTTCCCTTAAAAAAAAAAAAAAACTAGAACTTTTTCTAGTTTTGCCTTCAATCAGTATAGGTATGGATTGTGCTAGTAATTAATCAGAATTTTTCATTTCATGCTAAGTGTCACTGCCACCATTGCAATCATGCAGGAGACTTGGCTAGAGGAAGGTGCTGGTGTCAGGCCAGCCTGAAAGGACAAGGTGATGTCCAGGTGGCTTCTCCAAGTGTAAGATCATGCAGGGTGGCATACACAGCAAGTGGCCATTCATTGTTGAGTTCTAGTAATCTGGAATAGTATTCTGAGTCCTCTTATCCCCCCTCTGCAAACTGAAGAAATAATTTTTTTTTTTAATTTGACAAGTAGAGTTATAGACAGTCAGAGAGAGAGACAGAGAAAAAGGTCTTCCCTCTGCTGGTTCACTCCCCAAATGGCCGCTACGGCCTGCGCTGTGCTGATCTGAAGCCAGGAGCCAGGTGCTGCTTCCCGGTCTCCCATGCGGGTGCAGGGCCCAAGGACTTGGGCCATCCTCCACTGCCCTCCCGGGCCACAGCAGAGAGCTGGACCGGAAGAGGAGTAACCGGGACTAGAACCTGGTACCAATATGGGATGCTGGCGCCACAGGCAGAGGGTTAACCAAGTGAGCCAGGGCGCCAGCCAGAAATAAATTTGAGGTAGACTTAAAATGAGGGACCCACTTGTTTCAGAGAAAGTCTTCCCCACGGTAATGATAGAAAAACTCCATCAACTAAGTCGTGGGTGGCACTGGAATAGCTACTGAGTTGGTAATTAGCCAACATGGGGATTCTGTTGGGGATGGATCAGTCTTCAGTCCTGGGGCCTGATCTCTTTTCCTTCTGTGTCTTCTGGACCGTGGATGGTGCCATGTGAGAGTGGCTATTTTTATGTTATTACATAATGAGATTATCAGGTAATAGGAGCTTTAGTTCTTGTAAAAATAATTTGAGAGAAACATTTTTAGTAGAGGATTGGAGCAAACTCTTCTCCTCTTTCTTCTGTACAGAACTCATTTAGTAGCTTAATGATCCCGATTGATTGTGAAATGTTAGGGAAGGGCAACTACCCCCACTTTGTCTGTTTCCACATTTATTTACCTGTGCTCCTCAGAGTTTGTGAACTGATATTTTATGTTCCACCTGCTTAGAATGAAGCACAAGAAAGCACAATTCTGGCTTTACTGCATCCTGTTATTTCTTTTGATAAATATCCAGAAATGACTCACTTCTGGGCAAAAAGGCACTACTCCTTTGTGTGTGTGTGTGTGTGTGTGTGTGTGTGTGTGTGTAGCAGGCTGTGCTCCTTGAAGCTACAGAATATTTCTCCCTATTGTTGATGTGATAGCTGTATCTGTATCTTACAGGTGTTTATTGGTGTAAGTTCCTTATAATCTGTAGAACTGGAGCAGCCTCTCCAAGACCATAGAACAAGGGAGACAGCCTGGATTGTTTGTCATGCTCTGCTTCAGACTGTTAGTGTTATAAAAACAACAATCTGGGTTTGAAGGGAGATAATCGGAGCTTATTCTGATTAAAAGGAAGCAAAGTATTTTAAGTGGCTGGTGGGTGGAGGGCAGTCAGGTACAGCTATGGTATCTGATAGGTGGGATCTTAGCTGGTGTTGACAGCTGAGGTTTAGGAGAAAATGCTGGGGAGTCAAGAATGCTATTCTCTTCCAAAACATCCAGCTATGTGTTTGAATATTATCGGCATTTTCAAGAGGGATTTTCAAACGTGTGCAGGGCTTCAAATATGCAGTCCTTTGGTCCTGTGTTTTGAAGCCTTGTGAAACATAGTGTAACAACCAGAGCTGGATGTTTTACTATAATAGCAACCTCCAAGCAAGCTGTAAAGTGGAGATGTTGGCCCTATAAATTTTCCTATTATGTGTTAGTGCTAAATTTGTTAAAATTTTAACACATACATTCACATGTATATGGCTTATGCATTTGTGATCTGGTAATTGTGATCAAGTCATTTGTAGGAAATATGGTAACTTGGGACTGTGTGGTTATGAAATCCACTTTATGCTTAGTTTCTTATTTTTGTGTGTGTATTTCCACACGCCATGTGGATTTCTTTCTACCGTTGCCTTCATGTAAATGAAAACAAAATCAGTATACACAGATTCAGAGTTTTATAAAAAGCTAATATTTTAAAGAAGACATTCCTTATCTTTTTTCTTTTTACAGATTTATTTATTTTGCCTGAAAGGCAGAGTTACAGAGGGAGGGAGAGAGAGACAGACACAGAGGCAGAGACAGAGAGAGCTATCTTCCATACACTGGTTCACCCTGCAAATGGCCACAACATACTGGGCCAAGCCAAAACTAGGAGCCAGGAGCTTCATCCAGGTCTCCCACATGGGTGCTTGGGCCATCTTCCTTTGCTTTCCCAAGCACATTAGCAGGGAGCTGGGTTGAAAGTGGAACAGCTGGGGCCGGCGCCGCGGCTCACTAGGCTAATCCTCCACCTGTGGCGCCGGCACCCCGGGTTCTAGTCCCGGTCGGGGCGCCGGATTCTGTCCCGGTTGCCCCTCTTCCAGGCCAGCTCTCTGCTGTGGCCTGGGAGTACAGTGGAGGATGGCCCAAGTCCTTGGTCCCTGCACCCAAAGCACCTGGCTCCTGGCTTCGGATCAGTGCGGTGTGCTGGCCACAGCTGCCGTTGGGGAATGAACCAACGGAAAAGGAAGACCTTTCTCTCTGTCTCTCTCTCTCTCACTGTCCATTCTGCCTGTCCCCCCCCCCCAAAAAAAAAAAGTGGAACAGCTGGAACACAAACATATGAGTTGCCAGTGTCACAGTTATCACCTTAACGTGCTACATTACAACACCAGCCCCCTCCTCTCCTTCACATAATCAAGCTTGACACATTCATTCATTCATTCATTCATAGATAGAAGAGATGGGGATTGATTCCCTTTCTGTTGTAGGCCAGACATGGATCTAGATACTTGGGGAATGTTAAACATAAAAAGACCAAATCTGTCCTTGAAAGAATTGACATTCTCATTTGAGGAGATAGATGATTGATTAGCAAAATAAGATGGCAATAAGTGTTGTGGGGGGACCCACAGCAGGAGGGGAGTACTAGGCAGGGTGGGTGCGACTGATCTCCTGTGTGCACAAATGCCTAGAACAGCTGAGACTGGGCTGTGTGAAGCTGGGGATCAGGTACTTAATCCAGGTATACCACTTGGGTGGTAGGGCCTCAAGTGCTTGAGCCATCTCTGCTGCCTCCCAGACTCTTGGATTTGCAGAAAGCCAGGGTTGGAAGCCAGACCTGGGTATTGAACCCAGTGGGATTCAGGCTTCTTAACTGATGTCTTAACCACTAGGCTAAATGCCTTCCCCTTGTTTTAACAAGTGGACAGTTCACTGGTATTAAGTATGTTTGTGTTGTTGTACATCTATTTCCACCATCCATCTCTAGCATTTCATCATCTGAAATTGTTCTCATTTAACACTCACTAACTCCCCATTCTTCCCAGTTCCCAGAACCCAGCCCCCACCCTTCTTCTTTCTGTCTCTATAAATATGTGTGCTCTAGGGACTTCACCTGATAGGAATCATAGCGTTTGTCCTTTTGTGATTGGCTCACTTCACTTAGCATATTTTTCTCAAGGTTTGCACGTTACGTAGCATGTGTCAGAATAAGGCTGAATAAAATCCCATTGTGTGTGTGTACCCCGTTTTGTTTATCCATTCAGTTGTGGGTGTACACTTGGGTTGCTTCCACCTTTTGCTAATGGGAATAATGCTGCAAGAAACATCTGTTTGGGTCTTTGCTTTCACTTCTTTTGTGTACACACCCAGGAGTGGAACTGTTGGATTATGCAGTCATTTTTTGTTTACTTTTTAAAAGGATTGTCACACTCTCTTTCACAGCAGCTGCCCTGTTGGCACTGCCACCAGCAGTGCCCGTGGGCTCTGGTTCTCCACATCTTTGCAAACGCTGGTTGTTTTCTGTGTTTTGGTGAACTGACTTCTCTTTGAGACTATACAGTGGGGCTAAGAGCAAGAGCGGTAACCCAGGTGAGAGATAAAATGCTAAACAATGATCATATCCAGGTTTGGTTTGAAGGTGAGGTCATATGCTTTGCTACTGGATTAAATGTTGGGCATAAGAGCAAGAGAAACAAGGAGGGCTCAATGTTTCCTGCCCTCAACAACTGATGGGAATTATGTTTCTGTTGCTGAAGTAGAGGTGGGAAGAGCAGGTAGGAGGACAGAAACCTAAAGGGTTGGAGCTTGGACAGTGTCAGTCTGTGCCCCTTATGATGTCCATGGGTAGGTGGGACAGATGGACAAGTGAGACTGAACCAAGGGGAGCTTCAGGTTGCAGATAAAAATATGATATACTATATTTTATCTTTAGCTGCAAGACTAGGGTTTCTGTATTGTTTATACATCTCTGACCAAATCCTGACCCATCCAGTTTACCAATGACACACAGCAAGCTCCTGACGGGATACAGTGTGGGGAGGTGAGATCTGTTGCTACTGAGCAGTAATGTTAGAGATAGGCTCTTACCTTGGAAACCTGTGACATTGGTTCTCTGTCCTCTCTTATTCTCTGCATCATGCCATCTTCCATCTGTCCTTTGAGCCTTTTCCCTTCTTTCCCCCAACTCTCCCCTCCTTCTCCGGGGAGCACACGGGTCCTGAGGGCCAGGCTGTTCCTTTTGTAGGGTACACAACAGATTGCCATTATATAGCCATAGTGACTTCCATCTGAACATCCCAGACTCAGTCAGGATCGCTGATACTTGATAATTTATACTCTTTTAAACTAAGGACTCAATGACTGTTAATATATTGCCCATTTTTATCCACATTTTATCTTCAGTCTAATAGGAGGCCTCCAGGAATCAATTATGCAGAGACGACAGGCCTGTGATGAAGGTGCGTGTCTGGAGGCCTCTCTTCCCTCAGCTCTGAAGCCGCCTTGTAGCTGGAGCAGCCTCCCCAGCATCAAAGAAACCCCACATCCCCTGCCCTGTTATCTACTGTCCAGGCCTTGTCCCATTATTCTTTTCTATTTTAGATGACATCATGACAAAAATTCCACTTATGTCCTCTCTACCTATTGAAATTCTTCCCAGTTTTTCAAAAAGTATTCCCAAGACCTACTACTTCTGTAAGTTCTTTTCTTTTCATTGCAACCTGTATTCATTTCTCCTTTCTTTGAAATCTCATCACATTTTTTTTTTGCCATTTTTAAGTCATATAGGTAGGTAATTGTTTTATTTTGTGGGAAGGTTTTGTTCCCCAACTCAGATGGTTAGAGGATCTGAAAAAGGAAGGAGTTTCTATAATTTGTTCTGTCTTCTACTCATTTTCTGTCTCAGCAGTGGGCTGATCAAAATATGTCCAATAAATACTTGCTGGAAAAGGAAAGAGGGATATCTACTTTTCCATCATTTTCCAATTGTTTTGTTCACATAGATGCCTAGTTTATTGTAAGATAAATAATAAAAGGAGCGAGATTCCTCTGTGAAACACAGCCCATATTTTTTGGCGACTGTGGCCTATTGTTCTGCAGGTGGTTCAGTCTGATTTCAGGACTTGTGTTTGAATGTGAAGACCAAGAAGTTCTGCTGCAATGCTTAGTTAGGTCACATGTTCCTGCAGAGATACAGGTGTGGTCTAGAACAAAAAGTTGTCTGATGTGCCCATGTCCTACTCTTAAATTTTAACCAGGATCAAATGTTTGAGGCCATGGGACTTTGGTATGTAGGGGAAGTACATGTTTTTGATCGGCCTGAGTCTTAGGGAGCGATGTCTCAGAAGCCCACATGTATTCAGGTGGGCTGGTGCAAGCGCTTGGAGCAGCTCAGGTGTTTGGAGGATGTCCATGCAGCACCGATGCCAGAGCAGAAGCCCGTTAACATTGCACCGAATGTGTCCCATCACTTTGGGTCTTGCCACAGGTGCTGGGTTGCAGTACCCAGATCTCCCCTTGGGAGTAACGGGTGCTTCTGGCAGATGCCTCTCATGTCAGCACTCTTTGGGAGCTGCTTTAGCTGAGGAGTCAGATCTGCCCCCAGGTCTGCCTCCTCCTCGGAGAACTCATAGAGCAGGTATATGGAGCCTGTCTCCTTGTCCTTTAGGGAGAACTCTGAAGGATCACTCTCAGCCTAGGTGCTGAGCCCACTCCCTGCAGGATCTGCTGAGGCTGGCACCCAGTGCTGCAGTCCTGCCTTGTTTTCCTTTTTCTCCCACAGGTCGCACTAGCACATCTTCTGCATGCTAATCTCCACCCTGGAGTTTGCTTCCAGTAGTGCTCACATTGGACAGGCCCAAAGTCATTTTCTGGCCGTTCAGCTGTTGACAACACCTTTGACTTTGTGTTCATGTGCTTGATCAACCAACACGTTTGTTTTCAGGTCTGTTTTCTTCCAAGGGAAAACACAGGAGTATTCAAATTGTGTTTAGTTGTAAATCATTATGGTTGCTGTGATTGGTCTAAGTTAAATGACACAGACACAGTGATACATGTGTACAAGCCCCTTGAACGCATGCACATAGTGTGGTAAATCCTCTAGATTCAAGGTGACACAGAGCATTTGTAATTAGAGCTCACTTTTCACACTGTGGACTGTGTCATACAGACCATCTCATGAGGCGAAGATGTTCTCAGGAAACCCTGACAGTGTTTTGTTATCTTATCATGGGGCTGACCCCATTCTCTTATATTTATTCTCAAGATTCTAGTTCCAAATCTCAAAGTTTTGGCTTTTCTTATTTCATCTGATGGCATTCAATCAGCTAGAAAAAGAAATTTAAAAATTGATGAGCAGAAGTCTTCATGTAGTTGCGTTGTACTATGAGTTCCTTGAAGGCGGAACATGTATTTTGTATGCCTTTGTGTGTCCCACTGCACCTCACAGACTGCCAAGTTCATAGTAGGCACTCATCCATGCTTCTTGAAAGAATAATGGAATGCTGTTGAGGTTGGAGGTCCCAAAGCTGTCAGCCGAGAGCTTGGCAGGTAGAAATGCCTTATGTGGTTACCAAGGCAAGTTAATATTCGGTAAGAATTTCTTTCAAATGTCTTCTAGTCTCCTGGAAATTCTATACATGAACAGTAACCTGCCAGGGATCAAATTGCAAGCCAAAAGTCACCTTAGGAGGGTGAATAGAATTCTCAGTTTTATTTAGTAACTTCCATTTACAAAGCTTATTTTTTTCCCCTAAGTGAGAAACAAAACCAGAATTCTAACTCAGAGTTAAACCTAAGCAAACAGTGGTGAACACAATGGATTAGGGCAGCTGTAACCTGAGATAGGCCCAACCCTAAGCAAATGGTGCAGTCAGCCAAGTTTGTCTTTGATGCCCTCTCCCCTCTGCTGGCTCCACCTGCACCGTGATCCACGCTCCTGCACAGTCAACTTCAAAGCTGGGACTCCACCTACAGATCGACTCCACCTAGATACGGGCGGAGCTTTCCAAGGAACCCAAATTAGCTGCTCATAGACTCAGCATTAATTTGTTCTTGCTGCTAGTTGACTTTGAACTCAGTATCTCAGTTTTCTCTCTGTGTCACTGGCTTTGAACTTCAATGCTTCAGTGCCGTAGTTATCTCTTTATAACTGTGCCCTGATACCTGCCAGAGGGCCTCACAAATTCCAATCACTCACCTGCCTGGACTGAGCCTGACATCTACTGCTCGAATCTTCACCTGCCATAGCTACCCCAGATAAGCACCGTGGGTCCTACATGCATCTGAAACAGTTACTAGCCGTCCTAGTGCATCTTTCCTACCTAGGAATCATCCCTTGTCTTAAGAGTGAAGACTGGGAAAGTGCAGAAAAGGACGGAGCAGGGAGAACAAGGCGAATCCCCTGAGCTGTCCCAAGATTCTGGGATTTTCTCCTTGATCGTTCACCAAAGGAGGAAACTTGGCTCCCTTATCTTTCAAAACCCAGGTGTCTTTCTTCCTTATTTCCCCATTCTCAACCTCCAGTTATTTGAAAAATAAATCAATGCCAACTTGTTAATGGGCAACGACCACTTTAGTAACTGCGGCTACTTCCTAAATAGTAAACATATTTTGAGAGGCAGCCCTTTATCCACCCAGGGCTCATTTTCACAGGGATTTCAGAACAGAAAATAATTCTGGTGGTTTTTAGTCCTTTTCAAAGGACAGGCACATGTATGAAATGCAAATATGACTTTCTACATGAAATGAAATCCAGACTTGAGTACAAATGAGGATTTGGAAAAACACATTTTGAGAGCTTTAATTACCAAAATGAGAAAAATAAACATGATTGCAACTTGTAAATGAAATAAAAATGCACAGCTATTTAGATTTTTTTTTCTCTGTTAACCCCAGAAATTTTGTTACTTGAAAACCAAGATGTCACATCATCGTAGGATCATTGTTATATGTGCTTCAACTGCTTCATGTTGAAGATGGGAAACCGAGGCCCTGAGAGGTCAGGTGTTTCCAGGCACTCTCCTGCAGCAGGGGAGGGGCAGAACACACACCGCATGTGTTGGACTGAGCCGAGATGAGCTGGGGCCTTGTCAGCTGGGTTCACAGCTGCCTGTGAGCTTGAGTCTTGCTTTTCCTGAATGAACGTCGTAAGCCAGACAGACACATGGCCACTAGAATGTCATCTACACAGTGGCAGGGTCTTTGCTTTGCCCTCTGATGTACCCTGATTCCCAAAGGCATATGCCTACCACACACACATGCTAGAGAAGTGACCAGGGCCTCTGAGCATATCCTTAGCTTTCCTGACTGTACGGCTTTAAGAGAGCAAGTTTTTCTTGTTGAAAAACTCTCAGTCCTTTCCAATTCTCTGGAATCTATGTCATTCTTGAAGTTTCAGCTCAAAGTTCCTTGTGTGGAGTCATTTTTCTAAAAATGCTCCCTCTCCCACCCTCTGAATTCCTAGGGTGTCTCTGTATTGTTGTTTGAAACATGCCTGCCTTATTTTCCTAACCATACAATAAGCACTTAGAAAAATTTTTTAGATACCCAAGATGCTGACCATCCATCCCTATTCATTGATAGAGTGGCCGTGTCAAGGCAGAGTTCAGGAAGTGTCTTTCTTTTGAGGGCCACAGGACCCAGCTTCAGGGGAAAGTGGTGAGTCACTGGATCCAATTTGGAAGAGACACTTGGCTCAGTAGCACCAAGTGTTTGAGGAGAGAGACTTGACAGCCCCTGTGGTGGGACACAGAGCAGCCAAAGAGAATGAATTCAGTTCCTGAAAGGAAGGTAGGACAACCTTCAAGGCAGTCAATTTCCAGGCAATTTCAAGGATGGGGACTGGCAGACAGACTTGGCATTTTTGGGCTTCGGCAAATAGCATTAGAGCACAAAAAAGGGAGGGGCTAATTATGAAGATGTAAGCTGGGGATGGGTATGTGGGGAGGGGTTAAGTGATCTGAGCCAGGACACAGGGGGACTTGGGATGATGAACTAGCCAGATCATTATGTTAATAATTTTCTGATTCTTCTACTTCTTAACATTATCATTTCAATCCTAATGACTTTAGCAGCAATCTCTTTCACAGTAATTAAGAGCTCTTCAAAGTCACGGTCCTCAGATCACAATCTTAGAGCTACATAGACATTTTCTGTGCAGTGTCATCTCTCCATCATCTTTATTTCCACGGTCACCAAACAGAACCTTCATTGGATGACCAGTAGCTCTGCAGGCATGAGGTCTGTGGAGGAAGGGGCTCTGTCTTCTCCTTCTCTGTAACCCCAGGGCCACAAAACCCTCCCATGACACTCATAGCTGAAGGTGGTGTCCAGTCAGCTCCCCTCCTATCTGCTGAGGAGACGGAAGCCTTGAAAGAATCAGAGTCTTGTACAAGGTCACATCTACTTGTCTGTTGTTCATGCGGATGGTCCATTTCCACCCAGCCAGAGACCTCTTGGAGCCAGTCTTTTCTCTGCCCTCCCCTCCTGTCCATCGGCCTAGGAGTGTGGCTTTCACACTGCCTGCCTACCCAGAGCAGGTTTTCCCTTGTACTCCAAATGTTTATTTGTGCTGTTTCCTCCTTTAGACTTCTTCTTGTTCTCCTCCCATCTAAATCCTGATTATTCTGTAAAGGTCTTGCTGGTGCAATTTTGCCCTGCACGTTAATTTGTTTTTATTTTCTCCCACACAGATCTAGTGCTCTAGTAACCCCTATTGCTCCTACAGCCAGCACCTTACATTGAGTTATTCCTGAACTCTTCAGCTGAAATGTCTCCTTGTTGAGGTCAGGGACCACATCTTCTTTGGAATCCTTGCTGTCTTGCTGTAACTGTTCAGTTGGCACCTGCCTGATACTTCAGAGACACCTGCGTAAAGTAGAAACAGAATTTCCTCTGTGAAATAGATCATAGTTTCATATGCTCATGTAAATGATGATATACATGGAAAAATAGCCTGTCTCTATTTGTGAAACTTTCATCTTTTTCCCATGAAGTTTCATGTGTCAAAATGGTCTGCTCTGTTTTGCTGCCTTATTTTTAGTCTTTTAACAATTATACTCATATTTCAATATTGAATACACTTCCTCTTTTTGTATTAGACCATTTTCTGTACTATAACAAAAGTGCCTGAAGTTCAGTACTTTATAAAGAAAAGAGGTTTATTTAGCTCACTGTGTAAGAGGTTCAAGGGCATAGCCCCTGCCTTGACTTGGCTCTGGTGATCGTCTCATAGCAGATGGCATCACAGTGGTGGGAGTGCATAAGTGGAAGAGAGAGCCCATGGTGAGACAGGAAGCCAGGGACAATTCAGGGACCATCTCTCTAAGGAGCACTAACTAGAGTCTCATGAGGACCATATCACTTCCTTCCAAGGGCAGGGCCTCAGTAAACTAAGAACACCCAGTGGGCACCGCCTCTTAAAGTGCCGCCGCCATATAATATTGACACATGGAGAACAAGCTTCTAACAACACTTGAGCCTTTGGGGAACAACCCACAACCAAACCATAGCACTCCATCTCATCCTGCCAGCGCCCTTCAGGCTCGAGGGCGGGGGTGTGACTTAGCAGTTCACATTTTGTTTTCTATTAATTCCTTGGCCTCTTGTCTAACTGTCCATTTCTTGTGCGGCTCCAGCCTCTTAGCCTTCACTGCCAATTGCAGTGTGGTTTTGTGACATGAAAATACATATCCATTTAAAATGGAACCGAGAGCATTAAGCCATTTAAGCTAATAATACATTCCACTTAGGTGCCTTGCAATTCATCCATAAACTTTTGAAGGGTTCACAGTGCTGAATTGGAAATCTAAAGCAGGAATGTGTCACGATGGCTTTGGCTGGAGGAGCAGGAAGTTAAAAGTCTCCAGATTTGGAAGTGGTTAGGTAAGAAAGGGAAGTTCTTGGTGTAGACTTGCTCTAGTCAGTAACACCATCTTTTTTTTTTTTTTTTTTTTTTTTTGACAGGCAGAGTGGACAGTGAGAGAGAGAGAGAGAGACAGAGAGAAAGGTCTTCCTTTGCCATTGGTTCACCCTCTAATGGCCGCCGCAGCCGGCGTGCTGAGGCCAGCGCACTGCGCTGATCTGATGGCAGGAGCCAGGTACTTCTCCTGGTCTCCCATGGGGTGCAGGGCCCAAGCACTTGGGCCATCCTCCACTGCACTCCCGGGCCACAGCAGATAGCTGGCCTGGAAGAGGGGCAACCGGGACAGAATCCGGGGCCCTGACCGGGACTAGAACCCGGTGTGCCGGCACTGGTAGGTGGAGGGTTAGCCTGTTGAGCCGCGGCCCCGGCCTGATCTTTTTCAGTGTGGACAACTCAAGGGAGCAAGCCTGTGCTTTTCCCAAGAAGAGTCCAGGGGCCGTGGCCAGCAGCTGGAGTCCCTAGGAAGTACTTCTACAAGCTGATGAGGGGGCACGTCCTGTGCATCTGTATCTAGTGTGAAGCACCTGCTGATGTAGTCTGTTCAACCTGCCCTTACTATGTTCAGTGGCGCAGAATACTTACCGAGAGCTCTGTGGTGTTCAACCGGGAGGTAGTAACAACAAATCCCATTTCTCAAATTTGGAGAATATGCATCTGCAAACACTCACTCTGCCCTTCTTCCTAGGGCAGACAGTTTCTAGGGTGAACTTTACAGTTTTCCATCTTAAACTCCTGAATCATGGTATTGGAATTATTTTACTTCCCTGTGTTTGAAACACTTAATGCACATTTAAATTTCACCTCTCACCCACATGCACACAGGAAACCTCCCCCCAACAAAAACAATCGCACCTTGCACTGAGAAAGTTATGCTAACGTTTCCATAATCTTAGATTACCTACTTTTATACTTTTATGAAGAGATTACAAAAATGTGCAAGCTGCAGTTCCTTTTATTTATTTAACTCTCCTTGTTTTAGATCAACATTGTCAATGCAATGCTCCCAGACTGCTCTGTTTCCCCCAAATGGATTTTGAAAATATTTGGCTGGATCTTTAAGGGATCTTCCAACACCAAAAGCAGTTCACTCAATTACCTAGCACTTTAATGTGACCAAAAGAATATGAGATCAAAGCATGAGGCTTTTCCTTCATGTTTATTTGATAATTGTGGGCCATTAAAACGATGGATTTATTTTAAGCCTCTGAACCCATAAACATTTCACCAGTCTTCCCTGTACTACCCTCTTGGTAATAGAAGTAAGGTCCTGAGCTCTCTCTATAAATTCAGTGAAGTTCCATGTCCAGTATAAGGAGGTGTATTCCTGCTTTCCTGGTTGAATTTCACTGTGACCAGGACTGTGGAAGGAGCACACACCTGTAAGCCAGAAGAGTCAGAATCTTATTCTGAGCTGTGTTATTAGCCGCTCTTTGCCCTTAGGAAAGTTGCTTAACCTCACTAGCCTCAATTTGCTCATCTGTAAAATGGTAATAATAGCTGTGACCCACCCATAGACTCTGTGAGAACCACAAGAAAGCGCATATAATGGCATTTGGGAAAACAAAGCCGTCAACAAATGTGAGGATTAGAGTGCAGTGACATCACCTATACGTGTTATTTATGTAGATTCCGCCACGTTGCCCTGAGAGGGAGACACTGGTCCAACAGTGCGCAGGATCTACCTGCTCTTGTGTGCAGGCTCACTGCAGAATTGGTTGGTGGCTGCAGGTGTGGACCCGTGGGCCCTCCGGGTCTGTGCCCAGGTGTCTTTTATGGAGTGGACATTGCCCAGGGCCAGACAGGATGACAGTTTCCCTGTGCAGTAAGGCTCCCCATATGCAGCGCAGCCACTCCACCTGCCCTGTCCCTATAAGTGTTCTCTGGGACATTCGAGGGGCTGGTAGTTATCGTGTCAACTTCTTTCATGACCCCGCTCTTCTAAAAATGTGCCTCCTGACTAGAGATTCTGGATTACGCTGGATGCATTTTAAGATTTCTAAGGAAAATTCCATAGATCCAGGAAGAAACTCTGCCTCATAGTCAAAGGAGAATATGGTGCCTCAACACAAAGCTGGATGTTAGAACCACTGGGAAACTCTTCTCTGTTCTTTTTTTATACCCATCTTATGGAATAAACATATTTGTGGGTTTTTTTTTAAAGATTTATTTTATTTATTTGAAAGAGTTACAGAGAGAGGTAGAGACAAAGAGAGAGAGGTCTTCCATCTGCTGGTTCACTCCCCAGATGGCTCAATGGCCAGAGCCACGCTGATCTGAAGCCAGGAGCTTCTTCCAGGTTTCCCACGCAGATGCAGGGGCCCAAGGACTTGGGCCATCTTCTACTGCTTTCCCAGGCCATAGCAGAGAGATGGATTGGAAGAGGAGCAGCCGGGACTAGAACCAGCGCCCATATAGGATGCCGGTGCTTCAGTTCAGGGCTTTAACCCGCTGCGCTACAGCGCTGGCCCTATTTGTGTTTGAATTATATTGGAGGACAGCAATATTTTGGAGAGCATAAGGCCTCTGTAGGTCTCTAATTGTTCTTGATTGAACACCACACTTAGAAATAAGTTTAAATCATATGCTATAAATTATATACATATATATTTATTTAATTTGAAAGGCAGAGACAGACAGACAGACAAATGACAATATTCCATCTGCTGGTTTGCTCCCCAAATGCCTCCAACAGCTGGGAATGGGCCAGACTGAAGCCAGGAGCCAGGAACTCAATCCAGGTCTCCCAGAAGGATGTCAGGAACCCAAGTATTTGAACCACAACCTTCTACCTCCCAGGGCATACATTAGCAGGAAGCAATAACTGAGCCACTCTGACACAGATGTCTCAACTGCTCTGTCAGATGCCCACCCTAGTGGTTCCAGATATGAAACATAGAAGACAGAAATTCATCCTTGTATTGAGAGAGAGAGAGAGAGAGAGAGAGAGAGAGAGATCTTCCATCCATCTTCCATCACTGTCCAAATGACTGCGACAGCTAAACCTGGGCCAGGCCAAAGCCAGGAGCCAGGAACGCCACCCTGGTCTCTCACATGGTGGGAGGGGCCGATTCCTGGGTCTCTTTTCTGCTGCCTTCTCAGCTGTATGAGCAGAAAACTGCCGAGACTCACACTAGCATTGTAAGTGACTTAGCCTGCTGGGTCACAGCACTGACTCTTGTATTGATTTTTCAACCCCAACAAAAATATAAGATGTTGGAAGGCACAGGAGTTTGAAAAATGATGCCGCAGATAGGAAAACAGGGAAAAGAAAAATTGGTTCAGGAAAGGAAGCCTGCCCATCGGAGATCTTTGTGACCATCTCATCTGCCTCTGCTCCAAGAGCAACTTTTATTTCTCATTCCTCAACCATTCCAGGCTTGAAGACATTTTGCACATCCACAACAAGTTGAACTGAGGACATGCACAGATCAAGTGAGAGTATGGTAAAGTTTTCATTCTGTGCAAATAAATGCTATGTCTCCTTGAATTACAGAAAGTTGTAGAACTAAAAAAAAAAGTGGCCTGAGCTTGAGTTCATTCTTGCCTTCAAAAAATGGTGCCATCTGTTGCTAAATCCATAAATAACACAACCCAAACCATACGGATGGCCGTGGGGTACTGGATGATGGAAAGAGACATCATTCATGTTCATATGGTTTAAAGGCTATCAGCATTTTAACAAAGTCTTGGTGTCTGTGGGGAACTTGCAAAATATGGAAAAGTAAGACATTTTCCTAATGGTGTGAGGATGCTGTATTTTTAGTTAGGCAAGTCAATAAAGAAAAACGAATGACTAATTTAACTCCACTAATTCACTTGGTCAGCTGCAGATCCTGGACATCTCATTCCAGAGGGTAGCGGAGGGAGGTGAGAACCCTGTGTTCCCTTGGTCCCAATCAAGTGTAATTAACTGGGTCACAATTGGTCCCTTCTAGCAATGGGTCCCTTTAGTAGTCTCTGGATAAAGATTCTTTCTCTCTCGCCTACCTGAATAGAAGCAACTTCGAACCTGTGTAAAGGAGTTTGGGGTAATTGGAAATGTTTGCATTCAGTCCCCTGTCCACTGGCATAATTTGTGTTTTGTACTACTCAAGACGTCTACACATTGAGTTCTCCTGCTGCAGCTCAAAATTAACTTAATATTTATTGCTTGTATTCCAGAAAGTGCTCTGGGCATGGGAACACAATAGTGTTGTCACAGTAGTGACAAGTTCTGTGTCCTCAGGATTCTTGTATTCTACTGGGCAAGATAAGCAATTAAAAAGAAAGCAAATGGATGGTGAGTCTGCACAGGAATAAGTAGTCCCTTCATCCCCACAAATGGCCATGATGTGAGAAGACACCTGAGGTTTAGGGTCTGGAAGGGGCTTTGTGTGGAGATTAAACGTGAACTGAGACCTCAGTATCCAGAAGAACCATGCCTTTGAGAACCTGTGACAAGGACATTCCCCCCACTCATCCCCCCCCAAAAAAAAGAAAAAGAAAAATTTAAGCCTCCTTTACTAATATTCAACCATGTAATACCCTAAAGGAATAATAGCTTACTAATCTAGTAGAATTCTAAAATTGCATCATGGCTTAGCTTGACTTATTCCAGGAAAGCAATACTATTTTCTAGAATAAGCAATTCATTGCATAGTGGACCAAAGGAAAGCAGTCATCTAATTAGCTCAGTAGATGTTGGAGAACCATTGGGTGAATTGAACAGTTTCTTTAGAACGAACGTCTTAGAATCTAGGATCATAAAGAAACTTCCTTAACTTTGTGATATTGATATAAACAGAAGTGAACTGTAAGCAACATGGTTTATGGGCAAACATTTGATTATTTCTTCATGATTAGGATCAAGACATAGATGACTGCTACCCTTGTTAATATTTAAGACATGTTCTGATGAAAGAAATAAGACAAGAAAAATTACTACAGAAGAATATTTGATATAACAATATGAAGGAAAGAAAAACTTTTAATTTTCAAATGATATGATTATCTATTCAAAAAAACTAACAGAATCAACAAATAAATGCTTCAAACTAATAAGAGAATTTAGCAAAGAAGTGGGATTTAAAATTACCCTGTATTTCTCAGTTGTATTTTTCCTTATCAACAGAAAACAACTGAGTTGGATGATAGAAATAGTGCACATTTGAAATAGTAACACGACTACACATATCCTGAACTAAACTGGCAAAGAGTGCATAAAATATTTTAAGATAATTTTAAAGCTCTATTATAGAATATAAAAGGGGATTTTTTTAATTAATGGAAAGACATACCAGGTTGGTGGATAGGATGATTCAGTATTGTTGTCAATTTATCTGCATTTCATCAATAATTTCATCATAATTCCCATAAAATTCCAGGAGGACTTTTTCTGGGAACTCAAGAAACTGATTTACTTTGAAAAATAAAGGCCTATTTTTGGAAAAGCCTATCAAAAAGGAGAAAAATTCCCTACCACTTATCAAGAGTTATTTAAAAAATAGCAAACACAAAAAAGAACCAAACCAATCACATTAACAACATGGTATTGGTGCAGGAACTGACCACCAGGTCAATGGAACAGGAAAGAGAGAGCTCAGAAAGAGAGACTTAATATTTTTGGGACCCCCAACATCTGACATCTGACAGCAGTCCCACACACTGTGTGGACAGACACTTTACTTAGGAGGTAGCTTGAGAAAAGTGGGTCACTAAATGGAAAATATTATTGGATCCATAATTCACACAATGTACAAAGTTAAACCTGGTATGGATTAAAAGCCCACAAAACAAAAGAAAATTCAATAGGATATGTTTGTGCTATTGGGATGGATGGAAAACTTTTTAAGAAGACTCAGATTCTAAGGTGAAACAATTTTGGAGTGTTTGCTTTTTAATTAAAGGGTTATTTTCAGTGAAAGTTATTATTAATCAATCAAGTTAACAGTTGAGTTAAAAAACTAAAAGGTATAGCTCTCTGCTATGGTCTGGGAAAGCAGAAGAGGATGGCCTAAGTCCTTGGACCCCTGCACCTGTGTGGAAACCTGGAAGAAGCTCCTGACTCCTGGCTTCGGATAGGCTCAGCTCTGGCTGTTGCGGCCACCTGGGATGTGAACCAGCAGATGGAAAACCTCTCTCTCTGCCTCACCTTATCTCTCTATGTAACTCTAACTTTCAAATAAATAAATAAATCTTTAAAAAAAAGTACAAGGTATTTGTAATGTCCAAACTAGGGTGTGTTCAAAGCTCCTACAAACAAAAATAAAAATACAAGAACCCAACTAGAAAAAGAAGCAAAGAAGTGTTTTAGATGATTCTTAGAAGGGGAAAACCAAAGGCTAAAGGAAGCCTGTTGACTGAGACCTCAGCTTAGTGAGGTGGGGATCTTGGAACTTCCTAGAGTGAAATAGAAGAAGGTTCTACAGAATTCACTGGAGGGCTTTGTCCAGTTCCCCTCTCTGTGGCTGCAACACACATTTCCCAACTGCTGGGACTGTCAGCTGCTGGCATCTCACAGTGATGCCCTACTAGGACACACCAGGAACCGCAGGGACCTGCCTGGCCCAGAAGTTAGTTTATGTGAAGTCATAGAGGCCCAGCCATGCTGCGTAAATTTGGGACAATTTTGAAGGCCATTCAACTTCCAAGATCCCCATGAGGTTGGATCGGGCCTTAGTATCAACCGTGTTACTTGCTTGCTTATATTTCTGCCCAATTTTACCTTCTTCACATCCTAACAAGGCCTCTGATGGATTATTCAGTGTTCTACAGACACAGAAGCAGTAGGATACTTATCTATCTCTAGATCTATCGATCTACCTATCAATCTGTATCTATCAATCTATCATGGGGAATTGATGTAGGACCTCTGCTGGTGTACATGAGTTCCAGTCCAAGTCTGGCGGGCTGAGAACCAGGAGGGCCAATAGTGTAAATCACCAAGGTTGGGACACCAGTGTCCCAGCTCAGCAGTAAGGCAGGGGTCAACAGGAGCACGTTCCTCCTTCCTCTCCTTCTTTGTTCTCTTCAGGCTCCTGGTGAGTTGGCTGATGTCTGCCCACTAGGGAGGGCAGTCCACTGTGTGGAGTTCACAGATGCTAATGCTGAGCTCATGGAGGAGCACCCTCACACGCATGTCTGTGGTTGTCAACACCACATTCCCCATCAGATTCCTCAATGGACCTTCTGCACATAGTTTCCTGTCCCCAAATCTGCCACCAGGGTGTTGGTCTTAGTCCATTCAGACTACAACCAAATGCCATGGTCTGAGTGGCTTATAAACAGCACGTGCTTATTTCTCATGGCTCTGGAGGCTGGAAGTCAGATCAGGAGCCAGCATGGATTCTGATGAGGGCCCTCTTCTGGGCTGCAGACAGTCCCCTTCTTCTTTTTTTTTTAAGATTTATTTTATTTATTTGAAAATCAGAGTTACACAGAGAGAGATGGAGAGGCAAAGAGGGAGATCTTCCATCCTCTGGTTCACTCCCGAGTTGGCTGCAATGGCCGGAGCTGTGCGGATCTGAAGCCAGGAGCCAGGAGCTTCCTCCAGGTCTCCCAAGTGGGTGCAGGGGCCCAAGGACTTGGCCATCCTCCACTGCTTTCCCAGGGCACAGCAGAGAGCTGGATCAGAAGTGGTGTAGCCGGGACTCGAACCGGCGCCCATATGGGATGCTGGCACTGCAAGCAGCGGCTTTACCTGCTATGCCACAGCGCTGGCCCCAGTTACCTTCTTGCTATGTCCTGAAAAGGCATAAAGAGAGAAAGAGATCTCAGAGCTCCCTTTTATAAGGCATTAGTCCCATTCATGAGGCTGCACCTTCATGACCTGATTGCCTCTGAACGGCCTCACCTCCAAATGCTATCCCACTTGGTCACTGGTGTTTCCACATGTGAAATTTGGGGATACAATTCAGTGCATTGCAGAGGTCAGCCCACAGGCTGGAGGTGATAGGGATACAGGAACTGTTCATCGTATGCAAAGCTCCTTCCCTCCCCTTTGTCAGCGAGAGGACAGCTCCTCCCAGAAGTTCCCAGAAATGCACTGCTGACAGGAGCCACAGAATCTCTGAAGCCCAGGAGCTCTCTTCTTTGTAAGCCATGGGCAACGGACAGAAATGAGCTTCCTGCTTGTAATGGGGAAGTTGGGTCCAGAGTGGCGAATTCCAAGTGGGGCCTTGTAGCTAAAAGATGGGAACATTTGTTAGTCTGTGCAGCGGGGGTGACTTCACAGTGAAAATATTCCAGAGCACAGGAAACCTTGGCAGAGGCGGAGTGTTCACACTATCCTCAGAATGAAATGGCCGGGTGACCAGTTACCTATTAATCATGGTAAGTAACTCTGGGCTGGGTGTGCAGAAATGGAGAGCAAAGGCATCTCACGAAATTTGTCAGACTCGAGTTAGTTGGCTGACTCAGACCCTTTTTACCGATATCGAAAGTGGGTCCTTTGAAGGGAGACCCACAGTCCTGCAACAGGAATAAGTAGCAATTCTTGATCTGAGCTTTCCAACATGTGAGCTATGGACCTGCCCCATAAGGCCTGTGCACACACCGGAGTGGAATACCAGACTTTTGGGGTTGTTGGAACTGACTTTATATTGATGCTAGTGGCTGGGAACGATAAATGCCACAAATTCACTGGTCAGAGTTGGGGCTTAAGTACTTTGCGTAATAGATGGGCTTTGGCCTGACTTCATCTCATCATGGGAAAAGCAGGTCTACTGGCTTGCACTGTGGTCATTTGGCTAATTTCCCAACAAGTCATTGCAATGATAACAGTGAATAGTTTTGAGTTCCAGTACCCAAAGTTAATATGATAGTTGTGCCCTGTATTGGCTCAGGAAGTTGCCATTACAGAGAAGTTCTGGCTTTTGCTGGTTGGAGTTCCAGTAGCTTCTGGGATACGGCTGCAGTGGACAGCTGTGAGCTTCCAAGGCCCTAGACAATTCCCAAAGTGGCACTGGGGTAACGATGCCTGTTCATCCAGCTTTCAGAATAGTTCAGCTTCCTGCATTATATGATTTCTGGGTTTCCTCCCCATCCTTGTTTGCTCCTTTAGCCATTCCTACAGTTTCTGCATGGTTTCTATCTTCCTAACTGATCTCTGACTCCAAAAACTTATTGTTAATCAGATATTCTCAATTTTACCAGTAGTTAGATAAACGCAAATAAGAACACCAGTTTTATAAATTCGGTTGTATATACTATTGTATATACATCAGGTTAGCAAGAAAGTAGACAATCTTTTATATAAGTGTTGGAGAGGACACGGGGAAATGAGAGATCTAAGCGCCGCTGGAGGAAGTATGGGTGTGAAAGGCATTCGGGAAGACAATTGAGAATTCTGTAGTAAATTGAATGTTCCCTCATCTCATGATGCAGCAGGTCCATGCTCCATGTTTGAAGTGTTTGCATTGTGCCATGAATGTCGTACTAAGTATTGCAGATGTTTGGACCATGCTGTCAGTGTGCTGTTAACAGTAGAGGCAGCCTAGGGATTTATCACCAGGGAAGTGGCTAAGTCAAATCTGGCACATGGATACTGTGGGATGTGGTGCAGCGGTAAGTGGTGCTTGTGACACATACATGTCGCTCCCCCTCTTCGTGGAGGAACGACACTAAGCCCTGCCTAGGTTTCCTATCCGAGTCACGGCACCATTATGTCGCTCCCCCTCTTCGTGGAGGAACGACACAGGACCCTGTGCTGTTCTTTCGTCTGCTCGGCCCTTCCCGGGTTTGCTGCTGGTTCTTCCCGGGTTGGCTACTGTCCCTTCCACCTCCATGGAAGGGCGGTTCCCCCTGCCACTTTCCCCACTTCCGCGGGGGAGCGGCACACCGCCGGCCGGCTCTCTCGGGGGCTGCTCAGATGTTCCTCAGGTGTTCCTGGTGCATGTTATCTCTCTCCTCCTGTATAGTCCTCTTCTGCCAATCCCAACTCTGCTACCCACATGCCGAGTACGCTGCTCTCCTCCAATCAGGAGCAGGATCAGCTTCTGCAGGTCATCACTCAAGTTGGCGAGAGGCAGCTGCGTAGAAGTTGTTTGCTCCTCTCCCAGCGCCATATTGTGGGAAAGCAGATGCATAGAATAAGTCTTAATTCCAGTAACTTAGTCTAGTCCGAGTTGCTCCCCACAATACAGAATAGTATACACAGACCTTAAACATTTAATGTGAACCAAGAAACTAAGAAAGAGGATGAGACCTAACGTCCATCACTATTTATGGAAATTAGTAATGTGCTTACCTAATACTGCAGATATTGTCTGAGAAGCATCCTAGATATGCATTTTCTTCCAAGTGGAAGACCTCTTGGTTTTAAATACCCAACTGTCACAGATGTGCGTTTCTTTCAGTGTAATATTTCCCACTGTTGTTTTTATGAGAACATTTTAAGTTTGGGATCCTAAATGTCAACACAATATTTAAAGTGAAACTATAAGCAGAAGAGGCTCAAGTTTATTCTAAATCTGTGACTAGATTGTCAGTGTCCCATGTGGCTGTTTTGTCAAGACAGGGCTGGGTATGTTGAGTGCTACTGGGGCTGAGCAAGGCTGTGCTGCTGCCCAGACCACATTTCATCCTATTATGGTAGCTTGCTTCTGGCTTCTAACACATGGGTGTTTTAGTTACATCTGAAGAAGTTGGTTTGGAGTTTTGGGTTAAAAAAATCACTTTGCAAATAATGTACTATAGGCACCTACTCAGCATTTTCATGACTTCTATGAATGGATTATATAAGCTAAGTGGTGAAATAAATAATGAAAAGGAAATGTGTGATCACAGTAATGTGGGTATATGTGTGAATGAGAATATGATTTGGAATAAATGGTTAAAATGCAGGGACGGACATTTAGCCTACTGGTTAAGATGCCAGTTCAGATGCCCTTGTCCCATGTTGGAGTACCTAGGTTCCATATCCAGATGTGGTTTCTGGCCTTACGAGAGAATGATGATGGCACAAGTTGTTGGGTTCCTGGTATCCACCTGGGAGACCTGGATTGAGTTCCTGGCTCCTGGCTTCAGTCCCTGGCTCAGCCCAGGGCTGTTGAAGGCATTTGGGGTAGTATACTGGTAGATGATATTTTTCTCTCTCTGTATCTCAAATAAAAAATTTAAAAAGGTTTATTTACTTATTTGAGAGTTATATATATATACAGATATATATATATCAATGTTGGCCACCAGGGCAAAACTAGGAGCCAGGAGCTTCAACCGGGTCTCCCACATGGGTGGCAGGGGCCCAAGCACTTGAGCCATCTTTCAGTGCTTTTCCAGGCCATTAGCAGGGAGTTGGATAGGAAGTGGAACAGCCAGGATGTGAATCAGGGCCCATATGGATGCCAGCAGCTTAGGTGGTAGCTTTACCTGTTATACCACAACACGGGCTCCTCCAAAAAATAATTTTTAAAAGAAAGAGTAACAAATGAAAAAAAAAGGTCTCATTTGTTTAGACTGATGATGACACTGCACTACAACTAACTGTCTGTTCTTGAGGATAAGGAAGTAGTACCATCATTACCTGTACCACCACCTCCTTGACCATCACCATCACCATCACCATCACCTCTATCACCAGCATCACTATTACAACAAAATCCAATCAACGTGAAAGATGGCCAAAGGCAGTGGCAAGCAAAGAATCAGAAAAGTATGTTAATTATGAGTAATGGTGATATGTGATGGGAGAAGACTGGGCCATAGTAGAGCTAAAGTACTGGTCAACACAACATGGAGGAAGGAGAGGGGAGTTAGGAAGTCGGACCCCGAGAGGTCTGATCATTTTCAGAGAGCAGACAGGAGCAGCACGTTGCCTATGCTCTCCAAAGTGGCTTGGCGGGAAACAACCATGAAACTGGGCAAGGCAATTGTTGTCATTGCCGGAAGCCACTCATGCCAGTTTATTGCCTTCCAAAATGCTGCTTTATTTTAATGTAAACACAGCCTAGCACTCCACAAAGGTAGATCAACTTCAGCTTTTCAGCCATGTTCACGTCTTGGGCGAGAGACTTCTCTGTTGAAAGTAAGAGCAGCACTGTGAACTAATTTCAGCTGGGCTTCATTCCCTAATTCAACTAAATGAGCCAAGTCCTCAGCCTATAGCTTTTTATGACAGTTTACACTGTGTTGCATAAATTGAGAATCTCGTCTAAATAATCCCTTTCTATCCTCACTGCTTCTACCCTTTAAATATCTGATGATGTTTATCTTGTCTTCACTTAGTCCATGATTAGGAAAGATGTACACACTTAGCGTCCTTAATCTTTCTTCCTAAATCAATCCTTGAAACCAGCCCCTTAATATTGTTGTTGCTCTGTTCTTCTCTGAACCTCTTCCAAATTGTCTATCTTTCTTGTATTGAGCTGCCTGGGCTGCCTACGCTGAAAGCAGTGCTGTGATGAGCACAGATTCACTAATGTATCCTTGTAGCATGCTAATACTTCGGGCCGAGCCTGCTACAGTCGTCTCCCTCCTCTCCACCCCCGTTTCTGTCTGCAGATACAAGTCAGATTCTCGACTGTCAACTCTGTTTCTTCATGCAGGATTATTGCTGTCTAATGACTTCCCCAGCCTATTTGAGGCTGAAATACAAATCAAGAAGGGAAAAGGCTTGAGGTATAAAAAGGGAAATCTACATTTCCTTTCAAGTGCCCAGGAATTTCGTGTCCCAGGAGTTCCAGCATCTCCCTGATGATGACTGCATTTTCAAAAATTTATAATTTTGGAAGGCACACACACACACAGGGAGAGAGAGAGAGAAAGAGAGAGAGAGAGAAAGAGCGCCCCCTCACAACCTCTGGTTACTCACTAAATGCCCACAACAGCCAGGGCTGGATCAGGCTGTAGCTCGGAGCTGGAACTCAATCCAGGGCTTCTACATGGGTGGCAGGGACCCAACTGCTTGCACTATTACCTGCTGCCTCCCAGGGTGTACATTAGCAAGAAGCTGGAATCAGGAGCGGATCCAGGACTTGAACCCAGGCACTCTGATATAGGCTGTAGGCATCCCAAGTGAAATCTTAACTGCTGGCCAAATGCCCATCCCAGAACTGCATTGTCTATGCGTGTATCCTTCTCTACTCTCCTAAGGACCTTCACAAGAAAGCCTGACAGTGACTCTAAAACAGGCAGGCCACACGTGACTGTCCTTGTTTGTAGGGGTTGCAAGCTGAGCCCAGAAAGAGCAGAAGTCGACTGCTCATGACCCCAGGCACATGGACCCCCTAACCGCTCATCAGAATCTTCCCCCATCACACAGCCGGGTCTTGCTTGCATGTTTGCACCAGCGCACAATCCCAACTTCTTTCCATTTCATAAATCTGTTCTTATTCTCCCTCCTTAAATGAAACCTTAAAATAATCCTTGTAATGTCCTGATAGACACATTCCCAGTTTGGCAGCCTCCAATCACTCTATTTGTATTCTCATCGCAGGCCTTCTGCATAACTAGCACATACATGACTGACTTGTAGGTTATAAATGCCAGCAGGAGTTAGCAACCAAGCTTTTGTGTCAGTCTTTCATGTTCTAGTCTGATCAGTTCTAAAGTATTACTGGTGCTAGTTTCCAGCCCCAAAAGATTTAACTACAAAATCTGCCTCTTACATGAAGGGCTGTTTAGGGTGGGAGGAGAGTGTGAGGGCTGGGGCAGCCCTTGCATTGTTGAACACTGCACAAAACTGTACAATGTAGGCTCTGATGCAAATGGTACCCCTGCAGGTTTTTTTAAAATATTTATTTTATTTATTTTAAAGACAGAGTTAGAGAGAGAGGTAGAGACAGAGAGAGAGGTCTTCCATCCATTGGTTCACTCCCCAGGTGGCCACAACGGCCGGAACTGCACAGATTCGAAGCCAGGAGCTTCTTCCAGGTCTCCCACATGGGTGCAGGGACCCAAGGACTTGGGCCATCTTCTACTGCTTTCCCAGGCCATAGCAGAGAGCTGGATTGGAAGAGGAGCAGCCGGGACTAGAACCGGCACCCATATGGGATGCTGGTGCTTCAGGCCAGGGCTTTAACCCAGTGCACCACAGCGCCGGCCCCCTGCAGTTCTGTAGTGCGCAGTCTGCACCTTTGTGTGTAGGGGTGCTGGCAGGGGCAGGGATGTTCCCAGCTGTAGGAGGTGGAGACTTGGTGGACTGGGCTTGGTGATTCTCATCTGCAGGTAGGAATTTAAAGTGGGATTTGAGGCCGTTTCCAAACCAGCCTCAGTGGGCATTTTGAGCTTTGTCTTCCTGCACATACTGCCCTGACACGTGCCTGCATGAACCCCAGAGTTTTATTTTTCTATTTCTTTCCCTTGAATTCCCTTCTCTCATTCCCCAGGACAGGCCCCTCACTCTACAGCATGTGCGGCTTCCTCCCCTGTGCCCATGTACAAGCAGTGTACTTCAAAAAGTTTGTGGAAAAGTGGAATTAAAAGATAAGTCTATTTTACTGCCTGAAATTGTGGAAATCAGTACATAGTTTTTTCATAAAGTATATTTTTATGAACGCTTTGATTCAGATGTTTTTGCGCCATAATAAATAACTTTTTATTTCACTTTCCACAAACTTTTTGAAGGACCTTCATAGTCTGTTCATCATTACATAATGCCTTATGCCATTAATGCATTGTGGGTGTATTTGTCTTCCCTATTAGACAGTGAGCTCTTAGAGGACAGGGCTTGGCTGCTTGCCAGAGCTCTGCCCAAGGTGTGCAAAGGGCAGGTGCTTGGTCACCATTATTGAATGAGCATTTGTAAGGATAATACTTCTTCACTTTTAGTTCTTCTTATCCCTGCTACTGAGTCGCAAAATCAAATCTTGGGGAAATCATGCAACTAACCGTAGGCTGTTGCAAGAAAAGTTTACTCATTTAAAAATGTCCTTCTCAATTAAATATCAGGTCCCTAAGGTGTGGCCATTCTGTAGTAATGAAAAGAAAAAGCCCGTTGTTTGTATTCCACAGGTATTCGGACAGGCAG